>NC_057864.1:19207841-19850341 GCF_019393635.1 Dromiciops gliroides | reverse complement strand
TCTAAAAGAAAGGCAGTGTTTTCTCTTCTGTTCTCTATAACCTTGGAACATTTATTAATCACACATGATACTAGGAAGGCAAGTAGATGATATGAGGCATGACAGTTACAGCTGATGGAAGGTTTCAGAGAGTCTTGTGGTTACGTTTTGGCTGTGACTAACACACACACACACACACACATACACACACACACAAAATGAAAAAACAAAACAAAACAAAACAAAACAACTCAGCATCTGGTCAGGCCTGAAATGCAACCCAGTTAAAAATTGACCCAGAAAGAGTAGAGAAAAATTCAATGCTTCAATGAAAGACAAATTTGGAAAAAAAACATCATGATTTTTCAAAGGCAGAGGTGAGACAGCCAGGAGCCCTTCGTGGGAGCCCTGGGTTTCTACCTGAATATGTGTCGTTGAACAGTTTACTTCATTACTCTGTACCTCAGTTTTCTCATCTGCAAAGTGGAGCAGGTTCAGTTTGAATGAGGTTAATTTTCCTAAGCTGATTTAATGCCAGGCACTTTGAGGCTTACAGTCTAGTGAGGGGAGTGCTGTACTAGGAGTTTGAAAAGATATGGTTCCAAATATCGGTTCTGAACATCATTATTTTGTGATCACAGGCAAGTGAGTTCACTGCTGTGTGACTCAGTTTGCTCATCTGTAAAATAATGGACTAAGTGACCTCTAAGATCTCTTCCATCTCTTGTTCTATGATACCATGAAATACAAGGGCTGGGATATCTGGGAATATGGAAGGAAGCCCAAGAGAAATGGGGGTGAGAAGAATTTGGAACAAAATGCAGTAGAAAAAACAAAGCTTCTTTTTACCCCCAAACAAGTCCAGAATGTGTTTCGTTCACAACATACTGATTCTCCGTACTGATGTTCTGCCTTGCTTACCTTGTGTACTTGGCACATCCGTTAGCGCCTAATACTTGTTGACTGACTCCAAGTCATCTTCAAAAGTGCCAGCAGAACTGGGCAAGGTGGGGTGGAGCTCTGCTAGAAATGCATCATGCATTTTTACAACCTGGTCCCCTACTATCTTTCCAGGTTTCTTAGGCTTTGCTTCCCTACAGATACTGTAGGAATCAGCAATCTTGGCCTCCCACACAATTAGCCTCCCTTGTTCCTCCAACACAGTACTACATCTCCCAACTTCAAGGCTTGTCATTGGCCTTTTCCTATGCCTGGAACTTCCTCTCTATTCCCCTCTGCCTCCTGGCTGGCCTGGTTTCTTTTAAGACTCACCTCAGGGGGCAGCTAGGTGGTGCAATGGATAAAGCACCGGCCCTGGATTCAGGAGGACCTGAGTTCAAATCTGGCCTCAGACACTTGACACTTACTAGCTGTGTAACCCTGGGCAAGTCACTTAACCCCAATTGCCTCAAAAAAAAAAAAAGAAAAGAAAAGAAAAAGAAAAAGAAAGACGCACCTCAAACTCTGCCTTCTGAAAGAAGCCATTCCTTTTCCCTCCCATGGCTAGTTCCTTCTCCTGAGATCACATCCTATTTATGCTGGATACATTCTATATGTACATAGTTGATTGCATAGTGTCACATGCCCCACCCCCCATTAGACTATGGACTCCTTGTGGGATGGGATTATTTTATTGCCTTTCTTTTTATCACCAACACTTAGCAGAGTGCTTGGCATATAGTAGGTACTCAATAAATGCTTACTGAAGATGATAAGCTTTATTTTTACATCATTTATATTTTCCCCTATATCCTCCCTCTCTCTCTCCCAGAGAACCACCAATTAAAAAAAGAACAAAGAACGAAAAAGAGGAAAAAAGAATCCAGTAAAATGAATCAGCAGTGAAAAAGTGACATTATATGTGACATTCCACATCCATAGTTTGGAGGGAGGTGCCTTCTTACAGCCCATCTTTGGTGTCTGCCTATATCTTTTTGTATCCAGACATTGAAATCGATCCGTTATCTCTCTCATGTGGATCTTCCCTGCTGGATAGAGGACTGGACTTGGAATGGGGAGGATGTGAGTTTGAGTTCTACCTTAGACACTTACTAAATCACTTGACCTCTCTCAGTCTTAGCTTCCTTACCTATAAAATGGGAATAATAAGAGCCCCCACATCACAGGTTTGTGGTGAGGAATAAGTGAGGTAATAAATGTCAGGCTCTTTAGAAACCTTAAAGTGATGTTTAAATACTAACTGCCATTATTGTTGTTGGTTGCAGTGTCATCCAGATGATGACCTACCCGTGGTTCTGCTCTCTTTTCCCTCTTTTGTCTGTGTCTTCTTATAAGTTTGCCACAAGGATGTAGGCCCAGGGTTCCTTCCTTATTTTCTTTTGACATCTCCATGAAGCCAGTGAAGTACATAAGATAGAAATTGGTTTTCCCTGTTCTATGAATTCTTTTTTTTTTTTTTTGAGAGGAGGGAGTTTGTCTACATAAGTTACCCATGATTCTCCCAGTGCACAGCAATCAGGCAACAAGTTTGTCTGTCGAGGGAGAGAACAAGAACATTTTGCCCTGTAATTCTCCATGAAGGTTATAGAGTATGTTTGAGTTGTTTTCCTCAGTCCAAATGATGCAATGTACATAGCACATTGAGCTTATTCACATGGTCTCAGTGTTGGAAGAGTACTTGGAAGGCATCAAGCCCAATCTGTAGCTGACCAGAAATCGTCCCTATCACATTGCAGACAAGGGTGTGTGTGTGTGTGTGTGTGTGTGTGTGTGTGTGTGTGTGTGTGTGTGTGTGTGTGAAGAGGAGGAAGGGCCATTCAATTCAATTCAATTGAGCTCATTTCGATCCTGCCCAGCTTTCAAGGACCCACTCTATTGGAGGCTGAGCATACAAAGACAAAAATGAAGCCTACTCCCTGTCTGCAAGGACTCTACAGTTGTTTGGGGGGATGGCCCATTTCTACAGGCTGGGCAGTACAAAAGAATCTGAAGAGAGAGAAAGCACTAACAATTTAAAGGCTCATGAAAGTTTTCCATAGGAAATGAGAAGGGGGTCTTGAGGGTTCTAAGAAATGGAGATGAGGTGAAAGTGCATCCCAGGCATGGGGGACCACCTGAGCAAGGGCAGAGAAAGGGGAGATGGAAGGATGAGTTGGAGGAATGGCAAGTAAGCCAGTTCAGCTGGAACATAGTGTGAATGACAGAGAATAATGAGAAATACATCTGCAAAGGCAAACTGGTAATCAGACTGCGAAGGCAGCTGGGTGGTTCCATGGATAAAGCGCTGGTCCTGGAATCAAGAAGACCTGAGATCAAATGCAACCTCAGACACTTACTGGCTGTGTGACTCGGGACAAGTCACTTAACTATTTTCTGCCTCAATTTCTTCACCTTGTAAAATGGAAATAATAACAGTACCTACTTACCAGGGTTGTTATAAGGATCACATGAGATGATATTTGTAGAGCACTGTGCCTGGCACATAGTAGGCACTTCATACATGCTTCTTTCCTTCCTTAAAAACCCAGGTAAGAAGTGTATCTTTTACACTAGCAGCCATAGGAAGTTACTACAGATTCTTGAGTAGGGGAGTTACTCAGCCAAGAGTTGTACGTGAGGAAGATTACTTCCTCCTGAGCCAGCTCACCCCACACTTGGATAGCACTAATTGTCAGGAAGTTTTTCTTTACCTCAAGCTTAAACCTGTCTATCTGCAACTCCTACCCACTGCTCCTCATTCTGCCCTCTGAGGCAAAACCAGACAAGTCAAAGACCTTTTCCATGTATCAGCCCTTGAAGATAGCGATCGGGTCTTAATCTTCTCAATTAGAAGCCTTATCTTCGCCAGGCTAAACATCTCCCGTTCTTTCCACAGATGCTCATATTTCATGAGCTCAAAGCTCTTTGTCAGCTTGATCGCCTTCCTCTGAGTGAACTCGGGGTTTGTCAATTTCCTTCCTGCACGATGGCCTGAAGAACTAAACATGAGATGAATGAAAGGAAGAGTGAATGAATGGAAAAGATAAGTCTCGTTATGTGACAGCCTCTGTATTATCTGGTGGGAATACTGATCTCTAACCCCCCCCCCCCCATCCCCCAGGGAACTTCACTTCTATGACACATAAAAGGAAATGGTGGCTAGAAAAGGGTGTTTTGATCTGGAATATGAGAAGAGAGAAAAATTGGTTCAGCTTTCCCCATGAAGAACCAGAATGTGTTTTAAAAGAATAAGCAGATTATTAGATCAAGAAATTAGTCTGGGTTGGTACTCTTCACAGGTGACAAAATCGAGATCTAGAAAAGAAAAGTGGCTTGCCCAAAGTCACCCAGTGAATCAGGCTGGGATTATTCCCCAGGACCGATGGCTTGTCTTGTCATTCTTTTCACACTAGTGCACTGGCTGACTCTCTAAATCATTTGGGCATTTTGCAGATCCTAGAGTCAAAGGGCTATGGGGCACTCCTTCAAGAATCTCATTGCATTGAACCACTTTAGAATTAAGAAGAATATAATCTAGTGTTCTTCTGGGTGTCCTGAAGGTTTTAGCTGTAAAATCAGTCTAAGCTATGGAAGCTTTTGGAAGCTTTTAGGAAAGACGCTGGAAAAACAAAAAGAAAGACAGTCCTTGTCCTCAAGAAGTTTACATTCTAAGAGGGAAAAACCAGAAACGGGCAGCTAGGTGGTAGCACAGTGAATAGTGTCAGGAAGACCTGAGTCCAAATTTATCCTCAGACTCTTACTGGCTGTGTGACCCTGGGCAAGTCACTTGACCCCATTTGCCTCAGTTTCCTCATCTGTAAAATGAGCTGGAGAAGGAAATGGCCAACCCCTCCAGTGTCTGCCAAGAAAACCCCAGGCGGGGCCAGACAAGTCTGAATAACAAAGAAATGCAAAGGCAAAAGTAAGAAATAGTCCCTGCTTTCAAGGAACTTACCCTTTGTCAGCAGAGACAACATTTACTCATATGAATATGTAAAAAATAAATGTGGGGCAGCTAGATGGCGCAGTGGATAAAGCACTGGCCCTGGATTTAGAAGGACCTGAGTTCAAATCTGGCCTCAGACACTTAACACTTACTAGCTGTGTGACCCTGGGCAAGTCACTTAACCCCAATTGCCTCACTAAAAATAAACAAACAAACAAACAAACAAACAAATAAATAAATAAATAAATAAATAAATAAATAAATGTGAAAAGTATACGATTTGGTGGGCGCTGGTGGGGCTGGGAAGAAAGGGTGGGTTAAGGAAAGGCACCACACAGGAGGTGGCTGCACTGTAGCTGAGTTCTGAGGGACACTAAGAGCTGGAGGAGACAGGATTGCCCTAGAATGCACTCTAGGCTTGGGGAAGCCCTAGGGCAAAGATGGGGAGTTGTTAGATGCAGTGTTATCTGAGAACAGTGGGAAGGACAGTCCTAGAGGATTGTGTTTGGTATCAGTGAGGGTAAGAGCAAAATCAATGGGGATCCCAGAACCATTTGGATATGTGAGAATGTCCCACTGGAAGAGACCTTATAAAGAATATTTGCAGACATAATGCTAGTTCTGGAGGAGAACCTTGGATTGTACAATGTTAAAATGAGCATAGAAAAGGACTTTAGAACTGGTAGCCCCAGGACCTGAGTTAAAATCCTCTCTCTAACCTGTGTGACCTTAGACAAGTCACAACCTCTCTGGGCTTGTTTCCTCAGTGGTAAAATAGAGAGATTGGATGAGACGGTCCTTAAGGTCCCTTCGAATTCTGGAATATCACAGCTGGAAGGACTTCATGCGTAAGGAATGTCAGAGGAAATCATGGAAAGGAACAAGCAATTGATTAAACACCTACTATGTGTTAGGCACGATGCTAAGTGCTTTACAAATTTTATTTCATTTGAAGGCAGGAAGAGAGGGGGCAGCAAAGTGGTACAGTGGATAAAGCACCGGCCCTGGATTCAGGAGGACCTGAATTCAAATCAAGCCTCAGACACTTGACACTTACTAGCTGTGTAACCCAGGGCAAGTCACTTAACCCTCATTGCCCTCCTCCCCCCCCCAAAAAAAATTAAAAGCAGGAAGGGCCTTAGAACATCAAATGCCATTCTTGGGAGGGAGCTGAGAAAATGAAATGCCAGAGTTGATCCTGGAGGGACTAAAGAACTAAAGAAAAGAGAGTGTTAGAGGTGGGAAGGGCCTTAGAACATAGACTGTCAGACAAGGGAGGGATCTTAGAACAGGGAATATCAGGGTTAGGAGATATCATAGAACAGAGAAATTAGAGATGAGAAGGGCCTTAGAATATTGGTTCTTAGCACTGGGAGGAACCTTAGAACAGAGAACATCAGAGTTAGAAGGGATGGAGCCCAACTCCATCCTGATGCCCAGATCCAGTTGAGTTAATCCGTGCAGGTCAGTATTCATCAAGGAAATCTGCTCTACTGGACCCCCACCTTCCCCCCACTATTTGCTGAAGCTGGGGGAGGCTTCAACTCTAGTCCGAATGAGCCCTTATTACTAAAGGGGGAATGAGAGGGCAGCGCTTCCAGGTCCTGGGCAGCAGGACCAAGGGCTCCATCCAGGACCCAGAGTTCAGCAGCTCTCCTGCCCTGGGCCCCCAAGGGGCAACTGGCCCGGGTCAGGGGAGGCAGCAGCAGCTCTATCAAGCTGAAAAAGCTGGTGTCACCTGACTGCCATGGGGCTTATGAAATCACTCTTGAACCAAACATTGCACCAACCTTCCAGGCTATTGCTTAAACCTTAAAAGTCTCTTCTGGCCAGAGTCTCGTGACTTGGGGGGTATGATTGCTCTTGGAGGAATCTAATAATAACTCATCCTTTTTTTTTTGTTTTTAAAGCCACAGTGAATTTTAAAACTGGGGTGGTTGAAACTCAGGCAGGCCTCAGCTGGCTCTTTTTTCATGGCTAAACTGGGTGGAAGGTAAGGGTTCTGGGCCCTCAAAGGCCCCTCACCTCTTCTAAAGCAAGAAAGTGAACCTTGGATTTCCCTGTCATTGTTTAGAGGAAGAAACTGAGGTCCTGGGAATAGATGTGACAACAATAACAATAACAACAACAATAATAAATGATGATGATAGCAGTCAGCATGTCTATAGTGCTTTCAGATTTATGAAGCATTTTCTTTTATGAAGGTTTTGATCCTCACAACAACCCCGGGAAGGAAGTACTCTTATTATCGTTATTTTAGAAATGGGGAAACTGAGGCTGAGAGAAGGTGGATGATTTGCCCAGGGATACATAGCTAGTGAGTATCCAAGGCAGGATTTGAACTCAGGTCCCCCCCCCCTCCATCTAACACTATTACCTCATCCATGGTCACATAGGTAAGAACCGGAGTTGGGATTGGAGCTCACAACTTTTGACTCCTAAGTGAGGGCTCTCTCTATCCAGTTAACCATATTCTCCTTACACCTTTAGCTCAAGGGTCAGGCCCACTCTACAAAATAGTTATGGAGCATCTAATATTTGCAAAGATCTAGGTCTCAGGGAGGACAAAGAAATTAATAAGACATGGACCTCGTCCTTAAGAATGTTATAGGCTAGGGGCAGCTAGGTGGTGCAGTGGATAAAGCACCGGCCTTGGATTCAGGGGGACCTGAGTTCAAATCCAGACTCAGACACTTGACACTTCCTAGCTGTGTGACCCTGGGCAAGTCACTTAACCTTAATTACCCCCCCCATGGATGTTATAGGCTAATTGGAGAACTAATTAATAATAATAATTAGCATTTGTTTAGTACATTAAGGTTTGCAAACTGCTTTAGGAATATCATCTCATTCTATCCTTCCAACCTTGGGAGGTGGGTGTTACTATTAGAACTATTCTACAAATGAGGAAGCCAAGTTGCCAGGAAGTTGTGATTTTCCTAGAGGCTTGTAGCTATTGGTCTTTGTCCAGAGGATCAATGACATCGTGGGGTGATGTTGCTAGTAAGTGTCTGAGGCTGGATTTGAACAAAGTTCTTCCTGACTCCAGAGCCAGCAGTCTGTGTCATGTGTCACCTCGCTGAACTAAGACACAAGTACATAGAATCTTAGACTTTTAGACACAGGAGGGCTCTTAAATCTCATGGAGCCCAATCCCTCCACTTGGTAGGGGAGGCCAGGAGGGGGAAATTAACTTGCCCAGTCACCAGAGCCAGTTAGTGGAAGGGCCAGAATACAGAAAGATGAGTAATAGTTCAAGGAAATAGTCATTCAACCAACACGAAGGGGATGCCCCCTATGTGAAGTGCTGAGCTGGGGCCCGAGAAAAGGCAGTGTCTCACACGAGGGTCTGCCTCCCTTTAAGGGGTCAGTCCAGAGGAGTCTTCTTTGTTGTCACAGCAAAAACAAGGTGAACAGGGGCTGCCCCAACCCCCTTGGGACCGCAGAAGAAAGGAGGGGAGGCCTTCAGTGTGTTGGGTGTATTCCTTGTGGTGCAACTTTGAGAGGATGTGGACGAGGGGCACAGAATGGGCAGGCAGGGATGGGCTGCAATCTGTGCCACTGGATGCACTAATGGAGAGAATCAATATCTATGTGTTGCGTGTACTTTTAGGTGCATGTGCACAATTCTGCTCGAATGGGAGCTCCAAGGGCAGCAATTCTTCATTTGTATCACCAGCACCTAGGGCACAGCCTCACACGTAGCGGGTGTGAGCATGGGGCACTGGACCCTAGGAGAGGAAGACCTGAGGTCGAATCTTGTCTCAGAAACTTACTGACTGTGGGACCCTGAGAAAGTTACTTAAGCTCTCAGCCTCAGTTTCCTCATCTGTAAAAGGGGGATAATAATGGCACCTGCCTTACAGGATAGTAGTGAAGCTCATTTGAGATGATATTCTTCTACATTTCATAAATCTTTTTTTTTTTTAAGTGAGGCAATTGGGGTTAAGTGACTTGCCCAGGGTCACACAGCTAGTAAGTGTTAAGTGTCTGCGGCCAGATTTGAACTCAGGTACTCCTGACTCCAGGGCCGGTGCTCTATCCACTGTGCCACCTAGCCGCCCCTACATTTCATAAATCTTAAAGCACTATATCAATGTTAGGATAGGGGAGGAACGAGTCCTCTAATTCATTGGTACAGGGATTCCCCAGTGAAGAAACTCCCTTTTCCAAGGACAGCACCATATAGTCCTTTTATTTTATTTTTTCAAATAATAAGCATTTATTTCCTTACCCTCCTATTCCTGTCTCCCCAGTTGGGGAAAAAAAAATCAAAAGCAAAACCAACAACCTTGTAATAATTTGCATAATTGAGCAAAACAACTCCCCCCGTAGCCATCTCCATCTTAAGTCTATTGCCTCTGTGTCCAGTCCAAGCTCTTACCATGTGCCAGAGGCTGTGCTCCATGCTGGAGATACAAACAGGAGGGTGGGTGGCCTTCTTTATCATTGGTCCTCTGGAATCCTGTGTTTTTTATTTATTTTTATTTTTATTTTTTAGTGAGGCAGTTGGGGTTAAGTGACTTGCCCAGGGTCACACAGCTAGTAAGTGTCAAGTGTCTGAGGTCAGATTTGAATTCAGGTCTTCCTGAATCCAGGGCCAGTGCTTTATCCACTGCACCACCAGCTGCCCCTGTGTTTTCTAAATTGTGCTGGACTGTACTTTCTAAAATTAGAGCTACTTATATATTAGTGGTTATTGCCCCCGTTTGGGCAGTAAGCATTTATTATTACTTAATATTAAATATTAGTAAAGTATTGACCATGAGGCATTTAACACAAGCAGGAGGCAAACCCCAGGTGCCATGTTGTCTCTCCCAGAGAGAGCACTTGGCTTCCAGGAGAGTTCAGAAGACCTACACTGTCCTAAGAGGAGAGCACACACCAAGAGACAGCATTCCCAGGCAACGGAGTGGTCAAGGAAGTCAAGAATGGCGACCCTCTTGTGGCCAAGGCTTTTATCCTCTTTTGATAGAGGTGGGTCCCTATACACTGATCAAAGCTAAGTGGTTAGCATCATTCAATTCCATTGGTCGACATGACTCTACCCATGACCTAATGGAGAAGTATGCTAAAGACCATTACTGAAGGGCCAGGCAGAAGTCCAGGTGTGGTTTAATCCCATCAGCTCAATTTAGCCAGACAAGAGTAAGCACACCTGGTCTGGTTCCAAAGAGATTAGCTGCAGCTCCTCAGGAACTGAACTTTCTGATGGCAGGTGGGGGGAAGGGGAGAAAGCAACTAAAACTGATCTAGGTCCCCCAAGAAACTCATTATTAATAATTATTTTCTCACACAAGGTTGGTCGATCATTAATACTGATCAACATTCTCAAGTGTTTTAAAACAGTCTGTCCTTATGATGCGATAGTTGTGTCAATTGTTCTGCTTCCTTCAGTCTGTGTTTTGCAGAATAATATTCCATTACATTTATACAACTCAAGTTTAGCAATCCCTCAACTTCTGGGCACCCCCTTCATTTCCAGTTATTTGTCACCATAAAGAGAGCTGTCATAAATGTGTTGTACATATGGGACCTTATCCTCTTTCTTTGATGTCCTTGGGGTAAAGACCTGGTAGTGACCTCACTGCAGCAAAGGGATATGCACAGTTTAGTCACTTTGGGGGCAAGTTCCAGATTGCTTTACAGAGTGCTTGGATCAGCTCACAGCTCTACCCAAAATGCACGAATGTGCCTGTTTTCTCACAATTCTTCCAACATTCATCATTTTCCTTTTGGGGTCAATTTTGCCATTTGGATCAACTGCAGCTGAAAGAGTAGCATCCAATTCAGATGGGAATAGGGATCTCTTACCTGTACCTAATCGATCCCTGTGGGCCCTTTATTGATAGTTTTAAAATGTTATACTGTGAAGAAATGGGGAACAGTCTCTCAATAAGAATATAATAGTCATCATTCAAATTACACTCCTCTGGACCTGTTTGAGGAAAAAGGTCTCCTTTCCCCCCCTTCCCCTCCTACAAACAAAATCACATGGTTCAGGGAAGCCCTGAGCTGGTCTCAAATAGGCCTGCTCCTGAGCTATGTCCATATAAGGAAGGACTGAAGAATTGTCCCTGTATCACCTCCCCCATTGGCTAAGAGCCCAAAGAATAATTATGGAAATTAGGGTTAGGAATACTGCATTCTGATTAGCTAGTTTTTGCATGTAGATTGTAACCCTCGAGTAATGGGACCCATAATGAAAAAGGCAAGGGGCCATTTGTGTTAGGGACTAGGGTTTAAAAAGGGCCCTTCGAGCCCCCATTCTTTGCACCCACCAGCTGCACATTGGGCTGCTCATTCTCATGAGAATGACAATAAATGAGTCTTTGACACACCACTGCCACTGAATTACAGAGAATTATTGAGCAGGAGTCATTTTCCTCACAATATTATCTATTTTTTACTGTATTTTTATTTATTTTGCTAAAGATTTTCCCAATTGCATTTTTTTAAATTAGTGGGGCAATGAGGGTTAAGTGACTTGCCCAGGGTCACACAGCTAGTAAGTGTCAAGTGTCTGAGGCCAGATTTGAACTCAGGTACTCCTGAATCCAGGGCCGGTGCTTTATCCACTGCGCCACCTAGCTGCCCCCCAATTGCATTTTGATCTGTTCTGGGATGCACTCAGGCCTGTTATGGATGCCAAGCTGGTGTTTGATACTTTGGGCCTAGAATCCTGGGAACTGATGTAACATACCCATGGTAGGGCATGAGTCCAGCTCTTCATATGTCCTGACTTCCCTTTTATCCTTCAGGACACTGCCCCAATCCTCCCTTCTAAGCGTCCCTTCCAGTTCCTTGGATGGCAAGAGCCTTCCCTATGGCATTGTCTCTAAGTTCCGTTGCATAGATCTTGTATATGACTGCTTGTTTGTATGCTAGGATGTAAGGTCCTTTGGGAAGGGCTCAGGATGGAGCCTTTTACATAATACATCCTTAAGAAGTGCTTATTGACTGACTGTTTTGGATACTATGCTATGATAATAAATGGTAATAAATATGAGCTATTATTATTATTGTTTTTACCGTGTGGTAGCAACTAGATATTTGTTGATTCATTGATTGCAGCTCTCAATCCTATGATCAGAGATAATACTTGTGCTACCTACCTTGATCTCTCTGTTTACTCATCTGTAAACTAATACTGCAGTAATTCTTACTGCTCAGAGTAGTTGTCAGGAAAGAATTTTCAAAACCTGAACAAGACTATTCATTTTTTAACTCTTTTTAGCCTTTTTGTCTCACCTGATACTTGGCATGCAGCAGGGGCTTAATGATTGCTGGGTGGATTGAAATGAAATGGGAATTATGACAATGCAGTGAGGATTGCTTTGTAAAGACTCCTAGGTAGGTGCTATAGGATTACAGGAAAGGAAGGGACAAGAGGTCTCTGCAGCTCAAGCTTCTGGGATGAGGTGGACCCTGAGCCTAGAAGGGGTGGACCGATCCACGGAGGGAGAGAAAGGGGATCCTGGGAGAGCTAGTGACTAACAGCCCGGTCAGAGCTTCTCTAAGAATGGGACTCCCCCGAAATATACCCTGGGGGAAACCAGATGGTGAGGAGGGGGTGGGGCGTTTCACTCTCCGTCCTTCCTTTAGCCAAGTTTCCCTTTGCCTGGCCCTGAGTAACCAACAACATGACCTCAGTGTGACTTTAATTCACTCTTGGAGGCTGCTTCCCACTGTTTCCTGTATTAAATAGGAGGCTTCCCACCTGAATTCGGTGGTGTCATTCAGAGGTCTACCCTCCACCACAGAATCAGGGAAACTGAGTCAGAAGAGAGCTCAGGGACCATCTTGTCCAAGCCATACCTGGACAAGAATGGCCATTACGGTGTACCAGATAAGGGGTCATCTATGCTCCCCGGAAGGCCTCCAGTGCCTGTATGTGGAGGGTGGGGGAGGGGGGTTTCTACCTTCAAAGAATCCTCTTCCTCCCTGGGACAGCTCTACTGGTCAGGACATTTTTTTTTCATCTCCCCAGAATAAATTGACCTCTTTGGTGGCTCCCATCCATTGCTTTGGGCTTAACTCCCAGGGGTTCTTAAAGTCGGCTTATCCTTCCTGGCCTTTTCCAGGCTGTTACTTCTACTCATCTTTTTATGGCATGAACTCCATATTGGTCATTGTTCTCTGGACACACCACAGTCCTTCCTAAAATGTAGCGCCCATAATGTCACACAATTCTCTCCAGGACAGTGGGACGACCTCCTTCATATTCCCGAATGCTATACCTCTCTCAATGTCACTCATGGCCACACTGGATTTCTTGGAAACCTTCTTAGGCTTATAGTCCATTAAAACTCCCAGGTCTTTTTCAGTTAGAATATCTTTCTCACTTGCAATATTGATCTGTTGAATCCAAGTCTAAAACTCTGTATTATCCCCATTCAGTCTTACCATAATTACACAGAGAATATTTTGGCACCTTGGGACAATAACAGAACACATTGTCAGAACAAAGAACATCAGAGCCAGAACTGGACCCCAGAACACTGAATGTTACATAGAACTGCAGGGGACCTAAGAATCCATCCAGTCTAGCCCCTGAATTTGACTGATGTGGAGAGAGGAGCTCAGAGTAGTTTCAACAACTTGGCTAAGGTCACATGTCCAGTTAGTGGCAGATGAATGGAACACATGAGAATCCCCCAAAGAAATCCCTCACACTCAGCTAAAGCTCAGCTGAAAGAGTCGATGGAAAGTGTGATTTCCTGCATCTTGAGTTTGGACACATGGATCCAGACTCTTGTCCTGCGGTTTCACTGAGTATGAAAAGAAACATTTGCAATGTAATCAGAAAATATCCCCTATTAGGATGGATTTCTAGCTATCCCTCATGACACTTTCTTAAGAACTGAGAATCAAGAGAATCCTGTTTTCCTGGAATCTAGATCTCAAGGTCAGGAAGTTTCAGTCTTGTAATGGATTAAGAGTTAAGAGACCCGGGTTAAGTGAAGTCTTGTCTGTGTCTCTAATTTGTTTCTCCTTTCTGGGACTCAGTTTCCCTTGTGTGAGTGTAGAGGGATAGGGAAGACAGACTTGGTCTTCTCTTAGGTTCTGTAAAGCCATCAGTCCCTTTGTCTTTTGTCAGAGACAGTCCCTTGGGTATTTGGGCGATGGCCTGATTCCTTCAAAAATGTTAATTTCCCCATGATTGTCAACTCTGTGGCCAATGAGGTGGGAGGAAAGTACAAGGCTGTGTTATTTTTGCTGATCAAGCCCTGCAGTTGGAGAATTCCTTTATTCAGGGCCAGACAGGGAAAGGGAGATGGACAATTTCACATCTCCCCCTTCTCCTGCCTCCTAAAATCTGGCACAACTTCAGTCAAACTCTGATTCTCCGATAGTGGAACGTTGGCTTTCCTTTCTCAGCTACCTTATTAAATGTGGTCTCCCAGAACATGAAACGTGGCCTCGTCAGAAGTGGTTTCTAGAGTCTTACTGAGGAGGCAGGATTATTTCCCTCCATCGTCTCCCAGAAAGCACAATCTGCTTTAAATTAAGGAGAACAAAGTGAGGCAGCTGATGCACCATTTCTCCATTCTTCCTAATTTGTAGGCTGAGCCTTGCAAACTCTAAATATTTGTCTTCCTTTTAAGACTGTTTTTTCTTCAAGTCTTAGTCAGAGATTCTGTTGTTAGACCAAAGTAAGGCTAGGGGATTTAAGATAAGTTCTGTTTTGGTGGTTGGGAAATTGTTTGTATTCTTGGGACTTGGCTCAGGTCTTATTTGAGCTACATTTGTGATCGTCCTACAAGATGGTTCTGTTAGTTAGAGATGCCTCTTCTGTTCCCTTTGTTGAAATACAATGTATTTACTAAGAGCAAGAGATAATACTAATTTGGGGGCCCATCATGCTTTACATATGCTGTTTTATTTGCTCTTCACTATCCTGTGAAGTAGGCAGTGTAAATATTTGCTATTCACATTTTACAGATGAAAGGCACCATGCCATAGTGGGTAGCCTACTAGGCATGGAGTCAAGAAGATTTAGGTTTGCATCCCATATATAATACTTATTAACTGTGTGTTGCTTGGTAGCCACTTAATCTCTTTGTGCCTTAGGCAATAGTCTAGGATTTTACTAATAAATTTTAGAACACTTGTCAATCTGCCTTCCTGAAATGAGTTGCCCATGCTGACAAAAACCACAGATTATTGGTGTGTTTACAAATAAAAACAAAACTCAGGCTCAGACTCTTCTTGATACCAGAGGATCATAAGACACCTATGGGTGTCTCATGAGAACAGAAGGAATTGGGGAAGGGAGAATCCTTCTCCGCTAAGACCCTTTTTAGTTTAGCTTGAGATAAAGGCTCATTAGTAATATCCAGACCTCAGTTTCTTCCCAGTGCCCCAAGATAAATTCAAACCTAAGATATTCTCTCCTCAAAGTCACCCTTTTCTTGAGCACACCCTGTTTCAGGGTTCTTGTGAGGCTCAAATGAGAAAATGTTTGTATAGCACTTGGTCCAGTCACAGGTACATGGTGGGTGCTTAATAATTGCTTCCTTTGTTTCCATAACCTTTGTGACAGTAGGCAAGGGCCTTCCTCTCCCTAGGCCTCCTAGTCTTCTTCTTTAAGATGTGGGGGTTGGGTGAGATAGCCCTTCAGGTCCCTTCTGGCTCTGAACCCCATGAGCCTATAACTGAGACAATACTTGCAAAGTCTGGGGCTTTGCATGTCCCTGTTGGCAGCAACAGGATTTACAAATCTGGAAAATGGTGAGAAGAGAAAGACTGGGGGTCATTGAGAGTATCAGAAAGATATCATGGCTTCCTTGGAAATGGGGTAGGGACTAGATATTCAAAGCCCAGACCTGCTCAGCTGGGAGGAATTCCCTTTGATTTCTGAAGAACTGAGGAGAAGAGTGAAATGAGATTGTTTTCTATGGCACAAGCCCTGCGTGTTTGCTAGGTGGGCAGGGTATGTTTGGGGCGCAGTGTTTGGCAGGCCAGATGTTGAGAAAGGAGACATTGTCAGAAATAGCTTGTAAAGAGGAAGTGGAGAGAATTTCCTCCTTAAAGGAGGATGCTAAATTTAAATCTCATTCAGTGGAATAAAAAAAGGCAACTTAAAAAATCCTACAACTCAAAAGAATGGCTGGTTTCAATGCCCTCACTCTGAACTTTGAAATCTGATCCTAATAATAACAATACAATGATGCAGGGGACTGGAAGAATGAGAAAAGTTGGGATGCATACCTGTACTTTAGGTCCTAAAATAATTTCCACAGACATTCTTTCATTTGAGCGTCATGGACATCCTGAGCCAGAGAGCTCACTTGCTATTCCCCTCCCCCCACTATTTTTCAGATGGGCAAACAGAGGCTCAGAGATGTTAGAGGATTAGTCCAAGTTCATGGAACTAGTAAATGGCAGATTCAGCAGCAGAATCTGTGTGTGCAGTGCACAGTACCTGGCATGAAAGGGGAACTGATTCAATGTTGATTGATTCTCTAGGGAAGTAAAGAGAAAGAGTCAGAGGCTGGAGACAGGAGTTCTAATCCATCTTCTGCCTCTTGCTCACTATGTCACCTTGGGAAAGCCACTTGACCTCATCTGGTATATGTGGCATTCTCTGGAAAATGAGGGTTTGGGGTTCAAGGAAATCAACAGATCTTCCTTTCAGATGTAGCATTCTCAAAGTCTGGGGCGTCGGCCACTGCGCCCCACTGATTCTCTAAGGACGTCGAGCATGCATCTTATTGAGTCCCAAAAGTGCTATCTTGAACAGAAGGGTCCCAGAAGACTTTGGGAAGCCTGCTCAGAGCTCAGATGAAATCCCGAGTGCCTGGGGTGGGAGCAAGGGGAAAGAAGAACACCAGATCTGGAGTTGGAAGAGCTGGGTTTGAAGCTTGCAAACGAGAACAGCTTAATACATGACATCTCTGTCTCCAAGATTTTATTCAATCTCTCTCCCTTCTCATTTCCATCTTTTAGACTTCCCAGCTCTTTCTAGGACTAAGCTCATGTTCTACTTCCTATTAGAGAGATCTTTCCTAGTTTCGATAACAAGCATTTATTAAGCACCTAGTATATGCCAGACACTGTGCTAAGTACTGCGGATAGAAAGAAAGACAAAAACTGTCTTGCCCTCAAAGAGCTTTGAATCTAATGGTGGAGACAACATGTAAGCAATTGTGTATGTACAAACTATACACAGAATCAGTTGGAGGTAATCTCAGAGGGAAGGCCCTAGCATTAAGGGGGACCAAGACAGTTCTTCTTGAAGGTGAAGGAAGCCCAGAGATGAGCTGTCGAGAGTTCTCCTTCAAATGACTTTGCTATGTGTGTGTGTGTGTGTGTGTGTGTGTGTGTATACACACGCACACTGCTTTTACTCATCCGTGCCATGTTGTTCCCCCCCCAGTGTCCCCCAAAATGTAAGGTACTCAAAGGAAGAGATGTTTTTTGTTTTGATTCTGTATCCTCAATGACTAGTACATAGTAGGTGCTTCATAAATGATCCCCGAATTCTATTGAAGTCATCTCCTTTCTCTCAGATTATAAGATCAGGAAGCTCAACTCTGTGTTGGCCGAGATCTCTCCCACTTCTAAACCCTGTGTTCTTATGAGTTATTTGCAACTTGAGAGTAAATAGGTTTTCATCCCAAAGTTTGCTAAATCTTTAGCAAAAACCATTTCACAGACTCATTATTCAGCATAGCCTGAGAAGTGCTCAAAGGAACTCTAGCCCAAGCAAGGCCATGTGACTCAGACACTGACCTGGGGAAGGGATCTGGCTACAGGAGAAATGTTCTAGGGGATTTTACAGGTATTTTCTTTTCTTGCACGATGTTCAAACGAATGATCCCTGAAATTCCAGGGAAGGAGAAGTCAGTGTTTTTTTCCCAGAACCAAGAGTCAGTATCTTTACCCAAACCTGGCTGGCCTCAGATACACACGCAGAGCCCCCAGCTTGGAGACACAGGGCCGCCAGCCATCAGGGAAAAGCCTTTCGTGATACTGTCAGGGGCCAGTGCCTCCCATTTCCTCTTTTTTTTTAAAAAATATTTTCTTTTTCTTTGTTTTTTAAATTATAAAGGTATTTTATTATTTTCCAGTTTCATGTAGAGATAGTTTTCAACATTTGCTTTTATGAGTTCTAGTTCCAGATTTTTCTCCCTCCCTCCCCTCCCTCCCCCCTTCCCCAAAACAGCAAGTAATTTGATATAGGTTATATATGTACAATAACATTAAACATATTTCTGCGTTAGTCATATTATAAGAGAAGAATCAGAGCCAAAAGGAAAAACCTCAAAAAAGAAAAACAGCAGTACCAAAAACAAAAGAAATAGTATGGTTCAATCTGCTGTATCCATATTCCACAGTTCTTTTTCTTTTCTGGATTTGGAGAGTCTTTTCCATCATGAGTCCTTTGGAACTTTCTTGTACCGTTGTATTGCTGAGAAGAATCAAGCCTATCACAGTTGATCAACACACAGTGTTGTTGATACTGTGTACAATGTTCTCCTGGTTCTGCTCATCTCACTCATCATCAGTTTATGCAAGTCCTTCCAGGCTTCTCTGAAACCCGCCTGCTCATCCTTTCTTACAGCACAATAGAATTCCATTACATTCATAGACCACGACTTGCTCAGCCATTCCCCCATGGATGTCCATTTCCTCTTAAAGTTGCCACTGAGCTCAGCAGCCAGGCTAGACAACTCATGGGATCCTGTGCTAGATTTAGAGTTAGGAATACCTGAGCTCAGACACTTCCTAGCTGTGTGACCCTGGGCAAGCCATTTCTCCTCTCTCAGCCTCAGTTTCTTCATCTGTGAAATGGGAATAATGATAGAACCTACTTTTATAGAGTTATTTTGAGCATCAAATGAAATTATCTATGTAAAGTAGTTTGTAAACCTTAAAGAGCCATATAAATGCTAGCAAGTCTTCTTCTTATGATTTACTTTATATCTACTTATATGTATTTGCCCTGAGGGAAGGGAAACTCCCTAAGGGAGGGATGGTTCCTTTAACTTTTGTTTCTGTATCCTAGCAGGGTGCCTGGCATATAGTAGGCGTGCAATAAATGCTTGTTGTTTCATTGATCTAACAACAATAGAAACGGGAGAAGATTGTCTTTTGTTAGAAGGGAGTGGGGCAATGCCCATCTTGATGGGTGGGGATCCACCACTCTTGGTTCCCTGGTGAGAAAGGAGTGGCCAGAGATAGCTGGCAAACAGCCTGAGTGGAAACTGGTCAGTGGGGCCAAAATGTGGCAACTAGAAGATCACACTCCTAGTGTCATAGTAGCATGTATAAATTTAAAACTGGATAAGACCTTAGAGGTTGTGTAATGAAGCCCCTTCCTTTTATCCATGAACTGAATGGAATCTCAGAGAACATTTAGTACAACTCTGACCCATCTTAGTACAGTACCTGGCACATAGTAGGTACTTAATAAATCTTAGATGGTTGATTGACCTAAATTATCTACCTTTTCTACACCATCCCTGGCAAGCAGTCAACCACTCAAATACCTCCAGTAATGGAGTACTCACTACTTCCCAAGGTTTGGATAGTTCTAAGCTCTTAGGGTAGCTTGGTGGTTGGTTCAGTGAAGGCCCTGGAGTCAGAAGCACCTGAGTTCAAATCCAGTCTCAGATACTCATTAGCTATGTGACCCTGGACAAGTCACTTCACCTTGCTTGCCTCAGTTTCGTCATCTGTCAAATGGGCTGGAGAAGGAAATAGCAAGCCACTCCAGGATCTGTGCCAAGAAAACCCCAAATGGGATCAAGAGTTGGACAAAACAACTGAACAAAATTGTTAGTAGGTTTTCCCCTCCTACTGAGCCCCAATCACTTTCCAAGAATTGTAACTCATTCCTTTTAGCCCTGCCCTCTGGGGCCCACCAGAACAAGCCTAATAGGTCCTTGACACCACAACTCCTTAAGACACCCTTTGGGTCCCCCTGAGTCCTCTCCAGATTGAACAACCCCGGTTCTCTGACTGGATCCTGGTAAAGGCACGGCTTCCATTTCCCCTCCTATGACTGACCAGCCTCTGCTGGCACCACAACCAAGGAATTCATGGATCTTTGAGGAAGCACGGAAGTCGGAAGATGGCATTAGCATTTTTGGCTTCGAGTTTGGTTAGGATGGTGACTCATATTGAGCTTGCAATTTCTACCCCCCTAAGGTCTTTTGCACATGAATTGTTTGCTAGTCACGTCTCTCCCATCTTGTGTTCACTGACTTCTTTCCTTTTCCTTTTTAATTATGAGTCTAACAATCATCATTGCACACAAACATTCCGACATATTGGTAGATGTGTAGCCATCCTTATGTGTTGTGGGTTTTTTACACAGGTTGTGAACAATACCTTTTATGTGTGCTTGAGGACAAACACACATCATTCCTCAGGCTGCTACTGTTTTTAAATATTATTTACCACTATATACATTTATTATTTATATTCTATGTACATATATTTAGATTGCCTTATGATTTATTGCATATTTATTATATAACATTTAACATTCTTCATTCTTTCATCTTCCTGGTTTGATCTAGGGTCGGGTTTTCTTATTATATCAGAAATAATTTAAAATAATAAAAAACAACTTTATTTCTCTAATCAGCTTGTTCTGCTCCCCCCTGCCCCTCTTCTCTATAAGGAAATAAAAACCTGGGGAAATTTCTTCTCCCTTGAGTTAGCATTCCCAGTCTTGAAACTTGAATTTAGAGACTTTACAAAACATAAATGTTACTGACTATGAGATTTATTGTTGCTGTTGTTCAGTTGTGTCTGACTCTTGGGGGACCCCATTTGGGATTTTCTTGGTTAGGATACTGGAGTAGTTTGCCATTTCCTTCTCCAGATATTTTGACAGATGAGGAAACTGAGGCAAACAGGGTGAAGCAGCTTGCCCAGGGTCATATAGCTCGTAAGTATCTGAGCCTGGATTTGAATTCAGGTCCTCCCGACTCCAGGCCTGGTGCTGTACCCATTATGCCACATAGCTATCCTTGAGGTTTATTACCAGTCTCTTCTTATAAAGAGATATTGATTAAACATTTAAACTGGGGATCACAACCAGAGCTTCTCTGGGGCTCCAGGAAATCAGGAGAATGAATGAGATTGCCAACTGTCAGCGGCTGGTCCAGTCCAGTCTCTGCTCCTGCTGCTCTTCTCCTGAACTTTCCAGTCTTGGTGTTCATCTGTTTCGGTCTGAAAGAGGTCTCTTCCCCCAGACACTCTCTCAATTCTCATGATTATCTTCCAAGTGTGGGACTGTAAATTCTGTCAAAGCCCTTGCCTCTTCCTCCAATGGCAGCTGATTGTCCAGATGGCTCAGAGGCTTTTTAGCCAATGGCAGTTGTATACACTCCAAAATTCTCTTTCCTCTGTCAAAAGAACAGTGACAAGATCCAAAACTCCATAGGAAGGGCTGTTTAAGCTGGGATCACTCAAAGAAGATTGAATGTGGAACCATGAAATTATGTTGCATACGTTTTTAAGTGTTTATAAAATGTAACTATGGTAAACAAAAGTATTGTAATGATTTTGTACTCTTCTGAGCTTTTTCTTCCTTCTTTTAAAAACTTTATCATCCTTCCTCCTCTCCTTCCTTTTCCCCCTCCCTTCCTCCCTTCCCCCTCCCTTCCTCCTTCCTTCCTTCCTTCCTTCCTTCCTTCCTTCCTTCCTTCCTTCCTTCCTTCCTTCCTTCCTTCCTTCCTTCCTTCCTTCCTTCCTTCCTTCCTTCCTTCCTTCCTTCCTTCCTTCCTTCCTTCCTTCCTTCCTTCCTTCCTTCCTTCTTTCCCCCTCCCATACATCTTCCCTCTCTTCCTTCTTTTCTTTCTTATCTCTATTTTCCCCACTACTGCTGCCTCCTCCCTCAAAATAGTTGATTTTTTGAAGACAAGTGTAAGACTTCCTACTTCATTACTTTAATGAACTTTTGATCTTACAAACATTCCAACAATCTCTAATTACAATTACAAATGTCAAGCTACTGACATCTTATTCTGTGTAGTTCTTGCATGTCCCCTTGTATGGGACTGATCTAATGTATTAGAGGCCTTTTTTCCAGTCCTTGCCAAGCTATCTTTTGACTGAGTGACTTGCTAAATCAGAGTAAAAACTTAGATATAGTACACCTAGATTGCCAAAAAGCATTCTTTTATTTATCTGTCTCATGGACAAAATAGAAAATTATGGTCTGCACAAAGGTAGAGTTGGTGAATTCATAACCGATTAAATGATCATACACCTAAAGAATAACCACTAATGAATCAATTTCAACTTGGAGAGAGGTCATAAGTGGAACATGCCAGGGCTCTGTTCTTTATCTCATTATTTATTTATTTTAATCAATGACTTACATTAAAGTCTAGAAGGCTGAAACCCACAGGAATAGCTAATTTGGTAGATTGCAGTCAGGATAGAAAAGATCTCGTCAGATTAGAATGATGGGTTAAGTGTTGAAAGAAGTAATTTAATTGAGATAAGTATAAAGTTCTCCTATTGGACTAAAACAACAACTACCATAACCACCACCTAATCTTATAAATACAAGATTGGCAAGCCATGGCTATAAAGGAGTTTCTAAAAAAAAAACCACAACCAAACAAAAAACCAAAACAAAGATCTGGTCTTTTAATGGGCTGTGAATTCAGTGGGGGTCAACAGCACAAAATGGCGGTCTCAGGGCTAATGTGATTTAGGCTGGGATTGCAGCCATAATGCTGGACTGGATGCAAGCCCTTAATAAATGCTTGTGGATTGATCAACCACCTTCTCTTTGAAGATCTCTCATGAGGAAGAATCCACTCCCTCTCAATGAAGGTCATTCCAATTTTGGACAGCTCCAACTGTAAGGAAGTTTTATCCCAGCATCAAGTCTAGATCAGCTCTTTGACATTTCTACCCTTTGCTGCTTGTTCTGCCCTCTGGGGTGGGGTGGAGTGGGGGTGGGACAAGCAGAGCAAGCTTTTAAAAATCTTGGAGAAGGTGAACATTCTTCCCTACCCTAAATCTTTTCTTTAGGCTAAAAACCTCCAATCTCAATCCCTTCAAGGAAGCATGCTCCCAGAGGCAGTGAGATTTTGGATGGAAGCCAGTTCCTGAACTTTGGGAGATTCAGCGGTCAGTAGAGTCCCCCACTTCTGTGACATTCCTCAACCTCCCGCCATCCCCACCTGCTTGGGGCAGAGGTCTGTGGCCGAGTGGTCCATGTAGATGTGGAAAACACCAGGCTCTTCTTTCCCTAATCCCATTCAGAAACTGTCTGGGAGTCCCAGAAAGATGGAGGCTTTTCCTCAGGTAATCTAGATGAGACTAAAGTCAGGGCTCATAACCTTTGGCACAGCCATCTTCAAATGACTCCTGGGACGGCTGTTGGGGGTCCTCTACTCTAGCAATTTGGCTTTTTTTTTTTTTTTTTTGGCGGGGCAATGAGGGTTAAGTGACTTGCCCAGGGTCACACAGGTAGGAAGTGTCAAGTGTCTGAGGCTAGATTTGAACTCAGGTCCTCCTGAATTCAGGGCCAGTGCTCTATTCACTGCGCCACCTAGCTGCCCCCTCCCTGCTTTGTCTTTATCTGATTTCTGTCCCTTTCCTCCATCCCCTTTCCCTCTCCTAGTGTATTGCTCTGGATCTTCCTGTTTCAAAGAAGAGATGTTTCCTCCTTCTTCTCTTTAGAGACTCTGCCACTTCTAGAAGAAGGTCCTCCTCCCAGGACTTCAGTTTCCTCACTTTCATTAAGTAGTTTTTAAGCATCCATTGTATGAGAGGCATGATCACATAGTATACAGAAAGGGGGCCTTGAAGTTAAGAAGACACGGGTTCAAGTCCCATCTCTAACCCACGATGGCTGTGATTTGAGTCATGGCTAGGAGAATGGTGGGTGGATTCTGTATTCCATTAAGAAGATGGGCTTCACTTCTACTGTGTTATTTAGCTTAAATCCTACCTTTTTTTTTTTAATGTATAAGGTATTTTATTTTTTCCGTTACATGTAAAGATAGTTCTCAACTTTTGTTTATACAAGCTTTACAATTTCAGATTTTTCTCCCTCCCTCTCCTCTCTCCCCCCTCCCCTAGACAGCAGGTAATCTGATATAGGTTATATCTATATATCTCTATACATATACATCCTACCTTTTTAAAAAATATATTTTTAATTAATTTATTTTTTAAATCCTACCTTCTTCAAGAGGTCTTTACTTGGCCCTCCCCTCCCCTCTGCCTACCTTTGAAATGACTCCCCATTGACATTGCCTGTATTTTGTTTGTACCGAGTTGTTTAAATGCAGTCTCCCCCATTAGACTGTGAGCTCCTTGTGGGCAGGCACTGAGTTCTGATCCCTTTGTTTATCCCCAGAATGTAATACACACAGGACCTGGTGCTTAATACATTATTGTTGACCGACAGAGCCATTTAAAGTCATCCTGGAATATCGAATGAAGGGACAGAAGCCAGGGCCTCCAGGGTCCCTTTTAGCTCTAAATGGAAGGTTATATCTAAATGTCTCTGTCTAGATCTGTCAGTAAATCCTGTCACTTAACCTCAGTGCCCCAGGCACCTCCCTCAGCATCTAAGTTTCAGAGAAGCTGGGGATCTGAACTGGCAGAGGGGGTTTCTTCACCTGGGATTGTCCATCCTGATGGAAGGAAATACACCAGGTGTCCGCTCTCCCAGCAGCACAGAACAGAAAGACGGCTTGGCCTCAGGGGACTTCCATTCTGCTCTGTAAAAGGAGGGGGGTTGGCCCAGATGGCATGGGGGTTAGGCTTTAAATGCTGTGACCTTGTCCTCAGATGTAAAACGAGAGTCTCAACATTTATTTCTGTCAGGCCTTGTCATGTGTCTGTGATCCCAGGAGACAATCTCGCTAGCCCCTCCTCTCATCCCCCAACCTCTGTGCCAGGGCTTAGGAGACCCAGGCCAGAGCCAGCACCGGGGAGGGGAAGTGATGAGGAACGTTAAGGATGAGGAGCATGGAGGGGTGACGAGGGATGCTTTCCCATAAAACTTTTTTATAAAGGTACTTCATTTTAATACCAGAAAATTCTGCTGTCTTTGGCCTGTGCATTTTTATTTTGTGATAATTTGATTTGAATCATAGACTATTAGAGCTGGGAGGCGCCTTAGAACAGGGAACGTCAGGGCTCGGAGGGGCCTTGGGACATAGGATAATAGTAGCAAAAGGAGTCTGGGAGGCTAGAATATTATATCTAGAAAGGGTCTTAGAACCTAGAATTTCAAAGCTGATGGAGATTGAAGGACCTACACTGTCAGATTTGGAGAGGCCCTTGTAATATGTGAAACATATAACTCCTGAGCTGAAAGTGTCTTTTATTTATTTATTTTTTTTGGTGGGGCAATGAGGGTTAAGTGACTTGCCCAAGGTCACACAGCTAGTTAAGTGTCAAGTGTCTGAGGCCAGATTTGAACTCAGGTCCTCCTGAATCCAGGGCCAGTGCTTTATCCACTGCATCACCTAGCTGCCCCCTGAAAGTGTCTTAAGGAAGTAGAATGAAGGTTCTACAATGGCCGGTCAAGGTCATCACTTTAGACCGCCTCATTTCATTGGTGAGTTTATTGAACACCAAAGAGAGTGGCGGACTTGTTTAAAGTCACAGTCAGTGTTATTGGTGGCACCCAAAGTTTCCAGTCTTCAAGCTGAGGGTTCTTTGCACCAGATCACAGCTGAAGGGTGGTTACATCAAGTTTCTTTTCCAAAGAAGAGGAGGGGCAGGCAGATGTTGGCAGTAACTGGTGAATATTCATGAGTCCAGGTCCTAGCTCCAGTAAAATCTGCCAACTCCAGGTTGTCAACTCATTAAGTCTACTTTCAGTTGATCCTTTTAGAAGATGTTCCAGGCCTTTGTCTAACTCAGTTATACATCTCTTGGTTCTGTGGGCTAGTAGGGATTGTATTATGAGGTCTGGAGTCAGGTCACTCCTCTGCTCAAAGACCTTCAATAGCAGGAAGCTAGGTGGCACAGTGGATAAAGCATTGGCCTTAGATTCAGGAGGACCTGACTTCAGCCTCAGACACTTGACACTTAACTAGCTGTGTGACCTTGGGCAAGTCACTTAACCCTCATTGCCCTGCAAAAACGAAAACAAAAACAAAAACAAAAAACAAAGACCTTCGATAACTCCTTCTTTTCCCTGGGATCAAATACAATCTCCCTTGGTTGGCATTTAATGCTCTGAATCGCCCATTTCCACTCTCCATTTCTAGGCTTAGTTTCTATTCTTATTTTTGATGGTCTGGCCAAGCTCAGCTTCCTGCTGTTCCTCACATAGGTGATTCCATCTCCCATCTCCCTGCCTTTGCCCAGTGTCTGCTACCATGCCTGGCAAGCACTCCCTGCTCTCATCTACCTTTTGTAACATCTATTTTCCTTCAACGTCCACCTTGGAAGCCTCTTCCTACAAGGGGCCTTTCCTTGCTACCTCCCCCATCCCTCAACGTTAGGTACTTGCAAAATAAGTACTTTTTTTTTCTTATTCTACATATACTTGCATATTTCCTTGTTATCTTCAAGGAAGCTGGTAAGGCAGTGGACAGAAAGGTGGGCCTGGGGCCAGGAAAACCTGAGTTCAAATTCAACCTTAGACACTTTCCATCTGTGTGACCCTGGGTAAGTCATTTAACTTCCATCTGCCTCAGCTACCTCAAGTATAAAATGGGCATAATAACAGCACCTACCTCAGAGGATTCTGGTGAGGCTTAAATGGTGTAATATTTGTAAAGCACTTAGCACTGTGCTCAGCCCATAGTAGGTACTTAAAATGCTTGTTTCTTTTCTTCCTTTCCTATGAGAACGAAAGCACATTGTGATAAGAGATCCTTTCATCCTTTGACCTGGTGTCCCCAGCTCCTAGCACAGGGCGTGCTACAAAGTAAGCTCTTACCAAATTCAGATGGATGGATCGATAAAGCCAAACTTCTCTGGGCCAGATGAAATGCCATCTGGTAGCATGGAGGTGAATTCACTATCCCCCAGTGCCTTCCTGTAGCTTGGCTGCCTGTGTGAGAGGCCGTCCACATAGGGAATGTATGAGTCAATAAACAGTTCAAAGCTTCGTCTAGGCCGTTTGAAACTCCAGGCCTTACTGGGCTCTGCTTTCAGTTGGAGAATGCATTTTCACAGTTAGCTCCAAACCAGAGGGTGGAACATGAGGATCTTAGAAATCACCGTCCTCAGGAAGCTGGCCCTTCCAACGGCCCTTTTCAAAGAGCATCTGAAGTTTGACCTTTGGGGAGAAGCCAGCGCTATTTTTGACTTTTCTGAAAGGTTGACATTCAGATCTGCCTTCTCCTGTGCAGAGCCCAGATCCCAGAGGGGGGAGTTGGCAGCTGCTAACTCGAATCCAGAGGTGTGGGACCATGTCATGCCCTTGATTTCCTGATAAAAAAGTACTTCCTCTTTTAGTATCAGTGACAGCTAAGTGTCAAAAGCCAAGAGTAGGTGAGTCCCCAAGTCCGGGGGATAAGGTACTACAGTGTAAGCACCTGTTATGGAAAATCAAGGAAGGCTTTCTGGCTGAGGTAGCATTTACATCTTGAAGTATGGATATAATTTCAAAAGGTGGTGATAGAAGCTTTGGGGTTGGGGGTATTACAAATACAGGAGATATGGTGGTCAGTGTTTGTCCTTGGATAGAACAGGGTATGCTTCAGGAGTAAGATGCAATGAGACTAGAAAGGGAAGGGGGTGGTAGATTGGGGAAAGCCTTGAATTCAGTTGAGTTCTGTCATCATTTATTAAACTAAAGAAGTCAAGCTCAGGATAAAACAGAAGAAAGATGGTGGGCTGGATTACCTTCCGGAAATTGCACAGCTCCTTTGATGCGCCCAAGCTTCTCTTGGAAACAAGGATCCATCTTTCTCATGTGACTTGTCTACAGGTGTTGTTTGACTTTGAGACGTGGAACACAACAGTTTTTCAGGAGATCACAGAGAAAATCTATTATCCAGCTGAAAGGAGAGACCAGAAAGGCCTGGAGTTTCAAACAACCTAGATGAAGCTTTGAACTGTTTATTGACTTATACATTCCCTATGTGGACATACCCTCACCCAGGCAGCCAGGACACAAGAAGGCAATGTAGGATATTTAATTCACCTCCATGCTACCAGATGGTATTTCATCTGGCTCAGAGAAATTTGGCTTTATCCAGTCAATCCATGTCCTTTATAGCCAGTGAAAGGTACCAGGAGAAAGATAATTGCTCTAGTAATAAGTGATGATGACATTGTCCAATAATCATCAGGGAAACTCCCATCCCAAAAGAGAAGTATAATCAGATAATAGTAATAATAATAAAAACAATTGTATTGAGCCTGGACTTACTGATTAAATTAATGTTGATGATGTAGGAAATGGACAGATATGTGGTGTAGTGAATAGATATGAGGCCTGGAGTCAAAAAGACTCATCTTCCTGGCTTTAGACACTTACTGGCTGTGTGACCCTGAGCAAGTCACTTCACAGTCTTTGCCTCAGTTTCCTCATCTGTCAAATGAGCTGGAGAGAGAAATGGCAAACTACTCCAGTATCTTTGCCAAGAAAACCCCAAATGGGGGTCAGAAAGAGTCAGACATGACTGAAACGACTAAACAACAACAATGTGTAAGAAATAGTAGAAACTGCACAATATATTTAGTACCTACTGAATACTTAATAAGACCTGACCTGGTGGATAGAATTATATAGCAGAAGTTCACTTTAATAAAATAGTAGATGACAGATTCCATGGCTACAGAAATTTCAAAATATGTTAGAAAAATCAACACATACACTACTGGAACCAGATCACAATCATATGCAAAACCATCACCCATATTGCCCAGATATAATGTTGATCCATATGAAATTAAGGACAAGATTTTTCATAGATTTTACATCAACAACTCATCACTTTTCAGTTACAGGTCCCTGTACAAACAGGCTACAGTACACACCATCCCTGTTGTCCCATCTGCTCCTGAAAATTGTCAAGGATCCTTCTGGTAAACCTACAGAAAATGAACTTATATCTCAGTAGTTTCCCTTAATTACCAAAAGCCATTATTGCGCCCTCTGTGCATGCCCACACACGACTCACTATAAAAGGATGGTAGTAGGATAGGGACTTGTTCCAGGAACATTTCTATCTGAATTCCATGCACAAAAATGAGAAGAGTTGGATGAAAATCATAATAATGAGAATAACCATAGATGATATTTATAGGGCTTTTGAAGCACTTCATATACACTATTTCATTTGGGGAGGAGTCATACAGTGTATTAAGACGATGAAGAAACCAAGGACCAGAGAGCAATAAAATCACAAGGTTAAAGACCTAGAGATTAAGTGTCCTGCCCCAGGTCACATAGTGTCAGAGCCAGGATTTGACTTCAGGCTGGGCCTCTTTTCACTGCAGGATTCTGCCTCCCCTCTATTTAAATCCTGAGAGATTGAAAACAGGAGCAGGAAGTCAATGCCCTCAAGAAGGGGATTCTATGGGGGTCAGCATCGTATTAGGAGAAGAGCAATAATTGGAAATGGAGGCAGAGAGAGGACAAATGACTCATGTTCCTATTGTTCAGTCGTTTCAGTCATGTCTGATTCTTCATGATTCCATTTGGGGTTTTCTTGGCAGAGATACTGGAGTGGTTTGCCATTTCTTTCTCCAGCTCATTTTACAGATGAGGAAACTGAGGCAGAGGGTAAAGTGACTTGCTCAGGGTCACACAGCTAGGAAGTGTCTGAGGTCAGATTTGAATTCAGGAAGATGAGTCTTCCTGATTCCAGGCCCAGTGCTCTATGCACTATGGTGCCGACTAGCTACTCAAATAATTAGAAATAATTAGCAATAATTAGGAAATGGTAAACTTGCTTTAAAAGTTCACTTCTGGTCCTTACTATTCACATGTCCTTGGCCACGTCACTCAGATTCCTTGAGCCCCAGTTTCTTGCTCAGTAAAATGATGGGTTTGGCCTGAATTGTCCCTGTGGCTTCTTCCATCTCTCTGCCTCTATGATACTATGATCTTATGACCTCTCTCAGGGCCTCAGTTTCCTCTTCTGTCAAACAAGGGGGTTGGGTTACATGATTCTCTTCAAGTTTGGAGAAACCTCACTCCCCCCACACACAAACACATATATGCACACACACACAACATAGAGGGTCATCTAATCAATGACTGGCTGGGAAACTCAACTTAGATGCAGCCTCAGCTTGCATGGGCTAACCTTAGTTCATCAAGGATCAACATTATTTCACCCAGCTGGCATCCACTCCTGATTTATGTTGGCACCCAACAGGCTATAAACTCTCTGCATGTGCCCTGAGTAGCTTCTTCTCTTCAGAGGGCAGACGTTTATAGAAACAGGATCTGTGGCCTTGGCCTGCGGATGCTAGTCTCCTGCTAGGTCAGCATCATCACAAATACAGGTATCCAGGATCTCTGCTTGAACTGTTTCCCATATGTCATAACTTAGCCAATTGGGTGGGACGTTGTTCCCAAGGAGAGGTGAGTGGGAATTGGCTTCTAAGCCCAGCTTCTCCCAGTGATGAGACCACTCATCTGCATGGGAACTATGTTAAAATACATGTAGACAAGCCTGTTTGTGATTACCTTTGGTTGCTAGTGGGCTGGGCTGGTCTGGGGCTGATCCTCTTGGAGCAGGTAGCCTGGGGCTGTGGGAAGAACACTGAACCTGCAGGCAAAAGATCCGGAATTCCCACCTGGCCTCTGCTGCTGGGTAAATTGAAGTAAGTCATCTTCCCTCTCAAGGTTTCCAGTTTTCTTTTTTCACATACAAAATGAGGGTGATGAGGGGTTGTTCAGTGTGTGTGTGTGTGTGTGTGTGTGTAAGAGAGAGACAGAGACAGAGAGACAGAGAGAGACAGAGACAGAGAAAGAGAGACAGAGAGACAGAGAGACAGACACACCTCTCTAGCAGTCTGGTGATGTCTAATATAACTAGGGTTTATTGCCTACATTCAGAATGGAAGGAAATGATAACCACCAGTTAAAGACAAATGAAAAAACAGTTATAAGTTTTTCCCCTTCCAGGTTCACCAAACTCTTCCCGGTTTGGCATCAGGTGCCTCCAGCAGCTAGCTCTGGGACAGGAATCAGAGCACCAGGATGGGAGTCTGGGTTCTACCGTTTCCTGGATGTCTGTTTTTTTCACCTCTATATCGGTTTGCACGTCTGGCCAGTGGGGATAATAATACTCTCACTGCTTATCATTCTGGGTCTCTGGGCAGGATCAAAATGGACTGGTCACTGTACAGCCGTCTTTCTCTGTCCTAACGGGATCTTCCTCCTTCATGTGATCACTTCCCTTCCTTCCTTGTCTATTTGGCCTGTGCAGTTTGCATCCAGGTCCACCCGTCTCTCACACTGAACTGTGAGGTCCCTCCCACAGCCTTCCTCAAGTGCTCATGGCATTATGGGAATGCCCTTGGATCATCCACTCCATTTCTCTCCTAGGTTCAGAGCCCTTCCTGTGCTATTTCTTCTGTTAGACTGTGAGCTCCTTGCAGAGAAAGATTTTTTCTCCCCCTTATGTCCCCAACAATTAGCACGGTGCATGGCACAAGCTAACCACTGAATAATGCTGGAGGATTCTTGGATGGTATTCTTGGCACAGGTTCTGCATAATCCTGCCTTCACGATATGATTCAATCTGTGCACACCCTGTTGCCCTCTGGGTGATCTTAATGCCAATTCTGCAGGGATGGCGCTGTTCCATGATTGTAGCCCTGACACATAGTAGGCACTTAATAAATGTTTATTGATTGATTGATTGATTGTAATCTTAGAGTAACCCAGGAAGAATTCCTTAGAATTTGCATCAGAACTGTGCTTTCACTGGTATATTGTTATTTGCTGGTATATTAGTCTAATAGTCATATCTGACTCTTCTTGGTAAACATACTGGAGTGGTTTGCCATTTCCTTCTCTAGTTCATTTTACAGATGAGGAAACTGAGGTAAAGGGTTAAGTGACTTGCCCAAGGTCACACAGCTAGTAAGTGTCTGAGGTCAGATTTGAATTTAGGTCTTCTTGATTCCAAGCCCCATACTCCATTCACTTCTCCACCTTGCTGCCCATTTTGATGGTATTGGGAACTTCTGATAAGGAAACTCCTTTATCAAGGGTTATCAGCATTACCTGAGCAAAGCTTTAGAGCATTGCAGGGGTGGGGCAAATTGAGAGATGAAGCGACTTGCCCAGGGACACACATCTAGTATGGGTCAATAGATCAATAGGGAATAGATTGATGCACTCTCTCTAGAAGCAATGATAGATTTTGTGTGATCATGGTTCTACAATTAGACTGGGAATAAGGGAGGGGCAAGGGCACACTCTTGATGGCAAGGTGGTTGGTGAGAAGATGGCCAGGGAGTATGAAGGGAAGTGAAATGTGACTGGGGCCAAAGGAAGCACAGCTAGTAGGCTAGATTGGGGCAGTCACCAATCAGGACAGGGAGGGAAGATGGAATTTCCAGAGCATGGTCCAGAAAAGTCTGACACTCCTCCCAAATCTGTACAAGGTCCTCAAAAGCAAGGGAAGGAAAGCCTACAAGGTAGGGACGAGATGGATCAGGCTAAAAACAGTGTTTAGAGCTCAATGGAGCTTGAAAAGCCATTCTACTCCAACCCCACCACTTTAGAGAAAAGGAAATTGAAGACCAGACAAATTAGGTGACTTACCCAAGGTGATACAGGTAGTACATTTTAGAGAATATTTGCTGAATGAACAAGTAGAATCACCATAAGAGTCGGAAGGAACTTACCACATTGGCCCTCAAGTTCAGTAGGGCAAGGCCCAGGTGTCCTTAGATGATATAAAAAGGGAATGTGATAGTGCCCTGGGTCTGTAAGGCATAGAGACAAGGCAGATTTTAGAAAGTCTGGTGGTTCATCATCTCACAAGAGGTATCATAGTTGATGACCAATTTTACCCAAGCCCTATGAGCAGCCAAACAATCCATATGGGATCTGGCTGGCCCAGGGTCAGAGGGGAAGGGAAGGGGACAAGGGCAGTCTTCAGCTATATCCTGTACCTTTATTATTATAATCCTAGAACTAGGAAATGCTTTAGAGCATATCAATATTGATGGAATATCTGAGGCTTGGATAAATGCCACCGTTCTAATGAAAAGATGGAGAGCAGATTCTTTCTCTTAGATGGGAGTTTCCAGAACTCAGGTGTCAAGAAACAACTCTTTTCTCTTCCCTCCCTTCTCTGCTCACCTCTCCACGTGAGCCAATCTACAACTCCCTAACCCACGGAGCCTTGTATTTACCCTACAGAAGCCTGTAATTGGAAGGTGCAGAGAAGTGGGGCCAGCAAGGAGATGATGTTGCTGTTCAATGCATTGGCCTTGTGTATTTCTCCACACAAAGAACTGTCGTGGTGTGCCCACTCTGACATAACTCCCTAAGTTCAACCTCTTCTCCCCCAGCAGCACAATAATTGTGTTGTTTCTCTTGAAAGGAGATAGTAATTCTTCTGGGACATACAATCAAAATCAGGCCCAACCCAGAGGAATGCCCCATAATTATACAATTTTCACATGACTGTGCATCTCTGTATGTGTGTGTGTGTGTGTGTGTGTGTGTGTTCTGGATGTGAATTAGATATTATATTTTCTTTTCAAATGTAATAAGCCTCTGAGGATTTTGTGATTTTGAATCAGACACATGGATCCAAGTTTCTTTTAGGTTAGGATATATTGATTGGTTTGTTTAAAGAGGGAGCTTTCCTGTGATAAAAAAGAGCCCTGGGGGGCAGCTAGGTGGCACAGTGGATCGAGCACTGGCCCTGGAGTCAGGAGGACCTGAGTTCAAATACAGCCTCACACACTTGACACTTACTAGCTGTGTGCCCCTGGACAAGTCACTCAACCCCAATTGCCTCACTAAAAAAAAACAAAATAAAAAGAGCCTTGGATTGGAACCCTGATACCCGAGTTCAAATTTGGGCTCCACTACTTACCCACAAGGGGACTTTGAGCAACGCACAAAATTGGAATGAGACCTAGTGGGTTCCCCCTAATTGGACAACTCCAAGTATTGGCTAGATGAGTATTTGTTGAATGAGATGCAAGGAAGGAGGTGGGGAAACTTTATTTTTAGATTAAGTAGTCTTTGAAGTGCTTTCCAACCCTCAAATTCTGTGATTCCAATTTTGTAATTTTCAGTAATACCTGAATTCAAGGTTTTTGTTGTTTTTGTTTTTGCTTTTGGATTGAGAAGCCTGGGGGAAGGTGTAATGGAGAGAGACAGAGACAGAGACACAGAGTCAGAAACAGAGTAAAAGACACACAGAGAGATAGAGACAGAGAGACAGAGAAAAAAAGAGAGAAAGAGAGAATCAGAGAGAGACACACAGAGACACAGAGAGACAGAGAGACAGAGACAGAGACAGAGGCACACAGAGATACAGAGAGACAGAGACAGAGAAAAGAGAGAGGGAGGGAGGGTGAGAGAGAGAGAGAGAGAGAGGAAGAGATTGACATGCACAGAGAATGTCAGGACAGAATAAAAGCACTGAGGGCCCCATTGAGATTAGATAATATAACTTTGTAATGGACTCAGCCAGCACTGTTCTGCCTGTTGAGTGACTTTCTCCAATAGCATCCAATAGACTAGACTACAGGGGCCACCTTCTCACTCACCACGGGGAGCCTGCTATGGAGAACGAGTCCTTTCAGCAGGGAATACTCACTCTGGTCTATCTTCCAAGTGTCGACGTCTCTCATGCCTCTCCTGTAACCAGGTTGACTCTAGTTATGCTTCCTTTCTCCCCTCCCCCTTTCTCATCTGAGCTTGCTGCCTCGCGTGTTCTACCCCCTCCCCCATTCTAGTTCTGGATCCACAATTAAATCAAGACGACCAGACCCTCTATCCTAGAAAGGGTGAATGTGCGATCCACTTTCCTATGACTGGACTCACCTTCTTTATAGGTTTGCAAACCACTCCTTTTTGTGTGCTGTTGCCTCCTATTAGAATATAAGCACTTTCAGGGCAGGGCTACCTTCAATTTTGTGTCTGTATGAGCAACCCATAACCCATTATGGTTGTTGTTTCAGTTGTGTCCAACTCCTTGTGTCCTCATTTGGGATTTTCTTGGCAAAGATACTGAAGTGGTTTGTCATTTCCTTCTCCAGCTCATTTTATAGGAGAAGAAACTGAGGCAAACCGGGTGAAATGACTTACCCAGAGTCACAAGGCTAGTAAGCATCTGAGGCCAGATTTAAACTCAGGTCTTCCTGATTCCAGGCTCGGTACTCTATCCACTGCATCACTCAGCTGTCCGATATTGCCCCATGTATTGGCACCTAGAGAGCAGGTAATAATAAATGCTTTTCCATTCATTCATTCAATCATGCATGCATTCATGCATTCACATATTCATGGGAGAAGGAGGTAGTGGAGGTGATCCAGGGTTAAGGCTCAAGGGGAGGGGTTCACAGGTTTTGTATAAGTTGAAGTGGTTAATGACAAAATTAAGCCTGGGAAAGGAAGACTGAATCAGGGCAGGGATGATGGACTAGAAGAACAGGAAAGGGTGGAGAGCCTGGAGGAAGTGGGGAGGACAAAGAACTGGCTTACAAGGGGTGAGGGAGAGGGGGAGAATCTCCACAGGAGGTTAGGAGTAGAGAGAGGAATTTCAGAACTTAAGATCACAGAAGAAGCACACTTAGGGTTGATGGTCGACGTTAAGATGTGACTCTCTTTCGGAGTGACTGAGAGACAAAGTATATGTCATGGAGGTGGGAGAGATGCCAGGGTCTTCCAGGGTTCAGCGAATATTAGGGAGAAGGGGTTGGGGTTGAGATGTTTAACTCACAGTATATGGAGAGAGACAATGCTATTAAGGGAGATGCCTTTTATCCTCTGCCTTTGAGGTCAACATGGGGCCCATGATGTGGGCCTTTCTCAGCTCTTTACCCAACTTACGATGGGTTCTTTCACCATAGGTGACGTTGGAGGCTATGACTTTGTGAATTTTGAAAAGTCAGAAGAGCAAGCTGACCAAGAACCCCAGTGTCCATGAGCCTGGGGGTTCTGGGAATCTAATTCATGGCGGGGGGTGGGGGCGGTTATAGTTAGTCCAGAGATGATGATCCCAAGAATGATTATTGGAGAAACTGAAAACTCCCTGGAAGCTTTTGGACTGAGAAGGCTGGGGGAAGGAATAATGGAGAGAGACAGAGACAGAGATACAGAGTCATAAACAGAGAGAAAGAGACACCCAGAGAGACAGAGTCAGAAACAAAAAGAGACACCCAGAGAGACAGAGACAGAGTCATTTTCTGCCCTAGCTATCCCATCCCCTTCTGCCAAAATGATTCCTGAGGGGGCAACTAGGTGGCCAACAAGCATTGGCCCTGGATTCAGGAGGACCTGAGTTCAAATCCAGTCTCAGACACTTGACACTTACTAACTATGTGACCCTGGGCAAGTCACTCATTGCCCCACAAAAACAAAGACAAAAACAAAAATCATTCCTGAACTTAGTGAAAACAATGCAAGCTAGAAACTGTGCCAATTTTGAGCTCACTCTTCTCAGAGACCAGGGTAGTCTAGGGGGAGCTTGCTCCTGAAATGTTAGGAGAAAATGGTTGTACTATTGTTCTTGCTATATTTTTGAGGTAAAAGCTAATTTATGTTAAATTATAAAATGGGAATGGGGGCTAGAGGCAGCTGGTAGATGGGTGGTACAGTGGATAGAGCACTGTTCTTAGAATCAGGAAGATCTGAGTTCAAATGCTGCCTCATACTTAGCAGCTACATGACTATGTTGCTAAGCCTCTCTTTGACTCTGTTTTCTCATCTGTAAAATGGGGATAGTACTAGCACTGACTTCATGGAATTCCCTTGAGGACAAAATGAGATAATGTAAGGAAAGCATTTTGCAAACTTTAAAGCCTAAGTAAATTATTATAATATCCTGGTGGCTAACAGTGAGGGAGGGATTAGTGGTGGAGATTTCAGCTGATGGTGTTAAAGAAATAACACTATAAACCATAAAGAGTACTTTTAGCATTCCAGAGAGGGGCAGCTAGGTGGCACAGTGGATGGAGCACCAGCCTTGGAGTCAGGAGGACCTGAGTTCAAATCTGACCTCAGACACTTGACACTTACTAGCTGTGTGACCCTGGGCAAGTCACTTAACCCAAATTACCTCACCAAAAAAAAAAAAAAAAAAGAATCCCAGAGAAGAGGATATTCAGGGAGGACTAGTACCTCTTGTGTGAGGACTTGCTGAACCCTTTCCAAGGGCTGCTCATCCATTTTGCTCAATCTGTGGCTCCAAGAAGCTGCAGAGTTTACGGCAGCCACACCTGGGTAAAAACCATCTCAGCAGATGGGCTAAACCAGTTTGGGGGTGACCAAGGGGCCTCAGCCCCATAGGTGAGTTAGGGCAGTGTCTACCCCAAGCATATGAAGATGTCCCCCAGTGGAATGGCTGGATGAGAACAATTTCTTCCAATGGCCATGAAGGCAGCTGAAGCTGGCACTGTGGAGTGCTTAAAGACATTGAAGATGCCAAGATCATTCTCTGCATCCCTGGCCATCACCAGTTGTTCTGACTTTTGTCTTGCTACTGGACTTCAATGTTTCTGGAAGAGAGAATGAGGCTGCCAACTTTGTGCAGCTCTGCCTCACTGAAATCCTATTCACTCCTGAATCGACATTACCCCGTGATGTCATTGGTCCTTTTCAAAATGAAGGACAAACAACCTCTAGAACCCTTGGTGGAGATGTAGTTCCTTGTCTCTGGGATAATAAGCCCAGAGCATAGTTACTAAATATGCATATATGCATGTATGTAATTACATATAGCTAGCTAGCTAGACAGATATAGAGAGATATACGGGAGCTCATCAAAGAAGACAGAATACTGAGAGAAGAGAAGGGAGCTTGGGGGACTATGTACAGGTAGGTGGGGGAAAGACACGAGTGATGATTTTTCCTTTTCCAAAGAAAATTAGAGAAGGCAGGCAGTCAGAAAGGTAGGAGGAGAACTGAGAGGGAGAGCAATGTTACCACAACTCAAAGAAGAAAGAGTAAATCTCCAAAAGGAGAGGGCAGAAAAAAGTGTTAAGGGTTGGAGGGGTCCAGAAGGATGAATGTTGAGAAAGGATTCAGATTTGTTAAGAGATCATGGGTAGGATAGAACACCGGCCCTGGAGTCAGGAGGACCTGAGTTCAAATCCGGCCTCAGACACTTAACACGTACTAGCTGTATGACCCTGGGCAAGTCACTTAACCCCAATTGCCTCACTAAAAAAAAAAAAAAAGAGAGAGAGAGAGATCATGGGTAGCTTTAGAAAGAGTAGTTTCACTTTAGTGAGAATAAGGAAGAAGTTGAGAATCTGGCCAGCTTCTCTCTTCCTTCAGTGGCCACAGACCCCACTTTGGAGATGACTGACTTAAATCAGTTTAGAGAATCAGAATTTCAGAGCTGGCAGGGCTTTCAAGATTGTCTCCTCCAACCCCTTCATATACAAATGAGGGAACTAAGAAAAATCAAAAGATTATAGAATCATAGATTTTGGGTCATATGGAAACTTAGAGATGGTCAAGTCTAACCTCTGTATTTTGTAGACAATTAAACAAACTGAAGTCTCCAGAGATAGAGTGGCCTACTTGAAGTCCTCCAGTGACAGTGGCAGAACCATGATCTAGAACTTAAGCCTCAAGATTCCTAACCTCTTTACATCCATTATACTTCCTTTTGGACAGATTTCTCTTTGATCTCTTAAATAACTAATTGCCAAAACAAAACAAAATGGCAGGGATAAGTTGGAGGGGAAGTTGCCTGAACTTATTAGAATTAAAATCCTTTCTTCTTCATTAAGGAGAGCTGGTCCAGTTTCAGATTGCATCTCCCATGCCTAATCTTCCTACACTGTAGCCCCAGTAGTCACCCCAAAAGCTGGCCTCCATTCAGCACTGTGCAGACTGTGGCTCTCCATCCAATCTGGAAAGCTCTCTATCAAACAGGGGAATTGATGGAAGCCTTGTGTAATATTCACTGAGCTGCCTCCTCACTCTGGAACGCTGGGGCTGGCACGCTACCTTTTCACTTGCCCCCCTTCTCCTTCAGGTGGGAAGCAAGGAAACAGTCAAAACTTTCAAAGCAAATGGTGGGCGGGTGGTAGAGGGTGGTGTTCATTCTAAACTGGTTTCAGACTAAAGAGAAAACACAGGTGAGCCAGGCTTCTTCTCCTGGAGGAGCATAGGTGTGTCTGTGAGAGTGTGTATACAAGAGAAATGGAAAAGGGCTTGGCAAGGATCACCTGCTTGGCCTGTGACTACCCGAGAGTGGTACACTAGCCAAAACACTAACCACAGTTAGATCCTCTGAAACCACGAGTTCCAATGATGGGCAAATGAACTTTATCCTAATAATAGCTGACCTTTATACACACAAGGGTTCTTAGCTGACCCCTTTGCCAGTCCAGTGTAGCCTTGGCATCTGGATCTCTTCTCAGAATAAGAATCTCAAATGCATAAAACAAAGAAAGAAAAAAGAACTAAAATGAAAAAAAAAAACCACTCATCATATTGAAACATATACATACATATGTACATATTTTAAAGTTAATGGAGCTCAGGTTAAGAACCTCTGAGACAGACCTTTATATTTTGCAAAATGCTAATGATATGCACATTCCTTCATCTGAATTCTATAACTATGTTGCCAGGTAGGAACTACATTAATTATTATCCCCATTTCACAGATAAGGAAATTGAAATTCAGTGAGTAGTTTGCATGATGATGGGGGAAAAGATTATTATTAGAGCCAAAAGACCTTTGTTGGGATCCTGACTGTGACTTGCTTGCCAAGGGACTTTAGCCAAATCATTTACCTTCTCTGAGGCTCAATTTCCTTATCTGTAAGAGGTGGTGATGAGACCAAATGTCCTCTAAGTCCCTTTCAAATCTAAATATGTGGTAGTCTATGAACCTTGGTTGGTTGTTTTTCATTCTTGAAGAGGACCAATATGACATCCCTATGTTGGGGTCAAGGTGCAGAATGTCCAACTGTGGTTGATCAGACCAATATGAGCTTGGAATGTTCTACTACAGGTTGGGCACAAATAGTCCATGTGAACATTTGGAGCAGAGATGGCTCTAAATTTGCACATCTCATGTTTCTTTTGAACTTCTGCAGTTCTGCTTTTTACATAGAGCACATCACCTTCTCTGATGCAGGCTTGCCATTTTGGATGGCCCATGGTCCTCAGCTATTAAGGGTCAAAGCATGATTCCAGTGGAATGGACACATTTTGAAGCTAAGGACTACTTCCTCCATAGCCCCCGATTCTTCCAATCTCCCTTTCTTTGTTTTCCACTGCCTAGAAAGGTGTCTTGTTTAAAGTAGGTACTTAATAAGTACTATTTGAACAAAACTGATTTAAACTGAACCCTGGTCTTCCTGAATCTGAGTCCAGTGTTCTATCCCACATCCTACTACATATTATTGTTTCTTGTTGAAATGGGAAGTAGAGTAACACCCAGGGATGGATGTAGGGATCCTCATTGTTCTTCCTTTTGGAGGAAAGGTGATGTATGCTGGTGACTAGGGGCATTTAAAAGGGCTAAAGGGGGTGAAGTTACCTGTGGTAAAAGAGTGTAGTCATGGTCATTCAACAACTTTCAACAAGCACTGAGTAAGCTTTACTATGTCCTAGGTACTGTGCTAGGCACTAGAGACATAAAGAGGAAACTAAAGCAGTTTCTGCCTATTGGAGGAACCAACATGTATGAATGGATTGGGGTAGAGCACACCTCATGGACTACAGGTGGCACTGAGTGCAGCCTCCCTCTCTCCTCCCTCCTCAAACAATTTATACTGAATTTATTTAGAATATATTGAGCATATGGTTTCTGATATACATGTTGTTTCCCACGACAGAATGTGAGCTTCTTAAGACCAGAGCCTTTTCCACATTGTCTTTGTTGCCTTTTCCCAGTGCCTGGCACACAGTTGGCTCTTAATGAATGGATGGATTGATTGATTAATACAGTTGGAGATACCAATGGGCAGTTGGTGATGTGGGACTAGAATTCTGACATGAGAGGATAGACAGAATGCTGTGGGTGATCTGGCCAGAAGTGATGGGGCTAACACAGGCAAAGAGCAAGGCCAGAGCTGGGCAGGCAACTGGAGCTATGGTGCAGTTAGGGAGACATTGGAAGAGAACCCTCCTCTGATCAGGGAAAACACGGAAAGGAGCTGTCCTAGAGAGTGAGGAACTGACAGTTTATATCATGCGATGGCTGGCTCCAGTCCCTCTTTTTTTCCATCCTTCCTTCCTTCCTTCCTTTCTTCCTTCCTTTCGATTTCTTGATTTCTTGATTTCTTCCTTCCTTCCTTCCTTCCTTCCTTCCTTCCTTCCTTCCTTCCTTCCTTCCTTCCTTCCTTCCTTCTTTTCTTTATTCCTTCCTTCCTTCCTTCCTTCCTTCCTTCTTTTCTTTATTCCTTCCTTTCTTTATTCCTTCCTTCCTTCCTTTCTTCCTTCCTTCCTTCCTTTCTTTTTTCCTTCCTTCCTTCCTTCCTTCCTTCCTTCCTTCCTTCCTTCCTTCCTTCCTTCCTTCCTTCCTCCCTTTCTTTATTCCTTCCTTCCTTCCTTCCTTCTTTCCTTCCTTCTTTCCTTCCTTCCTTCCTTCCTTCCTTTCTTTCTTTCTTTCTTTCTTTCTTTCTTTCTTTCTTTCTTTCTTTCTTTCTTTCTTTCTTTCTTTCTTTCTTTCTTTCTTTCTTTCTTTCTTTCTTTCTTTCTTTCTGTGGTCCCCTAAGCCTGTTGGCTCCTCACTCAGCTGGGTCAGAATTTCCATGGGTCCAGGCCACTCCTTATAGGATAAACCAATAAGCCTAGCGTCAGGACACTCCACAATCTTTAGCGTCACTCAGTTCTTTGGGTGACTCTCTAAGGCTATACATTGCAGAGAAAATCCTGACCTGAGCTGGTACAGGGAGTTCCCTTACTCGGTAGTTCCCAATTCCAAAGAAACTGCAGGTACATTTCATATCTCTATCACTATGGCCCAGAATACAAATAATACACACACAAATAATACAAAGTCATTTTGGGGGGAAAGCCCTTGGAACTGGGGAGATCACCTTCATGGGGGAGGTGAGCTTTAAATCACAAGAGGAGGAAGTGAAAAGGGAGAACACTTCAGGCATGCCAGTGCAGCAGGCATGAGATGGAAGATTGAATCTAGAAATAAATAAATTATGTATTGTCCTCCTGGGACTTATATTCTTTTGCAGAGACAAGGTATGCATCAGTATTGGGCTAACTAGGGATATAGGAGCTATACCAAATTATGGTAAGTGACAAACAAGTGTTATAGAAGATAAAGTGTTCTAAGTCATTGGTGTAGGTCAGGGAAAGCTTCCTGGAAGAGGTGGGCTTGTTGAGGGCTGGGTGGGAAAGTTTTTCAAGTTGGGGGAACTGAGTAACCAGGAGCAGATCAGTTTGGCAGGAGCAGAAAGAAGGTCCCTGCAGGGGAATAACAAGAAATGTCTGGGCTGTTTTCTCCATCATCAACCCGGTCTGTTTTTCCAACTTTTCCACGGAATTTAAAACTCCTGGTAACTCTAGGGTTATTTTTTTTCTTTGAATTCTCTTGTCTATGTCTAGGTCTTGGCAGGAGCCACCTTTGTTTCTCCTTCCTCCTGTTGTGGTATCCTACCCTTCTACTGAAGCTTTTTCAATCCTTCCTTTAGCCTCACTCACTCACTTAATCAGCATCTATTAAGGACTTACTCTGTGTTAGTCATTGTTCTGGGTATTGGGGCTAAAAAGACTGAGATGAAATGATCCCAGCCCTTAAAGATGGGAGAAAGGGAGGGAGAGAGGGAAGTAGGAAAGAAAGAGGAGCTGGGGAAAGGAGGAAGGAAGGAAGGAAGGAAGGAAGGAAGGAAGGAAGGAAGGAAGGAAGGAAGGAAGAAGGAAGGGAGGGAGGGAAGAAGGAAGGAAGGAAGGAAGGAAGGAAGGAAGGAAGGAAGGAAGGAAGGAAGGAAGGAAGGAAGGAAGGAAGGAAGGAAGGAAGGAAGGGAGGAAGGGAGGAAGGGAGGAAGGAAGGAAGGAGGGAGGGAGGGAGGGAGGAAGGAAGGAAATAATCACTTACCGAGCAGCTATTATGTGTCAGGAACTGTGCCAAGCACTTTACAAATATCTCATTTGGTCTTAACGACAACCCTGTGAGGTATTTGCTATTATCAACCCCATTTTACAGCTGATGGAACTGAGGCAGACAGAAGTTAAGTGACTTGCTTAGGGACACTCAGCTAGAAAGTGTCTGAGGCCAGATTTGAATGCAGATTTTCCTGGCTTCAGGTCCAGCACTCAAACCATGGGGCCACTTTCCATGCTATCAATTCTCTACTCTCACTCCCAGCATCATCAAACCATAAGTATAGTTCAGGCTTTAGGATTTTCAAAATGTCTTCTTTCCAGCAGCCCTACTGTGTAGCATCGGCAGAATTACTGTCATCCATATTTTAGAGATGAGAAATTCCTTGACCAGAGAAGTGAATCAACTTAGCCAAGGCCACACAGCTCCTTGGACAGAGCCAGGGTCCAGTGCTTAGCTCTTTTGGTTATGTTGCATGGCCTCTCACTGCAGAACATGGAAGCTAGATAAAATGTTCTCTTGGCCCTGCTTGTTTTGCTCTTGATTCTGTGGAGGTCTTTCCAAGTTTTTCCAAGATCAGTGAGCTCATCATTTCCTATAGCACAGTAGTATTCCATCACAATCATATACCACAACTTGTTCAGTCATATTAATTTTTTTTTGGGGGGGGAGGGCAATAAGGGTTAAGTGACATGCCCAGGGTCACACAGCTAGTAAGTGTCAAGCATCTGAGGCCGGATTTGAACTCGAGTCCTCCTGACTCCAAGTCTAGTGCTTTATTCACTGCTACACCTAGCTGCCCCAGCCATATTAAATTAATAGGACAGAGAGGAGGGGAGAGAAGAAAAAAAAAGGAAAAAAAAAAGAAGTGTACATGATAACTTTCTTATATATTTAAGAGGAATAGGTTGTACATAATAGATTTGCAGTTCCATGTGCAATCATCTTTTTATTATCCTATGTTTATGGAAATGATTGTTTTAGTCAATAAAGTAAAAGTAAAATAAAATAAAAAAGAACACGCAAGCTGAAAGGGACTTCAAGGTTTCAATACCCTTATTTTTAAAGAGACGGTAATGAGACTCAGAAAGGGCAATGAGCCACCCAAAGCCACACAACTGTCCTTTGGGAATCTGGCTTTGGATAGGGACCTCCTGGGTATAGGTGAAGGACAGAAGAGGGGCTGAGAGAGAGGCCTGTCAAATGCCTTGGGCCTGGTGAGTTTCCCTCTCCCTTCCTTCATGGGCACCATTTTTCTAAGGGCTGCTTTCTTTAGCCTCCATGGCTGTGGCATGAGGTTGTTTTGGATCTTTAGATTTTTAATCAGTGAGCTTCATGGAGGGTGTTGATCTAGGGGGCCTTTTAGGTTGGGGCGGGAAGAATTAGGATGGGAAGGGGTGTGCTGCCTCCTATTTATTTAGCTCAGGCTGCCTGAAAGCCCTCCTGGCTGAGGGAGCAGGGTTATTGTATTTTCCTATCCCATATATGGGCCACATGAGCTAGGTTAAGTGTGGCTTTTATGGAATGGCTTTTGTCCCAGGCATGGGCTGGTTTGTAGTGTAAATATTTTAACAGGTGCATAGCTTTTGGTTGGGGGATTAAATGGCAAAGTTTTGAAAAGTCCTGCCTTCAGTATTCAGTAGATTTATGGCTAGAAAGTACCCTTGAGACCCTGATGAAAATCTTAGAACTTTAGAAGGGGGGGAGGTTGGTGGAGGTAGGGTGGGGGTGGTGTAGGGGAAAGGGCATTGTACTGGGATGTGGATTCCAGGTATGGCTGCCTGGTGGGATGACTTGGGTGGACTTTGGCTTTCTTATCAGTAAATGAGGGGATCCTAGACCTGAAATTAGGAGGGATCTTAGAGAATGCTTTCTGCATCTCCACTTTATGGACAGGGAAACTGAGGCCTAAGAGACTTGTCCAAGACGATACACAGGGAAGCAAGAGCAGAGCCTAAATTCAGGATCAGATCATTGGGTCACTGGGTTCTAGATGTGGATGAGTTCAGCCTTCTCATTTGGCAGATGAAGAAAAGGAAGTTTACAGATGCCAAATAGCCAGCCATACCACCAGCAAGCATCTGATTTGGGATTCAAAATCAGGTCTTTGTGACTCTAAATCCTGAGCCATCCTTGTTACAGCCATTTTTTGTTTGTTTGTTTGTTTGAGGAAATCAGGGTTAAGTGACTTGCCCAGGGTCACACAGCTAGTAAGTGTCATAAACCAGATTTGAACTGAGGTCCTCCTGACTCCAGGGCTAGTGCTTTATCCACTATAGCACCACCTATGTGCCCCTTACCATTTATTGAACAAGGGGTTTTTGTACAGGTATAGATTGGACTGTGTGGCTCCTGAGGTCCCTCCCAACTCTGAGAGTCTGCGATTCTGTGACACTGCTAACATTATTACTTTACAAGATGAGGAAACACAATTTAAGAGATGCCAACTTGCCTACAAGCCCATGGTAATGATGGCAACTGACACCCATATCACCCTTAAAAATTTACCAAATACTACATTGTCTCATTTGATGTTCTCAAAGGACAGGGGAGGTTGTGGTGCTATTATTACTCCCATTTTACAGAGGAGTAAACTGAGGTTTCGAGAGGTCCAGTGACTTGTCCAAGCTTGTACAGATGGTCCAAGTCCCCTGCCTCTATCTGTTGTACTATGCCCCATGCAGCTTCTGGGTCAAGGGCAGGATTAGAATGTGGGTCTCTTGTGACTCTTTCTATGACACCCCACTGCTTGTCAATTCTATCATCCATGCCCTCTTTTATTTGGTCAGTCAGTAAATATTAACTAACCACCTACTCTGCATAGAATTTGAGTATGCACAGTGAGGTATCAAACATGGCATTGGCTTGTGGGCCAATGTGACTCAATATTCCCAAGATGGCCTGAGCCAAAGTAAAATGTAACTGGGAAATATTTAACAAAATAAATAAAACACAGTAGAACATAGATAATGTTAATATGTGGTTTTCTAAGTCAATATGCTTGTATATGGTTTTGTAGTCCCATTTCCACTTGCACTTGGCTCCCCCAGGGTATAGGATGCACAGAGGTAGGACCAGAGGACTCAGCCCCTTGGGGGAGAGGAGAGGAGAGGATGAAGGAGCTGGGTGGGGAGCCTGTGACTCATGTGGAGTGAGTCTGTTGTGGAAAAGATCTGGGCTTCATTTCTCGAGGGCCAGGGCCTGAGGCTTCTGAGCTCAGTCAGGCCAGAGAGATGTGAGCCTCATCTTTAAAACGGAGATGAGTATCCTGGGATCGCCTCCCACTTTGGTTTAGGAATCAGTCGGTTATTCAACATCGGTTAAGTGCCTTCTATGTGCTGGACTTTAGCTTATGCTGGAGACTCAAATATGAAAAAGAAAGACAGTTTCTGCTGTCAAGGGGCTTATAGTCTAATGGGGGAGGGGGAAGACAATATGTAAGAAGGAGATGAAAATCACGATTAAGGGAGGGGAAGATACCTGGTGTGGATACATGAGAAAATCCAAAGGATCACTGTTTAGATTCTGCCTCAGACACTTACCCTGGACAAGTCATTTAACCTCTGCTTCAATTTCCTCATCTATAAAACAGGGATGATATTAGCACCTGCCTTCCAGGACTGTTTTCAGGATCAAATGAGATAACATCTGTAAGACTTTTGCAAACTGTAAAATTCTAGCTATCATTATTGCTAGGAGGATACAATGTTAACTGTTGTAGGCATTTGAGTTATAACTGTTAGAAATATGGAGGAAGGCAGAGCCAATATTTTACCAGGCAACAAAACTGGATGATGAGTGGTAGGGAATATAGTTAGTCTTCTTACAGTGTTTTAAAATTTGCAAAGCACTCTTCAAATATTATCTCATTCTATACTCACAACAATCTTGAGAGGTAGGTGCTACTCATTTTACAGTAAGAAGAAACTGAGGCAGACAGCAGTTAAGTGACTTTTCCCAGGGTCACACAGCTGCTATCTGGGTCAAGATCCTTGAGTCTAGCCCTTTATTTATTGAGAACCCAAGTTGCCTGGCCTGTGTATCAATATATTAGAGTCACTTGGAGTCATGAAGACCGAAGTTTGAATGTTGACTCAAATCTAGCTGTCTGGCCCTGGGCAAGTCACTTAACCTCAGTCTAGCTCAATTTTCTCACCATTAAAATAAAAGAAGGGCATTGAATGGCCTCTGAGGTCCCTTCCAGGGAAAAATCTATGATACTATGATATGTGCATTGTATTCAGACCAAAACTTATTAACCCCTTTGTTTCTCGGAGTTAGAGTCTGCTCTTCTAATCAGATGGGACCAGGGAGGGAATATTGGCATCCTCCATGAAATATTCATTGAGTTTCTTTTTTAATTTACTGTATTTCACTGTGGTTGGCATCCACTCCAAGTTCTCACCTCTTAAAGATGACTTCACCTTGCCTAGTGTGGCTCTCTCTTGCCAGAGCTCCTAGCTTGGGACATTCAAGTTATTGGGAGGGAATGCATTCTCACAGCCTACTCAGTGTTTCTTGAGAAGGCCTGGCTCTATGCTGCCAGTTCTAGGGAAGAGAGGCCAGTGGGCATAGAATGGGGGAGGGAGGGAAAAAAGGAGGGAAGGGTGATGGAGGTGGTGTAGAATTGACATACATGCAAGAGCTAGGTGGAACAGAATGAGCTCAGGGCTGGGACTCAGAAGATCAGGGTGCTGTTCACCATCTCTGTGGCCTTGGGTAAGTCACTTTTCCATCCTCAGATTCAAATCCCACATCTGTGAATGCACTACCCCTTCCCTACCTCACTTGGAGCAGTTATAGAGTTCCTTCTAATTCTTACATTTAAACATTAGAAAAGCTAGAACAGGGGGAAGATGGGAGCTTAAAGATTGGTCTCTCCAACGTATTTTACCATTAAGGGAACTGAGATCCAGAGAGAGGAAATCACTGGCCCACATGACACAGCTAGTGAATGAATTTGAAGCTAGATCTTTCAAGACCATGTTTTTTCTCATTGAGATACTCATATAGGATGGCATTGGGAGTGCCCTCCACCTCCTCCAGTGATGCAGATAGCAGCCTATCCATGTCTACATTGCAAAGGTCCCAGTGGAGCACTCTGGCTGCCATCCCTCATTCTTGACGTGGCTGACCTGTCTTCTTCTACTTTTGTTTTTTTGGTGAGGCAATTGGGGTTAAGTGACTTGCCCAGGGTCACGCAGTTAGTGAGTGTTAAGTGTCTGAGGCTGGATTTGAACTCAGGTCCTCCTGACTCCAGGGCCGGTGCTCTATCCACTGCGTCACCTAGCTGCCCCCCTGGCCTGTCTTCTTTTCCTCTTGTACCATTCTTTGATGACATTGTATATCCTTGTTCTTCTGAGTCCTTTGATAGTTATATGGCGTGTTTGTTCACACCCACTGGGGTCTTCCCACCAGCATCTTGCTGTGATTCATCATTGATCCTTCAGAGATGGTCTCTAAGCTCTTGTGCCACCATGTTGGCAAAACATTCATATTAAAAGGAGGGGTCCTTGTTTTCATAGGAATCTTGGGCTCAAGAGAAGAGCTTTGCAGTCTTTTAAAAGCAATGCAACCCATTTCCTCCTCCTGTGAAACTCTGGGTTTGGCTCCTCATCCTTCTGTCCCTTCTTCTCTGGCTATCGATTTGTCAATTTGTCTACATGCCTCTGCCTCTGACTGTAGATATCCTCAGCCTCACACTTATACTATCCATATCTAAACATTTATATCTATGTCTACACAAGATCTCTCTATCTTTATCAGTGTCTATACACACAGACATACAAGCAGATTTTCAGGGAATCCTCAGAGTGTGAGAATCCCATGTCCTTTGACTCCAAGTCTAGGGTTCTTTCCACTCTATTAGTTTCCCTCAAAGGTCCCTTGGAGGTTTGATAGTTAATGTTTCAATGTTCTATGTTCTAACACTAAGTACTAAGTTTCCTTCTAACCAAACATTCAAGATAGTAAATTCTAACCATAAGAGTTCTGGCTCAAAGGTAGATATCATTAAAATGGCAAGAGGGTTAGGGGTAATAATAATAAATAACTGACATTTTGATAACACTTTTGATTAGTTAACATTATTTCATTCGATCCTCACGATCATTCTGTAGAAGTAGGTACTAGTAGTATATCCATTTTTTTTTTTAGTGAGACAATGGGGGTTAAGTGACTTGCCCAGGGTCACACAGCTAGTAAGTGTTAAGTGTCTGGGGTCGGATTTGAACCCAGGTACTCCTGACTCCAGGGCTGGTGCTCTATCCACTGTGCCACCTAGCTGCCCCTAGTATATCCATTTTATAGATAAGGAGACTGAGATTAAAGGACTTTCCCAGAACCACACAGTTCGAAAACATCTGAGGCCAGATCTGAAAGCTCTTCTTGACTCTAAGTCCAATGTTCTATCCACCATGCCAAGCTATCTCTCATAAGTATATAGGCATTCCCATCATGCCATCTATGGCTATCTTCCACAACCCTCTCCCACCACAACTTGGACTTTGACCCTAAGATGCTGTGCTGTAATAGGTGAGCTTTTTGCTTTATCTTTCTGGGTATCAAACCTCCATATGATTTCAGTACCATTCCCAAACCATACCACTGAGACCTCTTCCAATCCAGGATCTCAGTATCTCTGAACTAGAAGAGATCTCAGATGCATCTCACCCACCCATGCTTGGCAAGAATCTCTTCCATAACACTCCTCCCCAGTAGTCATCCAGCCTTGGGCTGCATGACTTCCAGGGAGATGGAGCACACCACAAGGAAGGCAGACCATTCATTCAATTAGAGGATCATTTTCTTTACACTAAGAAGCAACTTGGGCTGTCTCTCCCCAATTAGAATTTATGCTTTTTCGAGGCAGGGACTGTCTTGGTGCTTGTATTCACCTCTTCAGCACTTAGCACAATGTCTGGCACGTAATAAGTCCTTTGTCATTCACTCACTCCTTCATTCCTAATTATTCTGGGGGTCCTGCTTACTGGAGACCCCATCATTCTGTCTCCCTGCTCATGAGCTTCCTCCAGTGAGCAAAAGAGGCCAGCGCCAGCAGCCTCTCACTCAATAGTGGTTGAGGATGCCAAATATTGGCAGGAGAGCCTGGGCAGGGTGGGGTCTTCTGGTGTGTGAACCAATTAGCCACAATTCACAGGAGGTGTTAACTTTGGGGTGGAGCCAAAGAAGTAGGCTTACCCCACCCTTTTCAGGCACAAAGGAAACTTTCAACATTTGGGACAAGTTCCAATGGCCTCTGTTGATAGGAGGTACCTAAAGGACACGAGCAAGTGAAGGGGTGAAGTGAAGGGGTGAGGAGAAGGAATTCGGGGACCATCTGCAGGGATTTTTGCTAATAGATACAACCTAATATTGGTAAGGGGCCATGTAACACAGAGAGAAATGTAGCCCCCTCCCTTCATCAGTCATTGCGAGCTGAGCTGTCAATTCCTAGCAATGTATGCTTAGAGTTGGAAAGCCTCTTGGATATGGTTCAGTTCAACCCACTCTCAGTTTTAGAGATGAGGCAAAGGTAAGTAAAATGACTTCCTCAAGGTCACTCAGCAAGTTAATATAAAGACAGTTGTGCAAAATGTGATGGGAACAGATACCATGCTTTTATTGGAATAGCCAGCTCTTAGATGAGCAAATTCCCTCTACCAACTCAGGCTGGCATTGTCTTTGCCATCTATTGTCTTAGAGATGTGACTATAGCATTAGAGTTTAGGGGACTGGCCCAGGGTCCGAGGCAGGATTTGAACTTGGAGCATCCTAGCTCTGAAGCTGGCTATCTACTGCACCTAATTGCTTCTTAGTGTAAAGAAGATGCTCCACTAATTGTCTGAATGGTCTGCCTTCTATGTAGAGTTTCCACCTTGCTGGAAGTCTTCCAGGAGAGATGGGATGACCACAGGGGAGGAGTCTTGCCTAGCACAAGGGGGATGAGTCACATCTCAGGTCCTACCTAACTCTGAGATTCTGGGTTGAAAGAGGCCTCAGTGACCTTAGAAACAGAGTTGGGATTTGAACCCAGGTTTCTGGACTCTAAGGTCTTCTTGGAGGGTCTATGAGACCAAAATAATTTTCTTGATAATCCCAAATCATTTTAATTTCTTACCCATTAAATATTATGTCTTTGTTTATAAAACCCATTTAAACAAAAGCTCATGGGGGGATGAGAGGCTGTCTTCATAATGTTTAAGAGAGTAAAGGGGGCCCAAGAAGAAAGAGCTTGAAAGCCTTTGAGTTTAAGGAACTGGGAACACTTAGCCTGGAGAGGAGCAGACTGATGTGGGCCTGAGGGCTGCTGCGTGGAAGGCATCATGGAGAAGATGGATTATAATAAAAGGATAGTAGATTTTAAGCTCAAAGGGAACACAGATGCTACTCAGTCCAACTCCTTCTTTCTACAGATGAAGAAACTAAGTCATAGAGAGGTTCAGTGACTTGGCCAGGCTCACACAGCCAGAAAATGTAGGAGGCAGAATTTGAATCCAGGTCCTACTGACTCCTAATCCAGTGCCCTCTCTCCCCACTATGATGTGATGCATGGTGTCCCTTACCATCTCCTGAGAGGAGGCTAAATGGCTTCCTGCTAGGTCCTGTTGTTGTTCAGTAATGTCTGACTCTTTGGGATACCATCTGGGGTTTTCTTGGCAAGGATCCTGGAGTGGTTTTCCATTTCCTCCCCCAGTTCTTTTTTTTTTTTTTTTGGTGGGATATGGGGGTTAAGTGACTTGCCCAGGGTCACACAGCTAGTAAGTGTCAAGTGTCTGAGGCCAGATTTGAACTCGGGTCCTCCTGAATCCAGGACCAGTGCTTTATCCACTGCACCACCTAGCTGCCTCCCAGTTCATTTTATGGATGAGGAAACCAAGGCAAACAGGGTGAAGTGGCTTGCCTAGGGTCACACAGTTAGTGTCTGAGGCTGGATTTAAACTCAGGTACTCCTGACTCCAAGCATGACAATCTATCCACTGTACCACCTAGCTGCCCCGGGCCTTTTGGTTCCCGCAATAGAGAAATGTTTTCAAATATCTGTGTCATTGGACAGTTAAGCTTGTATGGGGACAGACCCAGAAGAGATGAGAGAATCATAAAGAGGTAGATCAGGCTTCCTATAAGGAAGTTTCCTAACCCTTTGAGCCCCCCAAGCACATCATGGGCTTCCTTGGGAGGTAGTGAGCTCCTCATCACTGGGTATTTTCAAGCAGAGATGGCACAATCACTTAGGTGACTTAGTAGACAAGGCTGGGCCTGCAGTCAGAAAGACTTCAAATCTGGCCTCAGACACTTAGTAGTGACCTTGGGCAAGTCATTGAACCTTTATCTGCTTCAGTTTCCTCAATTGTACAACGGTGATAATAAAGTCACCTACCTCCAAAGTTGTGAGGCTCAAATGAGATAATGTTTGTCAAGTGCTTAGCACAGTATCCGGCACTAACACATGCTTGTTCCCTTCTATGGTGCAGAAGGGACTCATGTTTGGATGTAGGTTATACTAGATCATATCTGGGCTCCCTCCCAACTATAACATCCTATGTATTCATTTTTCTAGTCATTCAGTCCAACTGGATGCATTTATTGAGCACCTACTATATACCTAGTACCTTGCTAGTCACTTGGAATATAAAGACATGAATGCGAGAGTTCATGACCTCAGGAAGTTTATATTCCATAGAGCACTCACAAATTAATAAACCCCAAATCTATAGGAAAGATCACAAAGTAATTTCAAAAGGACAGCACGAATAACTGGGGGCAAGTAGGGGATCAGGGAGGAAGAGGCAGCAGCTGAGCAATGTATGAGAGGAAGGTGATAGTTCATGAGGAAGGACTGCATTCCAGACATGGGAGAACACCTGTGCAAAGGTATGGAGGTGGGAGATAAAAGCTAATAAGATGGTATGCCAGGAATGTCAGGGTGTGGCTTCTGTGGCTCCCAAAGCCCAACTGCTTCTTTATCTACCAATAAATCAGCAGGCATTTCTTAAACTTTGACTGCAGAAAGTACTATCTTAGGTACAAGGATCTGCCAGTTCCTTATCTTTGACCTGAAAATATGCTAAAGGTAAGAACCATTGTAAAAGCAAACAAGCAGACAAACCCAAAACACACACACAGACACACAGACACACACACACACACACACACAGAGTCACACACATACTTTCATACACACTCACATTCATATATTCATACACACTCATGCCCACACTCACACACTCACACACACATACATAAATGCATGCACGTGCACTCACACAAATCTCTCAACAGATTCTCCATTCTTGCTAGCTCTCATGTTAGGTATCTTCTCCTCTCCTTAGTTCAACCTTGTACACCATTGTCCAAACTCAGCTGCCTCCACTTTTCCTCTTTACTCTTTTTTTTTTTTTTTTTTTGCGGGGCAATGGGGGTTGAGTGACTTGCCCAGGGTCACACAGCTAGTAAGTGTCAAGTGTCTGAGGCCAGATTTGAACTCAGGTACTCCTTCCTGAATCCAGGGCCGGTGCTTTATCCACTGTACCACCTAGCTGCCCCACTCTTTACTCTTTTCAAACCCTCTAAAACCCAAGTCATTCTTCCCTGATCTGAACTGTCAAATGAAACAGCCATTTCTCAAGTCTCATCCTTCTTGGGTTCTCTTCTTTCCCGAGGCATTCTTTCCTTTCTGGGCTTCAGGGCTTGCTTCTCTCTTGCTTCTCTTTGGTTTTGGATAGCTCCTTCTCACCCTCCTTTGCTGCATTCTTCTTTGTGCTTCACCCTTGTAACTAGGGGCATCCCCCTCTCAACTGTACCCTAATATGTCGCTTTTCTCTTTCTGCTTTCATTTGGTCATCTCATCATCTACTGTGGGTTCAATGATCATTGCTGTGAACATGACTCCCATATCTAAATAACCAAACCTAGTCTCTTTCCTGAGCTCTTCTTCCACATTTTTATTGGGCCATTTTAGTTGTTTCCAATTCTTTGTGACCCCATTTGAATTCTTCCTGGCAAAGATAGTGGAGGGGTTTGTGTTTTCCTTTTCCAGCTCATTTTACAGATGAGGAAACTGAGGCAAATGGGGTGAAGTGACTTGCCCAGGGCCACATAGCTAGTAAGTGTCTGAGGCTGGACTTAAACTCAGGTCCTCCTGCTTCCAGATGTGGCACTCTGTCCACTATAGTGCCACCTAGCTTCTTTCTCCTAATTGGTCTCCCCCCATTTATGTCCTTTCTCCATTTACGTACCAAAGTCTGACCATGCACCTCTCCACCACCTTCTAATTCAAACTCAAGTGATTTTCTGTTTCTAGGCTTAAACATAAAATCCTCTGTTTGGCATTCAAACCTCTTAACAACCTGGTCCCTTTTTATTGTTCGAGTCTTTTTATTTATCACTCCTTTCTACCTGATTTATGGTCTAGCCATACTGGTGTACTTGCTGTTTCTCACCTACACACCTCCATTTCTCTCCTTCTCCTCTGAAGCCTCCACTTAGAATCTCTGCCCATCTCAGCCCCAACCCTGTCCTTCACCCTCTCACCATCAATCAGTGTCTTCTGTTTTAAGGTTATTTTGTATCTATTTTGCAAGTATCTTGTACAGACATTTATGCACATGTTGTCTCTCTCTGTTAGAATGTAAACCTCTTGAGGACAGATAATACTTTTGGACTTTTTGTATCCTCTGTGGTTTGGCACTGTGCCTGGCTCATATTAAGTACCTAATAAATTCTTGTTGATTGGATGACAAAAGGGAAACAGTCCCTTCCCATAAGGAGCCTTCATTCTACCAACAACAGACAACATGCTTATATGTTGCATATCAACAACAAGAATGATAAGGGACCATTATTATATTGTATCATATTCCATAATATGCTAAATATCTACTATGTGAATCATAGTAGTTTTTGCAATAAAGAACAGAGAAAGAAATAGTTCTTTAGCCTTGGTGGCATCGCAAAGAAGGTGATGGGTTAGGGACCACTATCCCAGTCTCTCCTCCTGGACCATCTTCCTTAACTCTGGAATTCCTGAATTTTACCCAATTTTTGGCCATATCTCTCATAAGTCCCAACAAAAACCTGAACTTCAAAAGTCATAAAGTTTCTTTGAAAAAGAAGCCAATGTGTGTGTGTGTGTGTGTGTATGTGTGTGTGTGTGTGTGTGTGTGTATGGGGGGTGGACAGCTAGGTGGCAAAGTAGATAAAGTACCAGCCCTGGATTCAGGAGGACCAGATTTCAAATCTGGCCTCAGACACTTGACACTTACTAGCTGTGTGACCCTGGGCAAGTCACTTAACCCCCATTGCCCTGCAAAATAAATAAATAAAAACAAACAAATAAATTGATTGATTAATTAATTGAATTATTTAAAAAAAGAAAAGAAAAGAAAAAAAGAAGCCATGGTCAGAATAGTGGCTCTATCCCTGTCTCTCATGACAGCTGTGACAAGTGTGCTATCCACTGTGCCACCTACTGCCCTGGAGTCAGGAAGACCTGAGTTCAAATTCAGCCTCAGATACATATTAGCTATGAGACCCTGGGCAAGTCACTTAATCTTATTTGACTCAGTTCTCTCATCAGTAAAATGACCTGGAGAAGGACAATGGCAAACCTCTCTAGTATTTTTGCCAGGAAGACTCTAAAAGGGGACATGACTGAAAAAACACAAATGAACAAAAAGCCATAATCTAGGCCAGGAGTGATGAGGGCCTGAATTAGGCTGTTGTCTATGTTAGTAGAAAAGAGATATTGTTGAGACAGAAGGGGCAAGATGTGGATGTGGACTGGACATGTGGACTCTCATGGCTACTGTGACAAGGACGCACAAGGCCTCTTCAATGATGGGATGTACCTTGGTTCCAACTCAAACTCCATGCTGACTCTCTCATTTCAACAGGATCCTTAGTGTTCAACATGGCCTCTATCTCCTGGGTCTGAGGCCTTTGTGTATGAAGAGAAACCTGTTTTGATAGCAACCATTTCAGCCTTGGCATTTCAGAAACAAATTTATCCCCAAGGTACCAACACAGCTAACTTTGGGGATATCCCCTTTGAAACCATTCATTTGTATAGGAATTTCCTTTAGGGTCCTCCTCCTGCTGTGGTTGACTGGCCTAGTTTTGCTTTCCCTTCTAGTGCTTAAGCTACTGTGAAAAGTTCAAGTTTAGAAGAAGGAACTGGAAGTTGTTTTTCTCTATCAAATCACCCAACAAACCCCAAGTTAATTTATAAAATAATAACCCTAATCAAATTTTCTTCCTGTTTTGATTACTGTCATTTATAAGCAGTTCTTGAATGAGCACCCCGAATTCTGGATTTACATGGACCACGTCAATCTAGGAAACAGTCCCTGAAATCACTTTCTCTTTGACTCATTTTTCCCCAACCAAAGTTGTCTCTGTGAAATCTCAGAATTTAGCACAAATAAGGCTCATGTCTAGATCTCCCCAGATTTGGGTAAATGGTGCCCCAAGTACTATAAGTACTTAAGTTCATATTACAGATGTTAGGTTTGGCCCACAATACCCAGCTGGCTCCAGAACCTCACCATAGTTCTCCCTTTCTAGTTATCTGCCTCACACCATAGTGCTGCTGCTGCTATTCCTGCTAGTGATGCACTCTATGTCTTGGAGAAGTTCTTATTCCCAACTCTGGGGCTAGCCTGTCCCAATAGTTGAGTCTCATCAATGTGGCCCATTATATTTGACCAACTCTAGACCCTTGATCATGTGCTTCCCCACTCTCATCTCTAACGGCTTTCTAGCTTTTGCTCTGGGAGTGGTAATCAAATCAACAGTACCATTTTTTTTTTTTTGAAAAGGCATGTCAATCAACTGCCCTACAACTCCTCTTGCACTAAGAGATCATTTTTCTGGCTGTGAATCCTTGGAGACTGACTATCCCTATAAGAATGAAATCTCCTTGAGGACAAGCACTGTTTATCTTTAGTGCACAGATAGTAAGAGAGTTCTTGGGATATGGCTTAATAAATGCCTTTTCACTGATTCATGTATCCATTCATTTCACCTCATAGAAAATTAAAAAAAAAAAACAACTCAGAGGAGCCTATGAATGATGTAGAAAACAATGACAATAATGACAATAACAGCCATTGTAAGGGACTCTTAAATATTCCATAAGCAATTCTCCTCTCTTTCCAGTGAGTCCCACCCTCACTAGGATCCTATATGGTCCCCCAGATTCATCATGATTTGGATGCCTTTCAGAAGAAGGCTTCCCTCCCCTTCCATTCCAGAGTCCTGTTTTCATCTCACAGGTCATTAAGTTGATCAGCATTCTAACCCTACTCTAAAGGTTGGAATCTTCCCAGAAATGAAAGTAAGGGCAACTCCCTTCTTACTGGCCTTATAGTGTCTGTATAACTCATGGTGATAAAAAGCAAAAGTCAAGGTATTCTGCTCCTTGTGTTGTGGCTCTAAGTCCTTTTCTCCTCTTCCAACTTGGGATTCCATAAATACAACATTCTCCTTGAGCAGTTCATGCTTCTCAGCAATTCCCTTCCTTTCTCTTGAAGTCTGAATCCAAGAATTCTCCAAACTGGAGTTTTCAGGAAGGCAAGGCTGATCTTGGCTCCATACAGGAGATTCCCTTTTCTTAATCACTCCCACTCCTAGAGGTTGTTGTTTTTCTCTCTCTGGGGTGTATGTTACTCTGCCATTACCTTTCCAGGAACCAAAAGTCCATTTACTTCCCCTGTATTATATAAGTGGTTCCAAAGAATGACAGCCCTTTCTTCTATGACACACTCTACCTGAGTTCTAGCCATACTCTTGGCTCTTAATTTTTACTCTGTATTAAAAAAAAAGATGAAAAGTCTGAGTCTACGAGGAAGACTCCCTTTTATGAACCACCACAAAGGATGTGGATGCTTAATGAGCTGACCATTTTATCCCAAATCAATCCACACTGAGTCAAGAATGGGTCAAAGGATGAAGCTTCATCCATGACTTAGAGATGTCAGCGTGGTACCAAATGAAGGCTCACTTCCCTGTAAGCTGAGTAAATTGGTCAGAAAAATCCCCTGATTAGTCAATGGGCTCTCACTGAAGTGCTACCATGTGCCAGTTACTAGGCTGACCTCTACGGTATGGAGAAAGCAAACAATTATTCATACTCTCAAGGAGCCCCCTGTACAGAAACACTTTCTCAGGGGTTTGAGTTCCTATGAAGATGTCAGTTCTTGGGAATAAGTCAATGGGCACTGAATCAGGGGTAGATAAGTGGGGCATTAGTTAGTTTCATTTTTTGCATCTTCTGTCTGCCCTGTTGCTCCTTCCCAACCTCTTAGAGTGATGGACCTGGAACCGTAGAGCACAACATGTCAGAAACAACAGACCTCAGAACATAAACTCTTCGGCCATAGAATGTTAGATGGGGGATGAACTTTATAACAGAATGTTAGAAGATAGAATGTTAGAACAAAGACAGACCTATAAGGGAGCTTAGAACAGAAAAATGTTCAAGGTGAAAAGGTACCTAGAATGTAGATTGTTAGAACATAGAATGTGAGATCTGGAAGTGACCTTAGAACATAGAATTTGGGAGGTGAAGAGACCTTAGAATAAAGAAAGTCAAAACTAGTAGGGACCTTTGAACATAAAATGTGGGAACAAAGACTGTCACAGCCTGGAGGGACCTTTTGAGATCATTTAGGCTAATCCTTTAATTTTACAGAAAACCGGGGGCCCAGAGAGGGGCACTGTCTCTTCCAAAGTTTTGTACAACCTTTTAGGGATTTAGCCAAGACCTGGTTTCCCGGATCCAATCACTGTATTCTTTCCATTATTCTCCTTTGCTCCTTCATAATTAGTGCCGGGGACTTGTGGCTTTTCTCCAGAGTTTTTTCCCCCCCTCTTTTCCAGAAACAAACAAGGATTTTACAACTTTGCTTGTAGCCTTGAAGAGTTTGTTTGTTCTTCCCTCTGTACCATGAAGATCATGTTTGTTCCCTGGGAAAGTTTCTTTAATTATTTTCACATTTCAATGGCCTTTTTTATATATTTCTGTCTGAGGTTTATAAAATGCTGATGTCAAACTTGCTTTGGGCTGAATTGTTCCAGAAACATTTCGTTCCAGGCACAGGGGAGTCTCTGGGAAAGAATGGCATGGTGTTTGCCCGTAAAATCTTTGAATCCTCCAATCCCAGCATTAGGAGGGACCTCTGAGGCCTCGGAGTCAGACCCATCCCTGAACAAGGATCCTTTCTGTGGAAGACTGTGATTGCTTATCCGGTTCCCCTGGGAACCCTTCAAAGCCAGGGAGCCTTAACCCCGGAGACCACCCAATCCATTTGAAGGGATTTTCATGCTGCCATTCCTATGGCAACAGCTGCCAAGGGGAAATTGGAAAATCTTTCAATGTTAATTTAGGGGTACAATATGAGGTTATTTCATTCAGAAAATGTCCTCGTGTTATGCATGCTTTCTGCTCTACAAAAGGAGGGAGTTGGAGGAGACAAGCTCGACAGCCCCTTCTGGCTCTGACATTTGAGGTGCTAATGTCTTCAGGAATCATGGAGTTTCACAGTTGGAAGTGATTTCACAGCCCATCTAATAAACCTGAATTCTTATTTTCATGATTGTCCTTGTTCATTTATTTTCCAAATCTATCCCTCTTTCTTTTTTCCTGCAGAGCTATCCCTTGTAACAAAGAATTAAAAAAGAAAGAGAAAAAAATACCAAGTTGATCAAAATTAACCATCATATCAACGGACTCTGATACTTATAGACTCCTATCTCTGTAAAGAAAGTAAAGGTGCATGTGGAGGTGAGATGCATTTATCATTTCTTCTTCAGGTCTAAGATCCAACATGCACCATACTTATGATATGTAGTCTGCTAACTTCCTACGAAGACTTCAAAGGATGAGGAGTTCACTACCTCCTGAGGCAACCCATAGAAGTAAGGGGAGGCTCAACTTGGTAGAATTTATTTTTCTTATATTGCTCTAGAAGACTGGGAAGGTTGTCAGGTGGATGAAGGATTGACCTTATTCATGTTGGCCCCGGAGAACAGAACTGGGGGAAATGGGTAGAACTAAAAGAAAATACAAATAACTTCAATATCGGGGGGAAAGTCACTAAAAATGAAAAATAAAAATACAGGGAAATCCTCAGCCATGAGGGGAAAGAGAAGGACTTTGGGGCTGTTGGGTCTTTCCTGGGGTCCTCGAAATTACATCACCTTTTACCTCCTGCCTCTGCCTGCCTCCAGAGCAGGGGTCCATGAACTTCTTCTAAAAACAATGATTTGATGCCTGTATTTCACTATACTGATTTCCATTAGAACTCCACATATTTCATCATATTCCCTTTAAAGCATTATTCTGAAATGGGACCTACGGTCTTCATCAGCCTTCCAAAGTAGTCAGTAGATACTAATAATAATAACATGATGATAACTAGAATTTATGGAGTTATTTGAGGTTTGCAAAGCACTTTACAAATACCTTATTTTGTCCACACACATACTAGGAAGTAGATGCTGTTATCAATCTTATTTTACAGATGAGGACATTGAGGGACACAGAGGAATCTCTGATCCTTCCTCTTTCTCCCATCTGGTAATGAGCGCTCCAACACTCCCCTGGCCTTTTGCTTTGTGCCTTTCTAATGTAGCGCAGCTAGGGGGCGCAGTGGGATGGAGTCTGGAAGACTCCATTCCCATTTTACAGATGAGGAAAGTGAAACTGACTTAGGTTAAGTGACTTGATTGGCATCAGTGTCAGTACTTGGCAGAGAAGGGATTAGAACTCAAGTCTTCCTGAATCCAAGTCTAACACTTTCTCCACTTACACACCTAGAAGATCCTGCCTCAGGGACTTATTGGCTGGGTGACCTGGACCTTATTGACCTAAATTCTCTGAGGCTCAGTTTCCATATCTGTAAAATGAGAGTGGCAACAACTCCTCCTTTTTCAGGTGATGAGGTTTTTTGTTTTTGTTTTGTTTTGTTTTTGCAGGGCAATGAGGGTTAAGTGACTTGCCCAGGGTCACACAGCTAGTTAAGTGTCAAGTGTCTGAGGCTGGATTTGAACTCAGGTCCTCCTGAATCCAGGGCTGGTGCTTTATCCACTGCGCCATCTAGCTGCCCCCAGGTCATGAGGTTTTGATGAAATAGTATACTTACAGTACTTTGAAACCTATAAAGGCCCTTAGAGATGTTAATTTCTAAATACAAAATTTCTAAATTTCTAAAAATTCTACATTTCAAAATTAAAGGTAGAGAAGGATGGGAGAAGTCCTGGAATAAACAACTAGACCTTACTCTCCTGATAAGGAGCTGGGCGACCTCAGGAAGGAACATCCTCTCCCAACTTGTACAATAGCAACCACACTGTAAAGATGAACAACTCTGAAAGACTCGAACACTCTCAGCAACAAGATGGTGACCAACCACAATTTCAAAGGACCGAAGATGAAGCCAGCCACCCATCTCCTAACAGAGAGACGATGGCTTCAGCAAGCAGGAGAAATATGGTCTTGGACAGGACTATTGTGGATATTGCTTTCGCCAGACTATACATTTGCAAAGGGTCTTTCTTTCTTTCTTTCTTTCTTTCTTTCTTTTTTTTATGAGGCAATTGGGGTTAAGTGATTCACCCAAGGTCACCCAGCTAGTAAGTATCAAGTTTCTGAGTTCAGATTTTAACTCAAGTCCTCCAGAACCAGTACTCTATCTACTGCACCACCTAACTGCCCCTCTTCTTTCTTTCTTGAAAATTTCTTATGGGGATGGGAGGGAGAGAAAATAATGCTTGTTAATTGAAAAAAAGAATTAAAAACAAAAAGAAAATAACTTCTCTGAGTCTCAGGTTTATAAATTACTGGCACTGGAAGGCACCTTCAGTATAGACAGTCTGTTCACTTCATTTAATAGAGAGGGGGATCGAGGCCCAGTGAGATTTAGGGACTTGTTCAAGATTGCCCAACAAGTTCACCACAAAATTAGGATTTAAACTGGGCTTCCTATCTCCCAACCCAGCCCTCTTCCCACCACACCATGTGGGGATTCTTGGATTGCATGATCTTTAAGGGCACTGTGAGCTCTAATATTGGAGGCTTCTATGTAATCGGAGCAAATTGGCCACAGCTGAATGCAGCTGTACAAATTGACATTGGCCAGCCCCCTGCCTCTAATGGGGCAGAGACAAGAAAAGAGAAGCCAGCAGTGTTTCAGCCATGAGTCTCTTCCACCCAGTCTGCCTTTAGGGAACTGTTAACTTTGGGCCTCGGGGTCAGCTTTGCCTTCTTCAGTTCATCTATGCCCAGAGAGGTCACCTTTCTCAGACTGGGATGGGGTAGGGGGTGGATGGTCCAGTACCCTCCAAGTGTGTGATGCTTTGGAAAGTATGCCTCAGCCACCTGTGGAAGAAGAAATCTTACCACCAGCTTGATTTTTAATGGGGACGTGTGCTCTGTAGAATGACTTTGACTCTTCAGAATGGAAGTGAGTTCCTTTCCAGATGTGAACATTGTGTGACCTCCAGGGGGATATTTAGAGATACAACTGTCTGCTGGAAAAGCTTGAGACAAAGCCTTCTTTGGAGAAGCAGGAGCCAGGCTGGGGCCCAGTCCTAGAGAGGCCATCCTGGTGTCCTGCCAAGATCAGTGGACCAAGAGCACCCAGGAAGAGACTGTTAACCATTGTGGTCCCCTGGTATAGGATTAGAAGAGACATAGGCCCTCCTGCATACTCACAAGAGCAAGATCTAGGACATATCAATTCATTGCTCTACAAGCATTGTTGTCTTTTTGGTTTTGAAGCACACTGTGTGCTGAACAGCAGGTAGGCTGGGAGAGCTAGCTAACATTTAGATAGCACCTACTCTGTGCCAGGTATTGTGCTAAGCTTTACAACTATTACCTCGTCTGATAATTTCGTTTGAGTTGAAAGCAGCCAGCTAGCATTCATTAAGCACCAATGATGTGACAAGTACTGTATTAAATGTTGAGGGTATAAAGAAAGGCAACACCCCCCCACACACACACACACACCTCCCAGTGTTCCAGCTTCTAATGGGCTCACAGTCTATTGGGGAAGACAACATGGAAATAACCGTGTGCAAACAAGATGTTGATGGGATGAATCAGGAGGTCATCTCTGAGGAAAGGCACCAAGGTCAAGAAAGACTGGGAAAGGCTTCTTATAGAAAGTGGCATTTACTTTGAGCCCGGAAGGAAGCCAGGGAAACCAGGAGGCTGAGATGAGGGGAGAGAGGCAGTGAAAATGCTTGGAGGACAGGTGGAGCCGAGTCTTGTGCAAGTGATGTGGTTTCCTTGGTGGCTCAGAAGTCACTCAAGCTGCTGTGAAAAGAGAAGGGGAAAGAAATGTTGATGGAAAAGATTAGAGCTCTAAGAAGGTTTGCTGACAATAAATCCTAGGGTGCTATGGGGACAGCAGAGTGGCCCAGGTGATGGGAGAACCTAACCGGAGTGTTCCTAGGAAGAGTGGAACTGACACATAATGAGACTGGATGACCACAATTGGGCAAGGAGATTCAATGTGAAGGTGATGAGTGAGTCACTTTCTTGCAGCCTTTCATCCCCTTTGTATGTATCTTGAATATACCCATTAATTTACTTGTTTTCTCCTTTAGGATGTAAGCTATTTGAGGGCAGGAACTGTACCATTTTTATCTTTGTATCCTAAGTGCCTGACACACAGTAAAAAGTCCGTCAGTAAATTAGCATTTATCTGTTCTGAGCACTGTGCTGAGCACTAGAATACAAGACAAGAAAAGACAATCTCTGCCCTCAAAGAGCTTACATTCCAATGGAAAACAACACCTACAAGTGCCATGAAAAGTAGAGGAAGAGGCAAGGGTGCCCAGGATGGGGCATGGTAGAGGAAGTCCTGAGGGAAGCCTGGAGAAGAACGAGACATGATTGACCTCTCTCCATGGAGATTCTGGGGAGAGCCATCCCATCAGAGAGGGAAAGGCTGTAGGGACAGAGTGTGTGAGCTCCAGAGCTGGAGTGAGGCTTCTGGGTGAGCAGCTGGGGTAAGGTCTGTTATACAGCCTGGAGAGGAAACACTTACACGATGATTGATTTATTGATTGATTGGCTCCTCACCCCATAAAACTCCTAGAATCTGAAGCTGGAATGAGACTTAGAGGTCATGTAATCAATCCCTCTCCTTTTATAGGTTAGCCCAGAGACATTTAGTAAGGTATCCAAGGTCACACAGGGAGTAAGAGCCAGGTTTTACACCTAGATCCCACTCCAAATCTAGTGCTCTAACCCTAATTCTCTTCTTTCCCCCACACCTCCACCACAAGCCCTGCTGAGAAAAAAGTGGAGGGTTCAATGAGTGATCCAAAGTAGTTACAAAGTTCTTTTGGACTGTAGGGAAGTAGCAAAACCTGAGCTCACCAGGGCTGATGTTGCACATTTTCTTTTTCCCTGAAGGAGGTCACAAGGGAGCCATCCTCTCTCCCCTGCTTCTCAAAAGCAGGCCCCTTTGGGTTAATTGTAAAAGCCCATTTCAATTCCGTTCTGGGTCATATTTTATCTGCTGACATAAATCAAGCAATTTCTGGAGCAATGTCCATTCATCATTGACTCATCCTTCCCTGAAGAGGCCCGGAGAAGGGAGAGGACTCAAAACCCCTCCATCAGCATGCAGGAGTGTCCGTTCGTGAGGCGATCACAGTCTGTCTCCCCGCTGATGTACTTTGACAGGACTCAGGTCTCCTGGCAGGCTCCTACCTCCCGATGATTCAGAGCTGTCAGCTAATGGAGCTGAAAGGGAACATTTATGATGGATTTATAACGGGCAGGTTTTCACTTGATGAACTGGGAAAGGAGATGCAGATGCTATTGAACCAAAACCAGACAATGTGCCAGGGAAAATGAAATTGATGGGATTGTACTGGGGGAGAAGATCTAGACAAGGGGTCAAGTGATCTGGGTCCTAGACCCCTGTTCTGCTGATGACTTGCCTTATGATTTTGACTAAGTCACTTAATGTCCCTGAGCCTCAGTTTCCCCATCTGTAAAATCAGGAAATTGGTCTAGATGGGCTTGACGCACCTTCTATTTTAGGTGTTCTAAGACAATTAAAATGGGACAATTAAAAATAAGAGAGACATAGTTTTTGGGTAATTGAATCATTTTATTAATAGGTCAGCGGTTTATTAACAAAAGGAAGTCTATAGGCCATCTCTCTCTGAGCAAAGACCCTTAATGGTAGTGGGGTCAGAGTTCATATGCCTTTTTGACTATAGCAGGTCTATCACATAGCAATCAAATCTTTTTTTTTTTTTTTTTTTTGTGAGGCAATTGGGCTTAAGTGACTTGCCCAGGGTCTCACAGCTAGTAAGTGTTAAGTGTCTGAGGTCGGGTTTGAACTCAGGTCCTCTGGTGCTCTATCCACTGCACCACCTAGTTGCCCCATAGCAATCAAATCTCATTGGTTTATGTCAATCAAATCTAATCACTTGACAAGATTGGAGGTGGGTTATATTAAAATGGAGTTCAGAGACATGTGCCTCAGGTCGCACAACCTTGGTAAGATGACATCAGAGACAGACCCTTCACCCAAAATACTTTCCAGCTAGGTGTGGCTGTGCAGATCAAAGTCCTTCAGTTTATCTAGACAAAAGAATCTGTCTCCACCCAAGGTTCCTTTGTAAACTTGGCTTGGGCTTCACCCAGATAAAGAGATTTGATGAATCTCACTAGGAGAACTTGCCTTGAGTGAGGGTAGAGGGAGAAAGGACTAAGAAAGAAGGGGAGATCTCTGAGTCTCCTGAGATATTGGTTATTAGTAATTATTTCTAACAGGTGTCAAACACATGGCAGGAACCAGATTAAAATGTAATGGGGGAAAAAATAAAAATAAAATTAAAAAAATGTAATGGGGGAGGGCAGCTGGGTGGCACAGTGGATAGAGCACCAGCCCTGGATTCAGGAGGACCTGAGTTCAAATCCGGATTCAGACACTTGACACTTACCAGCTGTGCGACCCTGGGCAAGTCATTTAACCCTCATTGCCCTGCCCCCCCCCAAAATGTAATTGAGAAATATTTGGCAAAATAAATAAAAATAAAGTAAAATATAGAAAATGTTAACATGTGGTATTCTAAGTCAGTATGTGCCTCACAGGGATACTTCTATATGATTTAGTGATGCCTGTTTCCATTTTTTGACCTCACTGCTTTAAGGGATCTATTCTTTGCCTAGTATTGGTTAAATTTCTTTATTTTATTTTATTTTATTTAAGAAATAATTATATTTTAACATTCGTTTTTAAAAAATGAGTTCCCATTTCTCTTTTTCCCTTAGCCCACTGAGAAGGTAACCAATATGATACCAATTTTACATGGGAAATCTGCAAAACATATTTCCATATTAGCCATGTTGTAAAAAGAGCAAGAAAAATTAAGTGAAAAAAAATGCTTCAATTTGAATTCAGAGTTCATCAGTTAAGATTTCTTTAAATCAATAATTTCTATAAATCAATCAACCAAAATATTTTATTAAGCACTGATGACTATTTGCCAGGCATTTTCCTTGGCTCTGAGACATCAGTGGCATTCTTATTAAATCTGAAGATGACACAAAGTGAAGGATGGAAGCAGGGTTGGGTAGCTAAGACACAGGATGACAGAGTTCAGATCCAAAAGGACCTTGACAGGCTAGAGCACTGGGCTGAAGCTAATAAGATGAAATTCAATGAGCTAAATTTAACATCTTTGACTTGGGTTCAGAAATGGACTTCCCAAGTATAGGATGGGGTGGGGGTAGGGGGTGGGGGTGGGGAAGGGATATGGCTAGACAACAGTTCATATGAAAAATAATTGAGGGATTTAACAGATTGAAAGTTTTTTTTTTTTTTTTTGGGTGAGGCAATTGGGGTTAAGTGACTTGCCTAGGGTCACACAGCTAGTAAGTGTCAAGTGTCTGAGACCAGATTTGAACTCAGGTACTCCTGACTCCAGGGCCGGTGCTCTATCCACTGCGCCACCTAGCTGCCCCAGATTGAAAGTTTAATGTGAGTCAATAGTGTGACATGGAAGCCAAAACATTTAACCCAATCTTGTCATGCCTACCAAAAGTTGGAGCTTCTAGGATTAGGGAGGTGAAAATCCTGATGCCCTCTGTCCTAGTCAAAGGTCATCTGGATTTCTATGTTTAATTTCAGGAATCACATTTTAAAAAAAAAACAACATATTTTTCACAAGTACCTATTCATTTATTTTTCAGATATTCATCTAAAAAATTAAGTTGCAAATTCTCTCCCTTCGCCCCACCCATTGAGAAGTGATATGATATCAGTTGTACAATGTGATATTTCCGTGTTATCCATGTTGCAAAAAACAAAAACAAAAAAGGAAGAAAAAGAAAGTGAAAAAAGCATACTTTGATCTGCACTCAGAGTTTGTCAGTTCTCTCTCTGGAGGGAGATAATATTTTTTCATCATAAGTCCATGAGAATTGTCTGGGATCATTATATTGATCAGAGTAACTAAGCCTTCCACACTAATCATCATTACACTATTGCTGTTACTGTGTACACTGTTCTCCTGCTTCTGCTCACTTCACTTTGTATCAGTTCACATAAGTCTTCCCAGGTTTTTCCTGAAACCATCCTACTTATTATTTCTTACAGCACAACAGTTTTCCACCACAATCATATGCCACAACTAATCCAGCCATTTCCAATTGATGGGCATCCCTTCAATTTCCAATTCTTTGCTACCACAAAAAGAGCTGCCTATAAATATTTTTGCACAAATAAGTCCTTTCCCCTTTTCTTTGATCTCTTTAGTGTTGGAATTTTTCCACATCTTCTCCAGCAGCTGTTATTTTTCTTTTATGTCTTTATCTAATCTGATAGGTATAAGGTGGTCCTTCAGAGTTGTTTTAATTTTCATTTCTCTAATCAATAATGATTTACAGGGGCAGCTAGGTGGAGCGGTGAATAAAACACTGGTCCTGGATTCAGGAGTAACTGAGTTCAAATCCAGCCTCAGACACTTGACACTTACTAGCTGTGTGACCCTGGGCAAGTCACTTAACCCCCATTGTCCCACACAAAAAAATAAAGTAAAATAGGGCTTCTTTAATAGTGATTTACAATATTTTTTCATGTGACTATTGATAGCTTTGATTTTTTCTTCTGAAAATTGCCTGTTCATATTCTTTGACCAGTTATCAAATGGGGAATTGCTCTTGTTTTTTTTCTTTGTTTTCTTTTTTTTTTAATGTTTGACTCAGTTCCCTATATATTTGAGAAATTAGGCCTTTATCAGAGAAACTTTCTATAAAATGCATCCCCCCACCAACCCATTTCCTGCTTTCCTTCTAATTTTGGTTGCATTAGTTTTGTTTGTGTAAAACCTTTTAAACTTCATGTAATCAGAGTTACCCATTTTACTTCTTTTAATTTCTATTTCTTGTCTGGTCATAAACCCCTTTCCTTATCCATAGATCTGACAGGTAACAATTTTCATGTTCCCCTAATTTATTTATGACATCGTCCTTTATGTTTAAATTATGTACCCATTTTGACCTTATCTTGGTATACAGTGTGAGATACTTTCCTATCCCTAGTTTTTGCCAAACTCATTTCCAGTTTCCCCAGGAGGAACCACATTTTAGAAAGTGTGATTCAGAATAATGGTGTCAAATTCAAATTCAAACAGAAACAGGGGATACTAAGACATACATATGGATCCCCAAAGGTTTCATGTTGACTTAGTTTTAAAATATAATATCAGTGGCAGCTAGGTGGCACAGTGGATAAAGCACTGGCCCTGGATTAAAGAAGATGTGTGACCCTGGGCAAGTCACTTAACCCTCATTGCCCTGCAGAATATATATATATATATATATATATATATATGTGTGTGTGTGTGTGTGTGTGTGTGTGTATATATATATATACACACATATATATATATATATATATATATATATATATATATATATATATATATATATATATAACATCTCCCACATTTTATTGTGTTTTTGTTTATTTCATTAAATATTCTCCAATCACATTTTAACATGATTCATGTTCTACTTGAGAGTGTTGATTTAGAGAACTCATTCTCTGGTTCCCAAACTCCTCTGTTAGCATGGTTTCAGAAACTTTTGTAAAACCTTGGATATTGATTGATATTTAGGCAGCTAAATATATGGGAAGCTGGGTGGAACAATAGGTAGAGTGCTAGCCCCTGGGGTCAGGAGGACCTGAATTCAAATGTGACTTCCCTTACTATCTGTGTAACCCTGAGCAACTCACTTAACCTTGTTAATGCAAAAGAACTAAAATTTAGGGAAGGCTGACATTGGCATCAGTACATGTGAAAAAGACCTAGGAGTTTTCATGGACTTATTGTAGCCCCACCTCAGGGATCCCTCTGCCAAGTCTCACTTGATCTGATTAGTTGTGAAAAAAAAAAGGTTAAAAGATGTGACTAAGGGGCAGCTAGGTGGCACAGTGGATAGAGCACCGGCCCTGGAGTCAGGAGTACCTGAGTTCAAATCCGGCCTCAGACACTTAACACTTACTAGCTGTGTGACCCTAGGCAAGTCACTTAACCCCAATTGCCTCACTAAAAAAAAAAAAAAAAGAAGAAGAAAAAAAAAAAAGATGTGACTAGCTGTCAGGAAGAAGAGAAGGGGGAAGGAAATAAGCTATGTGCCATGCACTGTGCTAAGTGCTTTTTAATAACAACAACAACAAAATCTCATTTGATCTTCACAACAACCCTACAAGGTCAGTACTATTATTATTCCCATTTTTATAGATGAGGAAACTGAGGCAAACAGGGTGAAGTGACTTGCCCAGGGTAAAAACCTAGCAAGTGTCTGCGGCTTGATTTCAACTCAGGTTCTCTAGATTTCAGGCCCACTAGTCTATCCACTGTGCCACACAGCAGAGGGATTGGGGTGGGGTGGGGTCTTCTGCTTGGACTCAAAAGATATAACTAGTAGCAATGAGTGAAAGGAACAGAAGAAGCAAACTTAGGTTTGATGTCAGGAGAACTTCTGCCCCCCAAGAACCTAACAACTAGAGCTAGTTCAAAGTGGATGGGGCACACTTGACACTTACTAGCTGTGTGACCCTGGGCAAGTCACTTAACCCCAATTGCCTCACCAAAAAAACCCACAAAAAACAAAAACAAAAAAACCAAAGTGGATGGGGCAGACTCACCAAGGGGGGCTACCATTTATTTGGGGGTACTTTTGAGGCTGGAGGACCCACACTCAAGGGCCCTTTTAATGGCATGGGTTGCATTAGGTGTCCATTTCCCAAACCCCATTACCTATCACTCCTTCCTTCCAGTTGCCTTCAATTTATCTTGTCTGTTGTTTGAGAGTTGTCTGAATGTTTTCTTTCCCATTCCATTGTGAGCTCCTCAGGGAAGGGGCTGTTCTTACTTTTCTTTATATTCCCAGTTCTTAGCACAGTGTCTGGCACATAGTAGGCATTTAATAAACATTTGTTGACTTGACTTAACAATGTCTCTTTCAACTCTGAAACTTGGAGGTATGGCAGCCAGCCAGACTCAGGTAAGAAGAGGGAGAGGTATCTGACCCTGATTTCATTGGAATGGGGAAGTCATCTACCCAAACAGCTTGTCCTTTTCTCTGTGCATCACAGTCTGAAAGAGTTACCCTGAGCATTATGGTTTAAAGGGTATGTCTGGGGCTTAAACCCAGATCTTCTTGGTTTCTCAGGAAGCTCTGTGAGCACTGTGCCACCCAGCCATCTCTTCTACTGGGTATCAAAGAAATATTAGAAGAGAAAGATAGCCTTCATACATTAAGAAGGATTGATGGAAAGACATGAGGAATAACGCTATAAGATCCCAAAGCACTGATGGGAGCTGGAGGCAGTGGCCACATGGGAGAGATCATGGCTGTATCCAGGCATCAAGGTGATGGAGGAGTCTCTGAAAGCATTGGCTGGACCTCAACACAGAAAGGCTGAAAATAACCAGACTTGCATATTAGCTTAATTATCTTAATCCCTTGATGCATTTTCCTTTCACTGTGGACTTTCTCCGTCTTTTTGTCTTTTTCCCCCCTTCCTGCCAATCTCTGTCCATCACTTTCTCCAAGTTTTCCTGGTCTTCCTCACTTTACATGGCTCATTGCACTCCACTTTGTGGGTCCCCATTTGGGTAACAATCTATCTTCGACTTAGAGTTTCTTTTTTAAAAAACTACATTTTCTTCTTTTTCTTTTTTTTCAATTTAGATTTTCTAGTTGTTTCTTCCAATTAGGTGGTAACCTACTTCAGGATCGAGAGCAGATCTTCTGCCCTGCTTGTGGCCTCACTGAGGGAGAGGGCAGGGAATAAGCATTTAATAAGCACTTACTGTATGCCCAACATTTTACAGAGATCGTCTTATTTGATCCTCATCACGACCATGGGATTTTGATCTCCATTTTATAATGGAAGAAACAGAGATAGAAGTTAAGTGACTTGCTCAGGTCACACAATTAATAATTACCTACAGCTGGGTTTGCACCCCTCTCATCTGTTGCCAAAGCCCTTTACACTCTTTTCTGGCATGTGTGATGTATTTGTTGGGTAAAAGTTTTAATTCCCAAATTAGATTGTAATCCTTTGGAATAGAATGAGTCTTATTCATCCTTGTTTCTTACCTAGGGCCTGGAACATAGAGCTCTCTGACTGTGGCCTTGGGCCATATAAGACAAAGGAACAAGAATAGACTATTGGGAGCTGGGAGTACCTTAGAAGAGAGTTTTAAGGCATTCACTGGCTGAGCTCTTAGAACATAGCACGGTAGAGGTAGGGAGTAGAGAGTTGGAGAAGAACACAAAAGGTTGGAGCTGGAAGTGTCCTCTGTACACAGACTATGAGAGTTAGAAGGGCCTTTAAGCATCATACATAGTAGACTCTTTCTAGGACCCCAGAGTTGGGAGGGATCTTGGTAGTGTTATTACCCGACTTCTTCATTTTATATTTAACAATAAAAATGACCATCACATCCAAGGGCTAAGACACTGCCCTTTCCCTGTGGGCCCTTCTGATCTGGATGCTTACCTGATTTCAATCCTGGGGAACCGAGTCTTTAAGAGGAAGCACTAGACTTCTTTCTAATATCCTTAGACTCATTATACCCTATTCTGGTGCCACTGGGGAGAATGGAGTAAAGGCAGGGCGAGGATGGGGGTATTGTGATCACCCACAGGAATAGGCTAGGGAGCCCGCTTCTGGAAACCCAGGATGAAGTGTGCTAGAAGTCTTCTGCTCCCCATTTGGATTACCTGGAGCTGTTCGGTGCTGTGCCTGCTAACCATGCAATGTCAAAACACACTTCTGACTGGCTTGGAGCTGGAACAAGGAGGTATTCAAAAGGAACTAGTCAGCCAGGGTGTGGTCCTGGGTCAGGCTTTTCTCCTACCTGTCTCTGTTCTGGTGAAAGACAAGGAGGTAAGGGGACCAATGAATTGTACATTGTTCTCTCACCACTCACATAGGACACCTTAAAATTGTCCCTCTACCAGTTGTCTTCAAACAATTTTGGTCATTTAACAAGCATTTACTAAGAATAAAAATAAATAAATAAACAGTTCAACTCCCAAGGAGTTTATATCATGTACCCATATTACGAGAGAGAGAGAGAGAGAGACAGAGACAGAGACAGAGACAGAGACAGAGAGACAAATACAGAGACAGAGATGGGGGTGGGTGAGACAGAGACAGACAGATGGAGAGAGATAGATCCAGAGAGAGGGAAATGCTCCAAATATGTGCCTATTTATTTAAAAAATTATATTCAAGTGCCACCATATCCAATAGATAAAATAAAATTTGGAAAGATGAATTAATGACAAAATAATATTTAATCCCAAAGCCAAAGGAAACCATTGGATTTGACTGACATGGTCAGACACACACTTTAGGAAAAAAAAATACTTTGGCAGCTATGCACTGGGCAGAGGGAGGACCAATTAGACAGATATTTTAGTAGGTCCAGGGAGAGATGAACAAGGGTGGATGGAAGCTGAGTGAGTGGAGGGAAGGAGTGAGATGCAAAGAGATGTGGGAATTAACACTAGTTCTCCATGTAAGGAGAGTGAGAGTGAGGAGTGGAGGAAGACCCCAAGCCTGTCCACCAGGATGATTTAGGATGGTGGCACCCTCAATAATAATTGGGACATTTAGAAAAACGGCTGATCAGGCAACAAAATCTTTCATTTGTCACAACCCATTCACACTCTATCACAGAGGTGTGCTGGAGCCAGGTCAGACCTGTCAGAATTGTTGTATTGGTAGTCTAGGCTTCAGAAAGTGATGGAGAAAATGTTAGTAATGGAGATTAAAATAAAAAGTGTGTCAGGGTACTTCCCCGCCCCCCTCCCACAGAGAGCCAGTTGTTAAACATTTATCAACACACTCTTGCCTAGTCCAGATGTAAGACTCACTCCACCCCACCCAAAGTAAAAAGGGAGAGGCCAAGGCTCTTTTTTTGCTCACTCACCAAGCAAGACTGCAGAGCCCCCTGTCCAAGGAGGGCCTGCTGCAGCTACCAGGTAATATGGGGAGGGGGAGAGAATAGACACTGGGGAGAGGGCAGACATTTCTCAGGATTGGGCAGAGGGGGAAAATGTCAAGGGGTAAGGGTGGGTGTGGCTGTTGTGGAGAAGAGCCTTGTGATTGGCTATTGATTAGAGAGCACAGCCCTTCTTCCTACCTTCTAATTGTTTGACCCCTTGGGGTGAGGCCAATGGGCTTTGGAGACCACAGCTCTCTGGATATGCTAGAATACAGCCTCTTCCCATCTGCAAGTCTTGTGGGAAGCCTGGGAAGTGTCAGTGAAAAACAACAGCATGTAACTCATTAACAAGTTCATGACCAGTAAGTTATTGCTTGGAAAGAGTTTTTCCCCAGGTCAGCATGACCTGGGAGCCACAGTGGTATTTCCCAAGAGTTCTCAGTGCTAGTGAGTGGGCAGCTGGAGAGGGCAGCAGTGAAGGGGAAGAGCAGTGTCCTGGAGTCTGAGGGCCACATTCTGGGCCTCTGGGATTCCCCTTCAGGAAGTTAAACTTTGTTCAATACATTTCCATTCAATCAGCATTTCTGAAATCCCTACTGTGTGTGCCAGGCACTGTGGTGGGTGCAAGGGAAGCAATGACAAAGCCCTCAAGACTCTGGCTTCTTTTGATTCTAGGGCAGAAGCCCTTCCCTCTGCCATCCCACCCCCAGCAGGTGCCTTTCCTCCAAGGTGACCTTCCAGTCACACTGTGCATCCTTAATCATTGGCATGTTGTCTCTTCCATTCAAATATAAGCTCCTTGAGGGGAGGGATGAATGGACTGTTTTTTGCCCTTCTAGGCTTAGCCCAGTGCCTGGCACACTTAGTAAAGGCTTGTTGACTAACAAACTGACTACTTTCCTAGGGGTAAGTGGAGAAGATAAGACATGTAAGTATTAAATATAAATTTATACAATAATACAAAGTAATTTCAAGGAGAAGATGGCACCAGCAACCATTGAGTCACCTTCTCTAGCCCATTATTTTCCTTGTCAGTCTGGGAGGGAGCCTTATATCCAATGTAAAGGGTCAAAGGGCTTGAAGTCCAATCTCAGCTGTTTTTCTTACAACTTCTATGACACCAGGTTCTATGATTTCCTCTCTAAGCCTCAGTTTCCTCATCTAACAAATAAGGGGGCTGTAAGAGCCATTTCTACCTTAATCCCGATGGTCTGTCTTCTCATTTTTCCATTTGTATTGGAGAAAGTACTCAAGCCACTCAAAAGGTTCATTTTTCTTAATGAGGTGGATGAGGGTCATGGCCACGGCTGTCGTGTCCTCCCTACATGGGGCCAATTCTGTTTGCTTGCCATTCTTTGGGTCAGAGATAGTTATTGGATCTTCATGAATTCCTAAATTGCCTCATGTAGCCCTCCTCCTATGAGCCATCGACTGTGTTGAGTTCTGATCAGCCTGCCACAGTTGAGCTCTAGATGACTTTTTCAGCCTCACATCTTTTTTTTTTTTTTTTTTTTTAGTGAGGCAATTGGGGTTAAGTGACTTGCCCAGGGTCACACAGCTAGTAAGTGTTAAGTGTCTGAGGCCGGATTTGAACTCAGGTACTACTGACTCCAGGGCCGGTGCTCTATCCACTGCGCCATCTAGCTGCCCCATTCAGCCTCACATCTTGACACCAATCCTCCATGGCAGTCAGACTGGGATCCATGTTATTTCTGAAGCTATCAAGTATTCCTGCCTCCTCCCCAGATATCTTCAAACAGAGCCTGGGTGGCTTGTGGGCTCTGCTTGTTCTGGTGCAGCTTGACCTGAGCCCCAGAGCTGCAAGGTCCTGAGCTTCTTCTGCCCCTCCCTCCTTTCACCAGGTATTCTGTTGTTCACAGCCCACTTGACTCCTCCATCTTTGCCTGGCTTATCTTCCCCATTTCCAGGACTGGTTTTATGTCCGTAATCAGCCCAGCCTTCAAGGTCCCAGTGCATAAGTCACTTATTGATGGATCGCACAGAAAGAACAACATAACATCTGTTCTGGTCCCTCAACCAGTACGTGCCTCACATTCCTCTTGTCAAAGTAAAATTGATCGGCCTTGACCCTGGACCATGCCAGGCTGAGCACAGGCCCGCTGGCTTGGCTCCCTCACCCGGGAGAAGTAAATTAACCCATGGGGCCCAAGCGTGCTACCCAGAGCCCACATGGGGTCAGCTACCACATGGTCTTTAGCTGCCCTGTGGAATGAGAGCAATTCACCTTCCATGTTAATTGTGTAGATGAGTTATGCATATCTCAGACCAAGTGGACAGTTTGCTGAGCAGTTCACAAAGGGGCTTAAGATCCACCTCTTTGTTAGAATATGTGAATGTAGTTTTGTTCCTAGCAGTTACAGACTATCAGAGCTGGAAGAGTGTATTATTCTTTTTGTAGATGTGGAAACTGAGGTATGGGGCACTTTGATCAGAGGGATAGAAGGCACGTCCTTGTAGAAGAGCCTGAACAGACCCTATATTGTGCATTCATGCTATCTGTCAATAAGTGACTCGGAAGCTGTGCTTTTGAGACCTGCAACATTCCCTCTCTAAGCCGGCAGGGCATCATCCAGGCTCAGACGGAAGCCATTGGCTCTTAAGGACAGTAACTGACAAAGCTAGCACTAGAACTCTAGCATAATAAAAAGGGGAGACTTTCTAGTCCCACCCCTCCTTTTACAGTTTGTGAAATGGAGATGTGATGAATGAAAAGGTCAGCTCAGGCTGTCGGGACAGTGAGCCCCATCAGTGTAACAAATGTCCCCTTTTGGTTTATGGAAGCTTTGAGAGCACCTGTAGGTCCCAGGGGTGAGGAGCCATGAAAAGAGTTGAAAAGGCACATGAAAAGGGGGCAAAAAGATTATTTTCCATATGGATGATATGGGGTGAATGGGGGGTAGGAAAGGGCAGGATAGAACCTATACTCTTGAGTGGGAATGAACTGAAAGAAATTTATTTCTTATTCATATTTTAGCCTCTTTTGTGCCTTTTAAGGTTGAGTTCTGCTCCTGGGGTACAGGGTGAGCTGTCTCAAGGGGGAGAGGGGCCGGATCACCAGCTTTCTGTTCTGAGGTGTCACCAGCTTGCAGCTTGCTTACGGCACTGGAGTGGCCTGGCCTAGTTGGGTCTGTTGGATAGCTGATACCTCAGGATTGCCTTCTTCCCTGAGGCTGGAGGCCTCACAACTGGCCTGCTGTGTCATTAGCCTGCTGATCTAGGACCATGGGCCCTCAGCTGCTGATCTGTGCTGTTGCTAAGAGCCTTTTGCTGGCTTGCCCAGATACTCTTTGCACTGATCTGTGCCCCCCTTTTACCCAGATGAAACAGACCTTTCCAGAAGGAAGGTTATCTTAAGTCTGAATATTGTTTCACTCCATTTTTTTTTTTTTTGCAGGTTTTGCAGCTTCAGAATCTGTTGAGAGGCTTAATTTAACATTATTTCTGAGAGGAATTTAGGAAAGGTCAAGCAGTTTCCTGGTTTCATTCTGCCATCTTGGCTCTGCCTCTGAAAGGAATTTATTAGCCTTGACCTAGCTTGGAATAAGAATTGGGGAATCATCCTGTAAGGGGCGTTGAGTTAGAAAAGTTCTTTAAAACAGCTTGAACTGGGGCAGCTAGATGGCACAGTGGATAAAGCACCAGCCCTGGATTCAGGAAGACCTGAGTTCAAATCTGGCTTGAGACACTTGACACTAGCTGTATGATCCTGGGCAAGTCACTTAACCCTCATTGCCCCACCACAAAAAAAAAAAAAAAAGAAAATGTATATGAAGTCATGTCTTGGTGGGCCACTTGTCTCAATCACACATTTAGTGGATTTTCAACTGTTATTTGTTTCACTATTCTGTCCCAATTAAATACTTTCCTATTCAATTGGTGCTGGATATATCAGTAAACAATCATGGGGGGGGTATTCAAAATCAAATGTAAATTACTCTGATCACAGAAGACACCCCATACTTGACCTGGTGTATTATGGGTGTTCCAAGTCATTTGACACTTATTCTACAACATAATGATATTTGGAAAGTATCTTAGAACACAGGGTGATTTTAACTGAATGGAATATGAGTATAGATTAAAGGATATCTGAGCTGAGTGGTACCTTAGAACATAAAATGTCAGGCCTGAAAGATGCCTTAGAACATAGAATGTCAAAGGATCTTAAAAATCTGGTACAACCCTCTCATTTTACAGATTATGAAACTGAAGTGTGGAGAGAGGAACCGAGTTGCATAAGGACCCAAGACTGGTTATAGGCAAAGGTGGGTTTAGACCCAAGGATTATAAAGTCTCAATCTGGTGCTTTTCCTACTGGACCAGGAGTGTGAAGATTCAGATAAGAAATGTCTTTAACCAGAAGGGATAGAGCAGGGTAAAACTATTTTAACAGATTAATTATTGTTAAACTTAATTACTACTGTCCATTTCTGGTAATTCCCAGTGTCACAGATGATCCTGGCAAATGGAATTTAGAAAGCATTCCTAAGGATTATAAAGTCTTGAACAAGAAACTGAAGACTTCAGGGTGACAGGTAATTTCAAACATGTGGCCAGATGAAGGTCAGAGCTTTGGAAAGGAAAGGCAATTTCTGGAAGTGAACAGTTGCATAAGAAGGTGGTGTCTGAAAACATGATTTGGATTTCTGGACCTCAGTTTAAGACACAGGAATGGTGGGCTCTTGGCCAGGGATGAAGTAAACTTAATTAGGGCTAGTACATGTACATTTCCCTGGAGTCTTGCAAATCTGACCAAAGGTTCATAGACTATAGATTATAGAAATAAAAGAATCCATAGATCTGAGACCCAGAGAGTTGTTGGGTGACTTCTCCATAGTCATACAACAAGTAAGTATGTGAGGCATGATTTGAACTGAGGTCCTCAGGTTTCAAATCCAGTGATTTCTCTATTCTTTCTTAAAATATATCTTTTTGCTCATTGCCTCCTCCATTAGATTGTCAGATCCTTGAGGGCAGGAACTGTTTTTTTACCTCTTTCTGTGTTCCCATTGCTTAGTACAATTCCTGGCACATAATAGGTGCTTAATAAATCTTTATTGACTGAAACTGGGAAGGAGAGAGGGAAGAGAAGACAACTTGCATATATCAACTTATTCTTCCAACCTACACAGGTATTAGCAGGTTGGTTCCTTCCTCCCACTCCCTATCACTATGTGGGTTGGCAGCAGGCAGAGCCCTTTGTCCATGATTCTAAAACTGGGCTCTCATTCTGCAGCCCCTCCCCTCTCCCCCCTCCCTTCTCTTTACATCTATAAAGAAAGTGACTATAATGTAGGAACAAGCATTTACAGGAGGGATGCCCAGAAATTCAAAGGGAATAAAATCCAAGGAAGAAGCCAAATAGTAAAATTCATGGCCTCAGATATCTAATACTCACAGAAATGACATGTGGGTAAAAGGCAAAATGAACTAGAGAACCTAATTAAAGGAGGCAAGTTTAAATTAAAATTTTTTTTTTTTAGTGAGGCAATTGGGGTTAAGTGACTTGCCCAGGGTCACACAGCTAGCAAGTGTTAAATGTCTGAGGCCAGATTTGAACTCAGGTACTCCTGACTCCAGGGCCGGTGCTCTATTCACTGCGCCATCTAGCTGCCCCAAAGGAGGCAAGTTTAACCTAAAAGCATCTGAGGCTTAATAAGACTGATAACTTCAATCTGATATTGGAAGGCTATACCTAATTCAAAAGTAGCAGAATGATTAAAAATAAAAGCCAAGGGTTTCTGTGTATAGTTGTTATAGGGAAACACAGCAGATGGAATCTAGGTGAAGATCCATGGAAGCAGAAATAGAATTAATTTTCACTTAGGTATACTATATACCACCTGGCCAGAAAGAGCCAATAGATGAGGTGTTCAGGAAATAAAGGACAATTCTGGTACAATAGTAATGGGAGATTTTAATGATCAAGATATTATTAATAATAATAGCTGGGATTGTTATAGCATATTGAGATTTACAAAGTATTTTACAAATCTCATCTTATCCAATACTCATAATAACCCTTGAAGGTGGGTGCTATTATTATTCCCATTTTACAGGTGAGGAAACAGAGGCAGGCTGATAACATTTTTGTTTGTTTTTGTTTTGTTTTGCGGGGCAATGGGGGTTAAGTGACTTGCCCAGGGTCACATAGCTAGTAAGTGTCAAGTGTCCTAGGCCGGATTTGAACTCAGGTACTCCTGAATCCAGGGCTGGTGCTTTATCCACTGCGCCACCTAGCTGCCCCCAGGCTGATAACATTTTTAAAGTGCTTTGCACACATTAAAGCACTATGTAAATGCAAGTTATTCTCAAAGGGTGGTCCCTCCTCTCCCCTCTCTCCTTCTCTTCCTTCTTTTCTTCCCCCTTCCCTCCCTTTCCTTCCCCTTTGTTTCTTCCCTATCCCTCCCCTCCCCTTCACCCCTCTCCTCCCCCACACACAACATTTCTGCGATGTAAATATCAGAGTCAGAACTTGAACTCAGGTCTTCCCAACTCCAAGTTCCACACTTAATCCATTGAGCTGCCTTGATGTTCTAGCTCAAAACCTCATTTCCTGGTTTCTGAGTGTGGAAGACCCTTGAGGCAGACAGACCCACCAAGAACTATTTCGATAGTTGAGGCTGAGGTGATGAGGGTCTGCACTAGGGTGGGGTAGAGTCTAAGAAGAAAAGGGATTAGCAAACAGACTGGACACAGGGTGGGGAGATAGTGATGAATCTAGGATAATTCCTGGGTTGTGAGACTGAGGGTATGAGAGGATGGTGGTACAATGGGAAGGCTGAAATAATAGCTCAGGAAGAGGTGATGGGAGCTGAAAAAAGGCGACTGCTGGAGTGGAGAGAAGTTGTTCGATTCAAGAGAGCAGTTGTGGAGATGTCTTCAGGTATGGGAAGGGTTTTTGGGTTCAGTAAGGGATAGACTTCTGCTTGGCTAGAGAGGGCAGAAGTGGGAGCAATGGTCGGCGCTGTAAGGAAAACACCACTTGATGATCAGAGCTAGCAAAAAAAGGGAAATGGACTTCCACAGCAGGGGGTGAACTCACTACAGGTATCCAAGCCCAGAGTGAACCGACACTTGTTGGCTATGTCATAGAGAGGGTTCTTTTTCAGGAATACATTGGACTGGGTGGTCACTGAGGTTCCTTCTTACTCTGTTCTGTGGTGGTGAAGGTGACAAGGAAGAGAAATAGGATAAGGAGGAAGAAGATGTTAATGATGCTGCTGCTGTTGCTGACTGGGCTTCGTTCTCACATCAGAACTCCAGAGAGCCAGGCCACCTGATCAGCCTTTTTGCCATGTCCCAGTGATATATTAATGCCTTTTTCTTCCTTGGCTTCCGGAAATAACACTCAGAAAACGGAGGCCAGGACCCCAGGAATCTTCCCTTCAGGATGCCAGGATCTAAAAGCCTGTGCTAATAAATCTATGCAGGGTGGGAATTGCTTAATGCCCATTCAGCTGAGAGTGCTTTCTAAATGCATTATCACTCCTGAGAAAGTCTTGGGGAGTGGGTGGACCGGCCAGGGCTGGCTTGGGATAGTCTCCAAATGTATGCTTTTGGACACATTAATGCAATCAGATGCTTAAAGCCTTCTTTGCCTCTGATGAGCTGGTTTGCTGGTGGAGTGGTAATAAATTTTATGCATTTATCAATTACATTTTAAGTGGCTGCTACACGGTTTTTGCTTGGACAGGCAGTGCACAAATACTCGATGTATTTCATCTAAATTAGATTTGGGCTGTAGGCTTTTCGGGAAGCAGGCAAGTCACAGCTGATTGGATGCATGCAAAGGCCCGTGTTCTGACTAATCGGTCGCATCAGATAGGAGCAGAGTACATCCTGGACAGAGGTTTGGGGATGGTGCCAAGGACCCAGGAGCCCTCTGTCCTAGAGAAAGTAAAATCCAGTTACAAATTCCCTTGGGGAAGGGTGGGATTCTGCAGAACCACACGATTTTTATTTAGAGCATCTTTCCAAGTGGATTTCACATTACTCCCCCTCTTTCACTCGACATTGTAGCCAAACTGGTCTACTAGCTATTCCTGGCCTTGGCCCTTCCCATCTACCTTCTCTGAGTCTTTGTACAAGCTGTCTCCCATGCAGCAAATGCTCATCCTCTTCTCCTCCTTTTCCTTGAATGCCTAGAGTTCTTTCAAGCTCTCTATTTCTTCCCTCCTGTTAGAAAGCAACGCTCTTGAGGTCAGGGGCTATTTTATTTTTGTTGTTTGTATCCTCAACACCTAGCACAAAGCCTGGACCTTGATAGGAGCTTAATCATTGTTTGTGTAGCTAGGATCATTATGCAATCCAACTTTAGGACCCTAATTGTAGGATTTAGGGAAGTGAGGGGCTTTGGAACAAACCGAAGGCACTGGAATCCTGGGTATAATCTTGAGCTATTGGCTTGTTTTGCTGGGGATGATATGGATAATTGCCTTCATATGGCAAACATGGAAGAAAACAGAAGATGTGAGTTAGTAAAGGACTTTAGAGGTCACCTTGCCTAAATGCCTTATTTTCTAGTTAAGGAAACTGAGGCCTAGACAGAAGTGACTTGGACAAGGTCACAGAGATGGGAAGTTGCAGAGCCAGGAGGGGAGCTCTGGCCACAGTTCTATACTATAGAATTCATAAAAATGGACATTTAAATAGTGCAAGTAGAACAAATTCAATCTCACTGCCACATGACAGCCTGCAAAGATGCTGAAGACAATACAATACAAGCTATGGCATATGCTTGTAGGGTCATATGCACAATAACATGTATACATGTACACATATAATATACACCCATGCACACAAAGCATGAAAACAAACATGCACACATGTATAGCTACATATATGTATGTACACAAATCTTTATTCATAAATATAGAATTACATATAAACTATTCTTTGATCCTCAAAATAATCATATTGGCTGCATCTATTATTATCCTTAATTTATATATATGAAGGAAATAAGGCTCAGAGGGTCTCAATATTTGCAAGAGTATTATACCAGGCTTTCATTTGTCTTATTTATTTGGGTAGGTCATTCCCACTATTCAATTGTGAACAACTTGATGGTAGAGACAATATCTTTTAAAATAAACATATATAATAAAATTTAGTAGAATATAAAATATACACATATATAATATATACCACATATATAATATACACAAATATACCTATATAATATACACATAAAATATTCAAAACAAAAAATATAATATATGTATACATATAAACTATATTTACATATATAGTATGTAATACAACACAAAATACACAATATTTATAATAAAATATATAATATAACATATAAAAATATAAAATACACATATACACATATTTCATTTTTTACATTCTCATGTTCCTTACATCAAATAAACACTCTAAGTGTTCAGTTGAATTCAAAAGAATAATGCTCATTGCTTCATTCATTGATTAACTTTTCAAACCATAAGAGTTAGGAGGGAGATCCGGCTGCATCTGATCAAGGTGTGAAGCCTGGGGCCTGAAGAGACTGTGAATTTCCTGAGGCTCCACCAGTTGTCTCTGGCCAAGGCAGGATTTAAAAGTAGGTTTCCTGAACTCAGAATCAGTGCTCTTTTCATTAGATGATGATGCAGGACATCTAGATTCAAATCCCAGTTCAGACCCACTAAGTGTGTGATTGAGACAAGTGGCCCACCAAGACATGACTTCATATCCATTTTCTATTTATTTATCTGCATTCCCTGATAGACTATGGGCTCCTGGAGGGCAGGGACTGTTCCATCTTGCCACTGGATTTGTAGCACAGTGCTTGGAATAGAAAAGGTGGCTAATAATTACTCGTTTCAAGAATGAATGACGAAAAACTTTTCCATCTGACACATGATTGTCATGAGGACGATGTTTCACATATGCCAAAGTATAATAACTATGTGGGTTTCCATCCCACTGTTTTGAACTGAATTGAAATGTATGGATTGAACCATTTGCCTAAGGTTATGCTCCTGGTAGGTGGAGATAGAGCTAGGGACTCATCCCAGGGCCTCCTAGCTCCATGTCCCTGTTTAGCAGGCTTCATAGTGAATGGGAAAGACTCATGGAATCTTTGGACATCCCCCTTCCTGGGTATGTTGCCATGGGGATTCCTTGTCAGTGTGAACTGAACTTGAGAGCTTCTAAGGTCCCTTTCATATCTCAAAGTATTTGATGCTGGAATCAGCATGATCTTGTTTGACCAAGGACCTGGAAATGAGCTTAGAAAGTCACACCTGATGGTCAGGGAGAGCTGTTCATCGTGAGATAGGTTTTCAGCTTGTATTCCTGTCCCCTGAACCAAGTGGAGAGCATCGTGTTAATGTCCTCTGAAAGTGACTGTGGAAGCTGAAGCTGATTCATGGAAGCAGATATTTCCACTTCTCCTGAGAAAGCTGAATGAAATTTCCTGCATTTATTTTCATCCAATTAATGGAAAGGATTAAGAAGCAATGGCTCAGTCAGAGCCCCAACTACCTTTCTATGGACCACTGTGAGTCTATCCCAAATACCCAGGCTTCTCCAGGGTGGGGTGTTAGACAGTGAAGAAAAGCCATCTTGAGAAAACCCCAGACGCTTAGGAGTTGGGAGGGATCTTTGCTTATCTACTCTATGGTGGCATCTCCACCACAACTTTCCCAAAAGAAGTTTAGCTGAATTCCACTTGAAGCTTGAAGCTCAGGTCCCATATCCCATCTGAGCTCCTTCCAGGTACTAGTTTCCAGTTGCTAGTGTTTTAGTTTGTATATATTTTTGAGTTGTTTCAGTTGTGTCTGACTCTTGTTGACCCCATTTGGGATTTTCTTGGCAAAGATACTGGAGTGTTTTACCATTTCCTTCTCTAGCTCATTTTACAGATGAGGAAACTGAGGCAAACAGGGTTCAGTGACTTGCCCAAGGTCACATGGTTAGTAAATGTCTGAGGTTAGATTTGAAATCAGGAAGGCAAGTCTTCCTGACTTCAGGCTAGATACTCTATCCACAGTACCCCATACCTGCTGGCTATTTTGATTCCTTTGCATTCATTTAAATATGGAGATGTAGTGTCCTCCTAATAAAATGTAAGCTCCTTGAGGGTAGGGACTGTTTTCCCCAGCACCCAGCACAGTGCCAGACACTTTTGGACCCTCTCTGTGATTTCTCTGGACAAAATACGCATTTAGCAAATTGTTTACTTGTTTGAATTTACTTGAATTTCCCACTCAATGAATGAATCCTGTCCACAAGGTTCCAGACTGGTGATCATTTGCTTTCTGTTTGAATACCTCCATCTCCTGCTTCACAGAATTATGGACTTTTAGAGTGGGAAGGGACCTGAGTGTCCCTTTTTTGGTCCAGCCCATGAACAAAAATAGAAGCCCAAGTAAAGTACAAACCAAAAGTGGTCAGTCTCTTCTTGAATGTCTCTAGTGAGGGGTGGAGGCGGGGATTCCACCAGATATGAAGGCTGCTTGTTCCAGTTTTTGAATAAGCTCTGATTGCTAAGAAGTAGGTCTGCTTTCCCACCACCATCTCCTAATTGAGCTTACATTCACCTTTTTTATAACCCTTTTACAACTTCTACCCACTGGTCCTAATTTTCTACTTTGGGGCTGAGTAGAATAATGCTCATCCCACTTCATTGTGGTGCCCTCTCAGGGTGCAGAAGATAGTTATCACACCTCTAGATAAGGATTCCTAACTGATATAGTTGTAAAGTGCTTATCATAGAGCCTGGCACATAGTAGGTGATTCTAATAATGTCTTTAATCTTTTCCTTATTCCCCTTCTCATTGCTACTCATCATCTGTATATCCTTCACCCCTTCTTCCTGTGCCAATGGACTTGAGACTTCCAATTCCAGTTCTGACCCATGCATTCTAGTTCCCCTCCTCTGAAAACTCTTTACTTTATTCATATCTTTCTAAAATGGGGCTCAGAAGTGAACACTATTCTCTAGATCTGGTCTGCCCAGAGCCTAGTACAGTGAGACTACCATCTCCTTTATCCTAGAAATTATGCCTTTCAATGAAGCCCAAGATGACCCAACATTCTTGGCTTTTATATCACACTGTTGACTGATATTACAGTCTACTAAAAACCCCAAATCTTCTTCTGACAATCTCTTTTTCTAACCATATTCTTTATGCACATATCCCCAAATAACAATCAGATAGGATATGTCATTAACATTTATAACTACTCTATCAGGAAATAAGAAATCTCACTGCCCACTAACCATTTTTCTTCCCCTCTGCTTACCCCAACCTGAAGTGTAATGCCTTTAGATCCCAGGAAGGTGAAGCCTGGCACAGTTTGACTTAGTCCTACCCACTCATAGGTGGGTATCAGATTGTGGGGAATTTGGAACTCTTTGCAAAAATGTGGATTTTTTTTGGTCAGCAATAAGATGTCCTTAATGATTTGATTTGGAGAACAACATGGTCGCAGTGGGGAATGAGAAGTGGTGAGTGTCTTCTGAACTTTCTTAAATTATGCACAAAGTGGTCTGTCCCCTTCTTGGCTTGTGCATAAGGCTAAGTTTTCCTGGACTCCTGAAGCTCCCAGGGATGGTGAGTCAGAACTGAATGTTCTTCAGCACCACTTTGGTTGGGTTGTGCTCAACTCTTTCTGTGAGCAGGTTTAGGGTTCCTGCCAGGGCCAGGCAAGTAGGTGGGCGGTAGTTGCTAGGTGACAAATGAGCAAGGATCTCACCAAAATCTCTCCTGTGATGGCTAGAAATGGGGCAAACTATTTATGGGAAGGGGGAACATATGGGAGACTGGAAGCACAGAGGAATGGAACCGTCAGCACTGGAGAGTGGAGGCAATGATTCAGACAGAGGAGTTCAATTGAAAAAAGTGTTTATTAAGCACCTGGTAGGGCCAAGAATCGCTCTGGCTAGTCAGGAGTGGTGGATGGGTCGTGAATGGTGTTATTGGAGGAGATTCATTGGGGGTAGTAGAGTAAGGCCTGATGTAAGGAAGTACTTTCCAAAGTGGAATGGGTTATCTCAGGAAGTAGTGAATTTCTCTGTTTCAGTCTGAAGTCTCTAAAGTCCATGTGAAATATAAGATTTTGTGGGAAACATGACAATAAAAAAACCCAAAGAAACAAACCCTTGCTCTCAGGGAGGTAACAGTTAGAGAGGGCATATGAAACCCCAGAATCGCAAAGCAGGGAAAGGCCAATGAGTTTAACTTAGATATGGCCAGAATTCTGCTCCACAATGTAAGCAACAAGTGGCCACTCGGAGTCTGCACAAAGACCCAAGTGAGAGAGAATTCGCTACCTTCCAACATGGCGATCCATCGTGAGTTACATGAGTTCAGTGAAGGGTTATAAAATCAGCAAGCTTTTATCAGGCACCAAGTCAGTCAACAAGTATTTGTTAATTAACTACTCTGTGCCAGACACTGTGCTGCACACTGGGGATTCAAAGACTGGAAGTTGGACACTCCCTTGGGGGAGACACTGTGTGCACACAGAATTATACACAAAATAGATACAAGGGAATGTTGTGAGGGAGGCACTAATAGCTAGGAGGTTGTTGAGAGAGATGTTTTAGCTGAGCTTTGAAGGAAGTTGGGAATGTTAAGGGATAGAGGTAAGGAGGAAAGACATTACAGGCATGGGATACAGCTTGGGCAAAGGCATGGAGATAGGAAGTGGAATGTCACTTGTGAGGAAAAAAAGAAAAGAAAGCTTGACTGTAATGAATAGTAGATGAAGAGGAGTAAAGGATAATAAACCTGGAAAGGTAGAGTGGGACCAAGTAGTGAAGGGTCTTAAATGACAAACAGAGGAATGTGTACACGTGATATGGAGACACATGTTCAGTGAGCAGGAAAAGCTCTCTTTACTATAAACTAGCTTTGTGAGACCGGGGTAGCAACAATCAGTGCCATTCACATTGATATAGGGACCATCGTTGCCCTGCCATTTTATATAGGTGAGGAAGCAGGTGATTAAGGGACTGCCCCTAAGAGGCAGAGTAACAGGTAGTGAAAGGCAGCAGGCAGAGATTAAGGGACCCGCCTGAGCCATAGCAGAGTCAGTATCTGCACTTGTGTCTTCCCAGCTCCAGATCTGTTGCTCTACTGGGCCAACTAGCTGCTCTGAGTAGGTCATTCTATCTCTTTGGGTAAGTTTCCTCATCTCCAAACTGAGGAGTGTGTGTGTGTGTGTGTGTGTGTGTGTGTGTGTGTGTGTGTGTGTGTGTGTGTGTGTGTGTGTGTACATTTAAGGTCCCTTTCAGCTGGACATTAATGACCTTATTTATTTATTTATTTATTTGTTTTTTTTGTGGGGCAATGAGGGTTAAGTGACTTGTCCAGGGTCACACAGCTAGTAAGTGTCAAGTGTCTGAGGCCGGCTTTGAACTCAGGTCCTCCTGTGAATCCGGGACTGGTGCTTTATCCACTGTGCCACCTAGCTGCCCCTATTAATGACCTTATTAACTAATTTCTCCAAGTCTCAATTATCCCATACATAAAATGAGGGGACTAACTCACCATCCCTCACGAGCTTCCAGTAGAGGTTGGAAAAGCTTTTGTCCAAAGGACCAATGCCTCTTTTGGTGGCTGACGGGACAAGATGCCCCCTGATGGCCCCAGGGGACCCTTCTAGTTCAGGGGCTTCTGTGAGTCTAGGAGGGAAAAATGGGGGTTTGGGATGGCATGATCAGAGTTCTAATTTGGGAGTTCTTCCCCTGCAACATTTCCTGTTCTTTCTCTGGGTCCTGAATGGCCTTGTCCTTTCTGAGGACAACACCCCAGAGTTTCTCTGAGCTCCCCAAAGAATTCTTGTGTTTAGATCCCTCATCCAGCCCTCCCTTCAGATAGAGGTCAGGGATCAGAGCCACAGGGGCCTCAAAGCCCGGAGGTAGGTTTGATTCACTGCTCTTGCCAGACCGGGGAGGGAGAAGAGAAAGCCCCCAAGCTCTCTAATGTTCAATGGGGCAGAAAACAGGAGAGGGCTGCGGTCGGCCAGCTTGTGGGCTTCCTGCAGTTACCAGAATGGGGAGGAGAACATGCAAACGACTTACAGAAAAGGGAGCAGAAGAGCAGGAATTGTGGTTGCCCATTCTGGTAAACCATTTACACTTGATTCAGAGCAAAGCAGACGCTAGTGTTTACAAGTCAGAGCACCACCTTCTCCTCTGGCCACAGATTAAAAATATGGGGAGGGGGAGAGAGAGAGAGGGAGAGAAGGAAGGAGAGAGAACAAGATTGGGGGAGGGAACCTGAGATTGGGGGAGAGAGACAGAGACAGAGACAGAGACAAACAAAATACATGTATAGAGACAGAAACAGAAACAGACAGAAAAGCACAAAGATAGCAATGAAGAGAAATGGTGACAGATATACATATAAACATGCATACATATTTATATATAAATACACATATATGTAACATACATTGTATCATGTGTTTCAAACCTGGGGTCCATGACCTTTAAAAAAATTGATCATTTAATTTCTATAATAGGTTTTCTTTATAATCCTGCATACTTGATATTAATGCCTTTAGAAACATTTTGAGATGGGATCCCTGAGCTTTCGTAGACAGCTACGGTGGTCTAGAACACAGTTGAAGAACTCCTGATTTACACCCATAAAATAAACCTAACAGATGTAACACAAATGATACATAGACTTTTAATGAACTTCATAATCAGTTGTGACTTGCGAATAAATACATACACAGCACACAGACATATGAAGTCCAAGTGCACACACATGTGTACACATATAAGAGATGTGTGTGCATAGACGTGATGCATGTATACGTATATGCACACATCATGTTCAAACACACATGTGCTCTGGGAGAGGTGACTGTAAAAGGACACATTTCCAGCTAACACATATACAGGCTTCTTAAGAGTTGTAAAGCTTTACAACCTTCAGGATTATACTGTCTTTAGCCACCCCTCCCACGTGCTGTCTCCTCAAAGGGCAAAGGCTATCTTTGCTTTTTTATCTGGATCCACTAAGCTTAGCACATCATAAAGAGCTTAACAGATTTTTTTTGGGGGGGGGGCGGGGCAAAGAGGGTTAAGTGACTTGCCCAGGGTCACACAGCTAGTAAGTGTCAAGTGTCTGAGGCTGGATTTGAACTCAGGTCTTCTCGAATTCAGGGCCGGTGCTTCATCCATTGCAGTGCCACCTAACTGCCTCCTAGATTGTTTTATTTTTTTAAATTATTTATTCATCCAATTTCCTCTTGTCCTCATCATTCCTGGTCTGATATACATATTTGTCCTGCTTGCGCTCTAAGAGAATAAAATCTCTGTGAGATAGCACAGCTATCTGTTGAAATGAATCTCGCAATAAATCTGTCAAGGATGAATTACAATTATTTTTATGCTGATTTTGCAGATGAGAAGACTGAGCCTCGGACCAATTAAGTGACTTTTCTAGCCTTTAAGTGTCAGGCATTGCATATGTTTCTCCTGGCTTCAGGTTTAGTGTAATTGGGGAGGCTGACCAAGGAGGGGAGAAACCTTCAAGCGGGTGTCATATATTCTGCTGGCTGCAGAGGGGATGGAGCAAGGCACCTGCCATGTTGAGTTCTGTTTATTGAAGGTCAGGGAAGTCTCCCCCCAAATGATTAGATTCCCAAGAATTCTACCACTGTGCACTGATTTGGTGAAAGGACAGAGCAGCTCATTCCAGCATTTCCAAGTCTTATCCCCTGGCCTCAGGTCATAGTTCCAGGCTAGATGGACAGAGAGACCAAACCCCTCTTCTGCTGCAGAGATTCTCACAGTCCTGCCTCACTTCTAAGCCATGCTAACAAGTTAACAGCTGGGGCTTACCACCTCCCTGGTGGACACAGACATGGAGGGGCAGCTTTGCATAGTGGATAGGATGATGGGATTAGAATCAGTAAGACTCAGGGTTATATCCTGCCTCAGCTATTTGCCAGTTGTGTGACCCTGGGCAAGACACTGAACCTTTCTGTGCTTCAGGTTCCTCCTCTGTTAAATGGCTTCTCTTGTCTTTGAGATCTGACAGCTGGTGGGGCTGCTATTTTGAGGGGCAGTGATACATCTGTGAGTCTGCTCCTGAGGTAGGTTTTTATTATTTAGACCCAGGGTTATCTACAATACCTGGATAGACTACCACATTCAGGATGCCTCCAGATATCGAGCCTGGACTGGCAGATTGTCAAGTCACTTCATTAAATTACTTTCATGCTTTGGGAAGACCTTTATGAACTGATGCAGAGGGAAGAGAGAAGAAGCAAGAGAACAATGGATACAATACCAGCTGTATAAAAGAGATGCCCAACTCTGAAAGACTTTGGAACTCTGGTCATGCCAAGCAGCAAGCACAATCTCCGAGCACTCATGATGAAGCATGGTGCCCATGTCTAGATTGAGAGGGGAGGGACTCAGAGGGCACATTAAGGCAGTGCTGCTGCTGTCTCTTGCTCTTGTTGCTATTGTTGTTGTTGTTGTTGGGGACGTGGCTGATGTGGGAAATTATTTTCCTTGACTATTTATGTTTGTAATAGGTTTTTGTTTTCTTGACTTCTCAATGAAGGGGGTAAGAAGTTGAGAGGAAGAGAATATGAATCTGAAAATAAAATACTATTGACTTAAAAACATTAAATTACTTTCACAGTTAGGATCATAGAATATAGAACTAAATAAGCCATCTAGTCTGTTCCCCTGTTCCCCATTTTATTCTATCCATCTATCTATCTATCTATCTATCTATCTATCTATCTATCTATCTATCTATCTATCTATCTATCTATTCATTCATCCATTCATCCATCCATCCATCCATCCATTCATTCATTTATTTATTTTTTGTGGGGCAATGAGGGTTAAGTGACATGTCCAGGGTCAAAGAGCTAGTAAGTGTCAAGTGTCTGAGGCCAGATTCGAAATCAGGTCCTCCTGAATCCAGGGCTAGTGCTTTATCCACTATACCACCTAGCTGTCCCCTCCCATTTTATTTTTACAGGTTAAGAAAGTGAGTCTCTGAAATGGGGAGTAACATGATTCAAGTGAGTAGCGCAGGGAGAATTTGAATGCAGGTTCTCTGACTTTTTATGGGCAGCTAGGTGGCACAGTGGATAGGACACCTGGACTCATCTTCATGAGTTCAAATATGCTCTTGGACACTAGTCCAGTCTAGACTAGTCACACTAGCTGTGAGACCCTGGGAAAGTCACTTCACCCTGTTTGCCTCAGTTTTTTCATCTCTAAAATGAGCTGGAAAAGGAAATGGCAAACCACTCCAGGACCTTTGCCCCCCCAAAACCCAAATGGGGTCAAAAAGAGTGGGACAAGACTGAAAAATGACTGAACAACACATCTGGTCCATAGTGGTAGGGAACAGGAGATACATTGGAAGCAATGCTATCTGGATGTTATGCTGGGATGTAGGTTCCTGAGGTCATGGAATCTAGACATATGGGCCTTCTGATTCAAATACCTAATTTACAAATGAGGAAACTGAGGCCAAAGAAGTCCTACATCTTGTTCAAGATTAGAGCCAGGATTCAAATCAATGTCCTCTGAAATGACAGCCAAGGCTACACCAAACGTGCAGGGGTCTGAGAGCCCAAGAGAAAGAAACATAGGCCCAGGCTGACTCATATCAAAAAAGCATTTAGTGGGGCAGCTAGGTGGCACAGTGGATAGAACACTGGCCCTGGAGTCAGGAGTACCTGAGTTCAAATCCGGCCTCAGACACTTAACACTTACTAGCTGTGTGACCCTAGGCAAGTCACTTAACCCCAATTGCCTCATTAAAAATAAAAAAAATTAGTGGCCAAAACAAATCAAATGGAATGTCAAGGAGGTTTTAAAAGAAGATTCTGATTATGCAAATTTAAAGTGCACTGAACTTGACCTAAACTCAATAAACAAAACAATGAAACCACATTTTATTTGCTTAGCAAATTGGAATTGCAATGAGAAGGGGCCTCACTTAATTCAGGTTTACCTGCATAAAGAATCCCTTCTACCAGTGTATGACTGCATGGTCTTCCAACCTTGATTCAAAGACCTCCAAAGGGGAGGAGTCCCCTCCCCACAGAGGCAGCCCCTGACATGTATGAGTAGTTCTAATATTAATATTTAATTTATATTACAATTTATTATTAACACTACTGTTTAAATTTTTAAAATTTAAATTATTGTTACTATTTATTATTAATATTAATATTTAATTAATATTACTTCTACTTGGGGGCAGCTAGCTTACACAGTGGATTGAGTACCAGGCCTGGAGTCAGGAAGACCCAAGTTCAGATCCAGCCTTAGACACTATCTCTGTGACTCTGGGCAAGTCACTTAATTCCATTTGCCTCGTTTCCTCATCTATAAAATGAGATAGAGAAGGAAATGGCAAAACACTCTAGTATCTTTGCCAAGAAAACCCCAAATGGGGTCACAAAGGGTCACAAAGGGTCAGATGACTGAAACAACTGAACCAAAACAACATTAGGCCATTTTTCCTGACACCAAGCCAAAATCTACTTCTCTGTAAGTTCCCCTGATTGCTTCTGATTCTCCCCTAGAAGGGCAGACAGAACAAGATCAATCTCTCTTCAAATGCTCAGCTGTCACATGTGCCTCCAGTCTTCTCTTCTTCAACCAACTACCCAACTTCCTTCAACTGCTCCTTGAAACTTTTTGCCATCCAGATTGCCTCTCCCCCACCTTGCTTATCAATGCCTTTCCTAAGCTGAATTACTCAGAACTGACCATGATATTCCAGATGCTGTATGATCAGGAAAGAATCCAGAAGGAACTATTGTACCTCCCTTAATGCAGCCCAAGATGGCATTGGCTTTTTTGTTTTTCACTTCCCTCAACAGACTGACTTATATTGGGCTTTAAGTGCACTTAGAACCCAAGATCTTTTTCAGATGAGATGTTTCCCAAAATCATAGAAGGGACGACCAGCCCAACACCCTCATTTTACAGATGAGAAGGAAATGGGGCCCAAAGAGGAGAAGTGAATTACTAAAGTCCACATGACAACCTAGTGATAGTACCAGATTGAGAATTTAGGATTCTTTACTCTCAGTTTTATGTCCTTTCCACTATGTTACACTGCCTCCTAAATGTCTATTCCCACAGTTTTCTTTGTCTTGCTTATCTGATTTGGTTAGTGTTTTGTCTAAGCAAAGTATGTCAGCTGCTACCCACAATTGTCTCTAGAAAACTTCTGGGCATGTGTTCTCTTTGAAATGTACAGTAAATCTTACCTTCTCTCCCTCTTCAGACCTCTTCCAGTCCGCTGCCCACTTCACCTTGGAACCAGGCGACTAACTCCAGCATTGGAGACAGGATAAAGGAGAGTCAGGAAGTGAAGAGGTGAAGGGGATGGTGGAATGAAGGGTTGCTGGATAGTACAATGAGCACTGGACTAGGAATCAGGAGACTTGGGTTTGAGCCCCGGCTACAGCTAGTATTGTGTGACCTCAGGGAAATAACTCCCCCACCCTGGGCCTCACTATCCTCTCTTATAAAACCCATGTTTGGCCTAGGTGAAGGCTAGAGTCTTGTTACAACTCTGTAATCCTATTATTGTAACCTTTCTGGACCCTAATTTCTTCACTTCGAAATCAAGATATGAGAAAAAGATGAGATTTTTAAAAAAGCACCTTTTAACTTTAACATCCTATAGTTTATATTCTGACACTATATCTACCAAGGTCCTTTGCGGCTGAACATTTTGTGTTCTAAAGGTCCCACCCAGCTATGGCCGGTTATGCTTTTAAGATCTTTACCAAGGTATTCCATTCTATACTCTAAGGCCCCTTCTAGCTCTGGCGTTCTAATATCCCTTTAAGGTCCGACATTCTGTGTTCTAAGGTCCTTCCCATCTCTAATATTCTACATTCTAACAGTCTTTGTATTAAGGCCCTTTTCCAGATTTCACATTCCATGATCTATGCTTAGCTCACTGCTTGGCATGCTTGTCTATAGTGCATAATTCTCATCCTCAGAAAGTCTGAGAATAAATACTTTTCACACAGATATTAGCGTGAGAATTAGGATTTTGTGTTTGGACTCTGGGGTTCTGCTTGAGTTACTGCTATAGACTTGGATAAATTGTTTAAAATCTTTCTTTGCCTCAATTCTTTCATCTTATCTCCTCTTTTTCTCCTCCAGAATTGAGTTGGGCAGGAAGGGGGGAGGGGGAAGAGAGACAGAGAGAGAAAGACAGACAGACAGAGACAGAGAAAGAGAGAGACAGAGACAGAGACAAGAGAGACAGAGACAGAGAGAGAAAGAGAGACATAGACAGAGCCAGAGAGAGACAGAGACACACAGAGAGAGGCACACAGAGAGAGACACACAGAGAGATGATGGAAATAGAAATAGAGATAACAGAGAGGTTTAAATGGTAGAGATGGATAGAGATAGTAAGGAAAATGAAGAGATAAATATTAATTAAATGGTTAATGTGTCAGTTATCATGCTAAGAACCAGGAATATAAATATAAGCTAAAAAGAAAAAAAACAACAACCAATCTCTACCTTCAAGGATCTTACAGGAATAACACAGGGACTAGAGAGAAAAAAAGAAATGCATCGAAAGCTTTCTGATTAGGAGCAGCTAGGTGGCGCAGTGGATAAAGCACCGGCCCTGGATTCGGGAGGAACTGAGTTCAAATTTGACCTCAGACACTTGACACTTACTAGCTGTGTGACCCTGGGCAAGTCACTTAACCCCCATTGCCCAGCCAAAACAAACAAACAAACAAAATCTTTCTGATTAGCTTGTCATTAGCTATGAGGGCTCTTGTATTAGGTGATGGACAGAAGGGGTAGAGGAAGGGGACATTAAGGATCTATTAAGTTCTAACTGTGTGTCAGATACTGTGCTAAGTGCTTCGCAATATTAGCTTAGTTGATCCTCATAACAACCCTGGTAGGTTGTTGCTATTATTATCCCCATTTTGCAGTTAAGAGAATAGAGACAGACAGAGGTTAAGTGACTTGCCCAGGGTCACACAGATAGTAAATGTCACAGGCCAGATTTGAACTTAGGGCTTTCTGACTCCAGGCTCAGGGCTCTATCTATTGGGTGACTTAATTATCTAGTGGAGTCTAGATGTCCCCTTCCTATCCTATTACTTGAGTCTGATCCTGTAAGTCTCCAGTTTTGCCTCAAACTAGGTCAAAGTGCCTCTGGGATGGTCACCCTGTTCAAATTCTTGTCTTAAATAATGGCCAACCAGGCAACACAGGGCCCAGATTTGACTTGAGTTTCCAGATGTGATTCTGGTCTACCTTTGAGAGTATGTCTGAGCGCACATGCAGGCCAAGGTCAAGATGAGCTCATTCTGTCTGGAGGGTTGTTCTGGCACATGGTTTATTTCTGGGTGGAGGGAGGTTGCTGAGAGGACTCAAGGAGGATGCCAAGCTTCCAAAGAAAGAAGGGGAGTGGGCGTCTCTAGATCACAACAAGAAGGAAGGAATGGGGTTGAGAATGAGGAAGGAAGCAAAGGAGGTGGGACATGTGTTCTCATTGGGGCATAGAAGCTCATTGAATTCAAAGTTGGAAGGGAGCTCAGATTCTTCTTAGCTCTGCCCTTTGGGGGTCTCAAGTGCCCAAGGGAAGAGCCAGAAGCAGACCCCCAGAAAGTACCAGGAATTATGGAGACATGTGGGTGGAGCATTCTTGACATTTGGCTGCTGGTGCCAAAGTACTGTAGGGATTGAGGAGAGGGGAGGATAACTCAGTGGGATTGGGAGGAGCAAAAAAATGAAAGATGCTGGAGGAATGAGGGCCCTTTAAGTGCCAAGAGGCTACAAGAACAGGCCACAGAAATATGCCTTATTAAGCCTGTGTCACAACTGAGCGATGTTGAAGGGAAGATCTGGGGAGCGCAGCAGCCTATGGACCATGTACTACACTCCCATTTCACACAGAAGTCTACTGAGGTCCAGAAAGGGGAAGGGCCAGTGTCTCAGACTCATAGATTTAGAACCCACAGGGACCTCATTGTGGTCCAACCCCTTCATTCTTTTTTTCTTTCTTTTTCTTTTTCTTTTTCTGTTTTTGGTAAGGCAATTGGGATCAAGCGACTTGCCCAGGGTCACACAGCTAGTAAGTGTCAAATGTCTGAGGCCGGATTTGAATTCAGGTCCTCCTGACTCCAGGGCCGGTGCTCTATCCACTCAACCCCTTCATTCTGATGAAGAAGCTGAAGCCTGAAGCTGGAAGAAGCCATTGACTCCAGTCCCCACTTCACATATGAGAGAATTCAATCTAAGGGACATAAGATGACTTCTTGTCATCAGATCATAGAACCAGAGCGAGAAAGAGCCTCGCACACTGTCCAACCCAACCTCTGACTATACAGAGGGGGAAACTGAGCCCCAGGGAAGTGGAGGAGCATGGCCAAGCCTATAAAGGCATTATTTGGGAGAAACAGAATTTGAACTCTTGTCCTCTGTCTTCAAATCACATTCTCTTTCCACTATACTATGCTGAGTTTCTAATAAGTATTTGGGGGGTTGGTTTCTTCCCTGAAATTGAATTATAGTGAATCCTCAATACACCCTAATTAGATAGGCAGTAGGAAAAGGACCTAGGAATAAGAAGGTCTTAATGGTCTTCCCCATTAGATTGTAAGCTCCTTGAGGGGAGAGGCTATTTTCTGCACCTTTCTTTGCATCCCCAGTGCTTTATACAGGGCCTGGTACATATAGGAGATCAATATATTCCTTTTTATTTGATTGTGTGGAGGATGGATTGGGGAGGGAAGAGACTGGAGGGAGAGAGACCAAGCAGTAGAATCCATAGGAATCTAAGGCAGAAGTTCTCAACCTTTATTTTGTGTTAAGGACTCCTCCAGCAGCCTACTGAAGCCTACAGACCTCTTATAACTTTTCGATAACTGAAGAAAATGTTGGATTTCAGTTAGAGTTTAGAGAAAATAAAGATGCGTTTTTTCTTATCCAAGTTCCCTGACCCCCTGAAATCTCTCCATGGGCTTGCAGGTTCATGGACTTCAGGTTAAAAAGCTCTTGTTCAGGGAAAACGTCACAAAAGCTTCAGTAAGAACAATGACTGTGTGACTCAAGAAAAGAGGAAGGATGTGAAAGATGTTTTGGAGGAAGACTTGGTGGGACTTGGCAAATCACTGGATGTTAGGGAGGGTGAGTGAGAATGAAGTGAACCTGAGTGATGGGAGGATGATGATATTCTCAGCACAAAAGGGGGTTTTGCAGCAGTGATGGGTTTACTGATAATGAGTTTAGTGGGGGTTACTCTGAGTTGGAGATGCCCATGGGACCTCCAGGTGCGGAGGTCCTGCAGGCAATTGGATGTATAGAATTGGAGTTCTGGAAAGACTAGAATTGAACATAGAGGTCTATGAGTCATCATCACAGAGATGGTCATTGAATCTGTGGGAGCTGATGAAATATATGAGAATTTACAGGCAGAAAAGAGTAGAGGGCTGAGGAAAGAAGCCAAAATTGTGGAATATGACTTCACAAAGGAGACTAAGGCAGAGTAGTCAGAGAGGTAGGAAAAGAACCAGTAGAGATCAGTGTTATGGAAACCCAACGGGGGGCAGCTAGGTGGCGCAGTGGATAAAGCAACAGCCCTGGATTCAGGAGGACCTGAGTTCAAATCCGGCCTCAGACACTTGACACTTACTAGCTGTGTGACTTCGGGCAAGTCACTTAACCCTCATTGCCTCACACACACACGCAAAAAATAAATCTTTAAAAAAAAAAAAAAGAAACCCAAGGAAAGAGTGAGTTAGGCACTTTTCAGAGGTCAGAGAAGAATGAGATGTGAAAAGAGGTCTTTGGATTTCACAATCAAGAGGTCATTTAGCTAGGAAATGGCAGAGTCGGGATGTACACCCTGGTCACTTGACTCCAAGTATCATCCTACACTCTGCCCAAATAAGTTTAGCTTTCACTATGTCAGATGCCTTTGAAGAGTGAAGCAATTAAGAGAGCACCAGACTCAAAGTCAGAACACAGGTTCTAATCCTGACCCCATTTGACTGGCCACATGACCTCTGGCAAGTCCCATAATTCTTGGACAAAATCTAGGCTTCCACAAAGCCACCTCCAGTTCAGAACTGAGATATTTCCCTGTGTGTTATAGGTGTGTATGATCAGTCACAGAAGAGATAAATGTTTCTCCTAGGCATGGGATGTGATATTTGCGATTAAGTCACATAAGTATTTTTAGACCATAAGTTGAAAGGTGGAAGGAAGCCCAGAGGTCAACTAAGGTCATCTAAACACCTTCATTTTACAAATGAGGAAACTGAGACCTAGGATAGTGAAGTCCCTAAGGTCATAGAGACAGCAAAAGTGACAGATAATCATGGGGTTTGAGTCCAGTTCCTCTGGCTCCCAAATCTAATCTTCTTTTCATTGCACCATACTTTATATATTTAAGGATGTATGTATACATGTATGTACTATATGTAATGCTTCACATATATGCATGTATATAGTGGCAGAAGCATGTACAGATGAGTTATGGTCCCTTGTACCACTATATATAACATCTCATGATCCAGCCTCAAACCCCCGTTCTCTTCCTCATATACTTCATCAGCTCCCATAGATTTAATGACTGTCACTACTAGAATGACTCCTAGATCTCTTTTTCCAATCCTAGTCTCTCTAGAACTCCGATTCTGTATCCAAATTCTCTGAAAGAACATGTTCAGAGCAGGGACAGGCCATTGACCCTAGGGTCATTGGGGAAGGCTTTGATCATACACATATGGGGGATGCAAACTTTGTGTTGTTGCTGGTAGTTGGAGGGACCTTATCAGAATGTACCAAAGTAAACTTGGGATTTGAAAGGCATGCAGGTAGGAAGAACAAATATTTGCACTCCAGGGCTGCAGACCCAGGTGCCAGATGAAGTCTTTCTGTTGCTCAGGAGCCAGACGATATATAAACCTGGGATCGGCTCAGAGAATCTGTCTCACATAGTTCTCGTGCTTACCAGGGACAGGGTTTGGATTCTAAGGAATGTGCAGGACTTTGAAGGACAGATCAAGGTCCAGCACGGTGCAAGAGATGGACAACTTTAGCTAAGAGAGAGGGCTCATCTCCATCATCCCTATGAAGTCCACCCACTTCTATTAAAATCTAAAACTAATAGGAGTGATAATAGCTAACATTTATGTAATGCTTTAACATTTGCTTTACAAGAGCTGTGCTGATGCTGGTACAGCAAACGAGGACCAGAGAGTGTTCTCATAACACATACCCCTCATGCTTATTTAGCATAATATTTTCCCATAGGGACTTGTCCATAGAAATACCATCTAAGACTGGGATCTGACTTATAATTTCATTAAGATGGAGAACTTTCTGGACGATGAAATTCTCATTATCAGCGTTGGTCAGCCCTTTCTCTGTAACTTATTGTTGGTATTAAAAAGTTTCCTAGAGCACTGAGAGGTTAAATGACCTGCCCTGGATCAATGACCAGTATGTGGCAGAGGTGACACTTGAATAAAGGTCTTCCCGATCTTCCCTCAAGGCTAGTTCTTCTTCTATTATATAGCATCTCCTCTTCCTATATTGTGGGAACTAACATGATAAAGCTTGATCATAGTTCTCAAAGATTTGCTCATGTTGTGGGACATTGCGTTTTTTTGGGAACTCCCAGCATGGAAACTCTTTCTACTGGAGCAGATTGGACACGCACCTGTAATTTCTAGTCTTAGATTATTACTTGCTGTCAAGGAAAGGTTAAATGGTCAAAAACATGACAGGAAAGAAGCCTAAATGCCAGATATGGGAGCAGAGCTGAAATGAAAGTGGTGACACCAAAGCAAGATCTCAGTGGAAAGAGCTGTTTCGAGTCCTAGGACCTGGTTCCATTCTGGCTCTGCTCCTAGCTACCTGTGTGATCTCGGACAAATTACTTAGCATTTCTGGGCCTCAATCTCTTCTCTTGTAAGAAGAAGGGGTTGGGCTAGATGGTTTCCAGGATTCATTCAGCTTCAAGCCTATGATTCCATGGAGAAAGCAGAGCCTGATGGCCCCGGGAATGGTGATCCCAGTTGGGAGGCATGAGAAGGCATTTGGCAGAGATGTAGAGAAAGGACAAATCACTATGAGAGAGGCAAGGGCAGACTCATAGGGAAGAAATGGAAGAGGAGAGCTACAGAGGTTGTAGGAAGTGTGGGCTTGCTGCTATTTATAGGAGGAAGATATATGAGGCCATCAATCCAAGCTTAGGAATTCTGGTGCCTCAGGAAGTGTGGAGGAAGAAAGGGGAGAGGAAACCTTGGGAAGAGAGCTCAAAAGTCTACAGTCTGGGATTCTGCTTTACAGTATTTCAGAGATGTGAAGGGGTAGATGAAGACCCCGGTACATCTCAAGGCTCCTACTGGGGTGGACTGGCCAAGGTAAGATTGGCAGGGATGTGAGAAAACATCAGGACGACCTTTGTGTGAGCCATTTAAGGTGAGGCACAGTCACAACTGGAGAAGGGACATCCAGTTCCACAAAAAGTCTAGGCTATGAAGCTGCAGTAAAGTTCTAAGGTCCTGATCCCTAAACTTCTGGAAAGAGACAGCAGAGGTGATGGGGGAACAGAGGATGAAAGTGACAGCTATCATCTCCCGAAAGCTCAGGGTGCACTTAGAAAGTCCCTCACATTCACTCAGCAGGCTCTGGGAGAGGGGCACAATGGTGATGGTAGATAGCCTGAGACTGGGTGAGAAAACAGAGTGGGACAAAGAGGAAGGTAGAAAGCCACCTGGTATTAGGCACCTTGGGTTGATGACCCATTTATCCTTCCCTAATACAAGTTCTGAAAACTATGCTTGCTATTCACAGTTTAGAGGGATTGGCTTGTTGGAAATCAAGACCCAGGTTGTCAGTCAATAAGCATTAATGATGTTCCAGGAATTGTGATATGGGCTGGGAATACAAAGAGAGGCAAAACATAGCCTGATCCTCAAGGATCTCACATTATTTCTCTCTCCCTCCTTTCCTTCCTTCCTTCCTTCCTTCCTTCCTTCCTTCCTTCCTTCCTTCCTTCCTTCCTTCCTTCCTTCCTTCCTTCCTTCCTTCCTTCCTTCCTTCCTTCCTTCCTTCCTTCCTTCCTCCCTCCCTTCTTTCCTTCCTTCCTTTCTTCCTTCTTTATTTCCCTTTTCTTTTCTTTTCTTTGTCTTTTCTTTCTGAGTCTGGTTCTCCCTCACTCATGTAGGCTGAAAGTACAGCAGTCACTCATTAGCCAATCCCAATCCCAATTGGCACAGAAGCTTTATCTTGCTTCATTTATTCTGACCTTGGTCAGTTTACCCTTCCTTAGGCAGTCTGCCCCCACCCACCCCATCCTGGGAGCTCTCCACCTTGCCTGTGCACTTTGTGCTGATCCATTTGTCCTTCTGCAGCTCAGAATTCCCAACCTCAAGCCATCCTCCAGCCTCTGACTCCCCAGCAGCAGCACGTCAGGCACACACCACCACACCTGGCAGAGCTCACGTTCTAATGGGGAAGACAACGTGCAAATGACTATGTACATACAAGATATATACAGTGTAAACCAACAGGCATCTCTTTCAAAAAAGTTTAGATAAGTTCTTGGCAAAGAAATCCTCAACAAGTTGTTAAGAAACAATGGAATGTTTTCGGAATGCCTTTTATCGTTTGAGGTCTGTGTCAGCAGGATCACAGGGGTTAGAGCTAGAAGGGGGCTTAGCTATCACTTATTTGAGTCCACCATGTTTAGAAATGGATCATGGGAACCGCCCAGGGTCAGTCCTGCAGCCCAGGCCTCCAAGGCCTGTTTGCCAGTGCACATGGGCTGCCAAGACAAGAGAGTGTGGGCTCACTCCCTGCTTGTTAATGATGCTCAAAGATGTCAAGGGCATGGGGAAAGGTGCCCCGTCCACTTCAGGTGCCTTCCTTGAACTAATCCTCTTCCCTTCCCTCCTCCTGCCCCAGGGGAGCTGAGGAGCTTCTCCCTGTTCTATACAGAAGGAGGAAATAGGAGCAGAACAAAATGCCTTGCCTACAGGCCACTTAGGTACATGGTGGAAATGGGATACCAAGGATACCCAGATGATGACAACTCCATCAGGGTGATGGAGCCTGGAGCCAGTTGACTGAGTGCTAAGAACAGCTGCAGAGGAGAGGAGCTATGAAATCTCTTCCCAATAAAGCTGGAATCATGGACTCTGTTAGAGCTGGAAAGGACATGAAGAGTCCAGCTCTCTTGGTGTCTACCGATAGGGAAAGTGGCAGTGAGGGTTAGACAGCTTCTCCAGGGTCACACATCAGGAAGTGGCTGTGCTAGGACATGAAGCCTGGTCTTCTGGCTCCAAGTTCAATGGTCCCAAATACTGTGGTCTTTTCATTACATTAAAAAAATCGCTGGACCCTTTGGTGCCAATGCTTTCCCTCTCTGATGATCTCTAGTTTATTCTGTCTGTATTTGGTTTATCCATACTTATTTACATTCAGTGATTAAGGCTATGCCTCACTTCAATCCATCACTGCAAGTCATGATAGCAACTCCCTGATGGGAGTCCTCTAAGCATCACCCCCCCCCCCCCCCGCAACGACACTACCACCACCATCAACAACAACAATAACACCACCACCACCACCAATAACAAAAACACTACCACCATCACCAACAGCTCTCTCATTAGACTATGGGTTCCTTGAGAATAGGGGCTGGGTTTTTGCTTTTTTTTTGTACCCACAGTACCTAGCACATAATAAATGTTTGTTGAGTTGACTTGTTAACTTAGTCTATATTCATAACAACAAAAATAATAAATAATAACAAATAATTAGACAGTCAAAATGAAATACCCATTCCAGTGGATCTTACAAATGGTCATTCAGCTTCTGCTTTAGGACTTCCAATCAGGAACCAATTGATATAAGGCTCAAATACATACTAAACACTTATACAGCAGTGAGATTTTTCAAAGTCCTTTCCATATATTTTTTCTTTTTTTTTTGATGAGGCAATTGGGGTTAAGTGACTTGCCCAGGGTCACACAGCTAGTAAGTATAAAGTGTCTGAGGTCAGATTTGAACTCAGGTCCTCCTGAATCCAGGGCCAGTGTTCTATCCACCGTGCCGCCTAGCTGTCCCCCATATATTATTTCAACTGAACCTCACAATAACCCTGTGGGGAAGGGGTTACTATCTTCCCCATTTTACAAATGAGGAAACCAAGTCTGGGAGAGCTTGTCCAGGGTCACCTACTTATCTCCTCTAAGTCATTTCTGAGGTAAGATTTGAACCCTGGTAGGATTTTAAAAGTTCTGAGGTTGGATTTGTGCTCAGATATTCCAGACTCTTTGGTTTGTAGAGTTATAAGGATATTCTTTGGCTGTCCAGGGCAACTGAAAGCCAAAAAGAGATCCCCCTTTCTATGGAGCTCACAAGTGGTCATTGAGCCTCTACCTGAGGACTTCCAATCAGGCACTGATGGATATCAGACTCAGGTACATTTAGGGAATAGCCCTTTGTTTATTGTGGTCTGTAACATTCCTGTCTTGAGAGCTCTGATAAGATATAACTCTGTACAGCAAAGAGGCTGAGCTTTAAAGGAATGTGGTTGTAGGAGCAGAAATTTCATGCCCCAGAGAATGTGTTATTCATTCACAGGCTCTTAGAAATTGAAGAGACCTCAGAGATGATCTGTCACAAACCATTCCTGTCAGAGTACCATTCTATGATTTCCTTGATAAGTGGTCATTTAGTCTTCCCCTGAAGATCTCCAGTAACAGGGAATTGGCTACACCCAGAGTCAGCCTATCTTAGTTTTGTTGTTGTCTTTTGTTTTTGTTTTGTTTGTGGGACAATGAGGGTTAAGTGACTTGCCCAGGGTCACATAGCTAGTGTCAAGTGTCTGAAACCAGATTTGAACTCAGGTCCTCCTGAATCCAGGGACAGTGCTTTATCCACTCTGCCACCTAGCTGCCCTCTGGCCTATCTTACTTATCTTTCTTTCCTTCCCTCTCACCTCGCCTCTCCCAATTTATTAAGTCCAAATTTGCTCCTCTGCAATTTACATCCATTGCTCCTAATTTTTCCCCCCTCTGTGGCCAAGGAGAAAAGTTCCACCCCTCTTGTCTATGATGGCCAGGCTGAGAATAGAGCCTTCCATGAACTTATTCCCATGTGATATGGTTTCAGTGCTCTGATATCTAAAGACAACAGTGTTTGCAGTGAGGAGGATATAGATAAAATTCAGGGAATTGAAATCCAGCTCTTCATTTATCTCTGGCTTTTCCAGGAATCTCAGAGCTGGAAGGAATCTCTGAGGCCAGCTAGTTCTTACCTCAACAAGAATGCCCTCTAAAACATCTGCAAAAAGTGACCATCCAGCTTTTGCTTGAGACCTGATAGAATATAAGATCCTTGAGAGCAGAGACTACATTTTGATGTTTCTAAAACTTAGTAGGCTCTTTTTAATGCTTATTGATTGATTGACCTCCACTGATGGAACCCCACTATCTCTTGATGCGACTCATTCCACTTTTTAATATTTTCATTATTTGGTGGTTTTTCTTGTCTTTCTTCTGAAATCTTTCTCTCTGTAACCTTCAGGCATTGCTATTGTCCTCTAAGTTGAAAACAGAATAGTCTCTTCTCTTTCTTTCAAATACCTGACACTTACTATGCTTCTTTTTTAAACATTCATTAAAAATTGTTTTTGAGTTCTAAAGTCCATCGATACCTCCCTCCCCTCCTCTCTTCATTGAGAAGGCAAGCACTTTGATATAGATTATACATGTGCAGTCCTGCAAAACATTTCTGTAGTAGGCATGTTGCAAAAGAGAACACAGACCAAAAAAAACAAAACAAAACAAAAAAAACCCCAAGAAAAATAAAGTAAAAAAATATGCTTTGATCTGCATTCAGACTCCATCAGATCTTTCTCTGGAAGTGGATAACATTTTTCATAATAATTCCTTTGGAATTGTCTTGGATTGTTGTATTGCTGAGAATAGCTAAGTCATTCACAGTTGATCATCATATAATATTGTTGTTACTGTGTACAATAATCTCTTAACTCTTCTCAGTTCACTTTGCATCAGTTCATATAAGACTTCCCAGATTTTTCTGCAACCATCCTGCTTGTCATATCATGATGGTATTCTATCATAATCATATAGCACAACTTGTTCAGCCATTCCCCAATTGATGGGCATCCCTTCAATTTCTAATTCTTTGCTACCACAAAAAGAGCTCCTATAAATATTTTTGTACAAATAGGTCCTTCCTTCTTTTATTTGATCTTTTGGGGATACAGACCTAGCAGTGGCATTGTTAGATTTTAAGGCATGCATAGATTCATAGCCTTTTGGGCATAGTTCCAAATTGCTCTACAGAATAGTTGGATCAGTTCACAACTCCACCAATAGTACATTAGTGTCTCAGTTTTCCCACATGCCCTTCAACATCTATTATTTTCCTTTTCTGTCATATTAGCCAACTTCATTTGCATTTCTATCGTGGCTCTTTAAGTCATTTTCTCCTTCAGGGTAGTCATTCTAAGGTCCTTTAATAAAATCTTGAATGGCATCATCAATTAATTCCCTGGTCAGCCTGGCTACCCTTTTCTGCATACTTCCCAATTTGTCATCGACCTTTCTAAAAAGGGGTTCTAAAGGAATTCATTAATTCATTCAACAAACATGAATTCTCTGCTCTGTGGAAGGTGCAGTCCTAAGTGCTAGATGATACACAAATATAACCGAGAGGACTCTCAAGTTCAGGGTGTCCCCCATTCCTAGAAGTCTCTCAAGACCTTTACCTCTTCATTTCTGTCTCCTGCTTCCCTGGAATTTTTTCAAGTCCTTCTACAAGAAGCCTCTCATCATCCTCCTTAAATCCAGTGCCTCTCCCGGGTTGATGATTTCCAATTTACCCTGAATGCATCTCCTTTGAATATAGTTGTTTGCATGTTGTCTGCCCTGTTAGACTGTGAGCTCCTTGAGGGCAGGGCCTGTTCTTTGCATTTCTTTGTATCCCCAGAGCTTGGGACATTCCCTAACACAGGATATTAATAAATGCTTGCTGACTTGAAGCTGCTCATATTCAGTGGGGAGTAGAACACACACATGCCCATAATACAAAATAGAACACAGTATGTGAAGAAGCCAAGTACTCTGAGGCTCAACTTCCTCATTTGTAAAATAGAGTCAACAATACCTAGGAGGCAGTGGGGTGGCATGTATAACATCTTGGAATTTTATTCTACACATTGACTATTATTCATGAATAGTTCCACATAAATGGGGGAATAAATAAAGCACTAATTAGGTGTCTCCTATATATCAGCTCTTGGGTTCGTTGTGGGCAATACAAATATGGAAGTGAAATGGTCTCTGCCTCATGGGGCTTTCGAGGAGTGACAAAATATATAGGGAAATGGAGGCTAAAGAAGGGAATTTTGGTAAGTAGAGTCATAAGAAGTGCAACCATTGGCTAGTCAGTTGTCATTGACCTTTTCAGAAGCAATGCTAATTTTAATTTGATTACTATGGGAGGTGGGTTTGAAAGTAGGGAATGGGGTTATATTCTGGGTAGCATGGACTATGTTTCTATGGCCCAAGATGTAGAATTTGGATATATGTGAAATATAATCTAGGGCTTAAGGTCGTTCAGAGAACTATATTAAAAAGGCAATCTCTTCTTTCTGTTCAATTCTGGGCCATAGTCATTGTCCATCTGTAGGGATTTTCCAAGGTGAATCTATTGATGGATGATCTCTTCAGTTTGTCCATCTAGTTGGATACTGTAGTCTGAACAATACACATTCTTCATCCACTCAGTTTGTCCTATTCGAATAGTTAGACCAAAATTGTTTCCTTGATTATGGATTTTACTTAGAAGGCTTTGCGGTGTTCTCAGGCTTGATGGAGTCAGCACAATGCCATCTGTGATCAAAAGCTTCTGAAAGACTTCATCATGGGCGAGGAATCCTTCTCCTCCTTGGATTCGGCATTGGGTATCATCCATGACCGTGGGACATGTCTTTGTCAGGAACACATCCCTCTGTTTTATAGTCTGCTCAGTATGGATGATCAAAGGGTTGTCAAAGTTATCTCTTCTGCTACCTTTCTCAGTGAATCTTGTGCAATATTGAGATTTGTTTAGGAGATACCTGATTGGAAGAGAACCTCTAAAGCAATGCCATATTTTTATAGCTGAAAAGGATGTTAGAGATCATTGAGTCCAGAACCCCTCTCCCATTTAATAGATGAGAAAACCAAGACACAGAGTGCTTAAGTGACTTGCCCATGGCTACAAGGCTGCTAAGTATTTGACTCATGATTTGAATCCAGGTCTTCCTGAATCTAAGGTGCTACTGTTTTAAGAATGCTATTGAGACAATGTCTTTTTGATTATTATAAATACTCAAAGTAACTATAAAGGACATATGAAGAAAGATGCTATCTGTATTCAGAGAAAGAACAGACACATAGATGTATAGAATAATTTTACGTATATCAAACAAATACATATATGTATATATGTGTGTGTATAGATAAATATATACACATACACATATATGTTTGTGTCTAATGGTAGCCATCTTTAGGGCAGGGGGTGGGAGGGAAAAAAGAAATTTACATAATGATTTTATTATATATTTAAAAGGAATAGCATGTTGTACATAATTTATTTGTAGTTTCATGTACAATCATCTTTTTATTATACTATGTTATGGAAATGCTTGTTTTATTCCATAAATTAAAAATAAAGAAACAAATAAATAAAATCTACTGTCATTATAACAACACACATTTATACAGCATGGTTAGGTATGACCTATAATTTCTTTCTACAAGAGTTGAAGAGTAGGTAATGAAAGCATTTCTTTCAAAGTTTCTAACCTATGGTCAGTGAATTTTTTAAAATATATTTTGGAAATTGTATTTCAATGCAGTTTGTTTTCTTTCTAATCCTATGGACTTTATTTGAAACATTTAAAAACATTATTCTGAGAAAAGGGCTCACTAGGCTTTGCCAGACCCCCAAAAGGAACCATGACATGACAAAGGTGAAGAAGCCCTGTTCTGCAGGAAGCCTTGGCAGGAAAAGTCACCTAGCTTTTCTGGGTCTCAGTTTCCTCATGTGTAAAATGAAATGGATGGACTTGACCTTTGTGGTCTCTTTCAGTTCTAAGTCTATTCCCCTGAAAGCCTATAACTGCCTTCCCTCCTCCAATGTTAGCACCCTTCCCTCTCCTCTAACTTACCTTGTAGTAAGTATGTCCATTTTGCCTCCCCCTGTAGAATTTCAGTTCATTGGGGGGGGGGGGGCAGGAACTGTTTCCTTTTTGTCACTGTATGCTCAGCACTCACTGGAATATCTGGCACATAGAAGGTACTTAATAAATGTTTGTGGGCTTATTGTTCAATTTTTCTAGGGTCCCATAGCCTGGAAATGTCAAACAACTGTGAACACAAAGCCTCCTTATTTTAGGTTCTGTAGCAGATTCACAGCTAGCAGTGGGGCAGTATCAACAGCTACAACAGACCACCACAACAATAACTAGAATTTATCTTACCATTTAAGGTTTGCAAAGGGCTTTGCATATGTTATCTCATTTGATCCTCTCAATAACCCTGTGTGGGAGGCACTGTTATTATCTCCATTTTACAGATGAGGAAACTGAGGCAAAGAGAGGACAAATGACTTGCCTGTGATTTGTTGTTGTTTTTGTTGAGTTCTTTCAGTTGTGTCTGACTCTTCATGACCCCATTTGAGGTTTTCTTGGCAGAGATACTGGAGTGGTTGGCCATTTCATTTTCTAGATCATTTTACAGCAGAGGAAACTGAGGCAAACAGGGTGAAGTGACTTGCCTTGGATCATACAGTTAGTGTCCAAGGCCAGATTTGAACCCAGTAAGATGAGTCTTCCTGACTCTGGGTACAGCCCTCTATCCACTTTGCTACCTAGCTGCTCCTCACCATTCGTTAAACACCTACTATGTGCCAAATGCTATGCTAAGGAGGTACTCAAAAGGGCAAAAACAGTCTCTGCTCTCAAGGAGCTCATAATCTATTGGGTAGAAAACATCCAAACAAGTGTACACAAAAGGTGGTGCAAATGGGAGGAAATCTGTAAGAAAGCGCTTGGAGGGGCTGATAGGGATGGGGGATTAGGGAAGACAGGCATAGAATGGGGAATTCCTCCTGCAGAAAGTGACATCTTTGCTGATTCTTGAAGGAGACCAGGGAAATGAAGCAGTACTGGCTCTCAGGGAGCTTCCATTCTATTGGGGGATACAACATGAGCTGATATACACAAAAGGGGTTTACAAACTTCAGACCTTAAAGGGAGACCTCTCTCTCTCTCTCTCTCTCTCTCTCTCTCTCTCTCTCTCTCTCTCTCTCTGTCTCTCTCTGTCTCTCTCTGTTTCATCTCTCTCTATCGCTATTTTTATCGATATCGGTATATACATATACACACATATATGTGTGTGGGGTCAGGATTGTGATGCTTGTTACCTTATTATTGTGAGGAGTTTCAACTGAGAAAATAGTTTCTTCTCCCCAGAAAACTCTAGACGTGGGAAAGGTGGGCTTATTTATTATGAAAAAAGCTCCCAGTTTGTTTCCCTGACTTAGAGAGGGGAGAAATGAATGAGCCAGGAGCCCAGAGGGCTTCTTCAGGCTCCCTAAAGAGTTTTGGGAATGAACAGTGGCAGTGTGCAGAACCTAGGCAGATGGAGCGGGGCGGGGTGGCAGGGATGCTGAGGTGGTCCAGGCTCTGGCGCATCCTCATCGTGCCAGGCAGGAAAAGCCATACCCAGCTCTGCAGAGGGGCGGAGTGGGGGAGGGAGTGCTGAAGCCCCAAATTCAAACCAGATGTGCGCCGAAAATGTGGCGGCTCTTACGGAGGGTTGTGAAATCGCCCAAGAGACGCAAATCAGCAAAAACAATCCCGTTGCCTGGCAACGGCCACAACAAAACAAGCCCCAGCTCAGCCAGCATCAGATCAGGCAGGTTTCGCTTTTTTTTTTTCAAGTGTTAAAAAAAAGGAGATTAGTGGATGGGCTCTGATTTGAATGATGAAGATGTCAGCCCAGAGGAATCGCCTCTCTGCGTCAAGCAGGGTTCGACCCCAGCCGACCTAACCCAGTTAAGACCGTGGCTTCTTCCTCAGTGGCAAGGCTACTAAAGGAAAACAGGCAGGGTTGAGGGGAAGGAACCATGTGCTGGCAAAATCACAGGCCCCTGAGGCAAGAATGGCCTGGCTCCCCCTTCCCTCTCTCATTTTAGCCACTAATTTGCTGTGTGACCTTGGGTATGTCATTTACTCACTCTGTCCACAATGGACTAGGGGTAAAAAGTGAGGTCCAATGATCTCAAAGGTTCCTTCCAGTTTTAACAACAATAATTAGAGTCTATTTAATATTTAAGGTTTGCAAAGCACTAACGGATATTTCATTTGACCCTCACAACAACCCTGGGAGGTAGGTGCTATTATCCCCATTTAACAGATGAGGAACTGAAGCTGGGAGAGGTGAAATAATCTGTCCATGAGCCAGTGGCTTAAGAATCCTTCCAACCGTATATAATGTGCTCTAAGATTTCTTCTGTGTTCTAGGCCCTCCATCACTGGATCCTGTATTCTATAATTCCATGTTCTAATAACATTCTGGTTTTGAAGGCCCCTTCCCTATCTGGCTTTAGATGCTCTAACATTCCCTGTGCTAAGGTCATTTGCAGCTCTGATGGTCTATGATTCTGAAAATGTACATCTTGACACAGTGCCTCATGTCATCTGTCACTGGGTAAAAACCAAAGTAATCAAGTAAGTCAAGCTCCTAAAAACCATAGAGATTAATGAGAGGGAGAGAGACAGAGACAGACAGACAGAGACACAGAGAGAGGGAGAGACAGAGAGACAGATGCAGAGAGAAACAGAGAGAGACAGAAACAGAGAGACAGACAGACACAGAGAGACAGAGACACAGAGAGACAGAGAGGCACAGAGACACAGAGACAGAGACAGAGAGAAACAGAGACAGAGAGACAAAGAGAGACAGAGAGACACACATAGAGACAGAAAGAGAAAAAGACAGACAGAGATAGAGACAAGAAAAAGACAGATACAGAGATAGACTGAGACAGAGATAAAGAGAAAAAACAGAGTGAGGATAGAGATAGAGACAGAATGAGACAAATTAAAAAATAAAGGGAGCAATACAGAGACAGACAGGAAGAGAATGAGATAGTGAGAGAGACACACATACAGAGAGAGAGAGAGAGAGAGAGAGAGAGAGAGAGAGAGAGAGAGAGAAGGGAGGGAGAATACAAATCAAGAACCACTGAAACTGGGAAATGCTATTTATAATGAGCAACAAACAACATTCTGTGCACTACGCAAATTCACTTTTGCCTCTTCCCCCACCTTGTGGTTTATGGTTTCATGATCCTTTGGGGGCTAATGAAATAATTAGCATGTTCCAGGCTAGTGCAACTCTGATGGGAGGGACTGCCCCCTCCCCCATTTCTCCCCCCAAAGGCTATGTACTTTTTATACATCTGGACCGAACTAATCAAGGAGAGCAAAGTCCAGGACACAAGGGTCTTTCTCATTTCTGGTGCTACCCTGCTCTAGGATCTTGGCGAAAGAAATGTATTTCATGGGCCAGGCCATCCCTTCACCAGTCCTGCCTCAAAGGGAGGGCCTACAATCAGAGTAAGGGCCAAGAAGACCTAGGTTCTTGTCCCCATTGTGCCACTCACCTCGGACATGTCCCTTCTTCTCTGCAACTAAGTATTCCCGAGATGCAGTGTGTAAAGAAACAGCCCCAGGAAGGGCAGGGACCAGCCTTCAGAGCCAGACTCCAATGGCCTCCAAGATTTTCTTTTCTTTCCTCTACAAATCAGGCCAAACCCCAGAGCTGTTGGGACACCATGGTCTTCAGTCATCTATGTTTTGGTCAGCTGTGGCCACTGCAAGGCCAGCTGCCACCTGGAAGGTGTCCCCCTCCTGTAATCCTATTCTTACCTGAGTATATACTCTACACATTATCAGATGGATCTCCAATACCTTTGGGGTATTGGGAGAGTCAGGAGGAGTGGTAGGCCAGGTGGTCAAGCTCCAACTCATGGAAGAACTTGAGGGTGGCACAAGAAACACTTAAATATGTGTTTCCTAATTAATATACAATTAGATCCAACAATTCTTCTTGGGCTGGAAAGGGATTCTCGTCATCCAAGGAAGTTTCCAACTGCTCCTTGGTATTTTTACACAACACAGAATTCTAGATTATTAGAGTCAGATGGGACTAGAATGTCACAACACAGACTGTTGGAGTGAAGTGGTACCTTAGAAATTAGAATGTTGGACTATAGAATGTTGGATCTAGAAGACAGCTTAGAACATGGAATGTGGGAGATGGAATGGATCTTAGGACATAAATGTAGAGCTGGAGAGGTCTTAGAACACATGTTGGTAAGAACCCAGAATGTTTGAACTACAGGAGGCCTTAGAATAAGCTGTATTGAAAAGATAGAGAGCTAGAATTGGAAGGGTCCTTGGAATGTAGAGCCTTAGAACACGGAATACTAGAGCTGCAGAGTCACCTTATTTGCAATATGAAATAGTAGAAGTGGGAAGGACTTTGGAACCTACAATGTTACAATTGGTAGGGACCTTAGCACACAGAATATTTGAACTAGAAAGGACCGTGGAACATAGAACACTGGAGTTGGGAGCAATCTCAAAGCTCATTTAGTTAAATTTAAGAAACATTTATTAAGATGTCTACCAGGCTCTTTGGATAGATACAAATAAATGAAAAGCCTTCACATTAGAGGAAGCCAGAATATTGTCTTCAGAACCAGGAAGATCTGAGTTCAAATTCAACTTTAGATACTAGCTGTTTGACCCTGGGTAAATCATTTAATTTCAGCTTCAGTTTCCTAATTTGTGGAAATAATTAATAGCCTGGCCCTTTTCTCAAAGGAGGGCAGCTAGGTAGCAAAGTGCATAAAGTGCTAGGCTTTCGGTTGGGAAGACCTGAATTCAAATTTGACCTCAGATGCTTCTGAGCTATGAGACCCTGGGCAAGTCACTTCACCCTGTTTGCCTCAGTTTCCTCAGTAGAAAAATGAGCTGGAGGATGGAATGGAAAAACACTCCAGTATCTCTGCCAATAAAACCCCAAATGGGGTCACAAAGAGTCGCACATGACTGAATAGTAACAGCAACAGCAACAGCCACCACAACAGCAAGAGCTCTCTCAGAGCATTGTTGTGACAAATGAGGTAAGTATGGAAAAGGTTTTGTGAACCTTAAAGCACAGTGTAAATCCTTGCTGTTGTTGTTGTTGTTGTCGAGGGAGCTTGTATCCAAGCCTGTTTAGCTTCCAAGTGAAGGAGCAAGCCCAGGGGACTTGGCGTCACAGGCCCAGGGAGCAGCCCAGCAGAGATGATAGGTCAGGTCTCCTGACTCCAAGTCACCTCTTCTTCTGCACCACGTTTCTCCTTGTTTCCTCCTTTTCTCTGAGTACATCCAGACTTGTCCCAGGTGTATCTTGTCATTCCCAGAACTAGACTTCAGATAAATCTCGGCCTTTCTCTTTTAGAGTCTCGCAACAGCCCATCTGGGTCAAAGCCTCCAGGGACTGGAAGTTCCTTTTAAGGGTATTTGCCGTGTTGGATGAATGACCCTCAATGACCATTTTCTGAAAATCACGGAATGAGGGGTCTGGAAGGCACTGCAGAGCTCCCTTCAATTCTTCGGTGGCTGAGTCTCAAAATGTCACTGGGGCCAGGGTAGGCCTTCACACCCTCTTATACTCGACACCCATCTCGTCCAACTGTAGCTGAACAGGGAAGTCCTCTACGGGGTCCCCAAGCAGTGGCCATTGATGAAGTATCCCTTCCTCCTGGCTGCTTGCGCCCTCACACTCAAATGACCTTGTATTTATTTCATATATTCTTATGTCACAGGGCCTGGCCAATATGAGCCTTGTTAACTGGTGATATACTATGCATAATGAATATATAGATTACAAAGGAAATTAATTACTTCATATAATGCAATATTTATGATGTTTTATAATATGTATAAAATGTAATATGTTATATGTAATATGTATGTTAAAATAGACATCTTTAAACACATACATGTGATACATAAAACAATAAGTTTTATATATGTGCTACATGTGCTATGTAACATAATGGGTATCTTTATTTAAAGGTATACATTATATATATTACATATAATATATGACAGATGTGTTAGAATATGTATTATATAACATGTGTTATTTAATATATGCGTTGTATACAATATATGATAGTATATTTTACTTAAAGCTCCATTTTGTATATGTAAGATACCATATGTAATATATTCTAAGTTAAAGGAAATCCTAAAATCTCTTCCAGACCTCAAGCCCCTGGTTCAAAGGGTGTGTAGGGAAGAGTGTTTTTGTTGTTGCCTCTGAATGCCTGTGTGATCCCATTCTGAAGTTGGCAGTGAGTCTGAAATCTGATTGGAGATGATAGCTCCCAGGGCTCAGAGTTCCTCCCAGTACCTCAGCGCCTGCCCTGCTGGGGGATGGGGATGACTTCACAGGGGAAGGTCTTGAGCAGGGCTCAGGAGCTGCATGGAGCTGACTTCTGCAGGCACCAGGAGGCTGCAGACTTCCTTGGGCCTCTGAAGATGACCTCAGGGCTTCCTTAGCGAAGACAGACTTTGCTGGCAAAAGATGAGGATCACGGATTGATTCAGGGTTTCACAGCAAGAGGCACCTCCACAGTCTTCTAGCCACCCCCTTGTCGTACACAGGAGAAAACAGAAGCGACATATTTAGGAACAATTAGATTTAGCACTGGAAGGGCTAGCTACTCCAGTCCTGTCATCTCACAGATGAGCCAACCAAGGCTTGGAGAAGAAGGAATTTGCCCAAGGTCATATGGGATTGGAATTGGGATGAGGGTCTGATGCCCTCCTTTAGCCACAAGGCCAGACTGGGGAAGCAACTTGACCATCACAGGCAGAGGGATTCTAGCCCAGGTCCAGGGACTGAGAATTCAGAGACAGGATCTAAATCAACTGATTTCCAGAGCCAGAGTGCATTCTTCCAGAGGATGTGAGACTGTATCCATTAACATCCCATGCAGATGTACATAGAATATTCAGATATACATCCATGTATTTATGTTGGTGCAGTGGCTGGAGTCCAAAACACCTGAGATCAAATCCTGCCAGAGACACTAAGTGACCTCCGGCAAGTCACTTAACCTCTGGGGACCTTCCCTTGCAGACACAAGATGTAGCCACCCAGGAATCTATACCTAAATATGTGGGGCCTTCACAATCCCTTAACTTAAACAGTCATTCAGTCAACCTTCCTTAAGCACTGACTGTGTGCCAGGCACTGCGCTAAATCTTCGGGATAAAAAAAAAAAAAGGAAAAGAAGGTCCCTGCTCCCGAGGAGAGGAGACAACGTGACAACGTGTGAGCACATGGAAGGTAGTCTCAGCTGGGGAGGCCCTGGCAGCCATGGGAAGGGAGATCAGGACAGGTTTGCTTCAGAAGGATGGATGCAGCCGACTCGTAAGGGAGTCAGTCACACAGACCGTTCCCTAGCCACTTGCTCTTCTCTTATGTCTGCAGCATGGGGAGACCACACTGATTTCCTCAGTGGCCAGGCCAGTGGGGTCCTCTCCAAGTCAGGGCCAATCTTCAGCGGGAGGAGTGGCTTCCAACATCTTCAGATCCATGAACTTGTTTCAGCAGCAACAGCAACAGTAACAGCAACAGCAACAGCAAAGTGTGTGAACTCCCAGGGTGATATGATATATTAATTTAGGCTGCTAGGTGGTGCTACAATGGATAGAGCCTTGGGCTTGGAGTCAGGAAGACTGGAATTCAAATCCTGCCTCAGACACTTAGCAATGTGACTGACCCTGGGCAAATCATTTTTGTTTGCCTCAGTTTCCTCAACTATAAAAGAGGGATAATAATAGTACCTACCTTTCAAGGTTATCATAAGGATCAAATGAAATAATACTTGTAAAAAGTATGCGACACAATGCCTGGGACGTAGTAGGTACTATATTAATGCTTATTCCCTCCCAATGGTTTACTGTTTACAGTGCCATTAGAGGATTTTTAGCTGGAACACTAGATTAGTGCATCTGTCTGTTGCTAGTGTGGGGTAGTTAGGTGGCACAGTGGATAGAGTGCCCGGCAAGATTCCTCTTCTTGAGCTCAAATATAGCCTCAGACATTAGAATGAGCTGGAGAAGGTAAATGACGAACCACTCCCACATCTCTGCCAAGAAAACCCCACATGGTATCACAGAGAGTCAGACAGGACTGAACTGTTGCTAGGGTCTTGGTTCCTTCTGGGGAGGGGCAGTGTGTTGTAGGATTTTGTCTCCTCCAAATGCCATGATTGTTCTATGCTTGCTGAATGCATGTTTATTTAACTGTTAACAACAACAGTAATGACACAACAGATCCTATCTGAAGCCATTTTCTTGGGGTCCTAGAGTTTAAACTCACATCCAGTCAAAGTGAGTTGAACCTGGAAGCCTGAAAATGCAATCTTCTGTTCATACAGAAGCTGACAAGGCTAAGAGAATTTTTCTTGAAAACCATGGCATATTGGACTGGGAGGGGACCTCCAAGGTCAGTTAGTGGAATTCATTTTAAAGATTAGGAAACTGAGGGCCACAGATCATGTGGAGCTGGGGCTGGAACCCAGGTCTGCTGAGTTCTGGGCAAGTGCACTCTGCAGTACACCACAAATGTTTGCTCGGGGGTCCACAATGTAAACTTATACCACTGAGAGTAAGATAATTGAACCCAGAAGGCTCTCAGAGGCTTGCTGTAGTCCTCAGCTCAAATTCCCTTCTAGTAATAGCTGACCTGGGGGATATTTCTATAAGTGATGGCAAAGAGCCAGAAATCACAGGTTTCTTCTCTCTTTCAAAAACTGCTCTACATGGAGGAGAAAAATGCTCTGGCGTCCTGCAGTTAGAACCACTGCTATTAATGAGACTAGTTTTAAAAGTCCCTTTTCCATCATCTGCCCCACTCCAAAAACTCAAGCAGGATGTGTGTGTGTGTGTGTGTGTGTGTGTGTGTGTGTGTGTGTGTGTGCGTGCTCGCTGATGGAGGGGTGGATGAAATGCATGTCATGAGCTTGGAGAAGACATACTATACTAACTCACCAAAATCTGGAATGCTATTGAAGTTAGAGATTCAACTTAATGGAAGTGTTGTGAGACATACTGTGAGAAGCCTCTCCTTGTCTCCCTTTCCCCTCAGATGAATCAGTGTGGTGAGGTGCAGTTGGAGGATCTTGGGCTTTGGAGTAAGAGGTTCTCAGTTTGAGTCCTGGCTCTTTCAATGACTACCCATGCGACCTTGGACAAAATGGAGAGGTTATCGAACAAGATGATCTCTAAGATTCCTTTGACCTAGACAAAGGTTCAGGAACAGCAATGGCCAGCTCTTCCTCCCTTTTGGAAATCATCAAGTAAAAGAGCTATGGGTTGATGTAAAAAAAAAAAATCCCTAGCCCAGGCATCATGGAGAAAGATAGAGGGAAAGACTAGAATGGACTGTCCCCTTCAAACATTTACCCTTAATGGGAAAGGGTTGATGCAGGGTTGTGGGAGAGGGGGAAATGCATGGCCTGACTCTGGGGAAGGGAGAAGGCAAACTCTATTCACCCTAATCCTGAATAGAGTTGAAGATAGACACTCAGTTGAACAATGCCAAAGGAAAGGGTCAGCATGGACTCCTGAAAGAACTTTGGCATAGAATGGTTGGGGACCATAGAACAAAGGTAATAAAAAGCAGGATTTTCAAAGGAATAAAAACAATAGAATTCTGAAGTGTTTTTAGGCTATGAATGTACCTGCATGAGGATCTGGGATATTGATTCCAGATGGTCTGGAAGCCAGAGAACTGGTTGACTAGAGAAAGGTGATTAGAGTAACCTGTTGGAGAATGGAACTGTGGATGTCATTGGAGGAGCTCAGCTCCAGGGGTCAGAACTGAGCATTCATTGCTAGAGATACAACCACAGGAGGTAGAGAGGAGAATGTTGGAGGTGATGACCAGGAAAATTTTTGGAGGTGAGGGAGAAGTAACCAAGGGGCTGAAGAGGAAATGCTGTGGTGGAGGAGCTAACCCAAACTTTTTGCATTTCTGAAGTCCTTTCTAGGAAACTACCATAAGTCATGGAGACTACACAGATCTGACTAGAAATGTAGGGTTCGCCATTTTACGTTGGTGCAGATGGCAATCTTTTCTGTGTCCATTAATTTCTAAATATGTATTTTTATATCTGGAGGCTTGTGAGCTGGAGTGCTTGCAAGGGCAGGACAGTGGCATTTCTTGGTATAGAACTTGATATCAACATTATTGGGTTTTATGGGTTTGAGGTCAATGAGCCAGAGGAGTGAGAGGTCACCACAAGGCTTATCCGGGTCATTTGTGTTCAGAGGGAACTGTTGACATGCAAATTACACTTTTACTATTTCATAGGGCTATCTTGAGAGGAGGCATTTTGTAAACTTCATAGAACTGACATATGACTTAGAATATGTATAATATTAATGACAATCATAACCATTCCTGCTTGAGCTTTCAAATGAGTCTGTGCAGCCATTTAAGGCTGCACAATGATGACAACAACAAAACACTTGATAAACTTTTCTTCTCTAGTTGTTTAGGAATCTAATGTATCTAGGAAGCTGTAGATGTTTATTGAAAATACAGTTATTCAGTGCCTAATGTGTCTAATGCACAGATCCATCCAGGAAGTCATTTCTGTACTGGGATCAATCCAGGATCATAAAGACGAAAGCACAGAGCCATCAGCCACCATCTGGAGAACCAAGAAAGGCAGAGCATCTACCAGATGACCTGTGCTTTGAAGAATGGGTAGGATAATTACATGTCGTGACGGTGATGAGAAAAGACTTTTTCAAGATATGGAATGATGGGAGCAAAATGGATCATAAAACTTTGGAGTGGAAGGAGATCTTGGAGGTTACTTAAAGTCCTCATTTTACAGGAGAGGAAACTGAGGTCCAGAGAGGTCAATTAATGTGCCCAAAGTCGCAAAGGATATGAGTAGCAGTCAAAATTTGGACGAAATCTTCTGGCTCCAAATCAGTGATCTTTCCATTGGATCATGGTGATTTGATTCTTTCTTGGTGGTATCTTTATGAAGAGGCTTGGAGTGGTTCTAGGGAACAGTGAGGATGGGTGGGCCCAGCTCAGAGTGAGGCGGATGACTCAAGGTTGACTCTAGGAAAGTATTCTGGGACAGGGGAAGTCCTTGTGTATCAGTTCCTACTTGCAAAGTCACTTTAATGAGTCACATGAAAGAAACAGCTATTTCTTTTCCTTCCTTGGTACACCCCCAAGCATCTCACATCTCACTGACTATACTGTAGTAATTCAGTCAAAGATTGTGAAATGAATGCATAAAATAATGCACAGAGGAAATTATTTCATTGGGGAGGATCTGCATTAAAAACAAACCCTATAATAACCAACCTTTATATATCACTTTAAGATTTGCAGATTATTTTATAAAGATAATATACATTATCTCATATACTTCCTCATAACAACTCTGTGGGGTAGGTTCCATTATTAATCCCACATGGCAGATAAAGAAATTGTCTGAAATAGTGACTTATTCAAGGCAAAGCAGCTAGTAATCAGTTGAGGCAAAATCAGAATTCAGATATTCTTGACTCCAAGTGCCCTGTTCTACCTACTATACTTGCCTCCATGGTAGAAAAAACCTTGAACTTGGAGGTAGGAGTCCTAAATTTAGTCCTGAATTACTTTACACATCTATTCCCACATCCATAAAACTGGGAGAATAATGCTTACATATCTATCTTCTGGAGGTCACAGTATCTTGAGTGGGACAGTATCTTCAAAGTCATCTAGTCTAATGACTTCATTTTATGAAAAGGCAATTGAAGGATTAATAAATTTCCTGAAGTTGCATAGGTTCCAAGTTCCAGAGCCAAGTGTTCTGACTTAAGAGCCTGGATTCACTCTGCCATCTACACTACATCATACAACTGGCATGGAATATCATGAGGAGAGAACTTTGCAGATCTTCAAGAGTCATCTATGGGAGGAGACAACATGGATTAGAGGCTTGCTTCCTTTCTAGGCAGGAAGATCTGAGTTCCAGTTTCACCTCTGACATGGATTGGTTGTGTTACTTCAGGAAAATAAATTTGCTGCTCAATCAGGCAACTTGATTAGACTTTAAACTCTAGGTGGTGATTTGCATTGGAAAAGGGAGTTTCTTCACTGGGAATTCTCTATACATATGAAATCATTGGCCTGGAACAATCAGCTAAAAATTCTTTCTTGGTAACCCTTTAAAAAATGTAGCTAAAGAAAGTGACTAAACTGTTCCTACCATTTGACCCAGAAATTCTCCTGGTAGATGTTTATCCCCAAAATGTCAACAAGAAAAAAGGAAAGTCTCATATACGCAAAAATATGCATAGTAGAACTGGGATCAAAATAATGCCCATCCGATGAGGTATGGCCAATCAAGTCACAGGACATGAATGTAAGGGAGCATTACTGCCCCATAAGAAACTAGGAACCTGATGACCATAGGGAAGCCTTGGAAGACATATGAACTGATGCAAAGGAAATTAGAAGAACCAGGAAAATAGTATATGGGAGAAAAATAGAAATAACAACAAAACAACAGAAACTAAATGCTGTGAAATTATAATGACCAATCTTGGCCCAAACCTCAAACGCTAGCTTTGTGACCTTGGCCAAGTCACAACCTCTACCAATCTCACTTTTCTCAACAGGGGATCACAACTAGTACCTACCTCCCAGAGTTTGTGGGAGCACCAAATGATATGATATTTATAAAGTGCTGAGCACAGTATTTATCACATAGTAGGTGCTATATAAATGTGTGTTCCTTTCCCCTGCTCCTTTCTCTTTCTGTTATGACATGGCCTTGTCTTCTTTCCATCTCAAATATTTTTCAAGACATAATAGGAATTGTTTCCCACCTAATCTTGATTTTACTTGATTGCTTTGCACACAATGATCACTAGTCCAGAAATTATTTATTGGTGTTTTTATCAGAGGCTTGGGTTTTGCTCTCCCAACTCCTGCTAACACTATTTGTCTGGGACCTAAAATGGCACCCTCTACTTCTCCCATCATGGCTATAGGGGACCCTGAGGGATTTGGCGTGGTGATATAGTACTATAAATAAACCCCCAATGGTGTGCTTTTCTCACTGATTATTAATTAATATCAATTAGCCAGTCAGATTTAGTTAGCTTTCAGAAATGAATATTATTAATGTGGTATACCACCAGTGGTGGTGTTCAGTTGACATGATATCATGTCATCCCTCTCTCCATCCCCCCTGCCCCAAACCAGAGATATGCTCTTCCACAATTGTATACAGAGTCCAGGGGAAAGTGAACTCAAATGTAGAGCACAAATATCAAAGGAAATAATTTACAGCTCATTAAAATCCTTTTGCTGTAAGTAAGTGTTCATTCCTCCTTTTGTAGGGCCCTCAAGAAATTTCTCTTAGGTATAATGTAACTTTCTGCCATGTTCCTTGTAGATTTCTGAAGTTGTCTTTCTTAACTGTGTCATTTGTTCTATGTAGACACTGCCACCGGCTTCTCTGGGGACTTTGCTAGGATGGGAAATCCAAAATCTTTTGGAACTTCTGAAGTTCCAAAAGTCTTCCTCTGATCAAGGAAGAGGGGATGAAGAAGGCTGTTCTCTTCCTCTTTTCTCCATCAATAGTCTTGGCTAAGACAACTTCCACTGAACTTTCCAGGCACACAAATGTCCAGGTTCCAAATAGTTTGCTATTTAATACAGAACCCACAGAGTGTGATTCAGTCTCTTCAGCCACTCCCAATATATTTCCTGTGTACTGACATTTAGACTTAGTTTAATGCCACTGATTGACTGATTCAGTGGAAATGTTCAGGATTAGTTCAGATCTCTGATTGATTCAATTAATAAGTCCTAACCGTTGATGATTATTGATGGAAGGGTATGGGGTATCCCTCTTACACATACATCTTTGGATGTTCTAAGGTCTCCAATTTCCTCCTTTGAAATTGAAGGCTTGTGTTTAGTTCAGGGTTTTTTTTTTTTTTTTTTTAAGAATAGGTAATAGACATCATAGATTATTTTCATAGTTAAAAGAAAAAAAATTAAAAACTAAGAAAGTAACCAATTGATCCATTTGAAAGTGCCAGAACATGTTTCCTTCTAAAATAAGATGACTTTCTAATCCACTGTTGGAATTGTGAATTGATCCAACCATTCTGGAGAGCAATTTGGAATTATACTCAAAGAGCCATAAAACTGTGTATACCCTTTGACCCATCAATACCACTGCTAGGTTTATATCCCAAAGGCATCCCAAAAAAGAGAAAAAGACCTGTTTGTACTAAAATATTTATAGCAGCTCTCTTTGTGGTGGCTAAGAATTGGAAATCAAAGGAATGTCCCCAAATTGGGTAATGGCTAAACAAGATGTGGTATATGATAGTGTTGGAATATTATTGTGCTATAAGAAATGATGACCAGGGGGCAGCTAGATGGCGCAGTGGATAGAGCACCGGCCCTGGAGTCAGGAGTACCTGAGTTCAAATCCGGCCTCAGACACTTAACACTTACTAGCTGTGTGACCCTGGGCAAGTCACTTAACCCCAATTGCCTCGCTAAAAAAAAAAGAAATGATGACCAGGATGATTTCAGAAAAGCCTGGAAAGATGTGTATGAACTGATGTATAAGGAAGTGAGCAGAACAAGGAGAATGTTGTGCACAGGGACCGCAATGTTGTTCTATGAAGAGCTGTGAATGACTTTATTATTCTCAGCAATACAATGATCCAAGACAATCCCAAAGGACTAATGATGAAGCATACTATCCATCTCCAAAGAAAGAACTGATATTGATGGAATACAGACTGAAGCATGCCATTTTCACTTTCTTTCATTTTTTCTTTTATTCAAGTTTTCTTATACAAAATGGCTAATGTTGTAATATTTTACATAATTGCACATGTATAACCCACATCTGATTGCTTACTGCCTCAGGGAAGGGGAGGGGAGAGAGGGAAAGAGGGATAAAATTTAGACCTCAAAACTTTAAATAAAAATGTTAATCAATCAATTAATTAAATTTTTAGGTTATACATGTGTAATTACATAAAACATTACCATATTAGTCAGTTTGTACAAGAAAACTTGAATAAAAGAAAAAAAAATGAAAGTGAAAAATAGCATGCTTCAGTTTGTGTTCAATCAATATCAGTTCTTTCTTTGGAGGTGGATAGTATGTTTCATTATTAGTCCTTTCGATCATCTTGTATTGCTGAGAATAGTTAAGTCATTCACAGTTCTTTATTGAACAACATTGCTGTCACTGTGTACAATGTTCTGCTAGTTCTACTTATGTCACCATACATCAGTTCATACAAGTTTTTCCAGGCCTTTCTGAAATCATCCTGGTTGTCTTTTCTTATAGCGCGATAATATTTCATCACTATCTTATACCACAGCTTATTTAGCCATTCTCCAATTGATGGGCAAAATGTTTATTTAAAAATAAAAATAAGGGGGCAGTTGGGTGGCACAGGGGATAAAGCACTGGCCCTGGATTCAGGAGGACCTGAGTTCAAATCTGGCCTCAGACACTTGACACTTACTAGCTGTGTGACCTTGGGCAAGTCACTTAACCCTCATTGCCCTGAGCAAAAAACAAACAAACAAACAAACAAATAAATAATAAGGTAGCTTTCAAATACAAGTTCCTGCTATATACTATTGTCTGCCATGCAAACAAATTTTTCTTCTAGGAAAGTGGGCTTCCAATGGAGGAGTTTTTCCCTGGCAGCTATCACATTGTTAAACCAGCCTAGAGGGAGCTCTGAGCTGCAAGTAATTGGGAAATGTTTAGCAAAATAAAGAGAAATATCATACATTATAGATAATATTAATTTGTGGTTTCCTCAGCCAATATGTAGCTCCTTGAATTTAATACCACTGTCTTAGAACACAGACTGTCAAAGCTTGGAGGAGTCTTAGGAGTGAGAGCATTGGAGCTGGGAGAGAATGAAGAACAGTGGATTTTAGGGCTGGAAGGAATTTTATAATAAAAAAGAACATAGACTATTTAGCCCTCAAAGGGACCTTAGAGACCATGTAATCATAAAACAAGAGCTGAATTCCAAGCTGGAAGTCACTTTTCAATTAGGCTTGTTCCACTTGGTCCCAGACAGATCTGGGAACAATGACTTGAAGTTGCAAAGGAGGATTTGGCTCCATAGAAGGAACAGTCTTTTAATAAGCAGAATTGCCTCAAGGTAGAAGGAGTTCCCTTGGATGGAGGTCCCCAGGCAGCATTTTCATGAGCCCATAAGGGAGGAGTGGGGTTAGACTAAAAGACTCTCAGGTCCCTATCAGTCCTGTATTCTGGGATGTGTCCTGGACCACTCTCTCTTGCACAGATGAGGCAGCTTTGACCCAAAGAGGTTGATTGGCTTACCTGGGACCATTAAGGTAGTGACTAGGAGATTAAGGCATTTAGCTTTGGCTAGAATATTGTCACATTTAACTCCTTCATTTTTCACAGATCATGATACAAATCCTAGAGAAGGGAAGCAAATTTTGACAAGTCACAGTCTTTTGCTACCAAAGCTGAGACTAGAAACCCAGCCCAAGTACTATCTTCCATGCTGGGCAGCTGTTCCTGGTGCATCTCATCTTTTTTTGTGTGTGTGTGAAGCAATTGGGGTTAAGTGACTTGTCCAGGGTCACACAGCTAGTAAGTGTCAAGTGTCTGAGGTCAGATTTGAACTGAGGTCCTCCTGACTCCAGGGCTGGTGCTCTATCCACTGCGCCACCTAGCTGCCCCTCCTGGATCATCTTAGTCACAGAATCATAGAGCTGAAATGCACCTGAGAGATCTTCTAGTCTCACCATGCTCCTGCAAGTGGGCAACGTAACATTTGCTCATGACCTCTAGGGATACTGTTAGAGGGAGCTTGGGGTGGGGGTGGGGTGCAGTGGATACAATGGTAGACCTGGAGTCAGGAAGACCCAGAATCAAATTCTGCTTTAGAAACACTTACTAGCTATTTGACCCCGGGCAAGTAACAACCTCTCCTAGTCTCAGTTTTCTGATTTGTAAAATGGGGTTATTAACAGCCACCTCACAGCTGAGGATCAAATGAGATAGCATATTGAGAACCTCAATAACCTCAGCTAAATGCTGGTGTTATTATTACTGAGGATGTGCCCAGGGCATACACCCTTTCTGCCCAGTAACATGAATGCTGTTGTTGTTTGTTTGAGATTGGGTCTCCCCATTTCACCCAGTATCGAAGTGCACTGGCCACTCATAGGTCTGACCACATTGGAAGCTTTGACCTGTTCCACTTCCTAACTGGGCTGGGTTACCCCTCCCCCCCCCCCCCCCCCCGCCTCCCCCGGGCAGCCTCCTGGCCCTTCACTCATGGGGGTTCGGGCTTTAGCCCTTCTGCATCTAAAAGCTTCTGAGCTCTAGCCATCCCACAGCTTCAGCAAGGACTCCAAGTGTGTACCACCCTGCTGGGGCAGCAGCAGGAATCCTGCCTCTTTTCCCTTGCCAGGCTGAAGGGCTGGGGTTTGCAAGTAGTTGTCTAAAGATGCACCATGAGACCAGAAAGGGGTGTAGAAAAGTAAAGACCTTCTTCGTCCCCTGGAACATCTCTTCATCCCTTTTAAAAGGGACCACTTTTCAATAGACACATAGCTCTCTGTGACCTTTACAAGCCAGCAAGCCCTGGGCTGACACGGAACTCCATTAATGTCTGATTAAATGGTAATTAGCTAGGAGAGTGACTGTCATTAACATTTTGAAAGCTGCCTATTTGTAAATCATCAGTGACTCTTCTAGCAGCTCTGGGTGGGCAGGGAACAGCTGTTGTGGGGGATGTTTGAGTGGGGAACAAACATCCATTGGCTTGCTGGGGGTGCTTCTGCCTCCAAACGGTTCCACTGGGAATTCCTGGGACCAGAAACCGATTTTGTGCTGACTGCATGACTTGGAATAGGTCATCCTGTGGGGTTTTCTCCCTCTCCTTCCCTCTGCCACCTCCAAATTTGGGTTTGGTATCTATGCCCTGGCATACCCATGCAATCCAGAGAAATGGTCCTGGTATTATCAAGCCTGTGTGGTATAGAAGATAGATAGATAGATAGATAGATAGATAGATAGATAGATAGATAGATAGATAGATAGATAGATGATGGATGGATGGATGGATGGATGGACAGATGGATGGACAATAGATGGATAGATAGATTGAAATAAAGATAGATGAATAGACATATTGTAAAGAATTAATTGTTATTTGAGGTTTTTATGCCTTGTTGCACACTGGCCTGGGGCCCCGCAAACCACATGGTGCTCCACCTACTGGTTGTAGCCATTGCCATGGCGCTGGCACCTCACTTCATCACCAGTCGCCGACGCCTACATGGGCCTGGCAAAATTATAATGATTGGAAGCCTAGTGAGGGCAGTCATGTGACTGTCAGAGCAGCCATCCCATTGGCTGGGGCTGTCTGGGGTTTTCTGGGATTGGGGGAGGAGAATTGGGCATTCTAGCTGGAAGCTGGAAGGGGACAGGCGTTCTGCTGGGCGGTGGCATTTTTTCAGGTTGTATAATTTCCCTTTTCTCATTTTATTTCCTTTCCCTTGATCCTACTGATCCTGTTTGTGTGTGTGTATGTGTGTGTGTGTGTGTGTGTGTGTGTGTGTGTGTGTTTTAAAAGTTTGTTCTTGTTAAAATAAATCCTGTTCTGTTTTGAGGGAGGCTGCTGGTCTCCTTCCTTGCCCCAATATTGCGGCAAGCCACTTAGCTAACACTACCCAATTAAAAATTGGTCCCCACATATGAGATAGATAGATAGATGATAGATAGATGGATGGACAACAGATGGATAAATAGATTGAAATAAAGAAAGATAGATGAATAGACATATGAGATAGATAGACAATGGATGGATGGATGGATGATAGATACTGGGCATGTTATATTCTTTCTTTTTCTTTTCTTTTTCTTTTTTTTTTTTTTGGTGAGGCAATTGGGGTTAAGTGACTTGCCTAGGGTCACACAGCTAGTTAGTGTCAAGTGTCTGAGGCCAGACTTGAACTCAGGACCTTCTGAATCCAGGGCCAGTGCTCTATCCACTGCACCACCTAGCTGCCCCTTACATTCTTTCTTAATATAATATAACAGCTCAGATGGCTGTTAAGGTCACCTCCAACTGTCAAATCCTTTGATTCTATATCTTTAAGTCCAGTGCTCTCTCTAATATGTCCATCTGTGTAATCACGGGCCAGACTCTTACTTAGCTTCTCCTAGTACCAACCTGTTTCCTAAGACTTTAAGCCAGATACAAAGTTATCTGTCTGCATTGATGGGGAGAGATTCAGATCCCAATTTCCCTTACTAATGAAACTATTGATCCTTCTTCTCCCTGTCCCCCTCATCAATACTATACATTTGATGGAGATGTGGATTGATTTAGATTCTGCTGCCCACTGACTCTGACATTAGACCGTCATGTCATCCCTCTAGGACTCAGTTTCCTCCTCTGTAAAACTAGAGAGTTTGTTATATGATTACTAAGGTCTTTCCACTCTAAAGTCTGGGCATTTTCTGGAAAACTAGATCCCCTGAGGAGCTACTACTCACTATTGATTTAACTCTCTCCCCTGTCCTTCCCCCAACTATTCTCTCACTTCCCCCTCCACAAAATGGCCACCTGGATGAAAATACTTCAATGGCTTCCAGCATGTTTACACAAAATATATGAAAAGACAACCTAGAACAGTATGGCATTGTTTGACTTGGTCTTCTCTACCCAGTACCAGCCACTAGGTGACCCATAGTCAAGAAAGAGGACTTCCAGGTTAAGTGGGTGAAGATTCTCTACCTCTACACAATCCAAGGATCCTTGAGTTGGAAGGCTCCTCAGAGGTCATCCAGTCCAACCCATTCTTGAACAAGAATTCCCTTTACAACATTCCCAACAAGGAGAAGGGAGTCACTCAGGCTCTGCTTGATAAATTTTAGGGAGAGAGAACTCACTATCCCTCTAAACCAGTCTACTGAATAGTCGGAAAGCTCTATTAGGAATTTTTTCTTTATCCAAAGGCTAAATCTGTCTTTGTCTAACATTCATCCATGGATTCCAGTTCTGTCTTTTGTCAGCAGTTCTGGAGAAGCAAGGACCGGCCATCTTGAAAAAAATTCAGAGGCATAAACTCATATATGTGTTTCCATGGGAGCCCCCAGGAACTCCTGGGGATAGCAAAGTACCCCACACTATCTCAATACATTGAAAACAAAGTCAGGCTGCCCCTCAGTTAGATCTTGATCTCATCAGCTTCCATGAGTCTGATTATCTATATGAAGATGTCTCCCCGATCCAAATATGATGAAAGATAATATTTATATATGATTTCTTTAATGTGACATCTATATATGATTCATCTATCACTTTAAGATTTATATGACTATATATGTATGTATTGTGATGAAATAATGGGATTTAGCAGATACTCAAAGACCCACCTGGAGATTAATCTAGACTGATTGAATCAAGTGAGAGTGATTGACTGCTGATTAGCCTACTTCAAGTTAACTGGATTGTAACCACACCTGGCTATCCCTTAAGAAGGTATTGTTCTCAGAAGCTAGACTGTGAACTCAACTTGAGAACACCTTCAAAGCCAATGGATTTGGATGATGCCAACCAATCAGCTTGAAGCAGCGTGTAAGGACCGCCTCTGTTCCAGACCTATAAAAAGCTTCCACAAACAGCTTGCTGGAGTGTTCCTGATTAAAGCAGGCTTGTGGAGGAGGACTTCAGGAAGAACCCAACCAGGCTGGAACTCTAGGCTAGACTGGAGCTGAAGCTTCTGATTTAAGGCGACCACAATTTAGATTTTAAACATCACAGTATGTATATATAATCCTATTTGATTCTCATAACCCTATGAGGTTGATGCTATAATGTCCCCACTTTACACATGAGGAAACTGAGGCAAACAGAGGTTGTGACTTACTCAGGGACATAAAGCTAGTAAGTGTCTGATGCTGCATCTGAACTCAAGTCTTCCTGACTCCAGGCCCACCCCTCTATCTACTGCTATTGCTGTTGCTGCTGCTGCTGTGACAATTATTATTATCTATCCCACTTTCCTCATCTATATGTGGATCTTATGTTATATTGGCCTAGCCCTAGAAAACCAGTGGTAATCTACTTATCATAATTCAGAATCCAAGTGAGATTTTAGAAGAGATGGAGAAAATAAAGGGGAAAAATGTTGTTCTTCCTAAAAGTTACTATTGAAATTATTCATGAGAATGAAAAAAACTGCCTTGACCATTTCCTAGCTATGTGACCTTGGGCAAGTCTCTTAATCCTTAGCTTCTTAAACTGTGGGTCATGACCCCATATGGGATCGTGTAACTGAATGTGGGGATGACAAAAAACCTGGCAACAGTAAAAGGTTCTGTATACCTATTTTATATTTCTATATACCTGGGATCATGTAAAAATTTCTCGGGCAAAAAGGGGTCAGTAGTGGAAAAAGCTTAAGAAGCTCTGCCTTAATCTATATGGACCTCAGTTTATTCATGTCTAAAATGGGAGGGTTGGACTTGCTGGCTTCTCATTCTATGATTCTATTTCCAGAGGAAACCAAATCTCTGAAAATGGTGATAAGCATGAAGCATTTCATTCAGCTTTTCCATTAGTCTTGGAAGGGAGAGACATCCTGACAGGTATTTCACAAACCATCTTGGAGTGATTACAGAGTATTGTCAACAATCACCCCACCCTCAGCTCCATCCCCAGAGGGATGCTTGGAGGAGAAGAGAGTTCAGAAAGCAAAGGACTGAGAGCTTTAGGGAGCCCTGTTAGGGACCCGGGCATTAGCCTGCTACAGATGGGAAGGTGGGAGGAGGAGGAGAAGAATGTTGAGGGGATGGACAGATCTTGATGACTCTCTGGCTCCTTGCCCAAGGAGAAAGGCAGCTATAGAACATCTTTAGCTCATGATGGGATCTCCAGCTGGGCTATTTCTGTGGTTCCTCCAGAGAGAAGTAAAATGTCCAAAAACCTCACACTCACGATGGGAGTTCAGCTCCAAATCTCAGGCAGCTCCTTTTATGAGTCGTTTTGTACATTCTATTCATATCAGAGGGGAAATTTATATATGAGAAGATGTTATATAGAATTGCAGAATGTCAGAGCTGGGAAGGATCTATAACCATAGAATATTAGATCTGAGACAGATATTAGGACACAAAATGTCAGAGCTAGGGTGAGGGGGAACCTTAGAACATGGAATGTTAGAGACAGAAGGGATCTGGAAATGCTGACCATCATGGCTTAAAAGGGTTTATTGCAAACTTTTCAATGTACAAAGGAGTAAATGGTGGGAAGGTCACTTGCCAAAGGTCACACAGTGACAAAGTGGAGATATTCTATACTCTTTTGATGGCCCCACCCCTCATGTTATCAGTCTCAACATTGTCATTTTAACATTATCCACAAATGTCCTATTTCCATATTCATGAACACTGAAATTCCTTTAAATCATGATAATCTTTAATCATATGCTTTTTGACCCCTAATTGCTTTATCTTCACTGTGACCTCCAGCTTCTCCATCACCACCCCTCTCTGGCTAAATTTTCCTCTGTCCCAATCTCTGGCCCTCGGTTAAACAGTTTGGTTCTATGCAAGCCTCAACTCTTGAATCTCTTGCCCCCTTTTCCTACTGCCAACTATATCTCAACAAACTCCAGCACTGATTATTTCCCTGATCTACCTCTTTCCTACCTGTTCACAAGCTGCTGAAAGGAACTGGAAGAAGTTTCCAAAATGCTGATTCGGGCCACTAAAATTTTATGTTGTCTAATCTCAACTGGGCCCTCATGACAGTAAGGCAACCCTACTCTGCAATCCTACTCTTCTCTAATTGATTTACTGTCCTACTCCATAGTGCAGCTGTTCCAAGTCTTTTTGTCTTTCTAAGCCTTCATCCCACTGCATCTCCTCCTCCCATCAACCCAATGGGTGCATCACCTCACACTTCTCCCCAAGAGTTCTTTCTTCTCCTCTTTTCCTCATCCCACACCCCTCTGACAATATACCTCACTATCTCCTCTTCCACAACAGCCTCTGAGGAAGAGGTGACCCTTGTCTTTGTTAAAGCCAGCCCCTTTCCATGCAGTCTTTTTTTTTTTTTTTTTTGGTGGGGCAATGAGGGTTAAGTGACTTGCCCAGGGTCACACAGCTAGTAAGTGTCAAGTGTCTGAGGTCAGATTTGAACTCAGGTCCTCTTGAATCCAGGGCCGATGCTTTATCCACTGTACCACCTAGCTGCTCCTTTCATGTGGTATTGATCCCACTCCTTCTCATCCTCTCCAGCAGTAGCAGAGTCATTGTACCTGACTTAAATCTTCCATATAATCTTATCTATTGGTTTCTGGGGAAGCTAGCTGGTTCAGTGAATAGAATGCTGGGCCTGGAGTCAGGAAGACCTGGGTGCAAATCCAGCATCAGACACTTACTATCTTTGTGACCCTAAGAAAATAACTTAACTTTGTTTGCCTCAGTTTTCTCATGTGTAAAATGAGCTGGAGAAGGAAGTGAAAAACCAGTTCAATATCATTGCCAAGAAAACCCCAAATGGGGTTACAAAGAGTCAGATATGACTGAACAACAACATTGGTTTCTTTCTTGCTACACACACACAGACACACACAGACACACACAGACACACACAGACACACACAGACGGATGGGGTATCTTCCTATCCTCCCCAAACTTTCACTTATTCTACCATTCCACCTGCCTATCACCTTATAGCTCTCCTTTTCAGCTAAGTTTCTTGAAAAATGTAATGCTGGTGCCTCTGTTTTTTCTTCTCTTACTCCTTTACTCTTTGCCATCTAGATTCTGATCTCATTCAACTCAAACTCCTTTCTTCAAAGTTGTCAGTGATCTCTTAATTGTCAAATTAAAGGTCCTTTTCTTAATTTTTATCCCTCTTGACCAATCAGTGGCATTTAATACTGCATATCACGTTCTGAATATCGCCCCCCCCCCGCCCCTCCCTCCCGTCTCTTGTGTGCTAGAGTCAGCTCAAAACAGTTGGGAGAGAGAATTGTTAAATTTAAATTTTTTAAATTTTTAGTGTGAACATTTATACTTTGGAAACTGGCAAATGCTACAAAACAAAGCTTAATTTATTGTTTTGTTGTTCTTGTAGACTTAAGAAAGTGATGGAGAAAATGTTTAAATGAAGATTGAACTTTAAATTGTGTCCTGGGCATATTTCGGCCACCTCCCCCCCCCCCCCCCCCCGCCCCCACCAGAGACCCAGTTGGTACGCATTTACCGCCACACCTTGTTCTCTGCACTTTCTTGGCAATATTTGCAATTTTCCTTCTACTTGTTTGCTCCTCAGCCTCCTTTGCTGGATTTTGATCTTTGTCATGCTCCCTAACTGTAGCTGTGCCCCAAGACTCTGTCCTGGGCTCTCTTCCCTTTTCTCTCTATACTTTTTCTCTTAGTGATTTCATCATCTCCCATGAATTCAATTATCATTTCTTTTTTTTTTTTTTTTTTTGTTGTTGTTTTTTGCAGAGCAATGGGGGTTAAGTGACTTGCCCAGGGTCACACAGCTAGTAAGTGTCAAGTGTCTGAGGCCAGCTTTGAACTCAGGTCCTCCTGAATTCAGGGCCGGTGCTTTATCCACTGCGCCACCTAGCTGCCCCCTCAATTATCATTTCTATACAGATAATTTCCAGATCTATATATTCATTCCTAGTCTTTCTTCTGATCTCCAATCCCACATCTCCAACTGCCTTTTGGATATTTCTAACTATATCCTATGGGCATATCAAGCTCAATATATTCAAAACAGAACTCATTATCTTTCTCTAATAAACCTCCCCTCTCCCCAGCTTCCCTATTAATGTCAAGAGTACCACAATCTTCCTAGTAGCACAAGTTTGTAACCTCAGTTTCATCCTCAATTCCTTTCTTTCACTCACCCCCTTGCCCAACCATGTTCAGTCCATTGTTAACGCTTGTGTTTTCTACTTTTACTTTTCTTGGATCCATCCCCTTATCTTCATTGCCATAACCACAATCCTAGTTCACGCCCTCCTCCTATTTCAATAGCCTTTGAGTCAATCTCCATGCCTCAAGTCTCTTTCTATTCCAATTCACTCTCCACACAGCTGCCAAAGTGATTTTCCTAAATTTTAGGTCTAACCATGTCATGCTTTTGCTCAATAAACTTCAGGGGTTCCCTATTATTTCCAGGAAAAAACAAAGCATTTAAGTTTGGCCCTTAATGCTCTCCCCATCCTGTCTACATACCTTTCCAGTACTCACATCTTATTCCCCTTCATGAACTCTATGGTCCATTGGCACCAGCCTCCTTGCTGTTCCACCCATGACTCCTATTTCTGTGCTTTCACAAAGGCTGTCTCCCAAGTTTGGAATCCTCTCCTTCCTCACCTATGCTTCTTTAAAGACTCAAACCAAATGCCACCTTTTGTAGAAGATCATTGTGGCCCCCTCTGCCACTTGAGTCTTTCCCTCTAAAGTTGCTTTCCTTCTGCTCTGCATACTTCTTGCAAGTATCTACTTAAATTTACATGTTACCTCCGCCATTAGAATGTGAACTCCTTGAGTCAAGATTTTGTTTTTGCTTTTGCCCTTTTTTGCATCTGTTATGTGTGTAATAAATGTTGCTTGATGAACTGATCAACACGTTTACGTATGGGTGTTATAGGTTATGGGACAAAGAAGGAAAGGAACAGGAAGGGGAAAAATTCTCATTAGTTAATCATTCATTTTTCAGGAGTTTGTTTGCTTAAGGATACATCCTGGTGTGGATATGTGAAGGAGAAAGCACCAGACTAGGAACTGAAAGAACCAGAGTCAACGTGGATCTCAGTCATTAATTTACTAGGTGTTCTTGGGCAAATCACTGAATCTCTCTGAACCTCACTTTATTCATTTATAAAGTAAGGGTATTAAACTGGATCATCCGTAAGATCCCCTTCAGCTCAAACAACCTACAATTATATTCCTCAAAATACATTAAATAAGAAAAGCAGGCATTCTAAAAGGGATAAATGTAACATCCTATATTTGGGCTCAAATAATCAATTGTATAGGTCAAGAATGGAAGAAGCAAGGCTAGCTAAATTCAATCTAGGGGTTTTCAAACATATCAAAGGAGGAGGGATCAAGTTGCATTTTATCAGTATTCTTGACAGCCTTATCTCAACTACCTTGTTAGTTTACCTTGGTCTATATTCTCAGTGCCTCTTGTCTAGACTCTTAAGATAGCTCCTTAGCTAGTGTCCTTGCCTCCAGTCTTGAAAACTCTGTATTCCATCATACCTCTGAATGCCAGACAATCTTACTGTCCAACTCTGATCTTATCACCTTGCTGTTCTAAATCCTTCACTGACTTTCTATTTGCTAGTCCTTAGCCTGGCATTCAAGGCTTCTCATATATTGGCCCTAATTTTTCTTTCCAATCTTATATTACTTTACTCCTCTTCATATATTTTGTAATTCAACCAAACTACAGTAGTCCATGTATCTAAAACATGCCCCTTGTTTTTTGAAACCCAGTCATTTTTAGAACTCAATAACTGCTACATTCCCTATTTAAATTTTAACTGTCCTTCAAAGACCCCCTTAAATGCCATGCCCTCCTTGAAGCCTCACTTGATTCTCAAATTATGTTTGAACCTCAAACATAATTTTATTTGCCTCTTTCATAATATTCTACTTTATTCTAAGTATACATGTGTTCATGTGTTGGAATTTTCCCATCTCCCCACGAGGGCAAGGGACTCATCTTACCAGCCTTTTTATTCTTAGCACCTAGGACAGGGCTCTTCACATAGTAGATGAATTGAATTATTGATTTGGAAAAACAACAACAACAAAGTTTTGGAGTAATAAGTAATTTTTTCATGGTGCCTTTAATTTTTCAAAACATCTTATAGGCATTATTTTGAAGTCTGTGCCATTTCTGGGAGGTATTATGGATATTATTTTCCCAGTTTTACAGATAAGGAAACTGAGGCTGAGGAAGATGAAATAATTAGCCCAGAGTCACTTTGGTAGTACATATCAGAGACAGTATACAATTCCTAGTCTTCTTAACTCCATGTTCAGCATTCTATGCACATCATCACACTTTCTTTATAAATTAAATAAGACCTATGATAATAATAAGTCCTGACTTAAGATTCAACTTGGACTGTCTTGCTTTATTCTGCTTGACCCTTTCCATGGGAGACTTTGACCTCCTTTCCTGACAAGGAGCTCATAAAGCAGGTGAAGTTAAAAAAAAAAGTGGTATTAATTACTAAGTCTATGTATAACTTTACAATTCTAAATTGAATTTTATTTTTTAAAACTGCCAAATATTTATTTTTTTCTACCTCTTATCCTTCCACAGTGGGGGAAGGGGGAGGGAAGGAAATATAAAACCTTGGTAACAAATAGGTGTACTCATGCAAAACACATGCCCACATTAGCTACCTGCCCCTCCCCCCCAAATGCATGTCCTTCTGCATATTTGTCCATCAGGGCTTTCAGGAGGTATAGCCTGATAACTTTTAAAACTGGTTTGACCTCCTAGCCCTGCCCTGTCTTTTCAGCCTTCTGGCTTCATGGATTCTGAACTCCTGGCAAACTGCTCAACTCCAATGTCCTAAATGCCTTCCCTGTGTTCCCACCTCCAGCACTTAGCACAGGGCCTACTTGTTGACTTGACTTGTTTCTTGACTCCTTGCTTTTGCTCAAGCTATGGCCTATGACTCCTGTTTGCTCATGGAAATCCTACTCATCTTTCAAGGCACAGTACAATTTCCATACCCTGCAGGAAGCCTTCATTGATAGATCCTATTGTCTGTAGAGCTCTTGCCTTCCTCAGTACTCATTGTGGTTTATTTTCAGTCTCTTAAATACTAATTGGTGTAGTGGCTAGATTGTTGGACTTGGAATTGGAAAGGTCTAAGTTCAAATCTGACTTCAGATACTTGCCAGACATGTAATCCTGGGCAAGTCTCAACCTCAGTTTTCTCATCTGTAAAATGGGGGTCATAATAGTACTTACCACCCAGGATTGTTAGGATAATATATTTGTGAAGCACTTTTAAATGCTAGCTGTTATTAGTTTCTATGTTTCCTTGTGTACTTATTTTGTTCCCTCGGAGTGTAAGCTTCCTGAGAGCAGGGTCCTCGTACTAATTATCGTTGTTTCTTAACAAAGCCTGGCATAAACTATTGCCTATAGTCCATGAATGACTATTGACTGAATAGTAAAAAGGGTATGGTAGAAAAGTTGTTATTGACTCCCAAATGAAATACTGAGCTTAGAGGAGAGAAATGGAATCAAATTTAGAAAGCTAAATAGATCTTTATTCACCTCATAGAAGCCTTTTGAAATGACAACAACAACAAAACTAGATAGAATTTCTCAGTGGGCATGAGTGTAGGGTTGGAGAGGTATGAAGAATATTTTTTTACAAAAGTACCAGGCCTACAAAGATGCAAAATTATCTGGGCTTGGGTGTTTCTTTGCAGCTGGGGAAAAAGTGTAGGAGGGAGGATAACCCTACTACTTAAAACAAAAAGACACAACAGTCCCTCAAAGTCATCACCAAGTCTTGGCACTTCATGCAAATATAGATATTGGTTTCATGTCCTTTCTTTGGTTGAGAAATTGACATTTCTGTGGAAAGGATGTGAAAGTGTGCACTCCCTCTCAGCCTACCTGTGGGGAGGGCAGGGGCATTTCCCTTTCTTCTCCTGGGGGCTTCAGCTAGAGAGAAGCCCTCTATCTTCAATCTAACTCTTAGATTATGTTCTGTGATGATTGCACTCAACACAAAGTTAGGGCAGCTGTGTGGCACAGTGGATAGAGCACTGGCCCTGAAGTTGAGAGAACCTGAGTTCAAATTTGACCTCAGAGACTTATTAGCTGTGTGACCCTGGGCAAGTGACTTCACACCAGTTGCCTCAAAAATCCGGGACCATCTCCAGTCATCCTGATTTATACACCCACTCACCCACACACATACACATAGATATAGACATAGATATATAGTCATCCTGATCTATATCTATCTATAGCCATATCTATTATCATCCATCCATCCATCCATCCATCCATCCATCCATCCATCCATCCATCCATCCATCCATCCATCCATCTATCTATCTATCTATCTATCTATCTTGACACTGGACCTAGATGGCCCTAGAGGAAAGAGTGAGGCTGGTGACTTTATACAGCACTGCCTCACTTCAATCCAGTTTGCTGTGAGTCATGACATCAACTGCCCTATGTTACTGTCCTCTTTGAGAAGAAGGACAAACAATAACAACAGTAGCAGCAGCAACAACAACAACAACAACAACAACAGCAACAACAACAACAACACAAAGTAACCTTGACAGCATTTCTGGAGTCTCACAGGAAACCTTTCCAAACAGCCAGGGGACTTAATCTGTATTCACATCACTTCAAATAGGGACAAGCCAGGGAAGAGCATTCAGGAGGCAGATAGCATGGTACAGTGAAAAGAGTCTTGGTTCTGGACTCTGAGAGTCCTGGGTCCAAATCCTGTCCTGGTCCCTTATTACCTGTGTGATGTTGGGCAAGTCACTTAGCCTCCTTGGCCCTCAGTTTCTTCATTTGTTAAATAAGGAGTTTAGACCAGATCATCTTGAAGATCCCTTCCAACAATACATTTCCTCCAGTCTTAGCCAGAAAAATCAATAGGTGATGGCTAAAATCAAGATTCTGTAGAAAGTTTTAGATGAAAAATCAAGGAATCTAGATTCAAATTCCAGCTCTGCTGCTTATTATTTCTGTGACCATGGGCAAGTGACCTCCACTTTGTTGGAGTTCAGTTTCCCTATCTATAAAAATGAGAGGTTCTTCATCTGTGCTCCTAAAAGCAGAGCTTCCAATCCTAAATTCAGAGCCCAGTAACAAATATCTTTTTCTTTATTCTTAGCACCTCTTAGGCAACTTGCCTCAGAAAACTTCAGTGCTACAATAGTATGTTTTCACACTTTTTCCCAATATTCTTGAGAGGTGACTGCAATAGGCTAACCCACCCCCTAAACACTTCTTCTCTTCTTTTCTATAATTTCAAAATAAGAGGATCAGGAATTCCTAGGGATAGAAGGGACCCTAGAAGCCATTGCATCCAACTTACTCAAAGAAGAGTCCCCTCAACAATATAGTTAATAAATGTCAATCTATTCTTGTAGTAGAGCACATTAATCAGAGCAGAGGATCCTACTACCTCCTAAGGTATTCTGGTCTATCTTGAGATAGCCCTAATTGTTAGAAAAGTTTCATTAAATTGACTCAGAGTTGGCCTCAAGGAAGTTTAGACCTCATTGATTTTAGTTCTGTACCCTGGGGCTGAGAGAGAAAGTCTATTCCCTCATTCAGGTGACAGCACTTCATATACTTATAAGTAGTTATCTTGACCCCCTCTCCCACAAGACTTCTCTGTTCCATCTCCAATTCCTTCAATTGGTCTTCATATGGCATCAACTCAAGGCTCTTCACCACCCTGGTTGAATTTTCTAGATCCTCTTCAACTTATCAACCTAAAAGATGGTTTCCCAAGTAGAATACAATCCTACATATGTTTTCTGACCAAGGAAGATACAACAGGAGAGTCACTTACTCCTAGATGCTAAGGAAAGAAACAGCATTCATTTAGTCCAGTCTCTTTATGTTGGACAAGAAAAATATGCATATATGTGTGTATGTATTTGTATGTGTACATACAGCATGCATGTATATATGTACATATAAATAAATACAAATCTGAAATAACTTTGTCAAGGTCATGCAACTAATTAATTTTTCAATTCCATTCCCTTCCCTTCTTTCCTTTCCTTTCCCCCTCTTTTCTTTCTCTGCTTTTCCTTCTTCCTTTCTATTTTCTTCTCTCTTCTCCTTTCTGCCCCATTTCCCCTATCTTCTCTTTCCCTGTTTTGATTCCTTATATTATCTCCTCCTTTCCTACTTATCTTGAATTCTGTCTGTCTGTCTTTCATCCTTCCCTCCTTCCCAGCTCTGGAGTAGAATGAGCTGGTAGAAAAAGATATTCACCCTTTTCTGGGTAAGACTTTTCTAAGAACACTTTCCCTTCTGAAGAACAAAGTTCAAAGAAATGGGATATGTCAACCCATATCCAGACTTCCTCAGAGAAATGAGTGGGGGAAAGGGGGAGTAAACCATCTGTAATGGTGGTTCTGTTGAAGCCTTCTCCCATCCCCAACACTTGAGAGGCCTTTTCCAGTGAGAAATGTCCATTGGTTGGTTGTCTTCCCAAAGTGACCTAAGTTCCTCTCATTCCCAAGATGCCACTGAAAATCGGTGAATCACCCATCTAGTGTGGGCTGCCTGATACTACCTGGGGTGACTAGCAAGTGAGTGACGAATTTTTGTTGTCTGGGCTTTCTGCCCGAGTTCCACTGATGGAACGTTGGTGTAATTACTGCCGATGAGGACTTTTACTTGCTGCAGGGCTCATTAAAGTGTCGGTATTAATATCCACAAGAATACTTTCAACAAAACCTTTTGTTCTTGGAGTAGGGGACTTACAGGAACTGTCTTGGCTTTCCAAATTTAATTGTCTAAATACAGTGCTGTCTCAGCACTTTAGATCATTTTTTTTTCTTTCAAACTCTCATTGCCAAAAAGCCTTCTTTGGCATACCCTGATGATTAGCTTATATTTCAGAAAAGGCCAGGGAAAGGGAGACTTTATCACACTGTGGGGTGAGGGGAGGTGAAATGTTATTTATGTGAATGGTTCCAACAATTATTTATTGTAGATTAGTCTAGGGTAAGGGTTGTGGGGTCTTTAGTGGAGGGGAAGCTAAGAGCCTGTTTTTCTTTGAAGATGTGGATCAGAATTTTTGGGTTACAAACTATGAGGTTTTTACAGTCTTCTCTATGACTGTTTCAGACTCTTCTTAACAAGATGTTTGGAGCTGCCCTTGCCTTCTCTTTCACTTTTGTCTCCACTTCTCAGTTTAATTTCATTAACAGGCACATTTCCTAATCATGGCATCGAAGATAAGGGTGGAATTGATTAAGTATTTGTCAAGTGCCTACTATGTGCCAGACAGTGTCGTAAGCACAGTGGGGATACAAATAAGAAAAAATAAGGGAAGTCCTTGCTTTCAAGGAGCTTACAATCTAATGGGGGGTGGTGGTGAAACACACAAAAGGAAGCTAAGGGGAACAGAGCACATTGAGGAATGCCTATCACAGTTACATGACATTCCAAAGCTGATGGAAAATGATGAGTTACCTGGAAAGTTCTGAATGTTCCAAGCCCTCTAGAAAGAAGGCTTTGGGAGGAGTTTGCTGCTCTACCTCCAGCCCTCCAATCAGAGGGGAGAGGAAATGGAAAGAGTTGAGAAGGTGTAGAGTGTATCAAACACTGAGTTGATCTGCCTGGTGCTGGGATTTCAGGTGATCAGCTTATACTAGGAGAAGGCACTATGTTTCATGGAGTTGAAATCAAGCAGAGCTGCTGATAGAAAATGAAGTTACCTGGAAGAGACCTGAGGCCATCATTTTACAGATGAAGAAACTGAGGTCCAGAGAGCTTAGATGATGGATGGTATCACAGCATCACCAATCTACAGCTGGTAGGGGCTTCAGAGGATGGATGGAAGGAAACAAGCATTTATTAAGGGCCAGACACTTTGCAAATGGTAACCCTGGGAGGGAGGTACTACCAGCATTCCAATTTTAAATTTGAGGAAACTGAGGCAAATAGAGATTAAGTGATTTACCCAAGATCACCTATCTTGTGTCTGAGGTCAGATTTGAACTCAGGATTTTCTAACTCCAGGCCCAGATTTTTATCCACTGTGCCACCACACTACATTGGAGGCCATCTATTCCAATGCTTTCATTTAATAGATGAGAAAACTGAGGCCCCACTAGGTGAAGGGACTTCCCTAATGTCACATAGTGGCAGTTTAGGATTTAAATCCAGGTTCTTAGATTCCAAATCTAGTACTCTTCACTGGACCAAGGCAAAATCCTTTGCCTTTTGTTAACTCTTTTGCTTCTTACAATCATCCTGTGAGGTAGGTGCTATTATAATCCTCATTTTACAGTTGAGGAAATTGAGGCAAACAGGGGTTAAGTGACTTGACCAGGATCACACAGTTAATAAACATCTGAAACTAGATTTGAATTCAGACTTTCCTGACTCTGGGTCCAGCACTCCTGGATCCTGAAGCCTAGGCAGAAGTGAGATTTAGAAGGCTTACACAGGGGCAGCTAGGTGGTGCAGTGGATAAAGCACTGGCCCTGGATTCAGGAGGACCTGAGTTCAAATCCAGCCTCAGACACTTGACACTTACTAGCTGTGTGACCTTGGACAAGTCACTTAACCCTCATTTCCCCACCCCCAAAACAGGCTTACAAAGGAAAAGTTTGTATTTTCTACATAGTCAATAGGGATTGGCAGCTGGGTCGCAAAGTGGATAGAGTGCCAGGCCTGGAATAAGGAAGACTCCTCTTCCTGAGTTCAAATCCAGCCTCTGACATTTACTAGTTGTGTGACCCTGGGCAAGTCACTTAACCCTGTTTGCCTCAGTTTCCTTATGTGTCAAATGAGCTGGAGAAGGAAATGTCAAACCAGTCTAGTATCTTTGCCAAGAAAACCCCAAATGGAATAGGAATAGGCTGCTCTTTTTTATTTTTGGGGGGCAGGGCAATCACATGGTTAGATCTGTGGTTTAGAATTATCAGGTTGGCAGCTGTGGGGATGACAGATTTCAGAGGGGGAAGGCTAGATGCAGAGACCAATTTAAGAAGCTAAGCAATCGGGGGCAGCTAGGTGGCGCAGTGGATAAAGCACCAGCCCTGGATTCAGGAGTACCTGAGTTCAAAGCCGGCCTTAGACACTTGACACTTACTAGCTGTGTGACCCTGGGCAAGTCACTTAACCCCCATTGCCCTGCCCCCCCAAAATAAAAAGAAATTAAAATGTAAAAAAAAAAAAAAGAAGCTAAGCAATCATTTAGGCAAGAAGTCATGAGACTTTGATCTAGGGTGCTGCTATGGGAGTGGTCTCCCTCATTAGACTGTGAGCTCCTTGAGGGCAGGGACTGTTTTTTGCCTTTCTGTGGACCCCCAATGCTTGGCACATAGTAAGTGCTTAATGCAGGTTCTGACTGCCTGAGAGGAAAACTGCTGGGAGAGATGTTATTAAGGTGGAAATATCAGAACAAGGAAGTCAATTGAATCATGAAAGAGGATTCTGATTTTGAGTACTTAGGTGGATAGAAGGATGGTGAGGTCCTAAGAACACTAGGAAACTTATTGGATATGAGCCTATGGGGTACCTCTCTGTTTAGCAGGCAGCTCCCCATTCCAGGTGATAGCTTAACAGAAAGGTGAGGGCTGTATATGCAGATTTGGGGGTAAACTTGGAGAGAAGCATTGAATCCAAAGGAAGCTTATGAGATCATCAAGAAAATCTAAGGGAGAGAAAGAGAAGAGGACTCAGGACAGAACCTGGGGTGTTGGACACGGATGATGATCCAGCAAAGGAGACTTACAAAAAACAGCTCCACAAGCAGGGAGAAAAACCAGGAGAAAGCTATGTTCAAACATCTGGAGAGGAGATAGTGTTCAGGTCAACAGCCTCCAATGTGTAGACAGTTAAGAAAGAGAGGAAGTCTGAGAAAAGGATTTAGCAAAAGATTGTTAGGGGGCAGACATGAGTTTTACTGTGAACAGGTGAAATAAAAGAACCACAGTTTTAGGAGATGGTAGCTTCAAGTGAATTGTTGTTGTTTTTAAAGGATAGGGGCACATCATTAGAAAACAGGGAGGAACCAGTGGACAAAGAGCTATTAGAAATTAGAAGGGGAGGGATGACGATGGAAGGGATGAGCTCCTGGCAAAAGTGGGTTGGATGGGAGGGAGGGGCTGATCTTGGCAAGGACTGGGACCACATCTGCCACATCTAACAGTCACGGAGCCATAGCATTTTCAAGCTGGAAGGGATCTTAGAGTTCACCCAGTCTAACCCCATTATTTTTAGAGATGAAGAAACTGAGTCCCAGAGAGGGGAACGGACTTCTTGCCCAAACTCAGGCCCTTGGCTGACTTTTCCCTGTTTCAGGATTATTTAAATAACAAAACCACAAATCGCCCTTTGGCACATCCTCTGCTCCCTTAAATGGGAAGGGGAAAGAAAGAACTAAATAACAGTGATGTTAATAAAAACAGAGCTGGGTCTGGCTTTCCTTTTCTAACTGACCAGAATAGACTGGGCCCAATCAAAAGTTGGAGAAAAACTGCTCTGAAACATCCCCCAACTCTAACCAAATGCCTAATTCTGGGTTGACATTTGGGAAAGGTTTACCCTCTCAGTTGGAACCGTTCATTTACTCAGCAAAGGGTACAGAGCTTAGAGGCAGAAGGTTAGGGGAGGTTCTAGTTCTGCCTCAACCATTTAGACCTATGTGACCCAAGACAAGGCTCTTAAACACTTTGGGCCTCAGTTTTCTCATCTGTAAAAAGGGTGTGGGGGGAACTCGATGATCTATAGCTAAAAATCCTCTGACTCTGCGGGAGGCATCGTCACTCTTGTTATCCCATCTCAGGGCTTGAATTAATTCCATATCAGGCTGTGAGCCTCAAACCTGGCTTCCCTTAGCGTGGGGCTGCCTGGTCCCTCCAGCTCCATGTTTGCTCCTAAGCCTCATCAGTCATCTCCTTTGTTTTTTTTTCCCCTTCCTCTTTCCTTCCTTCAGTCCTGGCAAAGACTCTTTTTCTGTTATGCTAGCGACGGAAGGGAAAGACAGGTATGATGCTATTGTTGTTAGCAAGGAAGAAAAATGGATCCTGTTTCTTTGGGGTTCAAGCCATCCTATGAGAGGAAGGAAAGAACAATCTATGAGAACACTGGATTCCCTGGATTACTCAAAGTGATGGCATCCTCTTCCATTTCCAGAGCCGCTGTAGGAAGATGGGAGGTCATGCTTTGTTCAGTCTCACAGTGGGTCATATGGAAAGAGAACTGGAAGTGTAACTGAGGGCCCTGGTCTTAATCTGGGCATATTTCCATAACCTTGAACCATGCAGCCATTCTCCCTGTGTCTGTTCCCCCATCCATTAAATGAAGGCCATAGAATGTTGGTAGAAGTGAATATAGAATGTTAGAATATAAAATGTAGAACATCAGGGCTTAAAAAGACCTTAGAGCATAATATATTGGAATATAATGTACAGAATATTAGAAAAAACTAGGTAGATAGCAGAACATAGCATTGGAAGGGAACCTAGAACATAGAATGTTAAAAAGCTGAAATAGACCTTAGGCTATAAGATATTGGAATATTGGGGAGGGGAGACAGACTTTTATACATCAAAACAATTTTATATTAAAATAATTAATTATACATTAAAAGCAATTAAATTAGACCAACTAATTAAAAGAAAGCAATTGACCAGGATACAAAATTAGGTAATCTGTTTTCTAATTGGAGGAAAGATTAGGGACTTTCTAAGTTGGGAGAGGGAGAGTGAACAGGTTCAATTCCCTGAAATCAGTAAAAGGGGGGTCCCATTCTCCCCAAGTGTCTGTGAACAATCAAAGGAACATGTAAACAATAACTCATTGATCAGTGTGGGGCCAGTTTTCAGATAAGACATATGGGTTTCTTGAGTTGTAAATCTTTTTTTTTTTTTTTTTGCAGGGCAATGGGGGTTAAATGACTTGCCCAGGGTCACACAGCTAGTAAGTGTTAAGTGTCTGAGGCCAGATTTGAACTCAGGTACTCCTGAATCCAGGGCCCGTGCTCTATCCACTGCACCACCTAGCTGCCCCCTAAAGAAAGGGTTTTTTTTGTTGTTGTTTGTTTTTTGTGAGGCAATTGGGGTTAAGTGACTTGCCCAAGGTCACACAGCTAGTAAGTGTCAAGTGTCTGAGGCCAGGTTTGAACTCAGGTCCTCCTGGCTCCAGGGCCAGTGCTCCATCCACTGTGCCACCTAGCTGCCCCGAGATGTACAATTGTGAGAAAACTCCTTATATCAATCTTTGGATCAGATTGGATTTCTGGTAAGCGTTATCCTGATCCTTATTTAAGGGTCTCTAAGCAATAGGTAGAGGTGGTCTAGCTTTCCAGCTACACAGGTTCAAACAATGCAATAAAGTCCCCATAGAATCTGTACAATTGAATAAAGTTTTTTTTTTTTCCCCAACAAGATAGAAACTGTACTAGACCCATAATTGAATAGAAAGGGAACTGAGCTAGTTCCAGAAATGAGTCACAAGATGGAGTCAGTGTGGTTCACTCAATTCCCACCATCTGAATCCTCATAATTCCTCAATAGTGTAAAGAATATTAGACTATAGATAGGTAGAGAGCAGGACATAAAAGGTTAGTGTTAGAAGGGACCTACGACACAGAAAGTTAGAGGTAAAGTGGGCTTTAAAACAAAGCATGTTAGATTTTAGGGCACAGAAGATGAGAACACAATGCGGAATGTAGAAATCAGAAGGCACCCTAAGGTCATGGCATGTTAAAACATGGAATTCAAGGGATTCAAACGATCTTCCTTGATCCCAGCCAATTTTCAGTTTTCACTGGGAAAAATAGTGATTCATCCCACACACTTCTAATTCCTAGATGATGATGAAGATATCAGGGTGGAGTGCTGTGTCATAGGTTACCTTACTGTCACCCAACAGTTGTTGTTATTATTCAGTCACATCCAACTTTTCATGACCCCATTTGGAGTTTTCTTGGCAAAGACACTGTAAGTGTTTACCACGTCCTTCTCCAGGGTGGATTAAGGCAAATAGATGTCAAGTGACTTACCTAGGGTCACATAGCTGGTGAATGCCTGAGATCGGATTTGAACTCAGGTTCTCCTGATTCCATACCCAGTACTCTGTTTACTTACCCAACTAACTAGCTGCCTCCCTATCCAGCAGTTATCAATAGCCAAATTGCCATTTTCTAGTGTTCATTGAACAACTCCCCTCTCCAGAAAACCAAAACAAACCAAAACAGAGAATCTCAAAATTCCTGCAAGTAGAACTCCTGTAAGTAAATAGGATAATCAGTATTAATGTTATAAATGACCAGTGAAGCCAACGAGACCACTTCAGCTTCAGACTATTCGAAGATAAAGGGGTTAGAGTTAAAGGCAGCCACGAAGGGGAACAAATGCCCTCAAAATGATCTTTGAAAAGAAATGATTTGGGGGCAGCTAGGTGGGACAGTGTATAAAGCACCGGCCCTGGATTCAGGAGGACCTGAGTTCAAATCCAGCCTCAGACACTTATTAGCTGTGTGACCCTGGGCGAGTCACTTAACCCTCATTGTCCCGCAAAAAAAAAAAAAAAGAAAAAGAAAGAAAGAAAGAAAAGAAAAGAAAAGAAATGATTTGCTGTTTGTGGGATAGGGTGTCAAAATTCATCAAATACTAAGTATCATTTCCTAATGATATTTGCCAAAGAGTATCAAGCAATACTGGATGCCAAGATTAGAATTTTGGTGATGAGAACAGGGATAGTTTCAACCCCAGGGAATGGCTTATATTGAATATGGGGCTATTTTGCCTTTGAACTCACTTTTCCATTCCCTTGGTATGTCCCTGGAGATGTGATGCACTGATGTGTGACACACTAGAAAGAATTGAAAGCATTAAAATTGTGGATTGTGTGTTATGTGTGTATGTATTATAAGACTGGTTTCTTTATTGATACTAGATAAAAATAAGTCTAGTGTGATAGGCAGAACTAACCCAAATAAGCATTTAATTTCTGGTTCTCTGAACTTAAATCACTGAATGGATTCCATTAAATCAGTTAAGGTGGATTTTTCTCAAACTAATGAAAGAAGTCTTGACCTGGGATTGGGGGGTCTGGAAAATTAGGGCAAGGTCTTGATGCTGACCCTGTGTTCCTTACTCCTTGCAGGAGAGATGAAAGAATCTTCCCCAAGCCTTAGTTTAGTTTCTATTAAATAAGATATTGCACTATCAAGACATTTTCCTTCCCTGATTCTTATTTTCCTCCTTTGTAAAGTAAGATTAAATAATTAAATTTAATTTAATCAGGATTAAATAATCTTTACATTACACTCCTGTTTTTTAACATTTTACTATGTAATATTTTTTCTCATCTTTCCCCAGCTTTAATCTTCTATGTTTAATATTTTTAATGTTCTATCTTCTAAAGTCCCATCTGGTTATGATATTCTATATTCTAATGTCCCTTCTAGGTCCTGACATTCTATGTCTCATGTTCTAACATTAGGATCTTACTTTCTGTTTTCCAGCATCTCTCTTGGCTCTAGAACTAAGTTTTCTCTACTTGAAGTCTAGAGTTGGCATTGTTCTATGGGAGAACAAGGTCTATGATATCGAGTATCCCGTCTGTTATCAAGGCACTGTGTTAGCAAGTCACTTTGCTTTTCTCATCTTTAGCCTTAAGGGATTGGACTAGATGACATCCATGGACTAAAAATGAGGTAATAAGTGGTTTTGAAGGTCTCATTGAAGGAGTTAAAAACACACAAGGCTGTGAATATTGAACAATGGTAGCCTGAAGGGCAGTTAGGTGACTCAATAGATAGAGCACTGGCCTTGGAATTAGAAAGACTCCTTTTCATGAATTCAAATCTGGTCTCAGACACTTTCTAGCTATGTGATACTGGGCAAGTCACTTGACCCTGTTTGCCTCAGTTTCCTCATCTGTAAAAGATCTGGAGGTGGAGAATGGGCAAAACCCACCCTAGTATCTTTACCCAGAAAACCTCAAAAGGGGGTCATGAAGGGTCAGACACAACTAAATGACTAAGCAAAACAAAACAATAATGATAGGCCAGATGAAGTTTGAAGTCACTTGTGTTGCTTATATTTCTGCCACAATCAAATGAGTACTTTCTGCAATGAGTGTTGTCTATTTTCCTTTATTCAGGGAAGGGAAGGGAAGGGATTCAAAGAATATCCCCTTTACTCTCCTGATCATCAAATACAATGTGTTTCCAACCCCTACCCCACTTCCAACAATAACAACAAAACAGAAACAAACTAAGACAAATTGGCAAACAGACTTCCAAGAAGAAATAAAAGAATCCAGAGTGGCAGAGGGGAAACTTGACCTTTGTCAGGAAATTGGAGGAAGAATGTTCCACTGAGGAGGAAGGGAAAGAAAAGTACAATAATCTGCTTGGAGCTAAAAACCACATTTGCAGCTCTTCCTGATGAGGAAGGGCTAGCTACTCAGAGGAGGAAGCAGCTGTGAGAGTCCTCTGCACAGAAAGGCAGAGGAGAGCTATCCAAGTGGACAGGTAGGAGAACAGCCAGGGAGGTTCAGAGGAAGAGGAAAAGAGTGGGGGTGGCTGGTTTCTCCCTCCTTGGGAGCAGCTGGTTTGAACATCATAACAAGAGTAGAGAGGCCCACTATTTTTCCAAGGTATGTATCTAAGACATAATGGTGGACTTCCCAAGACTTGTTACAATGGATGTCTATTACCTATTTCTGGTGATTCACGAGGACATAAATGACATTGCCAGAAGGAACCTAGAAAGCATTACCTAAGACAACAATCACTTGGGCAAAATACCGAAGGCTACAAGGGCAAAGGAGATATTCCATAACCTCAATGGGCCCTCCCTGCAGCAAGGCATTCCTTGTGGATAGAGAGCTGGGTCTGGACTTAGGAAGACCTGAGTTCCAGTCCTGCTTCAAAGACTAAATAGCTGTGTAACCCTGAGGAAGTTATTTAATCTCTGCCTTCCTCAGTTTCCATGACTGTAAAGTGGATATAATAATAGCATCTACCTCCCAGGGTTATTGTGAGGATTAAATGATGTTACAAATGATATGTTGAGATGTCAAATAGGAGAGAAGAAAGACCTTTATGCAGGCAGTCCCTGTTTTCTCTGTCATATATAGGACATCATGTTGTAGGGAATAGGGCATGGACTTGGAACCAGGAAGTTCTGGTTGTGTATCCCACACCAGACACTTACTCGTAGTGAGACCCTAAACTTCTCTGAATCTCAGCTTCCTCACCTGTCAATGAGGAAAGGAAAATGAAAGGGTCAGGTTGAGTGACCCTTAAGATTCCTTCTAGTTCCAACTCTGTGATCTATTGTGCCTGCTAAAGAGATGTCCCCTGCTGAAAGGGAGAGAACAGGGATGGTGTGGCACACCAGGTAGGAGATGAGAAGCTTACAGCAGCTCTCAAGGACCATGAGACAGAGGATCAATTAAAGTTTAAAAAAATTACTTCTGACAATGAGGACCCAATTGATATTGATAACTCAAATTGGTCATGGCCTTTTCAGGAGTGAAAATTCTGAAGACAGAGTGGAAAGAAATTCCAACAGAAAGAAAAATGGGAGTTTTCTGAAGCTACTGTTAGGGATGCACAAAAGAAAGTGTCAACTTAGATTTTTTTTTAAAAAATGTAAATAGAAATATGAAACAAGGGCAGGTAAAATGTGGTGAATGTGAGGATATGACAGTCTTGGAAGAATAATAACAATGATGCTAAAGCTCAAAACAACCTGAGGCAGATGAGGAAAGCTAAAAGCAACAAAAATGTATTTCAGCCATATTGAGAGAAAAGGGTGATCAAAGAAAAGGTTGGAGAAGGGACTGGATGAATGATGCTGAATGTATGTCGGAACAAAAATGACTAATGGACTTGATATCAAGATATGTAGGGAGACAGCAAGAGAACAGCTAGCTTCCTCGATGTTTCCATAATGAATTCAAGATCAGTTCTGGCCCAGATAAACTACATCCTCTGGTCCTGAAAGAATTGACAGACGTGATCACTGAGACAGTGTCAGTAATATGTGAAAGGTCATGAAAAACAAGTGTTTACACATCCATGTTTTGCTCTAACCCACTTCTACCTCTCGCACAGATTTTTTTGGGGGGGGAGGAGGCTCCTTAGAATCAGACATGATGGAGAGCACATAGCCCCCCTCCAACTTTAGACCATGTGCTGATATCCTTTGACAGGTGGCCTCAATGACTCAGGGGTTCATAATGTGTGGCAATGAAAAGTCTTTTAATTGGTGGATGAGCCAGAACTTCTTGCATATAATAAAGGGGCAATCCCTGTCTGTCAGCCAGACTCTTCCTGCTGACTTCAAAATTCAAGGACAGCTGTCTGAGATGCTTAGAGGCTAAAGTGGGGGAGGGATGCACATGAACATCCCCATGACGTCTATGATCAAACATAAACTTATTTACCTGGAATTTAAAGCTCTTTCCAACCTAAAGCTTTTCCATTTTCCATTTTTTCTTGCATATCATTCCTCTTTATGAACTTGGAAGATAATCACAATCAGCCTACTTACTCCAATGTTCCACACCTTACAATCCTTCTCTTGCCTTTGGGCCTTTATACTGACCCTCTTTTCCATACCTGAAATCGTCTGGCTTCCTCTCTTCCTCCTCTTAGACTCTGTGAATGCTTCCTTCTAGGTTCAGCTCAAATGCCAACTCTTTCAGGAGGTCCCTTCTGGTCTTCTAATATCTTCCCCCTTCAGATTTCCTTCTACCTACTGTGTATGTGTATGTTTATGTGTGTGTGTATATGTGCACGTGTGTATGTGTATATGTGCACGTGTGTATGTGTATATGTGTATATGTGTATGTGTATGTGTTGTGTATGTGATGAGTAAGTGTAGATGTTGTCTCCCCCATTAGCTAATAAACTCCTTGAGTGCTGGACAATATTTTTGTTGGTTTGTTGGGGATTTTGGGGTGTGTTTTGCTTTTTCATTGTAGTCCCAAATGCCCATCACAATTCCTGGCACAAAGTAGGCACTTGATGAATGTCTGTTTTAATTGAGTAGATTGTTATGGTAGGTGTGAGTTATGAATCCACTCAAAAGAAACACAGAGTCATTTGGGTAGGCCATAAGAAGGCTTCACAATTGTACAATTTTTATATCCCTCACAAGGGTTGTTGTGAGGATCGATATGAATTTAATACATGTGAAGCACATTTGCAACATTAAAAAGTACCCTATAAATGTCAGCTGCTGCTCCTTCTCTCCTCCGTCCTACCACTATCTTCGGTTCTCTAACTTACTCTCCTGCCTCAGACCCTAGTGGTTCTGGAATCCCAAGGGTCACTCACAGTGAGAAAGGCCTTTCCCAGTTCCAGGCATCTATGCCTGTAGCTGACACTTTTAGCCAATGGAGTGGAATTCCACAGTCAGCCACCCTTCCCATCCAAATAGGGACAGACTTTTCTCAGCTCCAGCTGAAGCAACAAATAGGATTCATCAGATCCAGGTTAGAGGTTAATTGCTTTTAAAAAGTTGCCTTTGTAAAGGCCCAAGGCTGTATCCTGTATCAGTTCAATAAAGCCAGAGATCAACAATGGAAGAGAAACACACACACACACACACACACACACACACACACACACACACCCCAATAACATAAACAAAAACACTTTCCACGTATTACTTTCTTTTGCTCTAGGAAAAAGATTAGGTTAGGTGTTTTTGTCAAATTCTTTAAAACCAGGATTAATAATAACTGGAACATTGGAGCTTTGAAGATTTGGCCAAACCCCCAATAGCTTGGGAAGCTTGTGGCTTGTCAATCTCTTCCACTGTGTACTGAACATCTGTCTTGGATTTCTTCTCCTTGAAACAATTATTGCTTCACAGAGGACAAAGATAATTTCGTTTTTGATATTAACAGACCAGGCAAGACTTGTAACACAAATTTAGCTCATATTCTTTCATTTTTTTTCCCCCTTCAGTATTCTAGCAAGATTTAGTCAAAATGGTTGCTCTCTTTTTAGCTATGATAGCCATACCTGAGCTATTTGGTTCCAAATTTGGGGGAGGATGGATCAATTAATACACAAATTAATTGTTATTCAATCATTGTGATGCTATTACTATATCCTAAGGTCAAAACAATGATTCAACCTTAGCCAATAAATCTTTTCCAGGGCTAGGTCTTTATTAAAACTACTTTAATGAACAGATAAGAATGTTGCATATCAATGGGTTCTTCTAAAAGAAGGTAGAATTATAATTTCAGAGCTGTTAGGAACCTTAGAGGTCATTTGTTGGCCAACTAACAATACTTGAAGGATTGTTTTCCTAATCCTCCTTATGATTTTGTTCTCATTCTTTTTTTTTTTTTTTGTGAGGCAATTGGGGTTAAGTGACTTGCCCAGGGTCACACAGCTAGTAAGTGTCAAGTGTCTAAGGCCAGATTTGAACTCAGGTCCTCCTGAATCCAGGGCCGGTGCTTTACCCACTGTGCCACCTAGCTGCCCCTTTGTTCTCATTCTTAATTTTCCAATCAATCCAGCAACAAGCATATATTATGTGCCCACTAGGTCATAGACTCTGTGAAGAGGGCAATGGGATCCAAGGGCCAAAAGAAAATCCCTTCTCCCCGCAAAGTAAATTTGGCCCAGACACCCATTTTAAGTTAGCAGGCATTGCTACTGAGGTTTAGATCCATGTAAAAATTCATTGAATAAGATTTGTGAAATCCTTCAATTAATCCACGAACATGTATTTTTAAGTGCCTACTATGTGCAAAGTACTGTGGGAGATACAAAGACAAAAATGAAGAAATTCTTGGCTTCAAGAAGTCCACTTCCCTCTTGGGGAGGGAGATGAAATGCTTGTAAGTATGCGCAATAAGTTATCAATCAGTCCACCAACAAGCGTTTATTATATGCCTCTACTTGACACTGGGGATTCCATGATAAAAATGAAATTCTCTGCTCTCAAGGAGCTAATGTTCCAGCCAATAATTCCTTGAAGCATTGGGCTACAATTATTCTCCATTTAACAGGTGAAGTAATTGAGATTGGGACATCAAGGTGGCACAGTGGATAGCACACTATGTCTACAGTCAAATATGGCCTCAAACACTTACTAGTTGTGTGACCCTAGATGAGTCATTCAACCCTGTTTGCCTGTTTCCTCATCTGTAAAATGAGCTGGACAAGGAAATGGCAAACCACTCCATTGACTCTGCCAAGAAAACCCCAAATAGGATCATGAAGAGATAGACACCACAGAACAACAGCAATTGAGGATGGGAGATCAAATGCCTCATCTAAAGTCACACAGCCAGTAAAATTGAAAGCTTGCAAAGCCAAAGCCCTTTCCACTATGCCACACTGTAAAGATGGAGGAAACCAGATATTTTCTTTGGAAAACACTTAAAGTACCCCAGAGATGAAAAAGAGCAAAATACAAAGATCAAACCCATGGCTTAAGATCCTTTATCTGGATGAGTTTCTACAGAGTCATTCATCACCAGCTTCAAATACTATCCATTTCTCAGACTCCTCATGGCCCGAGGCTGTGGGAGCCCAGGATTTTAAAACCCCAGCCTCCAAATATAGGTATTTTTGCCCTCCCTTCATCTAGCAACCCCCTCAGCCCTGAGCATCTGGAAGAAGGTAAGAGAGGGGGATGGAGGAAGGGAGCCTGTCTATCCACTTAGAGACCTCATTTCCTTAGATACTAATGCTGTCTGCATGGGCCAGAAGTCATCCAGCTGCAGCTAATTTAGAGAAATCTGAAAGGAGGGGCTGACCTCACATGGCCAAATTAAAACAAAAACACACACACACACACACACACAATAAAAATAACTCACAGGGGCAGGGAGGAGCCATGCCGAACTCCAAGAGGGGAGTCATGTCACCTGCTTCATTTATGCTGAGAGTTTGCCTCCCTTATGTCTCTCTATGTGACCTTGAGCAATTCACCAGACTCTCCTAGTCTTTGTTTCCTTTCTATAACATCTTTGCCTCATTTCTTACCTAGCCTTAATTGCTGAGTGGGCACTGGCTCAGGCAAACTGAGCCCTGTGAAAGGACTTAGCTCTTTCTCTCACTGCATCTGAGGCCACCTCCAATTGTCCTGTTGTATATCTTGTCAATGAACCCAAATGGCTCTGGAGGAGAAAGTGAGGCTGGTGACTTTGCACAGCCCTCCTTCATTTAAATTCAATTCACTGCAAGTCATGACATCACCTCCCCAGTATCATGGTCTTCTTTGAGAAGGACAAACAACAACAACAAGAGCATCTTAAATGTCTCTATTTCCTGATCCTTCCTGAAGGTTGGCTCTCCCCTAGTGACAAGCCTTCCTGGCCACCCTTTCCAACACTGACTGCACCTTCATTCATTATCCTCAGTTCACTAAGAGAGGCCAGGGAGTTGGAATACTCCTTCCTCCCCATTTCCACTTCTAGGTCCCCCCATTCACTTAGTAACCTCTCTTTCTTTGAGGTCCATGCTGTTTATCTCTGCCACCTAATCAAAATCCTGGTAGATCTCCAGGTCATTCCCCTTCCTTCCTCAATTAATTTGACACCTGCCTAATAATTTTTCTCTACTCAACTCCTGCACTCATCTTAGGGGACTTCAACATATATTGACTATCCCCTGAAAACTGTAACAAGTCTGTTTCTCAATCTATTCATTGCCCATAAGCTACTCCTCCATCTCACCTCAGCCCCACACAAAGATGATCATATCCTCAATCTTGCCACCACCCCAAAATGTACTGGTTCCATGTTCAAGAATTTTGAAACCCCCCATCCATCAATTCTCCTCCAGGCCATTTCTCCTGCACTACCCATTCTCTCCTCTTCTTCCCATTTTGACTCTGTAGTGAACTAATTCAACTCTACACTGTCCTTTCTTGAATCCATAATCCCCTTCTCATAACCCCGATTATGACAAGCCAAGGCTCAGCCTTGGATCACTCCTGCCATTTGTCACCTCATGCCTACACACTTGCTAATCAATGAAGGTGGAGAAAATAATGCAACCATTTGCACTGGGTCCACTACAAACTAGTTACATAACCTCAACTGGGCCCTCACTGCTGCAAGGCAATCCTACTCTACCCCCCTCATCAATACACTATCCTGCTCACCATAGTGACTCTTCCAAATATTTTCATCCCTCCTGAAGCTTTCCAAGGCTCCCCTCCCTTCACTTTTTTGTCTTTGTTTTTGTGTGTGTGTGTGTGTGGGGGGGAAATGAGGGTTAAGTGACTTGCACAGAGTCACACAGCTAGTAAGTGTCAAGTGTCTGAAGCCAGATTTGAAGTCAGGTACTCCTGAATCCAGGGCCGGTGCTTTATCCACTGCGCTATCTAGCTGTCCCCCTCCTTTCACTTTCAAAGATGGGACCCTTGCCTCACACTTTACAGAGCAAATGGAAGCCATTCACTATTAAAACTCTCTTCTCCACTCTTGCTCAACTCCTATCATTCAGAGACCTTCTGCCACTATCTCATCTTTCACCTATCTCACATAATGAAGTGACCTTACTCTTTATCAAGGCTAACCACTCTACTTGTCCAAATGATCCCATTCCATCCCATTTCCTCCAGTACATTCCTTCCTCTCTATCATTCCCACCCTATCACTTAGTTTCACTCTGCCTCTCTACTGACTCATTTCCTACCACCTACAAACAGGACCGTGTCTTTCCTATCATAAAAAAATTCTCAACTTGATCCTACAGTCACACAGCCTATAATCCTATATCTCTTCTGCTCTTTGTGGCCTAAACTCCTTTGAAAGAGCTGATTACGATAGGCATCTCCACTTTCCTCTCACTCTTTCTTAACCCTGGTTTTCCAAGCTCATCATTTCCATTGAAAGTGCTCTCTCCAAAGTCACTAACAATCTCTTAGTTGCTAATTGCAATGGCCTTTTCTCCATCCTGCTTCTCCTTGACCTCTCTGTGCCATTGATGCTTTTGATCATTCTCTCCGCTTTGGCTAACTTCTCTCTAGGATTTCAGGGCACTGTGTGCTCCTGCTTCTCCTCCTACTCTCCTTTATGTCCCTCCTTTCCTGGATCTTCCTCCAGATTATACCCTCTAACTGTTTGATGTCCCTCAGTTTGGGGTGCTTTTTTTTCTCTTTCCATACTACTTTCATTGGGTGATCTCATTAGCTCTGGATTAATTTAACCATCTTTATACTGATGATTTTCAAATCTATCCTTTCCCATCTCATTGCTGACCCCCAATCTTGCAATTCCAACTACATTTCGAGACATCTTGAACTCGATGTCCAATAAACATTTTTTTTTTTTAGTGAGCAATTGGGGTTAAGTGACTTGCCCAGGGGGTCACACAGCTAGTAAGCGTTAAGTGTGAGGCCAGATTTGAACTTAGTACTCCTGACTCCAGGGGCCAGTGCTCTATCCACTGTGCCATCTAGCGGCCCCTCAAAATACAATTTAAATGCAGTATGTCCAAGACTGAATTATTTTTCACCCTAAGCCCTTCCCCTGCCACTTCCCTATTACTGTAGATGACACCCCAATCTTCCCAGTCTCTCAAACTGAAAACCAAGGAGTCATCTTAGATTTCCCACTATCTCTCCCTCCCTCCCATATTCAAGCTGTGTCCAAGGTCTGTTAATTCCTCCTTTGCAACATCTCTTAAATAGATATCCTTCTCTCCTCTGACACTATCATTACCCTGCTACAAGCACGCATCACCTCACAGCTGGATTATGCCAGTAGCTTGATGGTGGATCTGTCTGCCTCACATTTATCCCTATTTCATTCTGTCCTCCATTCACCCATCAAAGGGATTTTCTTAAAAAAGCAGGTGTGACCAGTGTTGCTTCCCAACTCAATCAACTCCAGTGGCATCCTATTGTTTCCAGGAACAAATGCAAAATGCCTTCAAAATCCTTCATAACTTCACCTCCTCCCCCATTGCAGTCTTTTCCCACCTAACCCCTTCCATGTACTCTTTGAGCCAGTGACACTGGCCTCCCAGATGTTCCACACACAAGACTCTCCATCTCTCAGCTTTAGGCACTTTCTCTGGCTGTCTTCCTATACTCGAAATGTTCTCTCCCACTTCTGCTCTTACTACTGACCTCCTGGGCTTCCTTTAAATGTTAACTGAAGTCCTTGACAAGTCATTTAACTCTTGGTTTCCTCATCTGTAAATGAGCTGGAGAAGGAAAATGGCAAACCACTCCAGTGTCTCTGCCAAGAATACCCCAAAGAGGGGACACAAAGAGTCCACCTTGACAGAAAAATGACTGAAAAAATATTTTGTTCTACAGAAAGCCCTCCCTAACCCTCTCTTAATCTAGAGCTTTCCCTCGGTTAATTCTTTCCTATTTATCTTGCATATAACTTCCCTTTCTACACATTTGTTTGTTGTATCACCCCATTAGATTGTAAGCTCATGAGGGCAGGAAATGTCTTCTCCATCTATTTGTATCCCTAGCTTTAGTACAGTGCCTGCACATACTAGGTAGTTAAAAAAATTTTAGTGAAATGAATGAATGAATGTGTGGGGTTTGGATCAGATACCATAACCCTAAATTTATATCTCTCCAGTTTTGATATTCCATTATTCTAGGGTGCTTCCAAGACCTAAAATTTTATGGTCGAGGTCTTTCTAGTTTCAAATATTTTGCATTCTAATGTTTCTTCCTACTCTCAAATTCTATTTTAAGAGAATTGCTTAAGAATTCTTAATTTAAGAGATATTTAAGAGGTTCCCAGAAGGTCCTAACCATTAAAAAAAAAACACCTTTTAATGTCTATTTCTACTAGGACATTCTTGGTTCTAAGATTCCTTCTAGCTCAGATAATCTAGCTCTGAAGCATTCTCTGTTCTAAGGTACCTCCATGCTATAAAATTCTGTTCTATTTTCTAACATTAGCTGTTTCAGGTCCTTTTTTGCTTTGGCATTCGATGACATAATAGATTTTTAGAAAGAGTGTTGGTAAACAAAAAATAAAAGCACTATCCTAATTTCTCTTTATACCTTCTACTTGGATTTTCCTAAAATCTCCACTTATCTGAACCCTCAATTAATTCATGTCAACTGCCCTATACCTTGCACTTGGTTTTTATTTAAAAAGGGAAATGACAGAAAAAATATGTTATTCAGAATCAAGTGACCTTCAAAGTGTATGTCCTGGGCTCAGAATAGTTCTACCTTCCTTTCTCAAAGTGTTCTTTCCTCAGTGCCTGTACAGATTTGGCATACTCTGAGCACCAGTTTTTAACCTGTAATCATCTCTCTGATTCCTTCCATTATCTATAATCTTAATGGAAAGAGCACCAGATAGGCTGGAAGCTTGGGAGTGTGGTTACTGGTTCTGTTTGGGCACTGACCAATTAACGAACATGGATGGTCCTGCAATCATCTCTCCTCTCTTTTCATCCCCATTCCCCTCCTCACAAATTAATGTCTCTTTTGTAAATCATAGTTGAGTTGCCTGTTCGCTAAAGCCCATCTCCCTGTGATGGTAAATAATTATGAGAGACACAATTTTGGATAAGCTCATTATCAATGTATCAATCTCTACTGGTAAGGAATTGACAAAGTGGCTCCCTAGCTTCTCATTGGGTCCAGAGACCTACTTTCAGGTTTTTATCCTTTTTGACAAGAGGTGGATCATTACACATAAATCAAATCTAATTGGTTCACATATTAAATATGGATTACTTAAGTTCAGAGGGACTGAAAGTCCTTTAATTTGATTAATATCTCTATATTAATTAGGTAAATGATCCAAAAAATTCAGAGTCCACGAAGACTGAGCCAGTATATTTATGTCTATCTGGGTGTTGTCTTGAGAAGGGCAGTGATTCTGACTGACAGCATTTAAACACAAGGAGGATCTGAACTTTCCCATGATATTGGTCATGAATTATTATTTCTTCCATGTCTTAGGTATAAAATTTCATTATTTTATCTTCAATCAAACTACCTCTGCTCGGCATATGAATTTGTGGGCACATACACTATTAGAATGTGAACTTCTTGAGGGAAGGGATTGTTTTTGCTTTTTCTTTGAGTACCTAAAACTTAGAAAGTACCTGCAACACAGTTAAGTCCTTAATACGTGCTTGATTAATTGATCAATTTGTAGCAACAGGTTAGAGTGCACTTCCTCCACCCTTATTGGACTAGTATTTTGGGTTCCCTGAGGGCATTGACCACTTCTCCCCTCAGTATTCTAGGGCTGAAGGTAAGTGGCTAGGGTTTTCTAATATTATCAGCCCCAAGCCCCTGCCCATGGTGCTAGCAATATAATTAACTAGGTGATTATTGATTAGCTTGGCCAGAGTTAACGAGCTATTAGAAAGGGGTAGAAGAATTTGGAGAAATAATAATCTCCACAAAATCTTAAACCTGACCAGGTAATGTCTTGCAATTACCTCATTTCCTGGATCAGAATAAAGCCCTAAATTATTCACTTCAAGATTAGTTCTGGAAAGAGCAAGATTCCAAGCATTCCCAACCTTTTAGATGGGGCAACTAGGTGGTATGGTAACACTGCCCCTACAGTCAGGAAAACATGAGTTTAAATATGGCTTCAGATAATAGAGAAGAAAAATAGATAGCATATGGATATATAGAGACAGAGAAAGACAAAAAAGGATTTGGACTCAAGATCAAGTAGACCTAAGTTCAGATTTTTCCTCAGGCACTAGCCAAGATTTGGGGCAAGTCACTTAACCTTTGTTTTGCCCTCAGTTTCCTCATCCATAAAATGGGGATAATAATAGCACCTGTCTCCCAGAATTGTATGAAGATCAAATGCAATGATATTTGTAACATGCTTGTGCAAACCTGACAGATGGATAGATAGGTGGGTGATAGATAGATAGATGAGTGTATGCATTTATTATGCATATAAAGATTATATAAAGATGTATATAAAATGATATACACACTATCTATTGCTATTTCTATTTCTGGTCTTCCGTTCTTCTGCTCTAATCCTATGACCTGATTTTACCTTAGAACCTTTAGAATGTTGGATACTGTCATCAGAAGGGTCTTTAGGGGCTATCTGGTCTAATTTGTAACTTAATGAGAATCCTTTCTACAATAACCCAAGAAATAGTCTTCCAGTCTTTGCCAGAGACCTCTAGGGAAAGAGAATCTATGGTCGCCATAAGGCCTCCCATTGGATTTTAGAGTCACCTTTTTTTTTTTTTTTTTTGGTAAGGCAATTGGGGTTAAGTGACCTGCCCAGGGTCACACAGCTAGTAAGTGTTAAGTGTCTGAGGCCGGATTTGAACTCAGGGACTCCTGAATCCAGGGCTGGTGCTTATCCACTGGTGCCACCTAGCTGCCCCAAGAGTCACTTTTTTTTTTTTTTTTTTAGTGAGGCAATTGGGGTGTTAAGGACGTGCCTAGGTCACACAGCTAGTAAGTGTTAAGTGTCTGAGGCCGGATTTGAAACTCAGGTACTCCTGACTCCAGGGCCGGTGCTCTATCCACTATGCCATCTAGCTGCCCCCCAAGAGTCACTTTTAATAGTTGGGAAATTCTTCCTGATATCAAGCCTAATTTTGACTCTACAATTTCCTCTCATTTACTCCTTGGCCCTCATGGACCTGGGAGAAAAAAAGTACAAGGTCCTGCGCTCTCTCCACTTTGCCTCAATCATTCCATTCCAGACTTTGCTAACAAATCGAATATTTACTGTTATCTATCACAGACCCTTCTCCCTGTTCTCTTACAACCAAAAAAGTAGCAGATTGTAGGGAAGTCAACAGTAAGCATTTTTTATGAGTTTTCTATGTGATAAACCCTGAGCTTGTGCTAAATTCTGGGTATATAAATACAAGAAGAAAGAAGGAAACCTCAACCCCTGCCCTCAAGGAGTTTACATTCTAATGGGTGGGAGACAGCATATAAAAGGAAGATGAAAAGCAGCCACTTCCTGGTGGGGCCTTGGTAGAGAAAGTCAAGAGTAAAGAGTGGAGCCTGACATAGAAATGAAGACTTCTGGGAACTAAGAAAACCACATTGTTGTGGGATAGAGCCCTGCTGAAGACTGGATCCTTTATGCCCATATGAAGTGGTTTCTTTCTTTGTATTGGAATCCCAACCAGCTTTGGGATTCCATAAGCTGAGACTATAGCTGCCAAGTCCCACTCCCTTAATTGGTGACATCCTGTCTTCTGGGGATGACTGTTGAACATGTAATGTTTAGTCTGTTGTTTGATTCCTGTGGGTCCACATTGAAAGCCCTTTGCTGAATTGTTTTGACTTAGGAATCCAGAAATGAAAGTCCTTCCCCAGGCATTTCTGGTGATGTCTTCTATGCTTAATATCTCATACCAAGCTGGCTTATTATCTTAGCCACCTTGACTAGTGCAATCACAAAAAACGATTAAGACCAGGATGTGTCCATTTCCAGGAAGGGAAAATTCAGAAGTGCCATAAGTGTCCCAGTAAGGGTAGGTGCAAATAAGATGGGTAAAACACTGGATTGGGAGTCAGGATACCTGAGTTCATTTTCTACCTTAGTAACCTTGGGAATCCCTCTATGCCCACCTGTCAGATGGGATAACATTACTGCAGCTGTATTGTGAGAAAATGCTTTTGAAACTTTACAAGATTTTGATGTTCTCTTCTAAATTTTACTTACTTCAAAAATACAAGTTCCACCATTTCATGTAATGATCTTTTCTTTTGTTCTTCTGACATCAGAAAAAAAGTGTTTCCAAGTATAACAATCCCTACAATCAGTTACTCTGGGAGCTAGAAGGGACCTCAGAGGCCATACTGGTACAACAGCCTCATTTTATAGGACAAGGAAACTGAGGCACAGGTGGGCTAAGTGACTGGTCCAAGGTCAATGACACAACAGTTAGTGTGTGAACCCACATTCTGTGACTCAGAGCTGCTGTTTTCCCTCTTGCTTCATTTTGTTTCTTGATACAAAGAAAAAGTAAGAGTTAGAAGGGCTTTTATAGACCATCTCATTCCATTCCTCTCATCCTCTAATTTTTCCATAGGTGAGGAAACTGAGGCTCTGAGAACTTAAATGACTTTGCCTAAAGTCATATAGAGAGTAAGTACCAGAATTGTCTGACTGAGAAGCATCATTTCCCTGCCCCTCCCCCCACCCTGCACCATTGGGATCATAGGTCATGGGATTATCAAATCAGAGATTGAGTGTTGGGAGAGACCTCAAGATCATCTAATCCTGGGTTCGTCATCCAAGCTCTGTGAATTTGTATTTTTAAAATATGTTTATTTTGGTAATTATTTCAATATAATCAGTTTAGTTTGTAATCCTATATATTTTATTTTATGCATTTAAAAATATGATTCTGAGAAAGGGCCCATAGTCAACAACTAACAAGCATTTATTGCATGCTTACTTTTTGTCAGGTACTACGCTGTTTACCATAGGCTTCAACAGATTGACAGGTTCCTGGCACATGGTAGATGCGTATAAATGATTACTGATCTAATATTGACAAACAGGTCTATTCCATAGCACCAAAAATGGTTAAAAATCCCTAACCCAGTCCATTCCTTTTAATACCATCATGATCATAACCATGAGCACCATCACCACCACCACAGATCAGGAAACTGATAATGCAGATGGTCAAGTGACATGCCCTGGGTCACATGGCTAGTGAGCTTCAGAGGGTCTAGATTTCAACTCAGGTCTTCTGAACCCTGAGTGAGTGATCTTCTTACTGACATTTCTGTGCGTGCTCCGGACTGTTAAATTTGAAAGAACCTTGGAGGCCACCTGGTCCAAATGCTTTTTATTTTATAAGGATGCCAAGACAGGTTAATTAACTTCCCAATCAATTAATAAGACTGTTAATTAAGCTTGCATGATATAACAGGCACTGTGCTAGACACCCAGGATACAAAGAAAAAAAATGAAAAAATCTTTGCTTTTATGAGGTGATAGGATAATGATGGTGACAATATGTATATGGACAGATAAGCATATATGTAAGAGTTTGTGGTTGCAGTTCTTTTCCAGTGAGCAGACAGTACTCCCAGTGTCTCTTACTTTTTTCCATCTTTTTTGGGGGCTGATCTTGCTCCCAACCTCGGTCATAGTTTTCTATCTCAGCTCTTCCCCTCATGATATTCAGTGTTTCCTTGCTCTAAACAACATGGCTGATGACCTATCACACTAGGCTGGCCCTGTTCCCTTCAGGACTTTAAAGGGGGCAGATCCTGGAGACTGAATGGTTGTGTTCATTGGTTTGTGGTGCAAATAGGACAGGGACTTGTAGCCAGAGGAGTTGAGTTCAATTCCTTACTCAGAGATGAAATAGTCCCTGCCTTCCAGGAGCTAGTCCATATTCTAACTAGGGAAAAAACATTTGCACTACTAAGTAAATGCATAATAATAGAAAGACAGAAAGGGAAAGGGAACAAAGGAGCTGCCATTTGAAGGAAGACAGAGAATTTAAGAAGTAGGGTAGATGAGAGGGATTACTTGTGAAATGTAATGGGACTAGAGATGGAGTGTCCTTGAGTGGGGCTGGGGAAAGAGAGAGGGGGACACATACATACACACACACACACACACACACACACACATGAGTGACAGAGAGAGACACACACAGAGACAGACACAGAGACCGAGAAATGGACATTTAGAGAGAAAGGAGATAGAAACAGAGATAGAGACACAGAGAGAGAGAGAGAGAGATGTAGATAAAAGAGAGAGAGGAGATAAGAAAAGAAGGAAACAGTGGTCAAAGAGAAAGACCAAAGAGTGCTTCAATGTAGACTCACAGTTCAGCTTAGGGATATTGGACTATGGGTTCACTTTTTGTACTTCAACATTATGTGATCCATGCCTTTATAGTAAACACTTGGATTGCAATCACAAAAAAAATCAACTTATCTGAGGACAAAACTATTTATAAAAGTACAGACAGCAATTAATATTTGGGGGTGGTGTAATGAGGGTTAAGTAACTTGCCCAGGGTCACACAGCTAGTAAGTGTCAGTATCTTAGGCTGGATTTGAACTCAGGTCCTCCTGAATCCAGGGTCAGTGCTTTATCCATTGCACCACCTTAGTTGCCCCCTAAATTTTTTTTTTTAAAGGAAGAAGGGTATTCCCAAGGATAAATGATGAATTCTCTATGAAGAGATAAAGCAAGGAAAAGAAGGAAGTTGGTGATGGGGTAAATTTACCTCGTCCCAGTAGCAGCGATTGAAGAAAATATAAAATTCGGTCAGGCAGATCACTCCTCAAGCAGTTCAATGATCCATTCAAGGCTCTATCTGTCCATGATTACATTCAGTTCAATCTAGAAAAACACCCTCTCCATTGCAATGGTTTGTCTATCCTCCCCACTGGGATAAAAATTCCCCAGGCTTTCCTCATCCCATCACATTTTCTGCTTTCCCCAGGATTTCTAGTTCCTCCTTAAAGCTGGGAAAACTATACATCCATCAACCCATTTTGATGAGGAGCTTCAGGCTAGTATGACTGGAACAGGACTATGCGAAAGGGTAGTTGTATAGAATAAGAGCAGAAGGTAGGTGGGAGCCAATTGTGAATGACTTGAAATGCTAGGCTAAGAATTTTGTATTTGATCCTAAGAGGCAAGAGGGAGTCATTTTTCAATGGGAGAGAATGACATGATCAGATTTATGTTCTAGAAATATCCATTTGTGGGGCAGCTGGGTGGCGCAGTGTATAAAGCACCAACTGTAACGATTGAATGGACGCCACCTGCTGGAGATTACTGTAGAAGAGTTCCACCCATGAAGCGAAGGTCTTTGAGGGCAAGACCAGGAGTCTTTTCTTTGGCGTCAGGAAGTGACGCGGGCTAGTGGGAGGAGGAAGGAAGAGACTGGTGCTCGGTCTCATGCTCTTTCCTTTGGACTCTGGTGGAGAGCGGAGCTAGAAATGTGCTCTCCCTTTAATAGATAGGAATCTAGGCCTTTCTCTCTCTCTTTACCAAATTCTTGTTTTCCTTAATAAATGCTTAAAAGCCTAACTCTTGCTAAAGCTTATAATTTATTGGCGACCACTCATTAGATATTTTAGACAGACTAGCTAGAATTTTAGCCCTTAATACAGCCCTGGATTCAGGAGGATCTGAGTTCAAATCTGGCCTCAGACACTTGATACTTACTAGCTCTGTGACCTTGGGCAAGTCACTTATCCCTCGTTGCCCTGAAAAAAAGAAAAGAGATATCAATTTGCCAGAATATTCTGACTTATAGTGTGCTTTCATGTGATTTCTTTCTATCGCACTGAAGTCCGAGGTAGACAGGGCAGGTGCTGTTACCCTGGTTTCACAGACAAAGGAACTGAGGCTTAGAGAGATTGTACCTTGGCCAGAGTCAGTAGACAGCTTTTTTATTGACAAAGTTACTTCTTTTATATTTATTGAGGACTCCAACATTGGTCATTTCCTTCTCAGTCTAGGATATTTCCTAGTATATCACTGGCATTGATCTTGGGAGGTATTGTACTTTCCATTACTGAGAGTCAAAGCAGAGGATGGAGGACCATTACCAGAGCATGGTAGTCCATGTTGGATGAGATGGTTTCTGAGGTCCCTCCTTGGAGTCCAAGTTGGATGAGATGGTTTCTGAGGTCCCTTCTTGGAGTCCAAGTTGGATGAGATGGTTTCTGAGGTCCCTTCTTGGAGTCCAAGTTGGATGAGATGGTTTCTGAGGTCCCTTCTTGGAGTCCAAGTTGGATGAGATGGTTTCTGAGGTCCCTTCTTGGAGTCCAAGTTGGATGAGATGGTTTCTGAGGTCCCTTCTTGAGTCCAAGTTGGATGAGATGGTTTCTGAGGTCCCTTCTGTTGTTCTGTGATAGGGTCTGATGATGACAAAAAGAGAAGACTGGTATCCTTCATAGGTGAAGATGATCTTCCCTTGACCCTCCATGTCAAGGCATGAACTTGGATGGTGGCAATGTTCTTTCAGTACTGGGCATGTCCTTGCAGTAACTTATCCAAACACTTTTCCTTCTTGGGACCAAGGGCCATGTATGGGAGGAAAAACAGCCAAGCTTAGAAAGCTGCAGAGTGAGTGAAGAGTCCATCACTTTGCTTCTTAGTTACGTTGACCCTGCACAAATCATCTGACCTTCCCAAGCCAGTTTCTCCAGCTGCAAAATGAAGGCAATAATACTTTCATTCCCAACTTCTCAGAGCTTTGTAAACCTTAAAGCTCTATAGGAATGTGAAGGGTAATAATAATAATAATTAATAAAGATCACATGGGAACCAAGCTAAAACCTTGGCTTCCAGAGCATCCTGCCCCAGCCAGTGGCTCACCAGCCTTGCCTCCAGCCTATTCCCTATAGATAAGCGTGTATATCACCATGTCAAGAGATGAAGGGGACTGTGCTTGGGGGGTTTGTGTAAATAAACTTTTTGGGTGGAGAGAGAGATTTGCAGCAGCTGGCTTGAGTTTTCTAGCAGTGATTGGAGCCACCACGGGCCGGGATCTCTCAGCTTCCCGGCTCTTATCCATTTCCGAGTTCATTCACAGTTCAGAGGTCAATGTTTCTGGGAGTCTGGAAAGAATCTTGAAGGCTTAGAGGAGAGTCCTACCAGGCCTCCCAAATTCTAGAGCAGGATCAATCTTTGCTTCAATTTACTAAACATTTATCAGAGAGCAGTTTGCCAAGTGTTGGGAGGTGAGGGTGCTATTACAAAATTTGGGCAATAATAGTTATTGATAGTAAAGGATGATACTTTACAAGTTTGCAATGTGCTTTCCATATATCATTTTCTTTGATCCTCCCTACAAACTTGTGAAGTGGGTGCTATCATTATTCCTATTTTCTGGATGGAGCTCAGACAAATTCCGTGGATTACTCAAGTGCCACAATTAGTTTTCAGAGGCAGGATTTGAACCCCAATCTTCCTGCCTCATCCTTGCCTTCACAGAACTCTAGGTAAGGAGATAAAGGAGCCACATAGATGCCTACAATAAGCAATAGTACATATGTGCTTTGGAGAGTTGCAAAACTAGTGCAATGTGAGTTCCCAGGAAGAAATTTATTTCCAATCCAATAGCCTAGAAAAGCTTATGGATATTTATATCTCCAACTGCATTATTTCACTGGGGACTCAGCAGACATGGATTAATTAGGCTCTGTAATATTGTTAATGTACCAGACTGAAGGACAGAAGATCAAGTCCTAGACCCACCATTTACTCTCCCTGTGCCTTGGGTAAGTTCACTTACTTTGGAGGGAGGCGAGTGTCATTTTCCTTATCCGTAAAACTGGAGACAGCAGTCCCTGGACCTCCTCCGTGAACTGAGTAGAGATGGCTGCCCTCAGCTATTCCAGAGGTCCTCTTGGCTCTCTCAGTCTATGTTCTGAGATTGCTCTCAATTCTGACATTCTGTATTACATGCCTCTCCTTTACGTATTTTCTGACACCCTTCTAGTTCTGATGTTTTGCATTGGAATATCCCTTCCACACTCCATTTTCTAGGATTCTATATCTCAAGTCTAATGTTCTATGATCCTTTCTAGTACTAACATTCCAGGTTTGTTTATAGATGAAATATGATAATGAGTGTAAAGTGCTTTGAAAATATTAATACTCATATAAAAAGGAGCTATTTTATTCTAGATTCAAAATCCCATAGCCCAAGATCCATTCCCCATCCCCTAGCTGTAGTGTTCTATGTTCCATGGTCCCTTCTAGCACTAAAATTCCAGGGCTGTTGTGAAGATAAAGAGACCACACACTGTCATATGTCAGAATTGGAAAGAATCTTGGCACATAAATTGAAGGAGCTGGATAGATACAAGAGATAATTGAGTCCAACTCTCATTGTATTTGTTTGTGGAGTTAACTTTTATACTTTTAAAAATGAATCAGATATTTTTATTTTCCCTCCCCCCTTCCCTCCCCACCCTATTGGAAAATCAGATAAAAAATTCAAATCCTTGCACCCAATAGGCATATTCGAACAAAACAAATTCCCAAGTTGGTCCCACTCAACAATCTGTCTCATTGGACATATTGAGTCCATCACTTCTCTCTGTCAGGAGGTGGGTAGCATCATCATCATAGTCCTCTGAAATCATGATGGATCATTGTCCAGCTCCCTCGTTATAGTAGTTAAGGCTTAGAGGGGGAAGTGGTGAACTTTGACATCTTCCCTTTTCACCATGGTGGTGCTTGACGTGATATGAGGCTGCTGATCGTTGTGCCCCGTGTTGGCTTCCAACTTTCTAAATTCTAAAGAAAAGGGTGCCCCCTATTTCTATTTCTAGGCCCTGATAGGAACTTGGTGTGGGATGATGCCAAGTCACAATTATCACATATATCGTTGTAGAAGTCGGGTACAACTTGGCATCCAGACCCCTTGAGATCTGCCTGGCTGTGCACACTAGGCCACCGATTGCTGGTGACTGCCTGAGATCTGCTTATGACGTGACCAAGTTTTATAAGGGAGAAAACGATCTAAGGAATTCAAAGGAATGTTTCGCTGCCTTCCTAATCTCTCACCCTTGGGAGATATGGGCACCTCTGTGTGTACTGGGTTTCTGATTGCTCTCCCTCCTATGAGAGCTGGTGGCTATCCTAGGGTTGAGAGATTGTAGACTTAGAGTCTGAAGGGACTTTAGGGGGCACAATTCTTGTCTCCTAATACCAGTTCCCCTTCCACAAAGCTCCTCGAAATGGAGCGTGTTGGCCCCTGAGGCATGCCACCTCACCTGGGGAGAGTAGCATGAAATTCCATCCAAATTCCAGGTGATTTATGATATGCAAATAATTCAAGACAATGGAGACCAATTCAATGAGAGGGAAGTAGAATTCCTTATTATTGTGGCCACATTTCTTTTTTAATGTACTGTTGGCTAGTTGGGTGCTAATCTCAGTGGTTTCTATTCCCTCAGAGTGCAGGATAAATGTGTGTGTAGCCTCTAAATTTTTGTGCCTAGAGGCAAAACATCAGTTGCTCATCCTAGTTTTGGCTCTGTCAGGGATTATGTATTTTCCCTGCTTCTGTCATCCCGAGAGGATGGACACAAGGTCCCATGCATGGTAGGAGCTAATGACAGTTTGTTAAATGATTTGAATGAATTAAAATGGTCACATTTATCTGTCCCATTTCCCCAGTTAGACTATAAATGGAGGGTTGTGGTTCTCCTCGTCCTCGTCGATGCATTTCTGGAGGTACTTTTCCAGGATGAATGGATGATTTAACTTTGAAGCTCTTTCCAAATGTGAGGAACTGTGATTTGCAAATAGTTCCACTCCCTACATCCCTGGCCTGTTCTGAGCGTGTACACATGAATGTTGGCTTTTGCAGTCCACAAGCACCTATTAAGGAACAGATCTGCACCACGACACGTACTTACTACAGTGCTAGGCACACAAAGGGATCATGATCCTTGCTTTCAAAGACTTTGTCACAGTCTACAGGAGGTGACATGCAACAGCCATGTCCACACAAAGATAGATGAGCTAAGTTGGAGGTGATCTCCAAGGGTCAGCTTTTGGTAGCAAAGGAGGTTTGTTTTTCCACAAATTATATGAGTAATAATTAATAATAAATTGAAAAACAAATCAATTAATTTTAATTTTATTTTTTAGCAGATGAGGTTTTAAAAAAGAATTAATTTTAATTTTAATTTTTTTTTTTTTTAGCAGATGAGGTTTTGCCTGACACTTGAAGGAACACAGGGAAGTCAGGAAATAGAGGAAGAGAGAAAGCGCTCTGGGCATGGGGCACAGCCAGGGAAAAAGTTGGGAGTCTGGAGATGGGGGGGTTGTGTGTACTAATAGCAACTAGGAGGCTTGTCTCAGTGGCTCAGAGGAGTGCATGGAGAGGAGTGAGGAGTAAGTGGGTGACAAAGGTAAGAAGGGGGGTTTAAGGTGAAAGGACCCTGTCTCCTGACCTCCTCCTATTTCCGTTGTTCTCTTAGATATCTTGATGCCCTGTAGACATCTTAAACTCAATGTGTCCCAAACTGAAGTTATTATATTTCCTCCCACTCCCCCCTTCCAGCTTCTCCTCTATTACTGTTGGAGGTCCTGCCATCTTTTTTGGCACCCAGACTTGCCACCGAGGATCCATCTTAACTCCTCCCTCTCCCTCTCCGCACAAAGCCAATCTCTTGCCAAGTCCTGCCATTTCTCCCTTCCCAACATCTCTTGAATTTGTCTGCTTCTGTCCTCTGACACAGTCCCCATGCCGCTGCAGGCTCCCATCCCCCTGGACTATTGCAGAAACTGCTGCTTGCTCTCCTTGGCTCCATTCCCTCCCCACTCCCTTTCAACCATTCCTCCATAGGAAGCTTCCTCAAGAGCAGGTCTGATCCCGTCACTCTTCTACTTAATAAACTGCAGTGACTCCCTTATTATTCTCCAGGATGAAACATGAAACCTTTTGGCTTTTAAAGCCCTTTCTAATCAAAACCTCTCCTAGGTTATTTATGTTCCTTCAATGACTGCATGATCCTCCAGGGACTACTCTTCTTGCTATTCTACCCCAGATACTCCATCTCCAGACTCCAGACATTTGCCCTGGCCGTGCCCCTTGCCTGCAGTGCTCTCCCTGCGCCTCTCTGCTTCCTGAATCTCCTTCCAGTCTAAGCTTGAACCCCACCTTCTTCAGAGGCCTGTCCTTGTTCTCCTCAATGCTCATGCCCTTCCCCTAATGTACCCTGTCTTGATTTTCTGTGTACAAGGTCATTTGCTCATTGTCTCCCCAGACTAGATGGAAATCCCACCAATATGGGGGTTGTTGTTGCCTGTCTTTACATCCCAACTCAGCACAGTGTCTAGCTGTCTTAAGCACCCTCTATCCTGGTGGACTTAACTTAGTTCAATCCCCTTCTCTTATGAATGAGGAAACCAAGACAGAAAAAATGATTTGCTTTTGCCCCAAGTCCCATTCTTAGAATTTAGATCTGCAAAGGCCTCAAGGTCATCTAGTACAACCTCTTCATTTTACACATAAGGGAGACTGAGCCCCAGAGTGCGGTGTGGCTTGCCCAAAGTTTCAGAGGAGGTTGTAGCTGGCATGTGCCAGTCCCATTCATCCACTGAGGCCGGGTGTAACCAGGGAAGAGATTATTGACACTGGGCCACTGAGTTTAGGTCATGCCCATGGGTGGGGTTTTCTGAATTATCTCAGCTGCCTTTGAGAGCACCTGGGTTCCCATCTGAGCTCCAGAACAGATGTGCTGCCTGGTCTCTGGCCCATGGCTTAGCCTCTTGGTCTTTCCATCTCCTCACTAGTTAAATCGAGGATAATTGGTCACATTGCCAAATCCTGGGAAACTCCATCTGGAGGGCCTGCAGGGGAGCTACAGTGGGATGGGTTCTGACCCCTGGAATGAGCACCACTGATGGGCATGAGGAAGGCAAATGAGCCAGAAACCAAAGGGCAAGGTGTGTCTGTGGGGGTGGGGTGGGGTGGGGTGGGGGGGTACAGCATGGGTTACAGAGCCCTGGAATTAGAGAAAAACTTTATCAGAGGAGGGTTCAGGTCTCACCCTGGCTTTGTCACCAGTTCATGGAATCTCTCCAGGTCTTAGTTTCCTCCCTGTAAAATGGCCATAACTATTCATGCCTTACATATTCCATCTGGTTGTCTTGAAATCATCTGAGAGGACCAATGTGAAATGTAAAGAGGGAGAAGAATCTGTTATTGTGGTGTTACTGTCTTTTTTTTTTGTTTAGGGCAATGAAGTTTAATGACTTGCCCAGGGTCACACAGCTTAGTTAAGTGTCAAGTGTCTGAGGCTGGATTTGAACTCAGGTTCTCCTGAATCCAAGGCCAGTGCTTTATCCACTGTACCACCTAGCTGCCCCCTGTGTTACTATCTTAAAGCTGCTTTGTCATGTCCTCATCTATAAATGAAGGTTTGGATAATCTGAGAAAAGTCTCAAGCTTAAGCTCCAATGTTCTCTGTTCTAAGCTCCACCCCTAGCTCTAAGGTTCTGTGTCAGAGGTTCTTAACTCTTTTAGTGCTCTAGATGCCTTGGGAAGCCAGCCTGGTGAAGCCTACGCACCCTGTCTCAGGATGATGTTGTATTTTTGGAAAAACATTTTTATTTATAATTGTGGTTCCAATTTTTATCCTTCCTTCCTCTCTCCCCTCCCCCTCCCTGAGACGGCAAGCCGTCAGAAATGGGTTATACAATTTATGATTATGTAAAACACCATACTTGCCATTTTGTACAAGAAAAACTTGATTATAAACAAACAAAAAAAGAAAGTGAAAAATAGCATGCTTCAGTCTGTTCCATCAATATGCATACAATACAACGTAATACGATGCAAAATACAATAAGATTCCAAGGAAATTACTTATATTGCAATAAAGATGTCAATTTTTCCCCATCCAAGGTGACTGACCCCATGAAATCCATCTCTGTGGCCCAGGTTCAGACGCTCTGTCTATCTTTTTTTTAATTTTTTAATTTTTAAGAGGCAATTGGGTTAAGTGTCTTGCCCAGGGTCACACAGCTAGTAAGTGTTAAGTGTCTGAGGCTGGATTTGAACTCAGGTCCTCCTGACTCCAGGGCCGGTGCTCTATCCCCTGCCCTCCATCTATCTTTAAGGTTCCTCAAGCTCTTTTCTGTTCTAAAAGTTCCTTCCAGCTCTGACATTTTATATTTATTCTCTAGACTCCCCCAGTTTGGACAGTCTGTGTTCTAAGGTCCCTTCCAGGTCGAACTGTCTATCAGTCTGTGTTTTAACATTGGATCCTGTGAGCTCCAGCAGTCTATGCTTGAAGGTCCTATCTGGCTCTAACATTTTCTGCCCCTTTAGTAGAGTAGTTTGGGTTGCCATGTTCCTGGCAGGCAGAAAGGAGACAGCCTTCCTGCCATGAGTCTCCTGGTCCCAGAAGCCTCTGGTCCCTTCCCTTTTTGTCCTCTCTCTCTACTCCCTCATCACAGAGTTATCTCATCCTGGTCCACCCTTCTACATAGCTTGATCCTGTGGGCTGGGGGGACCTTGACGATAGATTGTCCTTTTGGAACTTAAATCCCACTGAGCAGCTCTGAGATCCTTTGATTCAGGGGCATGCATGGACAGAAGGACTTAGGTACCTGGGCTGTCTGAAACTAAACAGTGGGCAAGCTGTATCTTCAAGGCTGCATTCAGCAGCAAGTCAGGGATCCTGGTCACTGAAAAAATTAAACTGGGAATTGTTTGATTCTCAAGAGATGCTGGGACAAGAAGCCCAAGCGGTCCTCGGGGGGAAGACTCTAAATTTTATGGCAAAGGGAGAATCAGATCTTATGGTGTAGCTCAGAAAACGCGACTCGCAAAATCCCAGGTGCACCCAGTAGGTAAACAAAAAATCTCATTTCAGAATCCCTAACGAGGGATCCTTCAGTCTTTGCTGAAAGAGATTGAATTTGGGTATTGCATTGCATTGAACTGAAGGGAATTGAATTGTGAGCTGTTCCCAATGCCTGGGATGCCTCCTTTCCTCACCTCTGCCATGGTGGAATCACTCAGTTACTTCTGGGCATAACTCAGGTGCTGTCTTCTACCCGAGGCTTTCCTAATGCCCCAAGCTGTTAGCGACAAGAGGCAGCTAGGGAGTAGATTGGATAAAGTGCTGACTGTGGAGTAAGAAAGAACTCAGATCTTGCCTCAAATTTTACAAGCTGTGTGATTTTGGGCAAGTCACTTAAAACACACACACACACACACACACACCCTACACACCTCTGTCTGCCTCAGATTCCTTAACTGGAAAATGAGGATAATGACCATATCCACCTCCCAGGGTTATTGTAAACCAAATGAGAAAATCTTTACAAAATGCTTAGCACAATGCCTGGCACATAGTAGGTGCCCTAATAAATGCTTGCTCCTTCCGTTTGTATAGTTTGGATTTACTTCTATTTGTTTTGCCCTGATCTCCTCAAGGGCAGTGACTCTCATTTTTACCTTCATTTCTGTAGTACCTAGCACAGTGTTTGGCACACGGAAGGTGATTAATAATGCTTGCTGCCTGATTGAGGCAGCTCAGGCAATGTTTGAATGGCTTTCCTCATTAGGAGATTTCTCTCCAAGCCCGAATGTGCTACTTTGCAAGCTCCCCTCCTTCTCTTCTCCCTGCCTGAAAGCCCTCGTTGCTCTTGCTCCTGGAACTGAACAGACCCAGTCTTCATTCTCCCTTCCATATGACAGTCCGCCTGAAATTTGAAGGCAGCTTTTTCAGACATTCTTCCCTTCTTTTCTCCAGATCAGATGCCCCTAGCTTTCTTTGGGGGACCTTCATAAGGCATCATTGTGTTACTTCTTATCAAAAAGATTGTCCTTGGGGCAGCTAGGTGGCGCAGTGGATAGAGCACTGGTCCTGGAGTCAGGAGTACCTGAGTTCAAATCAGCCTCAGACACTTAACACTTATTAGCTGTGTGACCCTCGGCAAGTCACTTAACCCAATTGCCTCACTAAAAAAAAAAAAAAAAAAAGGTTGTCCTTGTCTGGGTGCCCTTTGGTGTATAAATGTCTTCCCTAAAAATGTGATGCCCAGAGAACTAAGACCCAGTATTCCAGGTATCTGCTGATCTAGCTCCTTGTTCTGGGAATCAGGTCTCAAAGCAAACCCCAAAACACATTAGCCGTACGTCACTCTGATGACTCATCTTCGAGGGAGGTTTTTCTTAGCTTCCTCATTGGAAGCTCTGGCTACATTGTTTGCTGATCCTCCCCACCCCCCAACCCCATCCCCCATTTTCAGAGACCCCCCAGACTCTCCAGGTACTGTACATGTCGCTAGGATCCTGAAAGGAATATCGAAGTCCAGGTGATGTGTGGGGGATATGTAGAGGAGGTAGAGAATAAGTAATTATTAGGTACCTACTGTGTGTCTGACACAATGCTAAGTCCTTGAGTTGGGAAGATCAGCGCTCTAGTCCTGTTCCCTACCCCCTCCTGGCTAAGTCAGTCAGTCAGTCAATCAACATACAGTTAGTTGTAAAGCCCTTACTGCATGCCAAGCACAGCTACAGGTAAGAGATTCAAAGAAATCATCGCCTTGGAGGAGTGCCCATTGTAAGGGAGAGTGACATGCCACGGGCAGGTCTAGCCTTCCCCAAACCTCTGGAATCTTCCTGATGGCAGGGGTTTCCAAAGGGCCATTTCCTTCAGTGATGAAGTCACAGGTCCATGCTCACCCTCTGGAGGAAGTATTGAAATGGTCTTTTGTTTCCATTAGTTATGACTGAATATTTGATAAGACCTGAAAATTATAGATGGAGGTAGAAAATCCATTAGAACATAGGATGCTAGAGCCTAGGCATTCAGAGCTTGGAGGGGCCTCAGAACAGGGGATGTCAGAGCTGGGAAGGGGTTTAGAACACAGAATGGTAGCTCTAGAAGGGACCTCAGGGTAGAATGTTAGGACACAGAAACCTTACATATTCCTGCTATGAGGCGTTGCTTCTAATCCCCTCTAACCCCTCATCTGCAGATCCTGTCTCTGATATTCACATCCTCTGTAACTTTGGAGAAATTACTTGTCTTGCTGGGTCTTGGTTGTCTCGTCCATAAACGGGAGAGTAAAGCTGCATGGCTTCTGAGATTCCTTCAAGTTCTAGATCTATGATTTTCCATAGATCAGAAGAAGAAACAAAGCCAGAAGGGGGAATTAGCTTGAACAAAGTCACAAAAGAAGTTCGCGACAGAGTCAAGCCCGACCCCCGGCTTTCTTGGCCCCCTCCTTATTCTGCAGTCTCTGCCCTTCTGGCCCTGCTCCTGAATCTGCAGGCCTTTCCTCTTCTCAGCTCCCCCTCTCCCTTCCAGCCTCTCACTTGGTGTTTGTTTGTCTCAAGAATATTCTGTAAATGCTCAGCCCTGGGACACTTCACATTTACTTCTTAACCGCACAGAATCCTGAGCATCATTCAGTTCTTGGCAATAATTTAGTAATTACCTGCCTTTAAAAAAAATAGCTGTGGTATTATTATCAGGTAAATTTGTCATTAGGTAATGTTTTAATAATAGGTTATACATCAGATAAGTGGATCTTAGGCATCACGTGGAAGCAGGCAGGCATGTGGCAGAGAGATGCAGCCCTAAAAGGGAAACTCGGCTCCAGGTGATCAGCAAACAGCTGGTGGAGAAACTTGGGAGGCCCCAAACTATGGATGGTGCATTTGGAGTGGCTCCTCCCCAGCTACTGCCCCAGGGGCTCGGTTGTCTGAGTAATGTTGGGCAAGGTGAGCCCAGGTTTGGGCCACTGTGTTTCCTGATTGGTCAGGAATGAGGTCAGGTTTTTTAATTACCCATATCCATAATATTGACTTAGGAAAGAATAAAAAAATAACACCAGGAGAGAGCTATGCCTCGGCAATAACGGATATCTGTACTCAAATTTTATAAAAAAGGCAGTGGGGGAAAGAACATTTTCCAATATAATGTAACAGATAAATCTTGGACTTGGAATCAGGAAAACCTGAGTGCAGATTCTACCTCATTCTTTAACCTGCTTGGGTCCTTTCCTTACCAACAACAACAACAGCAACAAAAAAGAGGTGATTGTCTTCAGTGACCTCTGAGGTTCTCCCAGCTGTAGTTCTCTGATCCCATGATCCTTCTTTGCCCAGGCAAGTTCCTGAAGCTGGATACCAAGTGTTTTCCCTCATCCCAACAACAAACGTTACTAGAGAGAAAGTAATTTCTGGGATCCTGGGATGTTTCCAATTGAAGGATAGCTTTGTTTTAAAAAGGAAATTCAAATAGACAAACATTATTAAGTCCTGTGTCAGGAGGCAATGGTCAATCAATGCTGGGGAAATAGACAAAAAATCCCAATAGCTTCTGCCCTCAAGGATGTTTACATTCTGTTGTATAAATAAAGAATTAGACTTGTCCTGCTTGGGCCCCAGGGATGAGAACTAGGAGAAATGGGGTGGACGTTGAGGCATCTTCAGGATTGAGGTCAGGAAAAACTTCTGAATAACTAGAGGTATCTCAAAATAAAGACTACCTTGGGAGGTAATGAATTTTCCTTCATTGAAGGTCTTCAAGAAAAGGTTGGATGGCTGATAGTCAAGTAAGTGTTAATGAATCCTTGTTTAGGCACCAGTCTAGAAAGATGGTTCCTGAGGTCCCTTTCAATTCTGAGATCTTATGTAGCACTGTAATGGGGAGTTCACTACCTCTCATGACATCCCATTACACTTTTTAGAGTTATAATCTTTAGAACTGTTTTCTTTCTATGAAATAAGATACAAAGCTCATGGCTAAGCAAGGAAATGTCTGCCCAGTGCCTAGAAAGTCATCTAACTCATTGTGGGCAGGTCCAAAGGGCAGAACTAGGCTTGCACAGAGGATGTTTCATGTTACAAAAATGCATGCTTTTGCTGAATGTAAGAATGGGCTTCCCGTATAACTTGAGTTACCCCGTACAACCATAAATCAGGCCCTGATAGAAGAAATGTGCAAGGTGAATCTGGTAACTATGCAAAGTATGCTAGAATTGGGATTGGAATTGGGGTCTAGATGTTTCCAAGGTTCGCCCTAACTCAGAGATGATTATGTTCTCTGACGGTAAACGTGATTCCAGACAGAGTATTTAGGAGTAGGGGGCAGAGTCACAAAGAAGCATCTCATAAGAACCCTGAGCTGGAAGAGTTCATCTTAATCTATAAGTATGGATGAGCTCCCTTTTATTGGAAATGTTCAACGAAACAATCGATCAGCATTTACAAAGCACCTACTAAGTGCCAGGGACTCCAAGTTGGAAACATGAAGAGCCTTTGCCAGTGATTAGTGTAGAAGAGTTTCCCATAGCCCATCCTGACATACTAATGGCGGGTCTCTCTCCTATCCTTCCACTTCCAGCTCTGGGGACAATAATTAACTTACTATTCCTAGTAAGGGCTATTAATAACTGGCTCCAGTCACTGTCCCTTGTAACTTCCAGACCAAAACATCATCATCACTTCAATAAATGTGTCATCTTCTCCTATTTGAAGTCAAGCTTCTTGAAGACAAAGATCACCTTGTCCTTTGTACTTGTATCCTTTGACTTTAGCTCACTCCCTGAAACATAGTTAAGTGTTAATACTAATAAATATTTTTAATTGATTGACTCAATCATTCACTTAATTTCTCTAGGTCTCAACTTTATCTGTAAAATGGGGAGACTAAGATTTGTATTTCCTACTTTAAAGGATTATTTTGAAAATCCATTAAGATTATAAGGTCCTTAGGGGACCAGCTAGGTGGCACAGTGGATAAAGCACTGGCCCTGGATTCAGGGGCACCTCTGAGTTCAAATCCAGCCTCAGACACTTGACACTTAATAGCTGTGTGACCCTGGGCAAGTCACTTAACCCTCATTGAGCCACCCCCCCCCCCAAATAATTGTAAGATTCTTGATAGTAGGAACCCGAGTTCCATCTATCTTTGTATCACAAGTCTCCTGAACAGTATAATTTAGGGGGTCGATAATGCTTATTGAATAATATATGTAAAAGATCTTATAAATGTCAGCTGTGATACACTTGAGAGAACACTGGATTTGAGTTTCTGGCTGCATTTTTCCTTTATTTGACCATAAACAATTCACTGAACCTCTTGGAGTTTTGGGTTCCTCATCTGCAAAATGGGGTTAATAAAATTCTTACTACTCACCCTCACAGGGGGTGTTGCAAGGATGAAAATGAGATTGTGGATATAGTAGTTAAAAATATCTAAAAGCTGCACATAAAATTACTATTTATTATCCTCTCCTCCACCTTCTCTTCTCTTCTCTTCTCTTCTCTTCTCTTCTCTTCTCTTCTCTTCTCTTCTCTCTCTTCTCTTCTCTTCTCTTCTCTTCTCTTCTCTTCTCTTCTCTTCTCTTCTCTTCTCTTCTCTTCTCTTCTCTTCTCTCCTCTCCTCTCCTCTCCTCTCCTCTCCTCTCCTCTCCTCTCCTCCCTCTCCTCTCCTCTCCTCTCCTCTCCTCTCCTCTCCTCTCCTCTCCTCTCCTTTTCTCTTTTCCTCTCTTCTCTTTTCTTTCTCCTTCCTTCCTTCCTTCCTTCCTCCTTCCTTCCTTCCTTCCTTCCTTCCTTCCTTCCTTCCTTCCTTCCTTCCTTCCTTCCTTCCTTCCTTCCTTCCTTCCTTCCCTCCCTCCTTCCTTCCTCCCTCCCTCACTCCCTCCTTCCTCCTCCTCTTTTTCCTACTCCTGTTCCTCCTGCTCGTGTTCCTGCTCCTTCTCTCCCTCTCCCTCTCCTTCTCCCTCTCATCCTTGTCCTTCTCCTTCTTCTTCACAACTTAGTGGAAAGAAGACCAGACTTTCCAAACAGGAATACTGGATTCAAGTCTTGCCATAGACACATACACTTACACTGTGTGTAAGCCTGGACAAGTACTCACCTCTCAGGGTGCCCCAGGAAAGTCTCTAAGAATCTAAAATGATCTTCATCACTGGGGTGGGGGTGGAGGGAAATTAGAGAGTTTCAGAATGAGTTCCCTTCTCAGATGAAATCACAGGTACAGGCCAAATGCAATATTCATTGCTATTGCCATTGTACAAAGAATTGAAAATAATGATCCCCGGGCAGCTAGGTGGCGTAGTGGATAGAGCACGTGCCCTGTAGTCAGGAGTACCTGAGTTCAAATCTGGCCTCAGACACTTAACATTTACTAGCTGTGTGACCCCTGGGCAAGTCACTTAACCCCAATTGCCTCACAAAAAAAAAAAGAAAAGAAAAGAAAAGAAAAGAAAAGAATGATCCTGCAGATGACTATGGTGGGTGTTGAGTACAATGCCAAATATAACTAAAGAGAAAGTTCAAAGAATAGTAGTAATAAATAGAGGTCATCGAGGAAATTTAGGGTAGCAAGAGAAGATAGACTCATCATGTAGTAAGGGGGAGACAACCGATGGTCAACTGGTATCCCAGTGATGTCAGAAGGAAGAGAGGAAGGCTTCTAGAACATTGGATGGACCCTTAGGGTAAATTTCTGGGAAGCCATGGGCAAAAGTTGCACTGATGGGAAGCCATGGATGATTGTGATTTGCATCATCGGAGGGCATATCCATATTGATAGACTTATAGGTCCCTTGGAGTATTTGAGTATCATTGCTCTCCATTTATTCACAAGGTACTTGATAAAGGCTCGTTGATGTGATCTTTAATTGAATGAGCAAAGAGTGCATTTGGTGGTGAGAAGAAGAGGAAACGAGGGCAGAAGATGAAGAAGCAGACTTCAGACAGTGTGTGTCAGCGAGGGTCATTGTGAGGAGAGGGACAACATTTTATGAAATGTTCCATTCCAGGACTTCCTTGCCTCAAGCAGGTCAACTTGTCACTTCACATGTGGTATCCAGAAGTGAATCTAACACTCCCAGATGTCTATGGAAAGGCTGAAATCCTGGACAGTGACTCCACCTTCTAACTTGGTTCTGCCTCTTCAGCTTTTTCTTTGAGTCTCCCATCCATACCCTTTTCTCTCCAAGCCAATCAGTTCCCAAATTCTGTCCTTTCCTACTTCTTCACTATTTTAAACATTTATCCTTTTCCCATCACACCAACCAGAAACAGGCCTTGCTCTCCCACTCACCTGGATTATTCCATTTGCCTGCTAACAAATCATTCAGTCAGGTCTTCACCAACACCTCACTCCCAAATCGATCCTACCTCAGAAGCAGCTGGGTGGTGCAGTGGGTAGAGTGCTGGACCTGGAGTCAGGAAAACCTGAGTCCCAATTGGTTTTCAGGCACTTAGTGGCTGTGTGACCCTGGGCAAGTCATTTGACCTTTGTTTGCCTCAGTTTCCTCAAACAAAATTGGTGATAATAATATTACATACAACAGCTTAGTTGTGATGATAAAATGGATAATTCTTATAAAGTATACTTAGCATTGGTGCCTGACATATAGTAGGTTTATGTAAATGTTTATTCATCCTCCCCTACTGAATCCTTGTTCTTATAAAATTTACCCATTGCCAATCTTGAATGTATGGGGCTATTTTTTTGTTCTTTCCCCATTAGAATGTAAGAGTGGGGACCACAATTTTGAGTTTTCTTTGGATTCGAGGGGTTAACATGGTGTCTTACATGTAGTAAGTTCTTAACAAATCCTTGTTGAAGGATTGTTGACTGAATAGAGCTGCCTATGTCACTTCCCAGATCAGAAATGTTTAATGACTGCACCTTGTCTATGAGAGGAAGGTCAGACTCCTGGCTTGACGTTCTAGTCCCTGTGCAATCAGCCACTGGTGAATGAGCACCACTCAATAAGTCCTCTGTCTCTAGTTAGCCCACCCTAGACTGCTAGCCCAGCCAGTGTTTCACATTCCATCCAGATGGACACCTCAACGGGATTGCCATTATCACTGTTTTCCCCCCTGGAATAGTTCCCTCTGGATCAGGACCCCCCTCTACCTTTTGCTATGGTCTTAGCAATTAAACAATCAAATCAATGCTCCCTCAATGCCATTGTCCTAGAAAGGTCATGTCAATGGATTACCCTTTGGTTCACCTAACCACCTCAGTGACTTCTCATTTATATAACACATATATACCTATGCACATATATTTAAAATGTAGGGTTTAATGAAAAAATGCTTGATTGATTGATCCATGAATTGAATTGAATCAGTGAACAATTATATTGAAGAGAAATAGCTTAAAAAGTCAAGGAGAGGGGGGGCAGCTACATGGCACAGTGGATAAAGCCACTGGCCCTGGATTCAGGACTCTCTGAGTCCAAATCCGGCCTCAGACACTTACACTAACTAGCTGTGTGACCCTGGCAAGGTCACTTAACCCAATTGCCTCACACACACACACACAAAAAAAAAGTCAAGGAGAGGCAGCTAGGTGGCCCAGTAGATAGAGCCACTGGCCCGGAATCAGGAGTACCTGAGTTAAATCCAGGCCTCAGACACTTAACATTTACTAGCTGGTGACCCTGGGCAAGTCACTTAACCCCCAATTGCCTCACCAAAAAAAAAAAAGTCCAGGAGAGAGTAGAGTGATGAGGTCAGAAAGCCTGGGATGAGGGCAGGGGGAGCTTTCTCAGAAGTAGGTAGAAAGACAGCTTTGTTGACAGTCAAAACCAAAACAAAAAACCAAACAAACAAAAAGATGACATTGAAATGGAAATGACAGAGGGATGGATTTAATTAGAATTATTCCATGTACTCAAACACAAAATGGATGCTATCTTCCATGTCTACAGGGGAATGAGACTCTAATTCTCCCTTGATGTCTCTGCTTTCCCACAATATCAGGGATAAGGACAATCACATAGTATTTGCATAATTGATACTACTAAAATGAGTTGGATTGAATTAAGTCCCACATTTCTTCCTAACAAAAAAGCCCATCTTTTATCCTTTTTCCTTTTTTTTTGGTTAGGCAATCGGGGGTTAAGTGACTTGCCCAGGGTCACATAGCTAGTAAGTGTCAAGTGTCTGAGACTGGATTTGAACTCAGGTACTCCTGGACTCCAGAGCCAATACTCTAGCCACTGAGCCACCTAGCTGCCCCAAGTCCATCTTTTAAATATTGATATTCTCGTCATAAAGTTCTTTGCCTATGAATCATAGAGCATCAAAAATCTGTGAAGAATTAAAATTGTGGGTGAATCAGAGAAGAATGAATTACTACACAGGGGGTGTGAATACATTGTTCAGTATAATCAGTTATTACTTGTGTGTAAGAAGTAGTAGAGTTGACATCATCATGGGCATAAATGAAGGGGGGAAAGTGGGATACTTATAGAGTGTGAGTGAAGGACAACAGGTGGATCCCCAAAGGGCTGTGCTGATGCTCACAAAATATTGGTAGAGAAGACCTCCAGACTGAGGGACAGTCAGTTAACCAGCACTTATTAAGCTCTTACTGTGTGAGACACTGGGCTAAGGTATACCAGCAAGTTGTGATGGAGAGATCTGGCCTTAGAACCAAGAAGAACTGGTTCAGGTCCTGCATTTTGTGTTTACTGGCTCAGTAATTCTGCACAAATCACTTAACTTCTCAGTACTTCAAGCAACTCTCTGAGACTCTCAGTTACAGAGTGGGTGTCAATCCACATAGGCAGAAGGAATTTCCCAAATGGGAGTTCCATATACCCATGAAATCACAAAATACAGCAAGTAATTTAGGTAGATAATCTTTGGAGGATTTATGATAAGGAATGACTAAGAATTGCAGAAAAAGAAAAGAATGAATGATTTTTAAACTGCCCTGGTGAAGGAAGTATAGGCCAATATTATTATCATCATTAACAATAACAATATGGGGGGGCAGCTAGGTGGCGCAGTGGATAGAGCAACAGTCCGGGAGTCAGGAGAACCTGAGTTCAAATCCGGCCTCAGACACTTGACACTTACTAGCTGTGTGACCCTGTGCAAGTCACTTAACCCCAATTGCCTCACTAAAAAAAAAAAATCAATGTTAACTTTGGAAGAACAGTAGTAATTGAATGATAATGTTGAAATAAAATAGTAATGTTTTACATAATTGTACATGTCTAACCTATATCTGATTGCTTACCACCTCAGAGAGGGGGGAGAGGAAGAAGGAAGGAGGAATAAAAATTAGAGCCCAAAATTATAAATAAAAATATTTATTACTTACAAAAATTAAATTAAATTAAATTTAAAAAGAAAGTAAGACTTTGGAGATGTTAGAAGTGTAATGCGAGGAGAGAAAGCAGAAAGCACTCAGTATAGATGAGTTTCAGGACATTTAATGTTAAAGAAAGGAAGAGACAATAGGCATGACAAGCTAGTAGAGATAACAGGAATCTAGTGGGAAGGCTCTTCTAGATGTAGGAAATCCATCTTCAGTGCATTATACGGCAGCAAGTATCAAACCAGTAGATAGGAAGAAGATTGAAGGTTAAAGAGAGAGAATAGTCATGACAGTGGAAATAATATGCTGAAGAAGATGGGATCAAAAAGTACCTGGAGAAGGACTGGCCTTGTAGCAAGGAGAAGGACCCCTACTCATGAGAGTCTGTAGTAAAGTAGGAAATAGCAGGAGTGATATCAAGAAGAGTGAATGATGAGAAAGGGGTAAGATAGAGCTCATGGGGAATAGCCTCAATTTTTCCTATGAAGTCAAAGGTGAGGTCATCAGTTAAGATGGTGGGCAGAGGAAGAAGGCTTGAGGAGAGAAGAGAAAGTTGGAAACAGCTAACTGCAGCCAGTGGGGCCCAGAGGACCTATTAAAGAGAAGCAGAAGGATTGACTTACTAGAGCCTAATTGGGGTTAGATAAGATAAATTCATAGTGGGCCCAGTTGGCCCACTTTCATGTCTTCTTTCAGTTTTCCTTCCACCTCTAACATTCTGTGACCCTAATCTTTCATTCAACAAAGATAAGGAAACACCTGACAGCATCCCTGGTCATTGAATCCAGGGCCACAGCGTTTAGAGTGGGAATAACTTTAGTTTTGACTAAGAGCATCCCCCTGATCAAGCACATGACTCCTTGGATAGTAAAAGCAACCAAACTTTAAAAAAAAAAGCTTTTAAGATGTCTCATGTCTGTGTCTGACTCTAGACCACACAAGGGATATGGAAATCATTTAGCTCTTTTGATCAATGGTGGAGGACAAATGAGGCACCAGAGCCACAAACCTAGAGCTCCATTTTATCCCTTTATCTCAATTAAGGCAGAGCAGTATTCCTTAGTCCACTTCCACCTGACCAGGATCTACTTTCTGAAGAAGCTGGTGTTGGACTGCACGAGAGGGAGAGAAAGCTGACTAGTGTAGACTTTGATCCCTGGGCCATCTCTACTCTGAAATCCATTGAACAATCTCTACCTCCTCTTTCTCAATCCCTTAGTCTTCTCTTGGCTCTGCTTCTGACACTCCACCACCATGCAGAAGTGCCTTCTTACCCTGAACTTCTACTCTACTACTGTGATACCCGTCTCCCACTGATGGATTTCTCCCTTAAAGCTCTATTTGGGGAGAGGCACTAACCAGCCGTTCTTTCATTCCCTTCCCACTTCTGTTCTTGACTCTCTAGTCTTCACCACTATGATCCTGATGAAAACCTTCTCCTCTCCACAATCCCTGCTTTTTAATTCCCTTTCATGTGTTCTCTTCTTCCCTTAGAATGTAAGCTTCTTGGGGCAGCTAGGTGGCGCAGTGGATAAAGCACCAGCCCTGGATTCAGGAGTTACCTGAGTTCAAATCTGACTCAGACATTTGACACTTACTAGCTGTGTGACCCTGAGCAAGTCACTTAACCCCCATTGCTCTGCAAAAAAAAAAAGCAAAAGAAAAGAAAAGAATGTAAGCTTCTTGAAGGAAGGAGGCAATTTTTCCTTTTGCTTGTGTTTGTATCTCTATTGTTTAGCACAGTTCTTGTCATATGGTAGGTGCTTAATAAATTCTTGTGCCTGCATCATAAATCTTAATTTTCAAGTTCAAGATAGATAAGAGAGATAGTATAATGCAATGAAAAAGAGACCATGTGCCACAAATCCAATGTGATCTGGAGTTTGAAGCTCTGGGTTCAAATGTTGGCTCTGCTACATTATAGAAACCATGGATCATAGATCTTGAACTGGTAAAGACCTCAGAGGCTATGCAGTCTAACATCTTTTATATATGAAAATAAAGTTCAAGAGAAATTATCCAAGGTCACAAAACTAGTAAGTGGCAGAGATGGAATTTGAACCCAACTCTGATTCCAAAGCCAATGACTTTCCACTATGACTGAGTTTATATAATACTTCAAAACGCTTCCCAAAGAAATGACCTGTCCAAGAGCACACAGATAGTGAGTGGCAAAGGGTAAGTCTGAAGTCAGGGCTTCCTCTTCCAAATCCAGTATTCTTACACAGTTCTCTTCTCCTTCCTAATTCTAAAGCAAGCTCTCTCTTGCATCCCACCAGGCAATCCTCCCTGCTGAGAAAAAAAAAAGGTGCTGCTGAATCTTATCTCCCAGCTTTCTTCTATAAGAGGGTGTATGGAAGAACAGAGCTCTACAAGAATAGCATGAATGTCACATTTCTTACTGGTGTGGGTATAGGACTCAATGGTCGCTGAGCTTCTGAGTGATTTGGTAAAGAATGCATTTATCAATGCCACCAGTGCCTCAGGACCATGCTGAATTTCCTTCTCTGCCTCTCTTCATTAGAAATGTCCCAGGTACCTTCTGGGGTCCCCCATGTCCTAAGTGGACAGGATTACCAGGATACAGGATTGCAATCGAGCTGAGTAGTGCTTTCCATGGAAAAAATTCTCCTTCTCTCCACCCTCTCCTTCCCCAGTTTCACTCTGACCAACTTGGCGAGGTAAAGCTGGTTCCAGGAGCCAACAGCCATTTTGCAATGTCTGAAAATGTCTGAAACAACTGCGATGACTCCCTCCGCCATCTTCAAAGCAATGAATATGAGGTTGTGGATGTCAGAGGTAGGACTGTCTCAACCTGGGTTCTTATTAGCATCTGGAATTAAACTTGTCAGCAGTGACTTCTGATCAAATGTGGGACAGGGAGGCTCAGGTGGGAGTGGACTCCCAGCACTGAAAGCCTTCAAGTAGAAGCTGAATGATTCCTTGTTAGGGGTGCTTTGGAGGGACTAGACATTCTTCCAGGTCCTTTCCATCTCTGAGATTCTGTTATTCTGGGGTTTGTTTAGAGGCAGTTCAGTGTATTAGTGAGAACAATGAGCCTGAAGTCCCAGGACTTGAGTTTGGATCCAGCTCTGTGTGACCGTGGCCATCTCTTGGCCTCACTTTCCTCATATGTAAAACAAAGAGCTAGACCAGATGGCCTCTGAGATCCCTTGCTATTCATGATGTAATCCTTCAATTTCCCCTCACTTTCTGGCCTTGTTCACTGCCATCAAACTCCTCCCCTCCATTTCCAAGTCCCATTTATGTTTTGTCTCCTATTAGAATGTAAGATCCTTGAGGGCAAGGGCTATCTTGTTTTCTTGTGTTTGTGTCCCCACTGCTTGGCACAGTGCCTGGCATATAGTAAATCCTTAATCTCTCTCTCTCTTTCTCTCTCTTTTTATCTATGTATGATTCTGTCATTTCATCACACTGGACCTTAATTTCCCCATCTATAACATTAGAGGTTAGACTACATTAGGGGCCCTTCACCTTTTCTATGTCATGCATTCCTTCTCAGAATCATGGTAATGCTTAAACTGAACTACACAGAATCGCAAAAGAAACTATGTTGAGACCAGACAGCAACATGTTTCAAACAAAGCAAACTAACCCAGGGATGCCAGTTAAGAAGCCCTGGATGAAGTGACCTCTGTAATTTCCTTCTAATTCTAGCCTATGATCCTATACTCCTGAGTTATTTCATCAGCCTGGGCCTCAGTTTACCTTTCTGTAAAATGAGGGGGTTGACACCCAAGTTCCCTTCCAGCATGGAATATCTGATCTAAGCATCTCTTATAGAGACCTTGAGCAGGTGAGTTTGCCTCAGTGGGCCCCATCTGAGGTGCAGAAGAAGCACACTCAGCCATAGATGATGCTGAATACTCCAGAATAAGACAAGCACCATCAGCAAAGGCAGACAGTGCCCAGAACCGAAGCCCGGAAGGTGGTCCAAAGAGGCTGGCGAAGGGCTAAGTGTGGGGGGTGACACAGTCCATCTCCTTCCCTGACCTTTTCCATGAGCCATGGGTGTCTAAATGGGTCACCACGTCTGCCTCCCCAGGCCCCCTGGGAGGCCCAGCAGGCTGAGTCACAGGAGACCTGTGAAATGTGCAAAGTTGAAATCAGTTCCTCTGGCTCCCCCAGCCTGAATGTGACAGGCCATCTCTGAGAGGCTTGGTTATCACCACCAGAAAATGTTGGCAGACAGCAAGCGGGGCTCAAGTCGGGTAGGGAGTCAGGAATAAACTCATTAAAATTTTTTTGAAAAATAGGCTGAAGAATTGTGGCTTGGCTTAGGTTTTCAAACTGGGTTACCTACTTCAAGGGGTCCCCTAGCCAGGCTTCCCCACTGAGCAAATTCAATTAAACATCCAGATAAGGAAGCACTAATGCTTTCCAGTTGGTGCTTTCAAAAGCAGTGCCCGCAAAGCTCCTGCAGTGAACTTGGGCCTCTATTTTAAGGCTGATCCCCCAACCCGGCCATTTTCAGCTTTGAAAGGGATCACGAAGACAGGTAAATCTAGCCCTTTATACAAACCAGTTTTCTTCCTCACCAACAATCAAACAATATCCAATCATAAGCACTTATTAGGCCCCTACCTTGTGCCAGGCACTGTGCTGAACACCGAGGACACAAAAGAAGTAAAACATCATCCTTGCCCTCAAAGAGCTTACAATCTAATAGGGAAGCAACATCCTCAATGAATGGTCATCTGGTTTCCAACCGAATACTTCTACTGATGGGCGGTCCAGGACTCCCAGGGATGGGCCGTTTCATCTTGGGGACCATTGCAGTCGTCCGAATGTCTGTCCTGACATTCTTCCTTTCTACATTTTCTTCCTAGGTTATTCCTTCTGTGGTCAAGAAAACAAATCTAATCTTCTGTGGGCCAGCCCTTCCCATACGTGAAAGTAGCCATCAGACCCGTCCTAAGGACTCTCTTCTCTAAACTAAACAACACCAGCTCCTTCAGCTGATCCCCATGGGGTGCGATCTCGGGTCCCTTCATCCCTAATGCCAATCTCAAATTGACATCCTCTAGCTTGTCAAGGGGCCTCCTTAGACTGGGATACTAAGAATCGAACAAAATGTCCAGATTTAATCAGACCAGAAAGGCCCAAGAGGTCTTTCTCTTCTTTCATTCTCTGTCTCTTAAGGCATCCTCAGATCAAAATAAAGTTCTGGGGGAGGATTTTTGGCTAACAACTTGCACTGTTGACTCACATTGACCTGGGATTCAATGAAACCTCTAGATATATTTCATATAATTGTTATGTATTGATTTGAGGGGGCAGCTAGGTGGTGCAGTAGATAAAGCACTGGCCCTGGATTCAAGAGGATCTGAGTTAAAATCTGACCTCAGACACTTAACACTTACTAGCTGTGTGACCCTGGCAAAGTCACTTAATCCTCATTGCCCTGAAAAAAAAAAGTATTGATATGATTTAGTCACAAAGGTCAATTTTTTTTTAAAAAAAAGCTAATCTAGATCTCAGAGGCCAATGACCTCATTTTATAGATAGGGAAACTGAGTGACAGGAGAATTCAGTGATTTGTCCATTGGGGGGGGTGTCAAAAAGATTCATGTCTTCAGCATGATTTGAATCCAGATTTTTCTGACTTCTGAAACAGTATTTTCTCCCCATTGATGTTTCCTTCCATCATTATTCCATATTATGCTGCTATGAATGAACTAGGTTTTGTTTAGTCATGTCAGTTATGTCTAACTCTTCTTGACCCCCTTTAGAGTTTTCTTGGCAAAGATACTGGAGTGGCTTTCTATTTCTTCTCTAGCTCATTTTACAGATGAGGAAACTGAGGCAAATAGAGTTCAGTGACTTTCCCAAGGTCACAGAGATTCTTAAGGGTCTGAGGATGAATTTGAACTCAGGAAGATGAATCTTCCTGACTCCAGGACATTGTACCACCTAGTTGCCTCTGAACCAGGGTTAATGGAACATATTCTGATATTTGTGACCTTGAAGAAGTCACCCAAGTCCAGATTAAGAGACTCCCCCTGGTTGGTGGGATGGGGAGGGGAGGGTATTTTGTTCAGTTCGGGTGACTACGTTTAGAAGAGACAGTGATTTGACAGAATGGAATGAGGGATCTGGCAGCCTGTCCAGGCTAAGGCAGCCAGGACAGTGAGAAAAGTCAAAGCCACTACTATATCAGCTAGGGGAAATGAGGTGGTCTAATCAGGAGGCAAGTGTATGAGGAGCTGTTCCTAGACTTCATCACACCTTCCTCAGGCTATTCTAATGGGATGTTACGGTACTCTGCTTCCAAACTTTCTGGGCCATCCATCACACATCCTTTAAAGCTATCTTACAATGGGTATATATATGTCAAAGCATTGAAAAAGCATCTGGGGGGGCAGCTAGTTGGCACAGTGGATAAAGCACTGGGCCCTGATTCAGGAGGACCTGAAGTTCAATCCGGCCTCAGACACTTGACACTTACTAGCTGTGTGATCCTGGGCAAGTCACTTAACCCCCCTTTGCCCCAGAAAAAATTAAAAAAAACAAAAACGAAAAAGCACCTCTGGCGCAGCTAGGTGGCACAGTAGATGAAGCATTGGCCCTGGATTCAGGAGGACCTGAGTTCAAATCAGGCCTCAGACACTTGAACACTGACTAGCTGTGTGACCCTGGGCAAGTCACTTAACCTCATTGCCCTGCAAAAGTAAATTAAAAAGAAAAAAAAAAAGAAAAAGCATCTGTTCCTCAAAACTTCCGGATCCCAACCAATAGAAGCTGTTTTAGCCTTGTGTCATTCAGACCTATTACAACCCTAATTTACACTACCTCCCTCCATGCTCTGGTGTCCCAGCCAGGGGGGAGAGCTCACTGCTCCTGATCCAAGCCTACTCTCCCTTGCCCCTGTTCATTGGTCCTGCATCACTCTTCTTTCCATCCCCCATGCTCCCCAAATATCTTCTCTCCTCATGTTTTCTTCTTGAAATTCTTCTGTCTTCAAAGTCAAGGTGAAGTTTTTGCCATCTTCTGCTAAAAGTGATCTTTCTTTTCCTCAAATTCCCTTGACTTTCCTTTCCCCCTCTCATACATTGGCACTGGAGTCAGAGATCTGGGTTCGAATCCTATCACTGATACTGTGGTGACCTTCAACAGGTCATTTCCCCCTCATTAGGGGCTTCAACTTCTTCACCTGTAAAATGAAGCAGCAGAATTAGATAGTTTCTATGTCCCTTGAAATGTGCGAGCTGACGTTTCTGGATGAGTCTGGGGTTGCTGGGAGGAAGGGGACTATGTCTTGTACGGTGATACTATAAACATGATCATGTATGATAAAAATTGACTGAAAGTCACCCAGCATAAGGAGCTGTGATCACGTGATCCTCCTTGGTCTTTAGTTTTCTTGGATTCCACTATCTATGGGATATTCCAGATTCAGGTTTTTAGCTTCCTAGGCCATCAGGCAAGATTCCACCCTGGCCTAGAAAATTGCTTTCCTTCATCTGCATCTCTGGGCAGCCACTTTGGAAGAGTAGTGTGATGAGGGTTGTGGGACCTTGGGCAAGTCTCCTAATGGTCTCTCAGCCTCAGTTTCCCACCTATTTCCCAGAGTTGTCAGAATCAAAGGAGATAACAGGTCAAGTGCTTAAAGTGCTACATAAATGTTAATTATTATTATGCCTGTGGTAGTAAGGGTAGGTGTTTAATAAATGTTTAACTATCAATTCATATGAACAATAGTAGTGGTAGTGTTGGTGGTAGTTTCCCTGCCTTTAGCCTTTCCCTGCCATGGTTCTCCATATTTGGAGGTGTCAGTTGTTGTCCCTAGGTAGATGGGGACTGATTTTGTATCTTAACCTTGGTCCTTCATGCTCCCATCCTTGGGTGGTGTTGTAAGCTAAGCCTCATGCTGTCTGGTGTGTTATATAAGCCACCAAACAAAAGCCTATTGCTGTTAATATCCATCTCTGACTGGTCTGATTTTTGTGCAACTCTCTCTTTCCATGGGAGGGCAGTTGGAATGAATACTCGACAACGGCAGGCTTGCTGATTTCTCTAGAGAAAGGCTTACTTAATTGACACCACTGAACAATTATTGATCATACTAATGGAAGGGACACAGAATTAGAAGGTGGGCGGTCAGCTAGAAATTGGGTCCGGAGGTCCTGACTCATCTTTTAGCCTCTTTTCATTACAGCAAGCCTACGAAGAGAGCAGAAATATAGTTATTTGTAAGGTTGCTAGATCCATATCTTCCCCCAGTCATTATACCTATAGTAATATCTAGTATGTATATGTCATTTTAAAGTTTGCAAAACATCTTATTAAGAATAATTTATTAGGCATTTTGTAAATTTTCAAGTATTATGTGAATGCTAGCTACTGAGCCTTACAACCTTGAGAAGTAGGTGCTAAAATGATCCTTATCTTGAAGATGAAGAAACTGAGGCTCCAAGGGATTAAGTGATTTGCCCAGGGTCACACAGCTAGTAAGCATCTAAAAGAGGATGCATTGAGGTCTGCCTGACCAGCTGCCTAACTCAATATTTGATTCCTCCCCTTTGGGAATGTCTATGCATTAGGATACTCCAAGTCCCTTGTCTGTGCCCAAAACATGCTATAAATTAAAAGGCTAATTTTTCTTCCCTAGGCTTCATTTACTTTATCTCTAATGAGGGATTTAGTGTGTGTGTGTGGTGTGTGTGTGTACATATACACACACATACATAGATAATTCTCTCTTAATATATGTAATATTCTTTCATCCTATAAATATAATTAGTTGTTAATTGCCATCTTGACTCTGACATTCATTATTTGGGTGACCGTGCATGTGTCATCTAACCTTGCAGGGTCGTTTATTTCCTCAGCTCTAAAATGAGAGGGTTGGACTACATCACGGCCAAGGTCCCACTTATTTGACATCCCATTGATCTATGCTGGTGTCCCAGGGGAAGGGGGGAGGGGAATCTGTTTGTTTATCTCAGTCTTATGGTAACAGGTCAAGTTCACAAGACTAAGTTAAACTTTTACTCCACAGGGAAAAGCCATTATGGGGTACCTAGGCTTTGGGACAAAATCCCAGAGGATATAGAATTGCTTAAATCATCCCTGGGAGTGGGAAGGGACTCCAGAAGACAGGGCAATGGCTTTGGGAAGGAGAGCCGAGAGGACAGAAGGCCAGGGAGGTTGAGAGAGCGATTGAAGAAGAGGAGACTGTGAGAAGCTAATCTTTGACATCTCTGACCTCGTGGGTCTGGAAGTAATGAAACTCGAAGGGCATCTGTAGCATGAAATTCCAACAAGCCTGTCCTAGGACTTTTTGTACCATATCAGAAGGGCCTGTACCCTTCCCTTTCTCCAACACTGAGTCTATATTGGGGAGCTAAGCTCCCTGAAGGCCCCATGAGGTTCTTTCCATCTCAGATTAATACAGGCTATCCAAGAATGTGGGTGGCAGCTGGGGAGAACTGATTCACTGCATTTAACAGAGCCTGTGGACTCCAAAATAGTCTTGGAGGGTGCCCTTCTGGCCTCTTCCTCAACAAGTAAAGGACCTCCAACCTCTTGCTCATGCACTAAGCATGGGCTTTTCATTGCCAAGAGAAGCCACCCCCCGTTTTTGAATTGTACTTACCCTCCCCAAATTGCAGTGCTATACTGGTAAGCCGGATGAGTTTCTCTATTCCTTTGAAGATTCTACCAATTTCCCAGAGTGTGACATGGATATTGATTGGAGGTGGAGGTGAAAAGATCATGCGCCTTAGAAAAATGGCCTGGAAGAAGTGGACCATTTTCCCCGGAAGAAAAGCACACCCTTAGGTGTTCATCAGAAAAGATGCTGTATTCAGGTCAGGAAGGTCTGAGCTCAAATCTTGCCTCTGGCACTTGCTAGTTGTGCGACCTTGGGCAAGGCACTTAAATTCTTTCAGCCTCAGTTTTCTCATCTGTATCATAAGCATAGTAATAAGGCCTCACTCATAGGACTGTTGTAAGTATCAAATAACATCCCATGTATAGTGCTTTGCACACCTTAAGGTTCTTTATTAATGTAAGCTATTATCATGCTATGTGCTCAGATATCTGAAAACAAACCACATGTTCTGCACGCATTTAGGGGGTCACTGAAATTTCTCTCTGTCCCCCCTGTTGACTGAGAGTGAGATTCAGTCCCTTGTCTTTTCTGTTGGGAGCTGATTCAGACAAACGCTGTGGCATATCAATCCTGGAGGTTTCTCACCTGCAGAATTGTCATTGCTTCCCACCCCTTGAGCGGCTCAGCCAGACTCAACATTCTTTCCGGGTTTCTTGAACCTCTTCTTCTAGAACCCTTCTCTTCCTTCAGCCTATGTCCTCTACTCCTGTGACTTCCATCTTCCTCCTTCAGGTTTAACTTTACTTCATCAGTTTCAGTCTTCCTTCTTCTCCTGCTCAATTGCTTCTTAATGTCCCCTCCCCAATCCAAACCTGTCACATGCAAAAGGGAGAAGATTGTTCTGATTGACCCCTGAGGTTAGAACGAGGAGCTTCAGTGATTTTCCTTCATAAAAGACACCACAACAGTGTGATAAATTTAGACTTGGAGGGACCTTAGGGGCATCTAGTCCAACCAACTCATTTTATAGACAAGGAACCTGTGACACCTAGACTTGGGACTCAACCAAGATCTCACAGCTTAGTAAATAATAGGTGCAACATTTGGTCCTCTGACTCCAAGCCAGCCCCCTTTCCTCTAAAATGCACAATCTCCTGGCCAGCTTTTAGCCTTTCCTCTCACTACCTTCAATGATATGAAAAAGACCTTCCATTTGGTTCCTAACCTGCTTCCAACAGTAATGCCTTCATCTGTCCTAGTGCAGCTCCATGATCTGAGACAAGGGGCAATAAGGCCTTGGGTTTGGCACTCAGAAACACTAACTTTCCTTTCAAGGGGCTTTCAACATCATGCAAAGGCAACCCCAAGCCTCCCTGGAATGGGGGAAGGGTGAAGGAAAGGAGTGAAGGAGTGAGAGCTAGTCACCCAGTCATGATTCTTGAGATTACTTTCTCTCTCTCTCTCTCTCCTCTCTCTCTCTCTCTCTCTCTCTCTCTCTCTCTCTCTCTCTCTCTATATATATATATATATATATATATATAATATATATTATATATATATATATATTAATTAATTAAATTTAAATTTAAAATTTTCATTACATTTTAAGTTTTGAACTATCATCCTCCCTTCCTCCCCACCCTGCATTACAGAAGGAAGGCTATTTTCAAAATGTTTTAATGAACTGATTGGGAGTCACCTTTTTCTCCACTGGAATACCAAAGAAAAGAGCCCGGGAAAGTCACCCCCTTGGTTGCAACCTCTAATTGTGACTTCTGTCCAAGTAGGAAATAGATACTCTCAAGGTGTCACCCATGTCCCACATTGAGGAGAGAGAGAGAGAGAGAGAGAGAGAGGAGAGAGAAGAGAAGAGAAGAGAAGAGAAGAGAAGAGAAGAGAAGAGAAGAGAAGAGAAGAGAAGAGAAGAGGAGAGGAGAGGGAGGAGAGGAGAGGAGAGGAAAGAGAGAAAGGAACAACAAAGGGGACAATAGAGTATGTAAAAGAATGCAAAAGAGCTAGAGAGTGACAAAAGTGAACAGGAGAGAGACTGAAAGCATAAGGAAAAGAAAGAGAGGAAGACGAAAGAATGAAAAAGAAACAAAAGTGGAAATTAAGCAGCAGAAAGATAACAAGAGTATAAACTGAGAAGAAAGATGAAAATAGAAAAGTCAGAGATGAGAAAGATGAAACTGAAATCTGAGCCGGAAAGAATGCCAAAGGACAGGAAAGCAAAAGAAAAGTGGGAGAGAGAATGTAAAACAGGAGAGGAAATAAGGAACATTTAAAGAGAAAGAAAAAGAGAAAAGAGAAAAAAAAAAAGAGAAAGCTCAACTTGACAAGTCTAAGAAGGGAGAGCAATGCACAGTGAGCAGCTGTTCTGAAAAAAGATCTTGGGGTTTTAGTGGACCACAAGCTCATTATGAAACTAGTAGCACAATGTGGTGGCTAGAAAACTCATCTTGTGTGGCCATGGGTGGGTAGGGTTGGGATGGGGGTGGGAGATAAGGAGGTGACAGTTCCATTGGTCTCTGCCCTCACTAGAACTTATTTAGAGGACTGTGATCAGATTTGGGTGCCATGGTTGAAGAAGGATGTTGATAAGGTAGAGAGTGTCCAGAGGAGGACACTAGGCAGAGAATGGCCTAGGAATTTATGGTCTGGGGAAGAGTAGACTGGGGGAATAGGAGCTAGAGGGAGAGGAGGAAGAGGAGGAGGAGTGGAGGAGGAGGAGGAGAAGGAGGAGGGAGGAGGAGGAGGAGGAGGAGTAGGAGAAGAAGAAGAAGAAGAAGAAGAAGAAGTAGAAGAAGAAGAAGAAGAAAAGGGGAAGAGGAAGATACAGAAAGACAGGAGAGAGAAAACAGAGACAGAAAGAAAGAAGGGAAGAAGAGAGACAGAGACAGGCAGAGAGACTTGCAGACCTCAGCAACCAAGATTTTGTCTTCTTACCCCCAACCCCGAACTCCCTTTCCCCCCTTCCTTTGCCCCTTCTTTTATCTCTTCTTTTTCCTTCCCTTCTTTCCTTCTCTTTGTCTTTTTTCTCTGTGTCTATCTTTCTCTGTCTTCTGTCTGTTTTTTTCCCTCCTCTCTTCTCTCTCTCTCTCTCTCTCTCTCTCTCTCTCTCTCTGCCTATATTTGTCTGTCTCTGTCTCTCCACCTCTCCATCTCTGTGTGTCTCTGTGTGTCTCTGTCTGACTCTGTCTCTCCAGTCTCTTCTCTCTGTGTCTCTATTTGTCTGTCTGTCTCTGTCTCTGTTTTTTCTTCTCAGTCTGTCCCTCTTCCTCCTAGGAGCTGGCCAGCTCCCCTTGCTCACCACAATTTCTGCAGAGCAGACAAGGGCCCCCAACTGCTTGTCTGTCTGGAAGAGCCAAGTGTAATCTAACCCCGTCCCTCCAAGGCCCCTGCTGCCCGGCCTATGATTTACACAGACAGATTATGATGTGTCATGCTGAGGAGGGAGGGGAATAGGGACGGGGGAGGGGGGCTCAGTGGGGGTCACACATATGCAGGAATTGGCTGGAGGGGAAGTCACCGATGTCAGGGCTCCTTTACACCTCCCCTTTTGACTAGTACCTCCTCCCCAGCACAAGGTCAAGGCCAATTACTCTGGAGCCCCTGGGGAATGTCCTCGTGAAAAGGGAGCCCTCTCACTCCACGTCTGGAAATGTCTTCTTTTCAATTGGAGCCAGCACATTCTATTGCCATCAAGTGGGGGTCTATTTGTCAGCAGACTGGCAGAGGCAGCCTCCTGACTCAGGGACTCTGACAGCCTCTGCCTTGGGGGTGGGGCGGGGGGACTTTTCTTCTCAACCTGAACTTTTTAATTGGCTTTCCTGACTAGACTGTCTGGAAAGTCCCTAATTCCCACGCTAATCTTTGTCTATCTAGTTTTTCACCTTTCTCTTTTGAAGCTTAGGGAAGGCTTCCACCAAGATTCAAATCATAGGCAAACTGTTTTGGAGTCAGAAGGGCCCCTTGAGAATCACATGATCACAGAAGTGTAGGGCTTTAGAAGGAACCTTGTACAGAATGTCAGAGAGCGGAGGGACTTTTTGAACTTGCACTGGTAGAATGGGAGGGGTCTTTTATAGAAGGAACTTTGTAATGTCAAAGATGAGACCCGGAAGAGACCTTAGCACGTCTATTGTAGAACACAAAATGTTCATGCTGGAAAAGACTGTCAGAATACAAGGCATTGAACGTTAGAACTGGAAAGGCTAGTAAAATGTGGACTCTTGGCCCTGGAGGGGGGTTATAACATGGAACATTAGAACTGAATGTAGACAGTGGGAGGAGGGACCTAGAACCTGCAGAGCATAGAATATTAGAGATAGAAGGTGCCTTTGAACATGGACACAGAAAATAAAATGTGGGAGCAGAATTCTATTCCTCAAGGGAAGTGAACTTGCTTGGAGGTTTGTTGAGCTTCAATTGGACCTGGAAGGACCTTTCCCAACTAAAAAGAGCTGACCTATGCTCTTCCCTAAAAGTCTGCCATTTAAAAAAATTGTTTTTGTCGTTCTCTGTCCCCTGCTATCCCACCAAGAATCAAGAAAAGCACGTCTTGTTCAAAGATTCAAAAGAGGAAAAACACATTTTAGGGCCATCCTTGATCAAGGATCAGGAGTCTCTTTGGCTGCTTTCTTAACTATTTTAAAGAAAGGATGTTGACAGGAAGATTTAAAGCATCGTTGGAGAAGGGGAAATTTGGCCATCCAACATACATAATTGGCTTTCAATGGTTACTCAAGTTTGGAAATCCTTTCCAATCTTCTCTCATTCATTCCCTTCCCTTTCCTCTCCCTTATTCCCATTCATAACCTTGCTCTATCAGTTGGAAAGCAGTAATCTCCATGCTGTTATATCTCTAGCATATACCCCGATTAGTGCTGAATGATCATTATAAAACCTGGAAGGCTTTAAGAAGTAATGACCTGGGGGCAGCTAGGTGGTGCACTGGCCCTGAATTCAGGAGAAACTGAGTTCAAATCCAGCCTCAGAAACTTGACATACTACTAGCTGTATGACCCTGGGCAAGTCACTTAACCTTCATTGCCCTGCAAAAAAAAAAAAAGAAGAAGTAATGACCTTCTATTGCCAATGTTCCTAGAGCAGAGTTAGAATGCTCATAGTTCCCAGTTTATTTGATGGGGGGGCGCGGGGGGGAACGATTATGATGATGGTGGTGCTGCTGCTGATATCCAGGTAGATAGACTGATAAACAGAAAGATAGAGACTAGATAACATTTAAGTTATACTTTAAGGTTTCCAAAGTGCTCTCTGTCTCTGTCTGTCTGTCTGTCTGTCTGTCTCTCTCTCTGTCTCTCTGTCTCTCTCTCTCTCTCTCTCTCTCTCTCTCTCTCTGCTCTATATTATATATATATATATATATATATATATACATATATAGTCTCATTTGATCCTGACCAGAACCCATGAGGGTAGGTGCTATTATTATGCCAGATTGCATATCATGCCAATTTTGCAGATGAAGAAACTGAGACTCATAGAAGCTGTCAGTGAAATCAGTCAATAGGCATTTATTAAGTACTAACTCTGTAGCAGGCACTGTGCTAAATTCTGAGGGTACAAAGAAAGGTAAAAATGGTTCTGTCCCAGAATCATATAGTAACTAAATTTCTTAGGCAAGATTTGTAATTAGATCTTGCTGATTCCAAGTACAGCTCTATAGTCTTCCCCCCCCCCCCCCCCGCAGCTGAAAGTGGGCTTAAGAGATATTTTTACATAAGAGGAAACTGAGGTCTGGAAGAGAAATAGTTTGTCCAAGCTAGTTAATGGCATAGTGAAAGGCATCATGGAAAGTCTTCTGGATTTTTCAGGAGCTGCTCTAAGATAGGGGTTCTTGACAATTTTGATGTCCTGGATGTTTTCGGCAGTTAGTTTGGTGACATGAAAGGACCCCCTTTTGGAATAATATTTTAAAGTGCTCTAGAATAACAAAAAACCAAAGGTTTGAGTTTCTGATCATATCAATTTATTAAGTAATGAATGTCAATTGTATAACAATTCATTATCAGGCTTCCTTAGGTTGGCACTGGACCCCAAATGCAGGGGGAGATTGACAGGCTGTAAACCAAGCTACAAGATTAGGTAATCCAATTACTAATTAGAGGAATATTAGGGACTTTCAAGTTGGGAGGAAGAGAGGGAACAGGTGCAATTCCCTGAAATCAGAAAAAGAGGTACCCTACCACCTCTAAGTGTTCAATTCTGTATTCAATTGAAGGAACAAGGAAATGGTAACTGATGGACCAGCATAGTGTCAGTGTTCAGAGGAGACATATGTGTTGCTTGAGATGTACAACTGTGAGAACATGCTTGCATCAATCTTTGGATCTGACTGGGTTTTTGGTCAGCATAACCTAGGACCTTAATTCAAACTATACAATACATTTTTCTCACAATTCACATAATTGAGTAAAGTTTTCTCACAAGACAGAAATTGGACTAGAGCCCCAAATGAATAGAATGGGAATGGAGCTAGACCCATAATTGAGTCACAAGATGGAATCAGTGTGTTTTACCCAATTGTTACAATTCCTACAATGCATAAAATAAAATACGTGGCATTGCAAGGGAAACCAAGGAAGTTGAAACACGGTAATCAGACATTTAAAAAAGATGCAAGCTCTCACACTTCAGGTGAAGAACCGTGCTCAAAATGAGGATCTTTAAGATCTCTCCCACTTCTGAGATGTTAATTCTATGTGTGACTTGAGCAAGTGAATTTCTAATGTAAGGATTTCAGGCACATGGCTGTCAAGGGAAGGTGTTTTTTGTTTTGTTTTTGCTCCGTCTTGCTGGAAAGGACCTGCCCCATGATCAAAACTTCTAGCTCATGAGCTCAACTCAAGGATGACCTTTTTCTGTTGCCCATGAAAACTCATGCCATAATCTGGATGGTAGGCTTTTCCCATAAATTTCATTCATCTGGTGTTCTTGGTTGGGTCATACTCCTTTGCGTGATCACAGATATCTCTCAGGACAAGGCAATCTATGGATTGGAACATCAGGAGGATTCCCATTATCCATAAGGAGTTTCCATTTGAACTCTGTGATAGATCTTTGGGATCATACATACTTCTTAGGATCTTAGGGGAAGTGACTTGTCCAAGTTCTCCTCCATGACAGTGAAAAACATCTTTGGGGAGCATATCTATGGCCAAAAGAGAGACCAGAATCCCTACTGCCACTGAGGGGAGCCACAGACTTTCTCTTTCCCCAACCAATTGTAATTGTCCAACTACCAACTTTTCACCAGACGCAGACGCCCACTGGTAGCTGGATACTGATCCTTTCTCTGCTAGAGATGCACAAAAATCTCAGTCTATTAACTTATCCTTAACCCCACTTGCCTCTTGGTAAGCAACTAATCATCTGCCCTGCCATTACTCAGCAAGATCCTCTGGCCCTTGCCATCTGCTCTGCTACTTTTTTTTTTGTGAGACACTTGGGGTTAAGTGACTTGCCCAAGGTCACTCAGCTAGTAAGTGTTAAGTGTCTGAAGCTGGATTTGAGCTCAGGTCCTTCTGACTGGAGGGCCGGTGCTCTATCCACTGCGCACCTAGCTGCCCCTGCTCTGCTACTTTAGATGCTTAAGTACTACCTGGTTTCTTTATCTGCCATGAACTAAAACATGAATATCAAGTCTCCTTATATGTTCTGTCCCCCAATTAGAATGAGAGCTCCTTGGGAGCTAGGAAGGTCTTCATTTACTATTTTTATCTCTAGCACTGGGCACAATGCTTGAAAGGGTAAACACCTAATAAATGTTTTTCCATCTGTTCCATATTAATGACAAAAAGCATCACCAATCAGATCATCTCTGTTGCTATAGTGTTCAAGGACTTTTGCAGAATCTTGATGTATTCATGGGAGATACTTTGTTAAAAGAGAGAAGGTAAGGAAACATTTTGTTCTACCAAATAATTTTTTATAGTCAAATAATAAACACAGTGAGATCTGGTGGTTACTACATCTATCACTCAATTGTGTAATGATAAAGATGCAGTTAACTGTGGAACATACTTGTGCAAGCCTACTTGTTCTCTTCTGGTACCTTCATTAAGGTGGCTTTTAATGCATAAGTCGATGTCTTGTAAAAAAATTTATATCAATGAAAAGCAGCAATTTGGGTCAGTAGTTGATCTTTCAGTTGTATTTATCTGGGTTAATGTTGTCTACTTTTTAACTACATACTATTCCTCCAGATATCTCATGAACCTATGCCTAGGTGGGTAAAACAATTGTGTCACCTTTAGCACGATCTGCTTTGCGTAAACTCAGTTTTCTCACCTGATTTTTTAAAATTTTTGTTTCTTTCTTATTATTTCTACTTTTCTTGAGAAGCTATCTAAGGCTACTATGAGCTACAGATTTGATTGTTATCAAGTGCTTAATGGTGAAGAAACTTTGTTATGAGATACTTGCAGGGGCAGCTAGGTGGCACAGTGGATAAAGCACCGGCCCTGGATTCAGGAGGACCTGAGTTCAAATCTGGCCTCAGACACTTATCACTTACTAGCTGTGTGACCCTGGGCAAGTCACTTTAACCCCAACTGCCCTGAAAAAAAAAAAGATACTTGCAGATCTTTTCCATTTTGCTTCTGGTGTTGTCATTGAAAAATTTTCAACCTTAGATTCTATTAGAATGATTTCTTAGTTGAGTCTCACATTGTTTTCTTTTAAATTGACTTTACCCTCTACTGCTTCAATCTGTTCTATAAGGTGATGCTATTCATAAGCTTCCACTATTGATCCACATAATTTTTTTACAAATGAGGTGACTTTCTAAGATGGTGCTGCCCTTGGCTGCCTCCTCTCCCTACTTGATAAATAGTTTTAACTCTTGTTGACTAAAAGATTTTTATTTTTTTTTTGTACAGAAACATCAGTTAAACTTCTGTATGAAATTATTGTAGTCTTTATCTTGTCCTTTCTCCTGTCCACATCCCATTTTCAATATAAAAACTTGTTTCATTGCATGACTTTAATTTTTTTTCTCTTTTCCCTTGCTTTGTGTTAATTATACTCTCTTGGTCTAATAAATGGGTGGTCTGACTATACACATGCAGCTGATTCAGCAATGACTCCCACATCAATAATGATTTGTTTCCTGTCAAAATGTAATCAATTTCATCTTTTTTCTTTTTTGGTGATTTGGTGCATGCCATGTCCATCCCTTCTATTCTTTTTCTAAGAAAATATTCATGATTTATAGGCATGAGGTTTCTTTTGTGGTCTACAAGCACTTGGCCTCTCTTATTCCTGTTCCAGTTTTCCAGTATTTCTCACTATCTTTATGCACAAATCTTCTTTGAAGTTGCTGATGTCAAAATCTGTGTAAATTATATTTGGAGTTGAATCTCAGCAAGGTCTTTGTAGAATTGCTTGTCTCTTCATCCTTTGTAACAGATGTTGATATGTAAGCTTCAACTCTTTCCATGCTGCTCTTTTTGCAAGTTCTTATCATGAGCACTATTATTGGAGATCAAATGTCCAGAAGATGATGTTTTTTATTGCCATTGGGCACAAAATGAAATCAACTCTCCATTTCTTTTCTTACCTTTCCAAGAAGAACTTGTGGGTTACTCTCCAATTTAGCTCAAATTTCATTTTTGCTTCTGTTTCTTTTTTTCTAGCAAGATTGTCGAGATTGATATAATTTTATTCCTTTTCTAGCTGTGTATACTTGTTGGCCATTGGATAAGTAATATGCCAAAAAGCTAAGTTCTATTTCATAGATGACCTAAAAAGGGATTCTTAGTGCCATCTATGACCCATTCTGTCACTATACCCTTACCACTGTATAAATAGAAGTGAGCAGTTACAAGACTAGGGGACATTTGGTTTTTATCTTTGTTTCACGGGTTGTTGATGGCCAAACAATTCATTGCCTCATGGGCAGCCTCATGGAGATGAACCTCTCTGTATTTAGCTAGTCTAGTACTTGGAAAGTGAACACTGATTGTTGCTGAGAACACACTTAAGACTTCATGAATATGATAGGGCATGAGAACCATTGTCATAGACTTTGAGGACCTAGAGACATCTCCAAGCCATGATGAAGCATCAAAAGAAGACTTTATGGAGACTCAAGTAAGTATAACAACATGATAGAAACTATATATATGTATATATGTATATATCTATATGTATATGTATAAGAGAGAATATGAAAATGGAAGTTCTTGGGAATCTTTCAGCTAAGAGAATCAAGGAAGACCTTCTTGGAGAAGTTTGCATTTGAGCAGCCTTGAAGGAAGAGTAAGATTTCAACAGTAAGGACTAAGGAAGGTTATAAAAACAGAGGAATGACTTCAGCCCCATATCACAGAGGTGAAGATGTGAAGGATGTGTTTGGAAAGAATGACAAAGGAGTCCATTTACAAATATATATATTATATATATTATATATATATTATATGTGTGCTTGTGTGTGCGTGTGTGTGTGTGCCTATTTTTTTCCTATGTGCCAGGCATTATTTATATCCCTGGGGATACAAAGAAAGGGGCTTACATTTTTCCCCTTTACAATCAAGGGTTTTTATTTATTTATTTATTTAAATTTTTAACCTTTGTTTAGATAAGATTTCCAATTTCAAATTTTTCTCCCTCCTCCCCTCCCTCCCCCCCCCCCAGACAGCAGGTAATCTGATATATAACATTAAACATATTTTCTGCATTAGTCATGTTGTACAAGAAGAGTCAGAGCAAGAAGGAAAAACCTCAAAAAAGAAAAACAACAGCACAACAATAACAAAAGAAATAGTATGGTCCAATCAGCATCCATATTCCACAGTTCCTTTTTTTTTTTTTTTTTGCATTTGGAGAGCCTTTTCCATCATGAGTCCTTTGGAATTTTCTTGTACCATTGGATTAGTGAGAAGAATCTAGTCTATCACAGTTGATCAACACACAATATTGATGGTACTGTGCACAATGTTCTCCTGGTTCTGCTCATCTCACTCATCATCAGAGGGGCTCACATTTTAATGGAATCACTGTACTTGAGGTATAAATGTCAAGTAATCTCAGAAGGAAGACACTAGAAACTGGGGGGCAGGGAATATTGGGACAGACTTCCTTTAGAAAGTGAGATCTGAGCTGAGCCTTGAAACAAGCACAAGGGATGGGAGAGTCAAGTTGACAGAAGAACATTCAAGGTGAGACACACAAAAAGGTATAAAATGTATGGGGAGTCTGTGTGAAGAGAAGTAAATACAAGGAAAGTTTAGCTGGATCCAGAGTTTGTGGAGGGGAATAAAGCATAGGGATATGGGAAAGATAGGGAAGGGCCAGGTTAGGAAGAATGGCTTTAATGGCTTATGAGAGGATTCTATATTTAATCCTGGAGATAATGTGGAGTTCATTGTTTCATTTTGTTTTGTTTGTTTGTTTGTTTGTTTGTTGGGGGATGGGTAGGGGGTGGAGGAGAGACATGTGGTTAGACATGTGGTTTAGGATGATCACTTTGGGAACCAAGAGAAAGATAATTTGGATTGGGAAGAGACTTGAGACAGAAAGTCTTGTAAGAAGACTTGGTTGTAATGGGTGGTGACTGACTTGAGAGAGTAAGATGCATACAAGAGAAGTTGTGAATTGGAAAATGGCAAGATTTGAGGACAGATTTGATAGACAGGGTGACTGCTCTTGAGGAGTTGAGGATGACACTGTGACCTTTATTTATAAGCTTTGACCCCTCTCAGATCTTCCAAGAAAAATGTTGGAAAGTTGGTCCAACTAGATGAATGTGGGTTTGTATGTATGTACCCCAAAAGTCTCAGTGCATCCTTAAGCAAATGGAATTCTTCAGGGTTGAGATTGCAGAAAAGGATGAAGAGGAGGAAAGAAGAGAGGAGAGGGCTCCCTGAGAAGGATGCCTCCTGGATCCTAGCCCAGCTCAGCCCTCTGACTCAGCACATCGTCCTGTGACTACAGGAAGGTCCCGGTTTCAGCAGCTGAGTCACATGAATAACTGGAATAGTTGTTTAGATCAAAATTAATTCCCAGAATCACTCCAAGACAACCAGCAAGCACATGTTCTCTACTCTCATCCTTTTCCAGCTTAATGATTTAGCAGAAGGGACCACTTCTAGAATGGGGGGCTGGGGAAGGGGTGGAAGGGCAAGAGAGACATAGGCTCATTCCTGATGCTTGTTGCCCTGCTCTCCCACCCCACCTCCATTAGGCCCCTTTGGTTCACTGCATATAATTATTTTTTAAAATTTTTTTCCTACACATGGTTTCCCCAATGCAATGGAAGGTAATCTCCTTGAGGGTTCCTCAAAAGACATTTTGGTTGTAACTTTCTATTACCAGCACTTAGCAGCACAGTGGCTGATATGTGGTGGGTGATTAATATATGCTTATTGTATTGGATTGAATTAAAGGGATTGGGATGTGGTGAGAAGAGCAGTAGATTCAGAAACAAAAGATGTCATTCAGTAGCAAGAGGCTGGATTTGGGGCCACAGGAGCTGAGTTCAAATTATGGCTCTGCTACTTCCTACTTATGTGTGTGATCTGTCACAGGTCACTTCTCTGAGCCTCAATTTCCTTTTCTGTCCATTGAGAATATTGGGCTATATGACCCTCTCAGGTCATTGCCATTTCAGGCCCTTGCAGTTTCAAATTTTATGATCCCTTATATCCTAGGTTGGTGAACTGTATGACTTTGGCAAAGTCACTTTCCTCCTTGAACCTCAGCTTCTTTCTCTGTAAAATGAGGGCTATTGTATTTGATAGTCTCTCAAGTTCTTTGGAGTTTGAGTTAAGCTATTTAGGATTCATGTTACCTTGACCAACTCACTGCACCTCAGTTTCTTTCTCTGTAAAAGAGGAAAAATGAAACTTGTGCCACCAACTCCATAGAGTTATTGAAAGGAGAGCACTAGATAAAACAAAACTAGTGAGTAACTATTTGGAATTACTGTCCTATTTCTGAGAAAACATGGGAATTACCTGGGCCATAAAGGGTGATTAGGGTCAATCTTTCACAGCTGTTGTGCCATTTCAGTTCACTTCAACTCAAATTCATTGAATCAAATCCAATCTAACCCAACCCAATGAGCATTTATTAAGGCTTATTGCCAGATACAGTGTTAAGGGCTGGGGAAACAAAGTCCCCATAGGAATTGGCCTCTAGCTGCAAAGAACTTATATTCTATTGGAGGAATATAATGTTTACATAGATTAAAAGGAAGGAGAAAGGAAATTGAGGAAGGAAGGAGGATCAGGGAGGGCTTCCCATAGGAGGTGGTACCCTAGTGGAGCATTGAAGGAACCAGTACTCTAAGAGGAGGAAACAAGGAGGACAGGCTTTGGAGATCACTTTTCTTTCTAGAGCTAGATTCCTATGATTCATCCTCCAACCCTGACCCCTCCTCAGCTGTTGACCAAGCAACCCCATGTAGAGGACATTGGGAACTTCTTTCTTAAACTTTGCTTTAATACTTTGAAGGAGTCTATGGCCTTATTGTTGTAGATAGTCTTTCCAATGGTACAGACAGCAACCCATCTCCATTAAACTGGATGCCACAGGTATTTCTTTGGTGTAGAGAAAGGGCAACTAGATGGCTTAGTGCTGGGCTGGGAGTCAAGAAGACTCAGATAATTACCAGCTGTGTGACCCTGGGCAAGTCACTTAACTTTTGTTTGTCTTAATCCACTGGAAAGGAAATGGCAAACCACTCCAGTATCCTTTCCAAGAAAACCCCACAGACAGCATGATACACAGGGTCAGGAAGAGTTGGACATGACTGAGCAACAGCAAGTAGAGACTGACTTTCATTTGAGCAAGAAAGCACATGAGAGATTATCTACCATCCTCATTTTTTTTCAAATGAGGGAACTCAGAATGAGATAAAGTATTCTCTTGGTCCCTGCCTGGGTGGCAGGACCAGGACATGGCTTTAGGTATCTTGACTCTTTGTTCAATGATCTTGTGACCACATCATGGCGGCTCCTGCTCCAGAATAATAATAATCATAATACACATTATGGATTAATCCACATAGTGGACTAAAAGTGGCCCTGACATGAAGAAGGGTGAGAACTCTTGCTGTACATCTTTGAGCTCCCTTGAGCCTATGATCTGGGCACTAGAGGTATTCTCATCTCCTTGTACAGAGAAGGGACTGTGACTTGCCCAGGGTCACAAAGTTATTAAGTTTCTGGCAGGATTTGAACCCAGGTCTTCACTCTATCCCCATTGCCATGCCTACCTTGATAGCTCAAGGAGTCCACAGCCCTCTCAGGGCAGCTTATGCTCCCTTGAACTACATCAGGCTGACAGGCTGTGTGCTCTGGAGGAAGTTGGTCACTTGATAAACAGTCTGGAAAGCTAGCTGATGACATGGGAGATGAGGGGAAGAGCAGCAGGGAGGGCAAAGGAGGGGCTAGCCAGGGCACTGTTGGAATCATGCCAATGGGTTAGCTGTGGCATGAGAGTCTAAGCCTGTGCGGGTCACCTCCAAGTCCAAAGGGTTAACTTTGGAAACTCTACTGAATCACCTGCCAGGAACTCACTTCAGCATTCCAAACAAGCAGGGCTTGGCTGAGCCAGAGGGGTTGGGCTCTGTCCAATGCCAAGAGAAATGACAGCTGACATTTTCATACCTTGTTTCAGTTCACAAAGCATGCTCCTTATAAGAACCCCAGGAGCTAGGTACGGGAAGAGATTAGAAGACAGGGGTTTAAGTCCTGACTCTGACAACTCCTTGCTGGGCAACTGAGCCTCAGTTTCCCCTTTGTCCCAGTTTTTCCATAGAAGCTCTGGGACTTAGAGGTGTGTGCCACTTGAGGGCAGGGATAGAGTACATGAAATAAATATAGAGACCAGGAATGGATAATATAATGAATTTTAAAGTTTTTAATCAATCTATTAAAAAAAATTAACAAGTACCTACTATGTGTCAGGCACATGCTAAGCTCTAGAGATACAATGATAGAAGTGAGACTGTCCTTGCCCTCAAGGACATTACATTTCATCAGGGGAGAGGATGGATAGATTCATTCAGTCAATCAGTCAATATGCTTATTTAGCTTATTTAGTGTCCGACACTGTTCTAAGGGCTGGAGATACAAAGAAAACCAAAAGCCAGTGCCTGTCCTCAAGGAGCTCACACTCTAGTGGAGAAGGCAACATGCAAATAACTGTGCAAAAACCTTCACTTGGTCCTTTCACTCTGATGACTATCAACCTGTCTTTTCTGCTCTTTGTAGCTGAACTTCTTGAGAAGGCTCTCTGAAATAGGTGCCTCTTCCTTCTCTCCTCTTATTGTTTTTAGTCCCTTACAGTACAGATTCCAACCTCGTCATTTCACCAAAATTGCTCCCTCCAAAGTTACCAGTGATTTCTTAGTTGCCAAACCTAATGGTCTTTTCACAATCCTCATTCTTTTTGACCCCTCTGCAGCCTTTGATACCTTGACCAGCCTCTCTCCTTGATACTTTCTTCTCTTTGGGTTTATAAGACACCACTATCTCTTGGTTCTCTTCTTACCTGTCTGTCTCCTTGGCAGGATCCTTATTCAGAACATGTCCTCTAAGCATAGGTGTCCCTCAGGGTTTTGTCCTGGAGTCCTTTCTCTTTTCCCTCTATACTACTTCACTGGGTGATCTCATTGGCTCTCATGGATTTAATTTCCACCTCTATGCTGATGATTCTCAAATCTGTCTTGTCCTAAACCCTCTGCTAACCTCCAATCTCACAACTTCAACTGTCTTTCAGACATTTTGAACTGCATTTCCAATAGACATCTTGGACTCAACATGTCTAAAAGGGAACTCATTGTCTTTCTAATTCATACATTTCATAGAAAAATAGTAGAAGACACATCCATGGTGTATGAAAATTTATGTCTGTATAAATTCTTCTATTTACAGGCAAAGGGAAGTGGAAACATCATTGGTAGAAGTTGCAACTCTCAGTCTGGGGGGCTTTGCAGACACAGCCCTGGGCACACTTGGCACAACCCAATGGTTAGCAGGAGCAGCGGCTTTTCTTTTTTCTTTTTTTGTTTGTTTGTTGTTGTTTTTTGGGGGTTTTTTTGGTGGGGCTATGGGGATTGTGACTTGCCCAGGGTCACACAGCTAGTAAGTGTCAAGTGTCTGAGGTCGGATTTGAACTCAGGTCCTCCTGAATCCAGGGCTCATGCTTTATCCACTACGCCACCTAGCTGCTCCCAGCAGCAGCTTTTCTTGCAGGAGGTGCACTGGCATGATCTGCATTTGCAGGGCCTGCACAGGTACAAGAGCCACCAGTCTCACAGTTACAGTTGGGGTCCATGGCTGGCAGGTAGATATAAGGCATGCAGTTGTCACAGGTGAAGGATGAATGGGAGGAGGATGTTGTGAACTCATTGTCTTTCACCCTCAACTTTCCCCTCCTCCTATCTGGATGGTGGCAATATCATCCTCCCAGTCTCCCAGGCTTCCAGGCTCCCATTGTAAGAGTCATCCTGGGGGCAGCTAGGTGGCGCAGTGGATAAAGCACTGGCCCTGGATTCAGGAGGACCGGAGTTCAAATCCGGCCTCAGACACTTGACACTTAACTAGCTGTGTGACCCTGGGCAAGTCACTTAACCCTCACTGCCCTGCAAAAAACCAAAACCAAAACCAAAAACCAAAAACGAGTCATCCTGGACTCCTTACTCTGTCTTAGTGCCCCCTTCTCCCCTATTTGAGTTGTTGCTATGGCCTGTTGATTTTACATATGTAACATATGTCCAATATGCCCCCTTCTCTCCTTTAACACAGCCTCCATCCTCTTAGAGACCCTCATCACCTCACTCCTAGATTATTGCAATAGCTACTGGTGAGTCAGCCTGTCTCAAGTTTCTCCCCACTCCAACCCATCCTTTGTTCAGCGACCAAAGTGGCTTTTTTAAAATGCAGGTCTGACCATGTCACCTCCTTACTCCATAAACTCCAATGGCTCCCTATTGCCTCTAGGATCAAATACAAAATGCTCTACTGTCATTCAAAACCCTTCATAACACCTCCAATCTTTCCAATCTTCTTACACCCTCCTTACAAACCTGTGCACTCTTGGATCTGGTGACACTGGCCTCCTGGCTGTTACACAAAAAAGACACCACATCTCTTGGCTCTGGGTTTTTTCTCTGCCTTCCCTTCATGCCTGGAATACTCTCCATCCTTATCTTTGCCTCTTGCCTTCCCTGAATTCCTTTAAATCCCAACTAAAATGCCATCTTCTACAAGAAACCTTTTCTAATCCCTCTTAATTCTAGTCCCCCCCCCTGCTCCCCCCGCCCCCTGCCACCATTTGTGGTGTATAGAGCTTACTGTACACACTTGTATTTTTATTGTCTCTTTCATTTAGACTGTGAGCCTTTGGAGAGAAGAGATTGTTTTTCACTTTTCTGCAGTATCCCCAGAACTTAACGTAGTGCCTGGCACATAATAGGAGCTTACCAGATGTTTATTGACTGTATTGGGAGTCTTTTAAAAAAAGGCTGAATGACCACTTCCATCACAGATTTAGAGCTATGAGATCTTAGAAACCATCAAGTGTAAACTCCTTCTTTTATGATTAGAAGGATGTGAACTGACTTGCCCTGGTCACACCCCACAGCTAGTCAGAGGCAGGATTCAAACCCACATATTACTGACCAGATCATGTTGTCTTTCATGTATGCTGAGAGATATGTTAGCATGGATATTTCTTTCAGGTATGGGTCAGACTAGACACTCTCTGGGTTCCTTCCAACTTTTTAATTCTGTGATTTCTGTCAGTCCTCCTGGTCATTGCTGGTTTCCTGGGTCAAAACTGCCTTCCCACTAATACAGTTGCTGAAGGTCATGGGCTTTATAGGAAGGGGCCGGTCTCTGGTATAAGCAAAGCTGGTTAATTTCCCATCTCTGGTCTCACAGCCAGGAAGCCACTAAGGTTTGGACAATGCAAGCAAATGGAGATTACAAACAGGAGTCTGAGCGTTTCCAAGAAATGGCAGGATTCTCAAGAGCCCAATGATGAGACCAGGGCAGGGATCCAGAGCAGAGGCAGTTTGACAAGGGGCAGGGTTTTAACTCTCAGAGAAACTCACAGCTTTCTTGACTATCATAATTATCTGTTGATTGGGGATGATGGTACTCACACTAAAATATTATCAGCTAATGTTTTTTTCTAATGTTTTAAGGTTTGCAAAGCACTTTACATACATCATCTCCTTTAACATCCTAATGAGGCAGATGCTATTATTACATGTAAGGACTCAAATTCAAACCAGGGGTCATAAGTGACTTGATGGCCTGGCCTCTTCCCAACACACCATACTTTCCCTTTTCCTCTACTTTATCAAGAGGTAATATAAGAAAGAAATTAACTCTCCCATTTCTCTCTAGAAAGGTAGGTAGGATCTCTTAGGGAAGACCCAAAGTCTGCCTCCAAGGCTGCTTTCCTTTTTCCAGAGGCAGCTAGAGAGTCCAATGTATAGAGCCCTAGACCCTGAAGATCTGAGTTCAAATCCAAACTCAGATACTTCCTAGCTGTGTGTCCCTGGGCAAGTCACTTAATTATAGGCTGCCTCAGTTTCCTAAACTGTAAAATGATGATAATAATAGCACTTACATACCATTTGTGAAGATTAAATGAGATAGTACTTGTAAAGTACTTAGCACAGTACCTGATACATAGTCTATACTTTTTTTTTTTTTGGACAGGGCAATGGGGGTTAAGTGACTTGCCCAGGGTCACACAGCTAGTAAATGTCAAGTGTCTGAGGCCAGATTTGAACTCAGGTACTCCTGAATCCAGGGCCAGTGCTTTATCCACTGTGCCACCTAGCCACCCCCCATAGTACATACTTAATAAATGTTTCTTTTCTTTTTTTCTTCCATCATTTTTTCCCAGAAGGACTCCTTGGTAGCAATTGTAGAGAAGCAGATTTCAAGGAAGAAATTTCTAACATTTAGAGCTGTCCCAAAACAGAGCTATCTGAGATATTTTGTCAAGTGGTGAGCTCCCAATCACTAGAAATGTTCATATGATCATAGATTCAGAGCTGGAAAAGATATCACAGTCCATCACATACAATTTTGACCCCCCTTTAATAAAAGAGGAATCTGAGGTGGAGAGAGATGAAGTGATTTGCCAAGGGCCATCTAAGGCAGGGTTTGAATGCAACTTGTCCCATCCAAGTTCATGGCCCTATTCACATGACCTTTGGAAGCTGGCTAACCATCGCCAGGGATGTGATGGAGGGCGTTAATGAATTGGTTGTAAGATTGTACTAGGTGACCTTTAATGCCATTTCCAAGATCCCAGCTTAAATATTCTATAACTCTAAGTATGAATCATAGGATGAGTCATCGATCAATGTGCCTTACATCAGAGGGTAAGTTATTCAGTTGAGTTGAGGAAAATCGTTCTCTTTGTAAACCCTAAATCCCATTATTGGAATCATGGACTCATAGATCCTGGAATTATAAGGGACTTTTAGAGGTCATCTGGACTAGCCTCCTGGTTTCCCATAGGTGAAGTATTATGATCCCCATTTTTACAAAAAATAAACAAACAAACAAACAATGAGAACAACAACAACAAAAAACAACCAAGACCCAGAGGGATTACATGGTTTGTGTAACATTAGTTAGTGAAGAAGTGTGGGGTACAATGAGTATTTTGAAAAACTCTTGGAATCAGAGATCCTGGTTGCTAGCTCTGTCTCTGATGTTAATGAGCTTGTAAGACTATGGGAAATCATCTCACAGGCTCTGAGTCTCAGTTTCCTTCTCCAGAAAATATGGATAAAAATAATGTCTATGACTTAAGTCATGGAAAATCACGTGAGATACTATTCTTTTTTTGTCCAGATCTGGCCTCATTCTAGGGAATTCCCCAAATGGAAACCTCTTCCACTTAACAGACTGGCAAATCACACAATGCTTATGGTCTTAGAGAACTATCTGGGGTGTTGAGAACTGGAGTAATTTCTTAGAGCATTAGACCTGGAGTTAGAAAGATCTAGTTCAAATCCTGTTTTAGACACTGACTAGCTGTGTGACCCTGGGCAAGTCACTTAACCTCCGTCTACCTCAGTTTCCTTAACTGAAAAAGGAGGAAAATGATAGCATCTATCTCCCAGAGTTGTTGCAAAGATCAAAGGAGATAATATGTTTTAAGTGCTTGGCATGCTAGACATTCTATAGATGCTGTTCCCTTCCTTCCTTCCTTCCTTCCTTCCTTCCTTCCTTCCTTCCTTCCTGGGTCACATAGTCAATATATGTTAGAGTCAGGACTTGCACAATGATTTTCAACAATCTGTCCCCCTTTCCATGTTTTCCCTTTTGCAAACTTCATAGTTCTACATAAATATCAGCTGTTAGTGTCATCTCCAAACTGGCTTTCTATACAGCAGATATTCATTCATCCCTATGCACATTCTATCCCTTCTCTCTTATATAATGTGAGCTTAAGGGCAGATTTTTTGTTGGTTTTTTTTTTGCTTTTGTTTTGGTATCTCCAGAACCTACTAACTTCCTTACACTTAGTATGCCCTTGGTCAATATTTCTTGGGTTGAGTTGAATTATTATAAAATGCTTTATGAGATTTAAAAAAATGCTCTGCTCCAAGCATAGAGGAAAAACTCTGTCCCTGACTTACAGCCCCCTCCACCCATATTCAAAATTTTTAGAAGTGTGGAAGTCTGTTTAAGGTAATAGGAGTATAGTCCAATGATAATGATAGGTTGCAGGAGACCAGCTACCCTGTGGAGACCATTACCAGAGTAATGAGTCAACAAAGAGAAACTGAGGGACACCAGGGCAAGTGGAAGGGGATGGAGCAAGGAAAAGTGGCATCACAAGTTCCTCATTTTAGTTGGAAAAGAGCAGGAGACTCTTGAATAGGGTAGAATCCTGGGGCAGGACAGGGCTAGGGAGGAGACTATCAGGGGTGTGGTTGTGGGGAAGAAAGCCACTTGTCAGTAACTTCCTATGTTACCTAATTATTCTTGCTAATGAGACCCTGAACTCAGTTTCTTATATTCCATTGTAGGACTTAAAGTGCTGTAAGTGCCCCTAAAAATTTCAGCCACCTAGGACAAAGGTCTGGCTACCATGTCTAAGTTATGGTATGAGAAATCCCATGATGTACTATTGCTTGCCACTCTTCTTTGGGATAGCTGCTATTATTAATAATTTTTTGCTATGTATTACAGTGATCCATCCCTGAAATGTTATCTATTGAGAATCTGAAGCTGAAGGATCTTTAGAATTCAGGAGTTTGGGACTGCATTAGGGTTAATTTAACCATGAGTCAATCTAATACTGACATTAGTCCAGGAATGAGGGGCAAGCTATCTTAGGTGAGAGAGGAAGAAAAAAGAGAAAAGACGGAAAGAAGGAAGAAAAGAGGGAAGGAAAGAGGGAAGAAGGATGGTGGAAAGGAAGAAAGGAAGGAAAGAAGGATGGAAGGAATGAAGGAAACAAGAAAGGGAGAGGAAGGGAGGAAGGAAGGAAGGAAAGGAGAAAGATTGTTTTCCTAATATCAAGTCTAAATTTGTTTCTTAGAAGCTCTTTTCTGTTGCTCCCAGTTCTTCCCTTTGGCGACCCTGTTAACATGTCTGCTGCTTTCCCCATGATAGCCCTCAGGATATCTTGAAGATTATAGGGTTAGAGGAAGAAGGACGCTTTAGAGCCCATATCATCCAACTCCCTCATTTTATAGAAAAGTAAACTGAAGCAGAAGCAATGAAGTAACTTGCCAAAGGTCACATAGATAGTAAGCATCAGAGGTAAGATTTGAATCCAGGTCCTCTGATTCAAGAACCAATGTTCTATTAATATACAACACTGGATCCTTCAAGTGTTTCTCATTTGAAAAGATATCCATCACATGCCCCTTAAAGTCTTTTCTTCTCCAGGATAGACTTGGCATGGTGCATAGAGTACTGGAATTGGAGCCAGGAGGACTTGGGAACTCAGTCAGAGGTTTAGTGGTCTTTGATGACAAAAACTTGAGAATGAGGGAGCTGCTCCAGCCAGATTGCTCTGGCCAGCTGGGGAAAGAGTTGAGCTTCACTTGGCCAACTTGGACTGAAGTGCCCCGTGTAATCATGTTGTTCATGGCAATTAGAGTTTTCATCCAACCATTTTCTTCCTTCTGGTCTCCCATGGGCTTCTTGGCTTAATGGAACCCTTCCCTCCTAGTTGACCCTTGTAATCATACATAGATGAATTTTAATGAATTATTCTCTTAAAGGCATGTTCTTCTTAAATAGAAAAGAATGTCAATACCAGAAGCCCCACCTGTTTTTGCACAATATACAGGATTTTCTTGGTGCCCAGAGCAATGGAAGTTCACCATGACTTTGACAAAAAGAGCAAAAACCTTCTTGCATGCTTCTGACATAACTGGACTGACTTTGGGCCATCTGTCATCTTCTAATGAAGCAGCTGTTAGGGAGCTGAGGGGTTAATCAACAGAAGTTGCCTGGGAGCAATGGCAGGCCAAGATTAGGGGGAGGGACCCAAAGCTAAACACCTGGTGAGGATATGCATGGAAATGAGCATGGGAAGTCTTGATAAGGCATAGACCAAGCAGACACAGATGGATCAGGGGGCAGACAATACTAGGCATGGGGGCCACTGGGAGTGGAAATTGGGATGAACTTTGTTTACTCAGAAAAATAGAAAGTAAAGAGAAGATATTATCTGTCTTCCCTTTGGGGGGGAAGAAGAGGCTGAGCAAACTTATTCTGCTTGGCCCCAGAGGGCCAAACTGGGAACAATAGGTGGAAATTACAAGGAAGCAGAATTCGAGTCAATATTAAAAAGTTGGAGTGAACAAAGAGGTGCAGCAATAGGCTTCTGTTCAAAGAAGCTCAGAGTTTTCCATCACTGGTTCGAACAACCATCTGTCAGGAACACTGAAGAAGGGATTACTCACTGAGTGGGAAGCTCCATTACATTCCCTCTAGTAAAGGTCCTTCCAACTCTGAAACTTAAAACTAGATTAGGAATTTCTTGGGAAATCACAGCATGTAGAATCATAATTTTAGAGTTGGAAGAGATGTTAAGAGGCCATTGTGCTCAACATCCTTTCCTCCACCCCCTTTTTTACAGATGAGGAAACTGAGGCACATAGGGATTAAGGGACTTGCCCAAGGTCGCATAGCTAGGAAGTGTCTAAGGTAGGATATGAACATGGCTCTTTCTCACTCCAAGTCTAATGTTTTGTTCACTAAGCCACACTGTTTCCATCATCAAGTCTGCTTCACTTAACTCAGAGATGAGAGAATTGAGGTCCACGAAGGTAAACAACATGGTCCATGGGTGGAGTCAGAATACCAGCCCAAGTTCTTTGAGTCTTAGCTTGGGGAGAACTTCTTATATGTGAAGCAGACCTCAGAGGTCATTTGGCACAACCCCTTCTTGTTTTATAGGTGAGGAAGCTGAGGGCAGTTGGGACTTGCTCCTGATCCCCTAAGCATAAGTAGTGAATTTGAAATACAAACCAGGGTCCTCTGATAGAATTTCAAGGTTCTGTGCCCTCCCCACAGCTTCCCCCCAATTCTCTAAGATCAGCTACAAGCTAGAGGAGAAGGGGAGTATCACAAGAGACTGGGTAATGGATCTCTGGTCTGAGGAGCTGGTTTCGAATCCCAATTTTGTCACAGCAACTGTGCCACCCTGGTGGGATTACTTGGTCCTTCAGAGCTTTAGTTCCCTCACCAGTGAAGGGGGCATGATAATACCTGCACCATTTACCTGACAGGATTCTTGTGAGGGTAGCAAAGCCCCAGAGTGGTAGAAAAATATGAGCTTTTCTGACAACTCCAAATTCAGTGAAAAGTTCCCTTAGAACGGCAACCAGGGAAGTGAAGGTGTGATGTGGTGGGTAGAACTCTGGACTTGGATTCAAGAAGACTGGGGTTCAAAAAGTATTGCTGAGTTTCACTGACTTTATGACCATGGAAAAGATACTTAATCTCCCTGACCCTCAGTTTCTATGTCCATAAATTGGGGATAATGACAGCACTGATCTCTGAGGGTTGACTGTGAGGCTCGAATGATATAATGTGAATATGTGGTTTTCTAAGTCAATATGCCACCAGTAGGGATCCTTATGTATGGTTTAGAGACCCACCCATTTCTATTTGAACTTGACACCACTGATATAGACAATGCTTGAAAAGTTGTTGGCAAATTACCAACCTGCATTGACAGGGGGAAACTTCAACAATGGGAGTTCCCCACACCAGTGAAATCAGGTGTAGTCTCTATCCTATTCTTTTTTTGTGTGTGTGTGAGGCAATTGGGGTTAAGTGACTTGCCCAGGGTCACACAGCTAGTAAGTGTTAAGTGTCTGAGGCCGGATTTGAACTCAGGTACTCCCGAATCCAGGGCCGGTGCTTTATCCACTGCACCATCTAGCTGCCCTCTCTATCCTAGTCTTAAGAAGTAAGTGTAGCCTATTCTAGCCTAGGTGTATAGCAGAATAATCCTATGATTCAAGCTCATGGTTACAATGCAATGAGGAATACACCATATGGACCATCAAATGCAGTAAAGACAATTTCAATTGAAAGAATATTAAAAGGGATATAGTTCCTAATTAAATTCAAAATAAAATTCAACTCCTCTTCTTTTCTCTGTTCATTACAGAAATCTGCAACATTTAGGGATGCATCCCTCAGGATAAGTTCTGCTAAAACCTTCCTGAGCACCAGGCCCCCATAGGCTGAGCCTTTCTTCGTGCCTCAGGGGGCAAGGGACTCAAACCAATCATTCTAGTTCTATTTCTCCAGGACAACCAAATCCCAAAGATGTCTGCTTCTGCCATAAGGTGAGAAAGTGGGTGTCACAAATAGAGATTATTTTTCTCTCTAGGAGTTGGCTGTGAGAAAAGATATGGGAAAATTGCTTCAAGGGATATTAAGACAAGTGAGCACTGTCCCCACTCTCCCCCAACACCCAGCCTCCATGCCCTTCTGCACTTGGACTCTACTCATCATACTGAAGAAGTGAGTCAGAAGGGCATAGTAGAAGACATATTCCAACAAGGTTCCTAAATTGTGGCAATAAGTACACAAAAGAATGTCAGGATTAAAGAACATATGCATTCTGGGACAACTTCAATCTGGCTTTTCATCATCAACATTCGAGAATATCCCAACAGAAGTAGAAAGACCCAGATCTTTCAGGTCATTCGATGTGAACATGTTAGAGTATTTTGAAATTCTTCCATTAAGGAAATTCTCAACAAGGAAGGCACTAGAATTAGGGAGGCAGTTGGGAAAGTCTTCTTGCAGAATGTATGATTTCACCTTGAACCTGCAAGAAGTCAGGGCAGCAAGGCAGTATAAATGAGGCATAGCCTTCTAGTTATGGGGGACAGCCATTTTGAAAGCTCAGAGCTAGAGGACAAAGTATCTTGTGCAAGGAACAGCAAGGAGGTCGTAGTCACAGCATCACAGAATATGTGGTTAGGAATAAAGTGAAAAAAGACTGAAAAGGCAGGAAGACATCAGATTATGAAGGGCCTTAACATCCAAACTAAAATTTTGTATTTGATCCTAGAAGCAACAAGAAGTCACTGGAGTTTATTGAATAGAGGGATGATGTGGTCAGATCTGGGGAAGATCATTTTGATAGCTGAGTGAAATTCTAACTGAAGTAGGGAGAGACTTGTGACAGGGAGATGGAAAAGCAGGCTGTTAAAAAAAATCAGATGGCAGGTGGTGACGGTCTGTTCTGGGGTAGTAGCAGTGTCAGAAGAGAGAAGGGGACATATAGGAGAGACATTACAAAGGTGGACATGGTAAGATGACAACAGACTGGATATAGAAGGTGAGAAATAGTGAGGAGTCAAGGATGACATGTAAAAGGTGTTGTCTTATACAGTCAAAGGGGAATGGCTTGAGGGGAAAGATGATGACTTCTGTTTCAAACATATTGAGTTTAAGATGTTTACATGACATCAAGTTTGAAATGTCTAACAGCCACTTGGGTATGTGAGATTATGGGTTGGGAAAGAGGTAAGGGTTGGCCAAATAGATCTGAGTCATCTGCATAGAAATGATAATGGAATCCATGAGAGCTAATGAGATCAATCAGTGAAATCTTATAGTAGGAGAAGAGAAGAGGGCTCAGAACAGAGCCTCAGGGGACAACCACTCTTAATGGGTGTAATCTGGATGAAGGTCCAACAAAAGAGACTGAGAAGGAGCAGTCAGAAAAGTAGGAGGAGAACCAGGAGAAAGTGATATCCCAGAAACCTAGAGAGAAGACAATATCAAGGAGGAAAGGTTGATGAACGATGTCAAAGGCTGCAGAGAGGTCAAGAAGGATGAGAAATTAGTATTATTATTTTATTAGTAAAGTTTGAGTATGATTATAGAAGAATTATCATCAGCATCATGTGACTTCTTTGATCCCTTTCAGCTTTAATACAAGGTGTAGCTACCTAATCTCCCTCCCTCTCTTCCTCTCTCTCCTCTCTCTCTCCCCTCATCTATCCATCAATCCACCCCTCTATCTTTCCTCTAAATGTATGACTCTGTGATACCATCATCCTCTGTTTCAATATTCTATGTTCCAAGATCCCTTTAAGCTTTGACATTTATTGCTTTTAGACACTACGATTCTCATGTCTTCTCTGGATTTACCATTCTTTGTTTTATGTTACAATATTCCATATTCTGAGGTCCTCTCTAGCTTTAATGTTTCATGAATTCTTGATTTTCCAAGGCAGGATGCCAGCCAGATAAGCCCACTAACCAGAGTCTTGCCATGTGGCATATGAGAAACAAAACGCCAATTGGAAGTAATAATAGTAATGATAATAATAATAATAAAAAATTATTTTTTTCAGACCTGACATCTGCTGCTTATTTGAATGGTTGTTTGGCAAGAGTTTAGATTAGTCATGGTGGTCAGAACTGGAGGAAATAATTTGGTGGTCATGGCAACCACAATCCCTATGGTACTGGCATGATGGAAATAGCTCATAAACTTATGCCCCCTCCCTGAGCGGTTCATGGCTGAGATGAGATGCTTCTTTAAGGTGAAATCTTCAGGCTCCCCAAGATCACCCTCCTGTCCTAGTCATTTAAACCCACATTCTTTCTGTTGCATTTCTTTTGCGACCTCTTTAGAAAACATCTGGGCCTGATCCTCAGTTCTGATTTCTTTTCCCAGTTGAAAAGACAGTAAAAACTTCTCTAGTTCTTGACTCATAGGACTTCCCTTTGGCTCCAAAGGTGAATGATGAGTTCGACAAACTTTGAAAAACTCAAGGTGAATGACAACTGTGTAGAACACAGATCAGTCCCTCTCCTGCTGCAGGTTGAGAAAAGCAATAAGGGAGACAATTCCTTTGCCCCCACTGATACATTGTTTTCTGCAGTTGAAAATATGAAATAAAAAAAATGAAATAATCTGATCTATTGTGTCACCAACCAGTGACACGATCTGTAGAAAATGGAACGCATAGACAGGGAGACTGAAGTTGGAAAATTGTCTTCAAGAGGCAGAGGGGTTAAATTTGTCCTGCTTGGTCTGAAAGTGCAGAACAAAGAAAAAAATGAGTACAGAAAGGCACATTAGATTTGTTGAAAAGAAAGACTGTCTAACAGTTCCAGCTATCTAGATATAGAAGGGGATGTTCCCAAAAGGAGTGAGGGAGCTCCTCCTCATTGGAAGTCTTCAGGCAAATGTCGAATGACTCCTTATAGGATTAAGATTCAGGGGATTTGGGGCAGCTAGGTGGTGCAGTGGATAGAGCACCGGCCCTGGAGTCAGGAGTGCCTGAGTTCAAATCCGACCTCAGACACTTAACACTTACTAGCTGTGTGACCCTGGACAAGTCACTTAACCCCAATTGCCTCACTTAAAAAAAAAAAAAAAGAAGATTCAGGGGATTTTATTTCAGTACAAGTTTGTCTCAAAGACTTGGGAGACCTTCCAATCCTGAGGTTCTGGGATACCGGTAGAAAAATGGCCTTGAAAATATTGGCAGCAAGCAAGAAACGCACCTACATGTTAGTAAGGGAAGAGGGCATGGTCCCCATTGTATTGAGTCTTCAGGGATTTTCAAACAACCTCTCAGCATGTATTTGTGGTCATAATCACTTGTGTGAGTCCCCTCAGGGCTGTCTCCTCGCTCCTCCTTATAAAGAGGGTGCACATTTCCCCCTAGGACTGATTGAGTCAAGCCAGCGTCCTTTGTCCTCCCTTTCTGGTTTTAAACCCAATAGTCAATGAATGTCAATTGTGGTTCCCAGCATTTCCTTTGAATAGGATGCAATCTATTAGGAATAGGTATTTTTTAAAAAGTCATCATAAATGAAAAGTGGTATCTGATAGCAGGGACAGGTAGGGAGTATGAAAGCAAGACTAGATGTGGTGTGACCAGAAGGGCACTGTACTGGAGTGTATTAGATTGTGTGCCCCTTGAGGAGAGGAATTGTTCTGATGTTTCTTCCTATCCAAATAGCACAGCGCCTGGCACATCATAAGCATTTAATACATGCTTGTTGGCTTGACTTGGCTTCCAATTCTAACTTTGCTACTGAACAGGGACACATGAATTCACATTTATGAATCTCTGAACCTCAGTTCCCTTAATTGTATAATGGAGATATTGACACTCACAGCCTCTACTTTTGAGGGTTTTGGTGGGGAAAGCACTTTCCAGATCTTAGAGTGTTGTAGACATGTTTGTTATTTCTTCATCCACAAAATGGGAGCAAGGCTATGTATATAATACCTTGTAGGGCAGGAATAAGGAAGGAGATTGGGAAATCTTAGAGTGTTATATACATGTGAAACTGATAATAATACTTATGTAATGACATAGACAATTGTAATGGTTGTAACAAGGTCCCCAATAGCTGGAGGTGACGGAACAGGGGCATCTACCCTTGTCCACCTCCTCCCCCTCCAACTAGGGGACATATGCTCCTACCCTCTCTCGATTGGGGATCTAGAGCCACAGGGCTTGGTCTAACCTCTGCTACAAACTTACTGTGTCACTTTGAACAAGTCACTAACCTTCTCTGGGTCTCATGCCTCTTTTCTGTAAATAGAAGGAATAAAGAAAGCAATCAGATGGCAAAGTGGGTAGAGAAGAGGACCTGGAGTCAGGTAGATCTGAGTTTGAATTTTACCATTCACTATCATTGTGACCATGGGAATATATTTTAACCTCTTTCAGCCTCACTTTGTTTCACAGGGTTGTTGTGAGGACAAATCATATCTCTATATTCATATATAGAGATCTATAGATATTGTGTTTTGCAAACCTTAAAGAGATATGTCAATGCTAGATACTATTATTAGGGTATGACATCTGAAAAGGTCCCTTCCTCTAGGATGTCATTTTTGTTGTTGTTCAAAAAGCCTCTTTCTTTGAAAGGACAAGAGAAAAGGGATGTTTTTAAAGCTCTAATCTCCTTCACACAGTGAAGGTCTCTCCAAAGGCCCTCCCATCTCTAAGATCTCATGATCCTAAGATTTCTCAAGCATTTGCACCTTGGGAGAACCATCTTGTTTCCAATTTCCTCTCCCTCCAGGCTCAAAGACTCATGGGAGAGTGTGAATATGAACCTCCCGGGAGGAAGCCCCATTGATGGATATTCCATACACAATTATCCCCATGTAGCCAGGGCCCAGCTTCCCAGACTTTGCAGACAAAGAGCAGGAGGAGACTTGTTGCTGAAGAATATGAAGTAGGTAATACGGTGAGGCTGACATGATGGATGTGCCAGCAATATTGCAAACCATTAGAAATGGCACACAGCGGGGGCGGAGAGGATGTCAGGACAAATGACCATCACTAATCAAGCCCTCGTTAAGATGGTTTGCAGTGTGCCAGCTCACTCCAGGCTTGATTAAGGAGGTGAAATCAGAACCAGGAGGGGCTGGGGGAGTCTGGCTCTGTTTGAGAAGGCCTTTTGCAATCAAAGATTGGTTCCCAAATAAATGAAATACAGGAAATGATACAACACACCATCAGTCAAGACTGGACAGTCCTAACCTTGAGGAGGCAGGAGAAAAATGTCCTCAGAGAGAGAAAGTGGGATATCAATGACAAACTATTCAGCCCTTGCCATGAAGGGGAAAGGGAAGGCTGAGATTCATGAGGAATCAGGGTTTTTAATTCATAACTTGAATTAAGGAGGTAACAAGGAACAGTTGAAAGATCCCCAAGAACAGGGTTTGAGTGCTGGTTCTGCTCTTTAATGCCCTGTGCTCTGGGGCCAATGATTTAATTGCTCTGGGATTTGTTGTCTTATCATTTTAAAAGTGAGATTAGACTAAGGCGCCTCATTTGCTCTTCCCAGTGGAACGGTGGAAAGGGTGACGGATTTGGAGTTGGCAGACCGGGTGTCCATACAAATTCTGCCAATGTGTAGCCTTGGGAAAGTCACATGTCTTTAAGCCTTAGCATCCCTATTGGTAAAATGAATAGGTTGAGGGGGCAGCTAGATGGCGCAGTGGATAAAGCACCGGCCCTGGATTCAGGAGGACCTGAGTTCAAATGCCAGTCCAGACACTTGACACTAGCTGTGGGACCCTGGGCAAGTCACTTAACCCTCATTGCCTAACCAAAAAAAAAAAAATGAATAGGTTGATCAAGCTCCCTCCCAGGTCTAGATCTATGAACCAGTGGGGTAGCTAGGAGCTTGTGAAGAACACTGAGAAAGGCTTCAGAATTCAAAGGCCTTCTATGTTCAATGTAGTTGGGAGGTGGAGTGTTCTGTGTGAGCAGCAGTAAAAAAGCCAATCTCTGGATTGGATTGCAGAGTAGAACATGGCACACAGAGATGAGTCAAGTGAAAGAATACTGGAAAGGTTGGGTTGGGAGTGGATCATAAGAGAAGAAAGGCTTCCTGTAGGAGATGACATCCAAACAGAGCTATTCCATCTCCTGCTATCATGTATTTCTAGTCTTCACCATCTCTGACTGCCCTGAAGAGGGACCATCTCAAGGAGGACTTCTCATGAGGAGGCAGGAAGGTCATTTGTCTTGGATCCTGGAGATGAGATTTATACATCCAGCCCAGGGGTGAGTGATCGTCCCTCCCTGCTTCTCCAAGAGTCTGTCTTGCCCAGAAATTCTACTTCCTCTCAACAATTTATCAGGGATGAGTAGGGCAATTCTAAGCTTATACCATAAGTCTGAGGCCCCAAGTTTAATGGACTCCTCTTCTGTTTCAGGGCCCTGGAAGCTGATGCTGAAAAATAGGGTAGGAGAAGAGGGGAAAAGCTACTGCTACAAAGGACTTGAGATGCTCCTGGCTTAAGCATCAGAGAGGGCAGACTGCCTGGCAATGGTGCCCTCCACTTTTCCTGACACACACACTCCCCTTGGGTTGTGGGCTGAGGAGGAACATGGTGAAATTCATACCAAGTTTATCCTATCCACTTCCAGCTTACCCATTCCCCCAATGCCTGGAATCTACTCCTTCCTCAGTTTTGACTCTTAAAATCTAGTTTCTTTCAAGACTTAGCTCAGGTGACACCTTCTGTATAAAGTTTTATAGGCAGCAGAATAGTGCACTAAGCCCTGAATTGGAAGTTGGGAAGACCAGAGTTCAAATCCAGCCTTAAACATCTAGTACCTGTGTGATTCTTAACCGTTATCTGTCTCAGCTTCCTCAAATGTATAAGGGGTATAGTGACAGCACTTAAATCTCAGCATTGTTGTGAGGATCAAATGAGATAATATTTGTAAATTACTTTGTAAATCATAAAGTGCTTTAATCCCATCCTTTGCTAGTGTCCTTTTTCCTACAACCTTGTGTATGTATAATATATTAGACAGATATATATATATATATACATACACATATACGCTGTATATACACACACATAAATATATCCATATATACACATTCACACAAAAACATATTGCTTCCATTGATAGACTGTACATTCCTTTAGGGAAGGGAATTTTCCTTCTTAATCTTTGTATCTCCCAAACCTGCTTGTAACCAATCAGAAGTCTATTTTAAGTGTCTACTCTTTGATAGGTCTCTCCCTGTTGAATTTCTTTCCATGGAATCTTGCCTGTTCTTTTTCTGAACCCTTGGAAATCTCTTCTCCCTCTGTATCACAAGCATATGCTCAGCAGTTAATAAGTTCTTGTTGGCTGATTGATTAATTGATTCTATGAGTTCTCCATGGTCCCTTTGGGGGTTAATGTGCATCTTCACATTAAGGGTGGTAGTTTACCTCTGGTGACTACCACAGTGGTGTACAGGGTAGGCACATAATTAATGATGAATATGAGCCTTTTAGAAATCAGAAAATGCTATAAAGGAATGAGGTTAGGGAAGGACAAGAAGTCTTATTGCTGGCTGGATTGTGGCTGGATGAGTGAATCAAACTCCTTTCCAGTCCGGTATACTGGAAAACTGAACACAAACTCAAAAGTCCTTAATTGAGTCCTAGGACTACTACTTTTTACTCTGCTGACCTTGGTCAAGACAACAAGCATTTATTAAGTACTTACTGTGTGCTAGTAACTTGTATGCTAAGTAATATATTTATTTTTTCTATGATTTCTTCTCTGATGCACTCATTATTTAAGATTTCATTGTTCAGTCTCCATTTGGGTCTATATCTTTTGTTTGTGGTTCCTGAACCAATTGCTACTCTTATCTAAATATGATTTGTAAAAGACATCTATACTTTGCCTCTTTAGATTTCAATTTCCTTGTCTGTAGATTAATCATGTGCAGATAAGAGTTTATTGAGAACCTTACTGGTTATTTTACAAATGAAGAAACTGAGGCTCAGAAAGATTATAATCATACTGCTAGCTAGTGACTCTTGTCTCTCTAGTGGGGTTGTTTCAAGGAACAAGTGAAATAATGGATGGGGAAGTATGATAAAAGGACAAATTGCTTTGCAAATGTGGCTAGTGAATTGAAGTTTGGGCTCAGAGTTCAAGTTTTGCTTCTGAATTATATTGACTATATTACCCAGGACAAGACTTTTAAACTCTTGGTGTGCCAGAAAACTCTCCAAGATTGTATGTTGCAGATGAGTTGTAAGTCTTCATCAGTGGTCTCTGTATTTAGGAAATCACAGCCCCATACAAAAACAAAGAAAAAAGAAAGCAAGCAATTAAGAATAGAAGTGTGGGGTAAGGCTTCTATAGTGTCCACTGTGTGCCAGACATCATGCTAAGCACTTTTTACCAACATTACCTCATTTGATCCTCACAACTCTGGGATGTAGGGATTTTACAGATGAGAAAACTGAGTCAAATAGAGGTAAAGTGACCAGCCCAACAACATATAGCTAGTAAGTATCTGAAACTAGATTTGATCGACTGGTTTTCTATTAAAAATTCATATTCAGTCCATTAATCTTATAATTTTTTATTTTGTTATTGTATTATTTTTTAATGTAATGATCATAAAGATATAATTTTCTCTGAGCAGTCTGAGGACTACTATAGCTGCATCCCAGAAATTTTGATCTTTTGTTTCACCATTATCATTTCCTTTTACAGTTATTGGTTGTTATTAAAATTTGTTCTTTGACTCACTATTTAAGATTTCATCATTAAGTGTACATTTGGGTCTGGATCTTTTGTTTGTGGTCCTTGAACCAATTTCTATTCTTATTTCATTATTGTCTATAAAGGATGTATCAACTATTTATATATTTTTATATTTGTTTGCAATACCTCTGTGCCCTATTAAGTGGTCAATATTTTTTTTTAAAAAAAGTGTCATGTGGTACAGAAAAATATGTAGATTCTTTTGCTGTATCATTTAGGTGATGCCATAAGTCTTTTAGCTTTAGTTTCTCCAAAAATTTGTTCAGTTCTATATTTTCTATTTTGATTATTTTTCTGTTAGACTCATCCAAAACAGATAGAGGGATATTGAGGTCTCATGTCACTATTGTGTTATTGTCTTTGTCTTGAAGTTGAGATAATGTTTCCTGTATGAATTTGGATGGGAAGGCATTTGAAGTATATAAGTTTATTGCTGATATTGGTTTGTTGTCTATGATTCCATCCAACATAATATAATTTCCTTGTTTATCCCTTTTAATTTTTTGAATGTTTGTTTTTGCTTTGCCTGTTAATATGTTGGCAATGCCTCATTTTTGATTCACTTGAAGAATAGTAGATTTTTTCCATCTTCAGTTTTATTTTGCATACATATTTTAATGTGTTTCTTATGAGCAACAGATCACAGGATTTTGTTTTCTTATCCATTTTCGTCACTTTTTCATTTTATTGGATGGTTTAGTCCATTCACATTTAAATATATAAGAGGTTTATCCCATCTCTAAATTTTTTTTAAGTTATGATTTTTCCTCTTCTTCTAATGTCAATTGAGTATTATGTTCCTTCAGTTACTTTACTTTAATCTTAATTTAAAAGGTAGACCTGTTCTCTCTGACTGTCTTCCAACTCTCATCTCCTCTTGTCATTTTTTACCCTTTTCCTTTTAGGGTTTTGTTTATTAATCCCTCTATCTTGTTTTTATCTGGTTATATATTTCTTTTTCTATATTTCCCCCTCTCCATCAGGTAAATTCCCTCTTCTTCTCTGCCCCATTCAGCTAGTCCTGTTCATTAGATTTTAAATTTCATTTTTGTGTCCCTTTCCCAAAAGGATTTATATCATTCTCTTCATTATCCATTTCCCCTTTCTATCTACTCAAGAACCTCATTCCCTTATTCATGACTCCTGGAATCACCTGATCTCTGTCTTTTCTCTGTATTTTTCATACACTCAAAGCTTCCAAGGTACCTCTTCTAGACTCTGCCCTTGAAGAACTTTCTGCCACTGCCTTGTAGAGCTTACTCCAGAATAATGCCAATTATTGCATGTGTCAGAAAAGACACTGACTGATGGTAGGGCACTTCCATACCCCATCCAACTGAGGGTGGATGGGAACTCAGGTCTCCCTGATTCCAGCCCCAGTGCTCCATCCACTTTGCCAATAAAAATTCTCTCGCTGATGGATTTTTGAAGTCAATAGTCTATTTTCCAGGTCATGCTCAAAGCTAATAAAATTGAAATGGCATCATTTACTTCCAGCCTATCTTACCCTTTTGGTGACAATCACCCTAACCATAAAAGTCTTCCAGAACTCATTAACCCTAGACTATGTCTAAAGGCAGTTTACTGTACTTGCTAGAGTTTCAGAAGACCTGCGTTAAAAATCTGCCCTTTTTACACACAGCATTGGATTGACTCTAATAAGGTGAACTTTATTACTCACAAATGCAGTGATTCATAGGGAGATACAGATGCGATCAGTCAGGCCTTTAAAAGTAACATGACTTGCCCAGGATCACTTAGCTGGTAAGCAGCATTCAAACCCAGTTTTCCTGATAGTCAAATGTGCTGACCGTTATTATTGCATTTGATGATTGTTATTATTGAGCCTTGTTTTCTTGATAGAAAACAAGGCTCAGGCTGCATGTCTCCTGGTAGAACTGATGGCTCTAGGGAAGGGCATGACTTCCCAGAATATCCCTTCCCCCTCCCAGTTCCCCATGTAGGCAGCTGCTATTCCAGCTGGGCAGCTGCGTTAGTATTCTTAAGTAGTCTCTCTCAGAAGAGAGTCTGCTCAGATCTCTAGCTGGGAAGTTGAGACCTCTGCCTTTGAGGCAGATGGGGAGAACCAATGAGTCCCAGATCTCAGAAGCCAGAAGGCCTGGACTCTGTTGCATTGCCAGGGTCTTCTGTCAGTTTAAGGAGACAATAAGCTAATGATGTGCTAAAGTGTTTTCCTCCCCCCTTACTGGGAGGTTTGGCCGGCAAAGGCTATTTTTATTGTTATTATTATTCGTAAACAATTTCACATGACTCCTCCAAGCTGCAGAGAACTAGCAGCCAGAAAGGAAAGACCCTCCCCCTCCATCCACCCCCATTCACACCCCCCACCCCCCAGTTAGTCCAGGAAGCCAACATGTGAGTGAACTGGCTGGATCTGGAGATGACTCCACGTGCCAGGAGGTAGCCTCTGGGAAAAGATCTATGGTGTGGTGAAACTGGCCTTGATTTAGCATCCCAGGTCCAGGATCAAATCTTGGCTCTGTTACTAACTTCTTGTGTGACTTTGGGCAAGTTTTTAAACTTCTCTGTACCTCAGTTTCTTATCTGGAAAAATGATCTTTAAGGTCCAAATAACCATAAAATATCATATTAACTTCTTGGCAGAGAGTTAATAGACTAGAGATGCATAATGAGATATGCATTCTCAGCCAAGGGCAATGAGGTTTTTTCTCTTTCTTTTTTCTTTTCTTTTCCTTTTTTTTCTCTTTCTTTCTTTTTTTTCCCTAGAAGATACATATTTATTACAAGGGGGGACTCCTATTTGTTACAAGGGAGGACTCCCACTGGTCTTGGTGGATAGTGATAGATGTATAAAAAATATATTATTAAAATTTTTTAATACACAGGAGAAAAAATTCTGAATGGGTCAGAAAAGTGCAATTATGTGCCTATTTTGTTAAATTTAAGATACCCAAACCTCAGAGGATATTTCTTCATTTTACATATGACGACGCTGAATCCCAAGAAAGTTAACTGACTTGCCAAAATCAGAGAGGGGGCTGATGTCAAAGGGAAATTTTGAAACCCGATCCTCAAACCCTAGAATCAAATCCTCTTTCTGCTTCTTCCCTTGATAGTCAATGGTGTGGTGGGGGGTGGCTAGGTGGCACAGGGGATAAAGCACCAGCCCTGGGGGGCAGCTAGGTGGAGCAGTGAATAAAACACTGACCTTGCATTCAGGAGGACCTGAGTTCAAACCCAGCCTTAGACACTTGTCACTTAGTAGCTTTGTGACCCTGGGCAAATCACATAATGCGCATTGCCCCATCTGAGAGAGAGAGAGAGAGAGAGAGAGAGAGAGAGAGAGAGAGAGAGAGAGAGAGAGAGAGAGAGAGAGAAAGAGAGTGTGTGTGTGTGTGTGTGAAGTTTGCTACAACACAAGTGACCAGAAAAGTGGGTTTTGAAGACTCTGGTAGCACCCCTTGCCCAAACATCAATAATTTTCTTTTCTTCATTTCAAATGAGGTTTTCTGGAGCAAGGAAAGATAACTGCCTGGTAACTGAAAGACCTGGTTATGAATCTCCCAGTCATCTCCTCACCATATGGCTACACAGAGGACATACTCCACATCTCTCTAACCTTGGACCATGACCTTGGGTCCTCTGGTTGGGATAGATGATCTTTTCAGGAACCAAGTCTTCACATCACTTCTTGGACACCCTGACACCTTTTTCAGTTCCCCTTATATGTTGTCTTTCCCCTTGATCCTTGACGGCAAGGACTATCTTGCTTGTTTTTATGGACTAAGATGTTTGAACTGGTCAGTTCCTTCTAGTACTGAAATTCTAGGAGCTATTCAATGATTACTGTTCATGGTTGAGAATAATGTTGTCTTCTTACCTAGTCAGATCCTTTGGGGACACCATGTCTGACTTTGGACAACACATTTCAGAAGTGAAGGGTGCCCAGGATGTTGAGAGGACTGGAGAATGAGAGGAGGTTTAATGAAAGGAGCTAGAGATGTTTAGCCTGGAGAAGAGATGATCCTGGAGGGGGAGAGATTATAGCTACCTTTGAAAGTTTGAAAGGTTGGCATGTAGAAGATGGCCTGGCCCCAGAAAACAAAATGAGTGCTATTGGGAAGCAAATAAGACTAAAAAGAAGGGGAAAAAGCTATTTAATAACAAATATTGATATAATTTTAAGGCTTTACAAAGCACTTCGCATATATTAGCTCATTTGATTTTATCCTCCAATGGTGCTATTTGATAGGTGCTGTTATTATATGAATTTTACTGATGAGAAAACTGAGGCTCAGAGGGGCTAAGTGACTTTCCCAGAATCACACAGCAAGTGTCTGAGGCAAGAATGAGATTCAGGTTTTTATGACTCCAAATTTGGCACTTATCTACTAGTGCCACCTAGAAGGAAGAGAACTGACCCAATTGCCTCATTTAACAGAAGTGGAAACTGAGGTCCAGAGAAGTGACTTGTCCAGTGTACTGCTCAGTAGAGCCAAGATTTGAGCTCAGGTTATGTGACACAAAATGTAGCACTGCCTCCAGCCAGAGCTTAGATAAGTCCTTCCTAAAATGTTGTGGATGAGTAGGAATGGGATTCTCTGAGTAGCACTGGGAGTCTGGGATTTTCTCTGCTTCTCTGTCTCTGTTCCTGGCTCTGTCTCAGTCTCTCTGCCACTCTGAGTCTTTTTATGTGTGTGTGTGTCTTCCTTTCTCTTATTCTCTCTTTCTTTGTATCTCTATTTCTGTCTTTCTGTGTCACTGTCTCTGCCTCATCTCTCCCTGTCTTTATCTCTCCCTGTCTTTCTCTCTCTCCCTGTCTTTGTTTTTCTCCCCCTCTCCTTTTCTCTGAATCTCTCTGTCTCTCTTTTTGTTTCTCTTCTCTTCTTCCCCTTTTTCTCTTTTCATTGTCTCTCTCATTTATTCTGTATCTCTGTCTCATTTTATGTGTTCTGCGCCTCATTTTGTCTCTCTGTCTCTCCCTGTGTCTCTGTCTCTTTCTGTCTTCTCTCTCTCTCTCTCTCTTTCTCTCATTCTATCTCACTTTCCCTCTCATGCAAAGTTGTGATTCTCCCATGCCAAGTATCTGGCTGAAAAATTGAAAACTCAATCCATCATCTGGATATTTCCAAGTAACTGGAAGTTTGGCATCTCAAAGATAAAACATATGGATTATTGGCTTGCTTTATCCTTTAAAAAAATCCAGATGTTTGACTTTCAAAATATAAAGGCTTATTTCCAGCACCCAAACAAAGGTGGTTTTGGTGGCTTTTAGGTCAAATTCATATTCCATAGTCAGAGTTACTTTGAAACTATCACAGAGCTCAAGATTGAGACAATAGAAACCAAAGTAACATCCCTAAAATTAAGAAGAGTGTGTACGATGATAGAGGGCTAGCTGAAACTGTCAAGGTCATGTAGTCCAGCCCCTTCATTTTATAGAAGAGAAAACTGAGACCTGAAGAAGTTAAGGAAGATGTCCAGGGTCACATAACTACTAAGTATATAGGGCAGGTTTGGATCTCACAACTTCCTCATACAAAGTCCAGAGCTCTAGCTACTTCACCATCTAGCTACCGCAAGTATTTGAAGTATTACAAAACAGAAAAGGCAGTAGATTTGTTCCTCTTGGCCCTGGAGGCTAGACATCCCCTCTAAGTTTAGAACTTCCCAAGAGGTAAATGTAAGCTTAACATCAGGAATACCTCCTAGTAGCATGGTTTTCTTCAGGAGCAAGGAGTTTCCTCTTCATCATCAGCAGCCAATTCCAGACAGAGGCTGGGCAACCTTTTCTGGATCATTCTTTTTTTGGTTGAATTGGTGTAGATGGCTGCTGAGGATCCTTCTACTTCTTCAGCAATGTGGCTCCATGAATCAGTCAGCACTCTTTTATTAAGCTATAATGTGCCAGACACTAGGGATTAAAAGATGATGCCCTCATTGAAATTCAACCAGTTTTGCTTACCTGATTCATAGGCTTAAGTCATCAGTGGGATAGCTAGGTGGCAAAGTGAATAAAGCACCAACCCTGGAGTCGGAAAGTCCTGAGTTCAAATCTGGCCTTAGATATTTACTAACTGTGTGACCTTGGGCAAGTCACTTAACCCTGTTTGCCTCAGTTTCCTCATCTGTAAACTGAGCTGGAGAAGGAAAAGGAAAACAACTCCACTATCTTTGCCAAAACAAAAACCAAAAAACCAACAACCAAAATGGGGGTCACAGAGAGTTGGACATGACTGAAACGACTCAAGAATAACAACAAAGTCATCGGTGTCTATGTTCAGGTAAAGTCAAAAGTACACTTAAGTTTTTAGCTAGAAAATTTAGTTACCTTAGATATGAGCATCATAGAACCATAGTCCTACTAGGGAACATAGAGGTCATCTACTTTACCTCCTATCCTCCATTTTACAGAGGTTTATAAATTTGAGGTGAGCAGGTCAAGATCACAATGCAAGTATATGCCAGACCCTTTACTGTGTAACGGAATATTATGAGACCACAGATTTAGCTCTATGAAGAGCCTTAGAGGCCATTCAATCTAGCCACCCCCTTTTATAGATGAGGAAACTGAGCCACAGAAGGGTTAAGTAACTTGCTCAGGGTCACATAGTGAGTATCTGAGGTGTAATTTGAACTCAGGTCTACTGATGCCTAATTCAATTCACTGTGCCATATTTTCTCTCTTCTACCCAAAGAGCCATAACTTGGAATTTTTTTCACCTGGAGCAAATGGTATAAATTTCATTTTTAACTGAATAGTGGGAAAGACACTGCCCTTCTGTGATCTAACATCCTAGGATTCCTATATGATTCTATTTCCCCTTTCTATCCTTTATTCCCATCACCACCATCACCCCTATCTCCACGGACTCTGTTGCTCACTCTTCTCACAAAACCCCAAAATATGAGAGACTTAATATATTATATGGTCTCATCTCCCAATACATACACTTTCTTCTTCTCTCCCCCTCAAAAACTCCATTTTCCATTTTAAAAGAGAACCTAAGTAGAGACTATAGTTAGCACAAAGTAATGGATTCTTCAGGGTAGAATTTTAAAACTGGGTTATTTATCTTGGGTCAGATGCTTCCCAATGATCCTAATGCTTCCAGGACTCATTTTCCTCATCTCTAAAATGAAGTTGTCTATCTTAGATCTATGGTCCTAAGATAGCATGGGTAACAGCTGAAAGTGCCCCTCAGTTGCAAAGGTCCAATGAATATAATTGCTTATCTTGCCTGAAGTCAAGACCAGGTCTGTTGTCAACAAGTGGCCAAGAGGGTCTCTGGAGGATCTAGTGATGAAAGGCTGTGGTGGGCTTAGAAAATGCAGCCTGTCCCAGAGGGGATCAGTCTCCAATTTGACCTTAAGTTCTCTCTCTTAAAAAGAGTATGGAAAAACAAAAAGGAGAAAAAGAAATCATAAAAGCATGGGACATGTAAGCTTGTGGGAAAGCTCCACCATGAGGAAAATGCCTCAGAGACATTGTGGCTTTTCCTTGGCGTCAGGAAATGACGTTTGCTCATGGGTGCTGTCTATCAAGGCTACCAGCCAATCAACTTGAGGAGCCTCCTATGGTCTGGGAGGAGACAGGAAGAAGGAGAGGGAGCCTGCGTGGAGAGCTCTGGGGCTTTTGGGGTTCCTGACTTGATGGTGGTGGCGGCAGAGGACTTCACAGGAAATTTGAGGAAAAATAGGAATGCCAGGCTGTTGGAATTCTGTTCTCAATCTTTTTCTATTTTCCAATAAACCCTTAAAAACCTAAACTCGTTTTATCAGTGATTTTAGTCAGTTTCCCCCAAAACTGGGGGAACAGATTAGAATCCAAATTTAGAATCTTAAATTACACAAGATGAATGGGACTTCTCCCAAGCAGCTCATTTTACAGTGGAGAAAAATCAGGCTCAGAGAGGAAGAAGGACTTGTTCAAGGTGACACAGCCACCCAGAACCCTGTACAGTACTGTATCAGCTATATAGCACTGTTTCTGTTGAAGACAGGGGTCAACTCTGGTGTGTACTTTTTATTTAATCCCAGCTTGCAGTTCAGGGATGGGGAGGGGAATGGGGCGGACCTAGGGGGAGACTTCTTCTTACAAACTCTGGCTCCAGCTTTATCCACATGTCAAAAACAAGGGAGTTTACCACCCAGCCCTCACTCAAGGCTTGGCTACCAAGAATGAATCTTTTAAAGAAAAATAAAAGTTTATTTTTCCCAATCTTTTCTCCATATTTCCCGGATGGGGGGGGAGGGGTTGGATGGGTGGGGAGGAGGTGGGGAGCGGTGAAGGCAGCCAAGAAAGAAAAAAAAAAGGAACAACAATTGGACAGGGCCAGCCACAGAGCTTGACTCCCAAAATGATTTCAAGAGCTGTTGGTCCTCTGTGGAGGGAGGGAAAGGTTGGCTCACTATGGGAGGCCCACCCCTCCTCCCCAGCAGGCTCTCCCACCCCCTCCTTACACATACAAACCTTGGATCTAAAAGAAATACTTTTATATAGAGAAGAGGGACATAGAATCCTGGAATCTCAGAACTCTAGAGGCGTCAGACATCGCATTCAATGAGTTCATAAGCTCTACATCTTAAACAAATGGTGATCCAACTTTTGCTTGGAGATGTCCAATAAGGGGAACACCATTGCTTCCCCAAAGCATCTCATGCTTTTTTCCCTCCTCCCCCCACAAAAAGAAGGCATTGTTCACTCAACCATCAAGAACACAGACTCAATCCAGACTATTCCAAAGTTTCATAACACGCAGATTTAAGTGAACTGATTATTGGTCTCATTAAAAGAAGGGGTGATTTATAACAGGAGGAAGAGAAAGGAATAAACATTTACATAGCACCTACTATGTGCCAGGCATTGTGCTAAGTGATTTATTTACAGATATTATTTCACTGGATCCTCACAAAAATCCTATGGGTTAGGTACTATTATCTCTGTTTTATAGCTGTGGAAACTGAAGTGAAGTGATTTTTCCAGGGTCACACAGCTAGTAAAGTGTCAAAAGCTGGATCTGAACTCAGGTCTTCCTGACCCCAAGCCCACTGTTCTCTATTCACTGCTCAACCTCTCCTTGCCTTAATTTCGCTATCTGTAAAATGGGGATAGCAGCACTTGATTATGATTAGGATCAAGTGAGTTATGTAAAAAAATTCAAACCTCAAAGCATCTATCCAAAGGCCAGACCTGGCACGGACCTCTGGCTTCTCTTTCTCACCTCTCACTAGAGTCTTCCTATGAGCTTTTCATTACTGGCAGCTCTCATAGTGAGAAGAATGCTGATAAAATGACCCCAAGACTAAGAATTCCCAGTTTCAATTTTGGATAACTCTAGTTGGGTTAGGACATATTACAAAGAGAATGCCATTGGGCCCTGGTTTGGAGGGTAGAGTTGTTGGACAGTGTGGGATCATTTCTACTCCCTTCTAGAAAGATCTGGAGCTGAATTCTTTCCAGACCTTGCCATTTTCTTCCTGTGGAATGAGTGGTTTAGGTCATGGTCTTTGCATTTTTCTCCTTTTTACTTTTCCTCTCTCAAGATCTATCTGACATGCTCTTTTTTTTTTTCAGGGCAATGAGGGTTAAGTGACTTGCCCAGGGTCACACAGTTAGTGTCAAGTATCTGAGGCAAGATTTGAACGCAGGTCCTCCTGAATCCAGGGCCAGTGCTTTATCCACTGCCCCACCTAGCTGCCCCTATCTGACATGCTCTTAAAACAATTAGCTCACTTTGTGTGTATGTATATGGGGGTGGGGAGGGCAATGAGGGTTAAGTGACTTGCCCAAGGTTACACAGCTAGTGTCAAGTATCTGAGGCCAAATTTGAACTCAGGTCTTCCTGAATCCAGGGTTGGTGCTTTATCCACTGTGCCACCTAGCTGCCCCAAATTAGCTCACTTTTAAACCTAGGGACAAGATCCCTTCTGCCTCTCTTTTATGGAGTTTATATCAGATAAAAAGTTATGAATACAATCATAATGACTAAGAGCTCCTATAGAGGAAAATTCCTAGTTTTCAAATAGAGGGTTGTTTTTCTGCCCAAATTTAAATATCGTGTATTTCTGTCTAATCTGTGACTTTGGAATCTTTATATTTGAGGCAAAATCAGGATACAGGAAATGCTTAGGTAAAAGGAATGAACTAAGTTACAGTGCCTGTTATTGAAGCAAAGTTTGGGGGAAAGTAGAACTTTCAGTCTGTGAATAGTTGAATTCAGCCAAATAACCTCAATCCCATATGAGTTATGAGACATCTGCAGGGGTTCAGTGACCTGCCTCAATGACTCCCTGAAGCCTCACTTTTCTGCAGCTTCCCCCATTTCCTTTGGCTCTTCGTCTTTCTGTTCTCAGTGGCCTCTCTTTTTTCCCCATCCAAGTAAGTGTTCACTGAGATACCTCTCTGGGAAGAGCAAACCATTTGACTTGGAGCTTCTTCACACTATCCATTTTCTGTGTTGTCACCCTGTTGGTACTCTAACCATAATCCATTTGCACTTCTGGGAATAGGAATCAAATCAATAAAATCCTTGTTTCAAATGCATTTCTTAAAGTGACTACAGATACTGTCATTGTAACTTTAAGAGCCTGAAGGAAGACTAAGGGAATGTTGAGAAAAAAGTAGCTCATGTTGACATGAAAAAAAAATACATTAAGAAAACAACCCTACTGAATCAACAAGAAGGTATATGTTTTTTATCTGTAATCCATGAGGTTCTATAAGGAATTTGTGCAGAATACAGAGAGTAGGGAGGTGAGGAGATAATTCTTCCTTTTAATAATTGTTTAACTATAAATGGTGTTATAAATAAACATAATAAAGGGAATTCTACATACAGAGTGTGTGAGGAACTGGTAAGTATTGTGTATTTTGGAAAGACAACTTCCTATGATTACTAAAGAGCAGGTAAAGAATTAAAAGACTAACATTGACAATAAATATCATTTATTATTATAATTTTTTTTGTGGGACAATGAGGGTTAAGTGACTTGCCCAGGGTCACACAGCTACTAAGTGTCAAGTGTCTGAGGCCCCATTTGAACTCAGGTCCTCCTGAATTCAGGGCCGGTGCTTTATCCATTGCACCACCTAGCTGCCCAATATCATTTATTATTATCGTTAAAATAATAATAGCTAACATTTACATAATTCTTATCATGTGCCAGGTGGGCAGTAGGTAGCACAGTGGATAGAGTGGTGGGCCTGGAGTCAGGAAGACCTGTTTTCAAATCTAGCCTCAGACACTTACTACGTATATGATCCTGGACAAGTCACTTAACCCTATTTATCTCAATTTCCTCATCTATAAAATGAGCTGGAGAAGAGAATGGGAAACCACTTCACTACTTGTTTTCCCCAAGAAAACTCCAGAAGGGGTCACAAAGACTCAGACATGATGGAAAAAATGACTAAATGTGCCAGGCACTATGCTAGGTACCTTACAAAGAAAATCTCCTTTGATTCTCACAATAATCTTGGCATATAGGTACTGTTATTGTCTGCTTTTTACAGATGAAGAGACTGAGGCAAGCAGAGGTTAAGTAACTTGCCCATAGCCAGTAAGTTTCTGAGGCCAGATTTTAACTCACATCTTTCTGATTCTAAGTTCAGCACTCCATTGCTTCACTACCTATCTTCAGGGGTCAGCTAGGTGACTCAGTAGATAGAGCACCGGCCCTAGATTCAGGAGTACCTGAGTTCAAATCCAATCTCAGACACTTAAGACTTACTAGCTGTGTGACCCTGGGCAAGTCACTTGGCCCCAATTGCCTCACCAAAAAAAAAAAAATCTTCAGATAATTCTTAAGAGAATTTCATTGATTTCTAGGTTGAACTGAGTGGACTCAGTTGAAAGCTCAGTTGAAAGTTGAAAGTTCAGCTTTCCAGTCAGTGAAAAAAGAGTAAATTACTGTTATATCTAGGATCTGAGTTGACTTGGCTGTAGCCTTGGCCATGGCTAAAATATGGTAAATAGTCATTTATGTCTTTATGTTTATTATTGTTTTTATTCAATAATATATTATGTGAAATTAGTCATTTTAATACTCTTTAATTATACGTAAATAAAAGTGATTGCTATTGGGAAAGGTTTTACCATTTCATTATGTAATTAATTTATTAAATGAGATGGGTGCTTGAACTAATTAATTAATCAATGAGAACATGACTGCAAGTTTATGAGTATGAAATAAATTTTACACATATTCTTAGATCCTTCTAGAGCTTGGGAAGGGAAAATTAAGTATATGACAATGAATCAAGGGGAAGGATGAGGTTGGGGGGCATACACATGTGATCAGACTCTAGATTCCATTTAACTTTGGTCCCATCATTTCTCATCATAATTGCTACATCAATACTACTGTTGTCTCAGGAACAGTATGTCAATAGAGTTCCCATGGGCTTTATAGTATAAACCTATGCTGTGACTACCCAGACCAATTTGCCCCTCCTGACCACCACTCCCTGGTAAAGATAGTTTACTCATGTTAGAATATAAACTCCTAGGGCAGCTGGCCCTGGATTCAGGAGTACCTGAGTTCAAATCCAGCCTTGGACACTTGACACTTACAAGCTGTGTGACCCTGGGCAAGTCACTTAACCCCCATTGCCCCGCAAAAGAAAAAGAAAAAAAAAGAATAAAAACTCCTTGAGGGCAGGGACCATGATATTTTTGTTTCTTTCTGGTGAACTTAGCAAACATACTAAGTATTTTCATCCATTCAAAAATACCTTATTCCAGTCATTCCCAACTTAGTAAGAAATGAAGTCTGTAAGTTCCTGCTCTCAGAGGAATTTTCAGCTTAATCCCACCTTTATCTATATTTCAAGAACAACTAGAATGTTATTCCATGAAATGATTATGAAGTATTTCCTCACAACTCTTTGAGGTAGGAAAAACAAGACATGAATTTTTATTGAGCCACTTATTGGTCATCTACTAATTGATTATTATTAATTTTTAATGGCCCATTATTAGGGCCTTTTCTCTTTGCCTTATCTTCAATGTCTCTCATTTTATCCTATCTCAGAACACACCTGGGTAACCTCTCACCTAAATGATTCTCCCCATCTCATCCACCCACACCAAGTGACAAAGCAGGAAAGAGAAAAGGGTTCCCATGATTTGAAAAGTCAACACAATTCAATGGGATACTAAAGCAGGGGTGCACTAGAACAGGCTCCTCTAGAGGACTGTCAAGTTTTTGGTGTAAGCATTTACACCTCTGCCCTTGGCAAACACCACAAATCTGGGCTTGATTTATCATTCTATTGTTGGCTAGACTTAAGAAAGTGATAGGGAAACCATCAACAATGCAGATGAAACTGAAGAGTGCAAGAGAGGTATGTTTCATTTTGTTTTCTCCTGAGAGTCTATTGTTAAATATTTACCAGTACAACCCTCAGGTTACTCACAAAGTTCCCAGGAAATAACCTTTTCTTAATCCATCCCCATTGGCCCTTGCACACTGTACTAGTTAGGCAGTAAGGTGAAGGGGATTTTTCATGGACAGAGACAACTATGTGGTCTCCCTGTGGATAATTATCATAATCACCACTTATCTCACACGTGAGAAAAGGTCTCTGGTGTTTTCTGTTAATCTTCCCCAGAATGCCTTTTGGGTCTCACCCTATCAAATGGTTTATTTGCTTTCTAAAGTAAGAAAATGTTCCCTGCCCCTCAGACTGAATTAAAAACATCATAATGTACAAGAAAGAACATCAGGAAACCAATGTTCGTTCAAGGTAGAACTCCAATGATTACTACCCATGTGATTTGAAACAAATCATGTCACCTCTTGGGTCTCAGTTTTCTCATCTGTATATAATAAGGATTGGCCCATTCTCTCCCGAGACAGTGTGAAGCTGAGATCCCATGGTAAGTGTAACATAGGACTGACCATCACACCCAGTACTTGTGGATGTGTGCAGAGTGCTCTGGAAGAGGCTGTTGGGGGAAGGGGTGAGATAAGTAAATTACCATGATGTCCTCTTGCATGCTTGAGGACAGCTCAAGGCATTTCAGCAGTGTCACTGGAAACCCAAAGTCTTGAGTAGACTATTTCAATCAGGCTACTTTCTAGGATTTTGTAGGCTTTTATAAAAACTCTTTCCAGGATAACCCTTACTGACCAGAGACTCAGGGGAAATGGTCTCTCTCAGGTGAGAGGTAGCATGACTTTCTGCCTGTGGCATTCTGGGAAGAGTTCAAGGCTAACTTGACCCAGAGCCTGAATTCCCATGTGACACACTCTGTGTGTATTTAAATTCTTTCCATATGCTGGCCATAGATTCCTGTGGAGGGAAGGGGCTCAGGCAGCATTTTCTGCTAGAGGCTGGGGTCATGACCTGCTCCAGCTGGATTAATGAGAATCAGTCTGATGCCTGCTCAAGAACACTCATTTCAAACCATCAGGGTCAAGTCCAGGATCAGTAACCCTGAGGCCAAGATCCTAGTGAAAGGAGGCACATGGTACAGGGATCAAACTCAGGAATGCAAATGGGAAAATGCCAAAATCCCACATGCCCTTTAAATCACCATGATGGCATGGAAGAGGCCTTGGACTTGGAGTCTGAAGACACGTATTTGGTCTGGAGCTCTACTCCTTGTTAGCCAAGTGATCCCAAGTGGGTCCCTTAACTTCCCTGAGATTCAGTTTCTTTATCACTAAAATGAGGCTGTGGAACTGGACGATATCTAAGGTCCATTCCATCCCAGACAAACTGTCACTGACCATGAAGTGCTTCTTAACCTAGGAACTTGATGCTTCTGATAACTGAATTTCAATATAATTGCTTTTCTTTATGATCCTATGTATTTCATTTTATGCATTTAAAATCATTATTATGAAGAGTCTATAGCCTTCTATAGTCTGCCAAAGAAGCTGATCACAAAGATGGTCAAGGACCCTTGACTGTTATCAAGACTCCTTGATCCCCTTAGTGGTACCCTACCTCAGCCCTGATCACATGTTCCACTTTGTGTCTCATACATAAATATGTGTGTCTATCTGACATATGATATTTCATCCATATTGGGAACTCTTTCATGAGGAAGCTATACCTACCAGTGTAGGCTGGCATCTGCTCTGCAACTTAAAGTCTTAGAGAATTGTGTAGAGTAAAGAAATGTTAGATGATTTGCCCAGGGTCACAAAGACAATGCCAGGGAGAGTGCTAAGGGATGGGGGCTTTGAAGAAAGGTAGAAGATAGTCCCACTTCAAACAGTTCACAGTCTAATGGGGAAGATAAATATGCAAAGAACTTTGTTCACATAAGCTTTGAATTGGATTAATTGGAAATAATCAACAGAGGAAAGGCACTCAAATGAAGGGGAAGTGGAAAGGTTTACATTGTCAGGTGCCATTTTAGATGGGACTTCAAGGAAGCCAGAAGGCAGAGGTTCCAGGTGTGTGAAATAGCCAGAACAAATGCCCAGTCAGGAGACGGGGTGTCTTGTTCAAGCAATGAAAAGGAGGCCAGTGCACTGGGTTACAGCCTGTGGGTGGTGGTGGTGGTGGTGTGTGTGTGTGTGTGTGTGTGTGTGTGTGTGTGTGTGTGTGTATAATGAGAAGTCTAGAAAAGGAAGGAAAGCAGGTTATGAAGGGCTTTGAATTTCAAACAAATGATTTTATATTTGATCCTGGAGGTGAGCCATGAAGTAACACGGCCACATCTGTGCTTTAGGAAGATTGCGTTAGCGGGTAAGTAAAGGATAAAATGGAGGAGGCAGACAATTGAGGCAGGAAGACCGCACACCTGGCATCTCTGTCTTTGGCTTCCTTGCTAAAATGCTACTTGTCACAGTAACCCTTACCTCTGTTGATTATTTCCAATTTTTCTTCTATGTGGTTTATTTGAACAAAGTTCTTGTCATGTTTATCTTCCCTATTAGACTGAGAATTTTTTGAGAGTAGAATTGTCTTTTAATTTTCTATTGCATTACAACAGTCCAGGTATTGAAAGCTTATATTAGAGCGGTGGTGCTGTCAGAGGAGAGAAAGGGGCATATTCAAGAGACATTGCAAAGGCAAAATCTATAGTCCTTGGCAACAGATTAGATATGGTGGGTAAAATGAGTATGGAATAGAGAATGATATCTAGGTTGTGACCCTGGGTGACTTGAAGAATGGTGACCCCTCTCAACATTAATAAGGAAATTAGGGGGGCATCTAGGTGGCACAGTCGATAAAGAACCAGCGCTGGATTCAGGAGGACCTGAGTTCAAATCTGGCCTCAGACACTTGACACTTACTAGCTTACTAGCTGTGTGACCCTGGGCAAGTCACTTAACCTTCATTGCCCTGCAAAAAAAATAAATAAATAAATAAAATTTAAAAATAAGGAAATTAGGAAGAGGGAAGAGGGAAAAGATAGAGTTCAATTTTGGCATGTTGAGTTTAAGATACCTGCTGTACATCCATTTAAAGATGTCCATAAGCAATTAAAGAAGCAAGAGTGAAGATTAGCAGAAAGGTTTTAGTAATAAACTTTAGTATTTAGGACAAGTATATATGAGAATCATCAGCATAGAGATGAAACTTTAATCCATAAGAGCTGATAGTATCAAGTGAAATAGAATAGAGAGAAGAGAAGGAAGTCTAAGATAGAGCCCTAAGGGACACCCACGGGGTGGTTTAGGTTATGGAGTCTGACTTGGGTGAAGATTCAGCAAAGGTGGTTGAGAAGGCGTGGTCAGATAGATAGGAGGAGAAGTGGGAGAGAGTAACATCAAGAGAAGAGAGAATATCAAGGAGTGATCAACAGTGTCAAAGCCTTCAGAGATGTCAAGAAGGATGAGGATTTAGAAAAGAAAGTTATATTTGGCAATTAAGAGATCATCAGTAATTTTGGTAGACGATTTTCAGTTGAATGGTGAGGTTGGAACCTAGAATTTAGAGAGTGACATAATGAGTGAAGAGGAAGTATAGACACCTACTTTAGATGGTCTTCTCAAAGAGTTTAGCTACAAAAGAGACAAGAGAAATGGGATGATGGCTATCATGGATGGTCGGATTAAATGAGGGATTTTTTGAAGTATGAGAGACATAGGAATGTTTGTAATCCATAGGGAAGGATCCATGAACAGGCAAAGATTGAAGATAATTGAGAGAATGAGGATGATGAAGGAGTCCATCTGGTGGAAAAAAGGACATAGAATGGGATCACTTGTATAAGTAGAGGAATTAGCCTTGGCACCTCCTGTGATACATGGATAAAGGAGGAAATAGGTAGGAGGCATTTATGAAATATGAGTAGAAAAAGAGGGGAGAAGAGAGAGCTCTTGGGAAATGGTCTTAATTTTTTTCATTAAAATATGAAGATTCTCAATTGAGAGAGTGGGGGGGGCAGGAAAACCATGGAAGATTTGAGAAGGGATGAAAATATTTGGAAGAATCCTGTGGTTAGCATGAAAGTGAATCAATTAGGAAAATGTAAATGGATTGCCAACCATCAATGAGGGCCCTGATTGAGCTCATGTAAAATCAATTTATAGTGGATCACAGTTTTATGATTTTCTGCATCTTCATTCAGCAGCATGTCAGTAGGAATGAAGGTAGTGGATGATGGGAAGTAATATAGGACTGTTAAGGGTTAAAATTCTAGCTAAACTGTCTAAAATATCTAATGAGTGGTCACCAATAAATTATAAGCTTTAGCAAGAGTTAGGCTTTTAAGCATTTATTAAGGAAAACAAGAATTTGGTAAAGAGAGAGAGAAAGGCCTAGATTCCTATCTATTAAAGGGAGAGCACATTTCTAGCTCCGCTCTCCACCAGAGTCCAAAGGAAAGAGCATGAGACCTAGCGCCAGTCTCTTCCTTCCTCCTCCCACTAGCCCGCGTCACTTCCTGACGCCAAAGAAAAGACTCCTGGTCTTGCCCTCAAAGACCTTCGCTTCATGGGTGGAACTCTTCTACAGTAAGTCTCCAGCAGGTGGAGTCATTCCAATTGTTACAGGACTAAGGTTTGGCAGGGGAAGATCAATGATATGTAAAAGAACAAGGAGAGGGGCAGCTAGGTGGCGCAGTGGATAGAGCACCGGCCCTGGAGTCAGGAGGACCTGAGTTCTAATCCGGCCTCAGACACTTAACACTTACTAGCTGTGTGACCCTGGGCAAGTCACTTAACCCCAATTGCCTCACTAAAAAAAAAAAAAAAGAACAAGGAGAAGACTGTGCAGAGTTGAATTGGTTCACTAAAGGATCAAGATGGGGAAGAAAAGAGAATGTAGTCAGGGTAGGAATGATGGCCTGAGAGAGAACTAAAAGGTCAAGGGATTAGAAGTCATGGTGAGGATAAAGAACAGGGTTTGGGGTTGAAAGGCAAAGGGAGAGATGGAATGCCAACAGATTGTGATCAGAAAAGGGAATTTCAGAGTTTATGAAGATGGAGGTGGCACATTTGTGGGTGATGACACGATCAAGGGTATGACCATCTCTGTGTGTAGCTGAGGTGGAATGGAGGGAGTAGGATATGAGAAGTGAGTAAGATAAGGAACTGGAAGTCAGGGTTTTTGAGGAAGTATCAATAAATATGTTGAAGTTCCCTAGTATGAAGTTGGGGTTGGGAAGGAGAGAAAGTGTGAGTTAGTCAACTCACTAAGTACCATTATAAAAATCAGTAGACAACAATTTGGGATAGTCAATATGAAGTGAAAGACTTACTCAAAGGAGGAGAGGTCACTGAGTAATGGTAGTAGAGAGAGAACCTGGAAGTAAAAATGGGGAGCAAGGAGCATTACAACTTCCCCACCTTGACCAGTGTGTTGAGGGGAATGAGTGAAGGTGCCAACATTGCTGCAAAGGGCAGCCAAGAAAATTGTGTCTTCAGGAGAGATCCAGGTCTCAGTAAGATTCAGGAGATGCAAGGAATGGAAAAGAAAAAAAAAAAAAGATGAAAGCATGTTTGTTACCTATGGAGCAGGCATTCCAGAGAATACAGTGGAAAGAGTGGATAGCATGTGTCACAGGCTCATCCTGAACCCAGTTCTTTCTGACTCTAAGTTTATATATATATATATACCAGTCTCGGACGACCATGGACCTTGAAGAGCCACAGGTCACAGTGTGGCTGTGCAGTCTGATATGGGAGCCACAGCTCCTGCCGCAACAAGGACATTGGAAAACTGTGCTCTCTGTTGCCCGTAGGTTTCTGTGTCTCATTCGTTTTTCTTCCTCCCGAGCTAGAAGGCCCATCTCAGCTGCGCGCAAGCTGCTCCTGAGTAATATATATATATATATATATATATATATATATATATATATATATATACACACACACACACACATATATATACGTATATATACATGTATATATGTATATATAATATATATACACACACACATATATATACACACACACATATATACACATATATACACACGTATATATACATGTATACATGTATATATAATATATATATACACACACATATATATACGTATATATACATGTATATATGTATATATAATATATATACACACACACATATATATACACATATATACATACGTATATATACATGTATATATGTATATATAATATATATATACACACACATATATATATGAAGTTTCTGATGATGCAAGCATCAATTATCTTTTGACACTGTGTGTGCGCGCGCGCGCGCGCATTTGGTATTCCCTTTCTGCTCCCCTGCAATCCCTGACTAAAATGACTAAAAATTCCTTTGAAAACTATTCATGTCTCCTTTAAATCTTCTTCACCTGATACTGATCTGCATTCAGTAGGCATTTAATAAGTATTTGTAGAATCAAATTGAAGTATGATCAAATGAGTATAGGCAACAACTCACACAAATATCCTGGGCATTCTGCCAATAGACATTTTCCATTGCCCCCACCCTGAAGAACAAAGAGTAGGAGGGAATTGTCTTCAACATCCAGTCCTTCCCCTTTCACTTCTTCCCAATGCTATTCTCTAAAAGGGTCCTTTGGTACAACATGCTTGGCTAGTTAGAGCACAGGACAGTTAGTCCAGCAGGACAGAATCAGTCAACTAGCCTTGTAAAATGAAAAATGCATCGAATACATTCCATGCATTAAAACCCCACATGAGTAGGCCTCCCAAGCAACAAAAGATACTTACTTCCTCTTCTCTTCATAAGCAAACTAATAAGGCATGGCTAAAGACTTCAACAATAAATGACCAACCTTCTGAAGATGAACCTCCATCTTTTTTTTACTGGGCTTTTCCGTTGAAAGCAATGCTGTCTATTTCTTTGACTGGAACCAAAGTAGAAAAACTGTCAGAGCCTGGGTTCAAATTCAGACCTGTCAAAAATGATAATAAGGAGAATAATAAGAATAGGAATGTGAATAATATGAATAATAATATGAATACTACTGATATTAATAATAATAAAGCACTTTAAATTTTGCAATGCACTGGTTTATTTCATTCTATCCTCATCACATCCCTATGAAGTAAGGTCTATTATTATCCTCATTTTATACATAAGGAAACTAACTCTGAGAGAGGCTACAAGACTTGTCCAGGATCATGTAGCTAGAAATTGCTTGAGCCAGGATTGGACCTTAAGTCTCTTCTTAGCTCCAGGTCCACACCTTTAACTGCTCAGAAGTTCAGTTTTCCATTACACTTAAATACAAACCTAGTTTGGGGAAGGGTGGCTATTGTCAGCCATCAATATCATTTAATACAAGAGAAGCACCATATTTTCCCTAAAGGCTGAATCAAGGTAGGCCCAGAAGAGGAATGGATCTGCTGTGATTAGTCCATTTGGGGGGGGGGGGGTAGGACATGGTTCAATTGTGCGCTTGGCAATGTTTTCTCTTTCATCTGAATCTGGGTCACAGCTTAACCACATCACATGGATCCAAATCATCCCTCCATGATATTTTGATGCTGTCCTTCATTTGTACAATGACCCTTCAGCAAGCTCTTATCATGAGAGTCTGGGCTCTGGAAGGGCCTCTACTTGTTTTCAGATACTATTCATTTAATGGCAGAAATTCAAAGTTGGAAGCAAACACAAAGGCATCTAGTCCAACCCATATCTCGATAGGAATCCCCTTTGTGATATCCCAGGTAAGTGGTCATTGGGTTTTACTGTAATATCTCCACTAATAAGACACTTATCCCCTTGAGGCAGTCCATTTGTCCCTGGGACAAATGCAGACAAACCAGTTATGGCAGTAATAGTCTACTCTTGTAAGAATGTGGTAGGTTGGATTAATACCCTAATATTTGGACAAATATAAAATGGGAAAAGTTGATTTGTGAGTGCCTGGAACAGCTGTTTCAAGTCTCTCATCTAAGGTGGCTGAAGTGATTGGGTCCTCTGTGGCCCCTTTAGAAGCTTTACAAGGTTAATTCTTGCTCTAAAAATAAGCCCCAAAGGCTTTTTAAAAAGCTTCTAAAACCATGTGCTTGCAAAGGATTTTTTTCTTTGTTATTTCTTTATGATGGTCCAGTGAACCTTTAAAAGCTTCTAAAATCCCCACCTGGAATGCCTCCCATCATGGAGTAAATCCAATATATGGTATTTTTTTAAAGATTGCTTTAAAATCTACAATCACCAGTTAGGTCCAAGATGATGTTGTAGCCAAAAGGACCTCTCTTCCAGAAACTTGGATTCCATCATCAATAAAAGAGGTATCCCCAAGATTCACTTTTATACATTTAAAGATTTTATTTTTTAGCTTTTTCATCATTTTGGGGGAAAATAAGTATCTCTAACTCTTTCCTTTTCTTCCTTGTTTTGTCTTTATTTTTGTCCTTCTTTATCTCTTTATAGCCTCCTTACTTTTTGGCTCTTTTAAATTCTTTTTCCTTCTTCTTTCTCTAGATTCTTCCATCCCTATGTATTGCAAACCTCTTTCTCTTTGTATAGTCCTTTTCTGTCTTGTTTTTTCCTCTCTTTCTCTCCCTGAAACCTCACTCTCCTGATTAGTGTCTCCAAACCCTTTTTTACTATTGATCCAACCATTCTTGTACTTCAACTATGCACTTTTTGGAAGTCTTTTTCTGTACATCATTTCCCACCAGCTTGACATCCTTTCCTTGATATTTCCTCACCTCCCCCATCTAGTCTTGGAAATGAGCAAAACAACTCTGACATTGGTCCTGGATGGAGTGTACCAATCTATTTCTTTATGATCCCACTCACCCCTACAACTTTATGGACCAAAGGACCTCTTTTTGGCCACCACTCTCCTATAAGTGTTATTCCTTTTCATTAGAATGTAGGATTCTAGGGGTAGCTAGGTGGTGCAGTGGATAGAGCACTGGCCCTGGAGTCAGGAGTACCTGAGTTCAAATCTGGCCTCAGACACTTAACACTCACTAGCTGTGTGACCCTGGGCAAGTCACTTAACCCCAATTGCCTCCCCCCCCCCCAAAAAAAAGAATGTAGGATTCTAGGGGCAGCTAGGTGGCGCAGTGGATAGAGCACTGGCCCTGGATTCAGGAGGCCCTGAGTTCAAATCTGACCTCAGACACTTGACACTTACCAGCTGTGTGACCCTGAGCAAGTCACTTAACTCCAATTGCCTCATCAAAAACGAAAAAAAAAAAAAAGAATGTAGGATTTTTAAGGGCATGGGTTATCTTTGCTTTTGTATTTATATCAATGCTTAGTATAATGCATGGCAATAATAATAAATTATTTAAATAAATTTATTGTTAATCCTAATTAAATACTTATGATTAAATAAATTAATAAATTAATAATGCTTGCTAATAAAACGGGCAGCTAGGTGCCACAGTGAATAGAGCTCTGGCCTTGAAGTCAAGAGGACCTGACTTAAAATCTCACCTCAGACACTTACTAGCTGTGTGACCGTGGGCAAGTCACTTAACCCCAATTGCCTTAAAGGTCCAGGGTCATCTCCAATCATCCTGATTTCTATCTTTCCCCTGCACCCAGATGGTTCTGGAGGAGAGAGTAAGGCTGGTGACTTTGCACAGCAATCTCTCACTTAAATCCAATTCAGTGCAAGTCATGACATCACAGAGTAGGTGTATATAAATTCTAGCTCTTCTTCTTCTTTTTCTTCTTTTTCTTCTTCTTCTTCTTCTTCTTCTTCTTCTTCTTCTTCTCCTCCTCCTCCTCCTCCTCCTCCTCCTCCTCCTCCTTCATCTTGTCCCTCCCTCCCTCTCTCCCTCCCTCTCTCTCTCTTTCCCTCCCTCCCTCCCCCTTCTCCCTCCATTTCTGAATCTGGTACTATCTCCCTGTCTCCTTTCTATTTCTGTATCTACCTTTGTCTCTCTGTTTATTTCTCTTCCTTTCCATTCATCTTTTCCAACCACCATTACTAAAAAAAATCAATTATTTCATTTTGCTGGACTGTATTACAGTGGACTTGGAGTCAGGACGACCTGACTTTAACGTGCTACCCTGAACAAGTCACTTAACCTCTATCTGCCTAAGTTTTCTCATCTGTTAAGTGGGGATAATAATACCACCTACCTCTCAGGGTTGTTGTGAGCATCAAATAAGATATTTTAAAAGACTTTGAAAACCTCAGAGCACAGTATGATCCCTATCTATCTATCTATCTATCTATCTATCTATCTATCTATTTATCTATGACATGCCATGCCATGCAATGCTATGATGCTATGCTATAACAATTCAGGGACATGACATAGGGAAGAATATATTGGGAAATGAAAATTTTGTAAAAACAAAAGATAACAATAATTTTTTAAGGCACTGAGAACACATCCCTGAGGACAACAGTTGGGCATACTGGAATTTGAAGAAAGGTCTGAATATCATCAGTTCTCTTTAAGGACAGTTCCAGGAATTTGAGAGTGTTAATGTCACCATTGTCAATTGCACTGAATCTACAGATTTTCATTTAAAGATGATGATAATGCTGGTAGTGGTGGTGGTGGTAATCTGATGCTGGGAGTTTTCCAAAGCACTTGACATACACTATCTCATTTTGAAGCTCACAACCACCATCTGAAGTAGTTGCTTTTACTGTTCCCACTGAGTCCCAGTGAGGCCAAGTGACAGGCCTACATTCACACAGCTCAGTTAAGTGGATCACAGATTTAGCTTTGGAAAGGACTTTAGAGATCATCAAATCAACCCCCCTCATTTGACAGATGAGGAAACAGAGACTGGGAAAGGTGAATTGACTTATCAAGGGTCATGAAACTAAGCCAGAATTTCAATTGGCATTTAAATCGAGGTCCATTAACTTCCAATCCAGTATTCTTTCACACTATCTACATTCAAGGGAGAATTCGAATCCTAGTTATTCTTACTCCAAGTTCAGGACTGACATATTTCTGTCTCTACAAAACCCATAACCCTGGATATACAATATAAGCTTCACAGCCTACAATTTGAGCAAATAGCAGGTTAGGGAGCAAGAATGGGTGATTTCTAAGAGAAATAAATATGGAGAAGAAATAGAGTTAGATGATCTCTGGGTTCACCAGAATCTCAGGTTTTATTAAGTTTGACCAGAGCAAGGTGGGTTTTCTTGGACCACTTAGGTTTGTAGAGAAGTGTGTTTGTGACATGAGAGATGGCAATTGAGGGAGAAAACAGCCCAAGCCAATGGAATCAGAGCAAATGGTGATGGGGTAGGATGCAGGAGTGTGAGTAGGCGCACCTTGGGTGAAGCTACTAAGGGAAGTGAGTACTAACCACAACAGCAAAACTCAAGGTTTCTAAACTGTGAACGGGAAAAGAAACATGGATTGGGCTGAGGCCCCTTGCTACCACCGCTTGGGATATGATAATTAAGGGAAGTGAGCCCTAGGAAAAGAAGGCCCTATTGAGACCTTCAACATTCTCTGCCTGGATAAAAGCTTTGATGGTCCCACCCTAGTTACAGCTTTAGGTGGGGCTGGGGCTGGGGCTGGGTTTCAGATTTGGGAGGATTGGGTCCTACTCTGATCTATGCTATCTATTAGCTGTGCAACTTCCATTGAGGGCAGCTAGGTGGCACAGTGGATAGAGCACTGGGCCTGAAGTCAAAAAGACCTGATTTCAAATTCAGCCTCAGACACTTCACACTTATAGCTGTGCCACCCTGGGCAAGTCACTTAACTCCAGTTGCCTCAAACATCTGGGGTCATCTCCAGTCATCCTGATTTATATTTTGCCACTGGACCCGGATGGCTCTGGAGGAGAGCGTGAAGCTGGTGACTTTGCACAGCCCTCCCTCACTTAAAATCCAATTCACTGTAAATTATGACATCACCTCCTGATATCATGCTTCTCTTTGAGAATGAAAGACAGCTTCCATTCTACTGGATTTCAGTTTCCTAATTTATGAAAGGGGATCATTAAACCTGCTGTGTCTATCACCCAGAGCAATTATGGGGATTAGGTAAGACTCTCTGAAAGCTGAAAAAGCTCTATGAAAAGTTAGTCAGAAAAGACCTTAGGAGTCATCAAAGCACCATGCCCTCATTTTATGGAGTAGATTACTGAGGCCCAAAGAATTTTCATGATTTGGTCTCCAAAGGATCCTGAGGCAAGTCCCCTGAAAAGCGTTGTTTAAGTGTGAATTGTGCTTGGGATTTAAAAAATTATTCTTACTCTTGTTGTTTGCATTTTGCCTTATGGATGTCAGATAGAAGTGAGGCTAGGATAGGTGGCCATTCACTTCTTGTGATTTTATGTTTAATATTCTGTAGACTATTGATACAGGGGAAGAAAATAACTAGCAATATTATATAGATGGTATCATACCCATATGCAATATATTGTATGTTTACTATTATACACATGGTATTATATAAATTATATATTAATATATAACAATACTATATAACATATAGTATATATGTATGTGATTACATACATAGTCTTATATAAATTATACATTAATATCGAAATATATATAATTGAATATATTCCTTAAAATATAACTCATCTTCAGTAGGCTTACTGAAGGCAAAATCTTCAGGACAAATGCAATAGCCAACAATGTAACAGAATGACTCTACCTTAGCCTTTTGCTTTTAAAAAACCACCCCCTCCCATTTTCTGCTTTCCTTTTAATCTTGGCTGCATTGGTTTTGTTTGTACAAATTTCCTTGTGCAGGCAATTTGGGACAACAGTTGAGTCTTGATAATGTTCCACCTCCAGGACAGTATATCGTCAAAATTCTTTAGGATATTTTGAAATTTGTTTTAGTACTTTGGGGATATGTCATATTCTAGTTCATGAAAGATAGCAAGCTTCGGACATGTCATTATAGCCAACAGGTCATGTTTTCCTTGGTAATTTCTGGCTCCATTGCTTTTTTCCATGAACAAATCTATATGGCTCAGTCATTTATTTGTCTCTTGGCATAGCTGGGTCTGAGTTCATGTGAATAATTCTACCTTACTGCCTTTGATTGCACTCTTGTCCCAGATCTATTTCATAGACTCTATCTGAGATTAAATCACTTCCAGGTATATTTGACAAACCTAGTGGTGCATATCATTTATTAGCTTGGAATGTTGGTCAGTGAAGTCTTCAGCTTGTTCCCAAAGTATTTCTGTGAGTTTTTAACCTTTTTTTATTGCAAGCTCTAAGTACGACTATTACTCTTCTTTCTTGTTGAGGAAGTGTTCATCTTTCTATAACTTCCTTATGATTAAGAGCCCAGTCTTTTCTTAAAATCAATAACAGCAACAATAAAAGTAATGATGATTGCTGATGTTGTAGTTATTATTATTATTATTATTACATTGCTCTTTCCTGGCTTGGAATATTGCAATGGAAGACGGAAGGGAATGGACAGACAATGTAGGTTAGATTACTCCAGCTACTGAGGATTTAGGGAGAATGGAGAATAACTATAAAGTAGGCAGAACAGTTGTGTGAATTACCTCACATAAACTGAGATGATCTCATAGTACAAGAGTTTGCAAATAAGGTAATTCAGAATCAACAGGTATTTTAGAGGCTTTCATTAGAATATGGAGCCAGAAAATGCTTTGCTCATATACATTTATTCATCTCTCTCTCTCTATTTCTCTGTCTCTGTCTCTGTCTCCATTGATTTGTTCATTTGTTTGATGCTCAAATTCTCCAGATAATTACCGCCATCTTAGAATTCACTTGGTGAGAATAGACGCAGCCTAAGTCAAGATCAAATGACATCAAATGAGAATGACTTATGGCCAACCACGCTCCATTATTATTTAGGTGTTCTGTTTTTCCTTCAGAGCCTGGGAAAATCTGACGTTCTGCCTACTTTAAATTGGCCCATCAATTATTTTCCCTCTAAGTAAGCCAAGCTCATTAGGGCCCTGTTTAAGAAATTAATGCACCTGGGCTGAGAGAAAAGTAAACTCCATTACTCCACAGTGGGACCACAGGCTCAGATCGGCTCTGCATTAACCCTCCCAGTTATTTTTCTCCCCATTAAGCGGCCAGTCATAAATCCTGCCTTGTGCCAAATCACCAGTTTTCATTGGAATAGTATTTCATAAGGGAATGAACATACTTGCTGCATTTTGTGGCAAAGAATGAGCACCCCTAATCACTGGGCTTGGTTTTGAAAAGGTTGGGCTCATGTTGTTGGTGGCTTCCCTCTCAGCACGGTCTTCAAGCAAAAATGGATGCCTATCTGTCAGTTGTCAGGTGATGAGACTTCCTTTTTGTCTATAGGTTTGTCTAGATTTCCACTAAGTTCCCTCCAGCCCTGAAATTCTATGATTCCATGACCGTTGGGCTGGGAATTCAGGACTTCTAATCCTGTTATTAGTATACCCTACAACACTGGACAAGTCATCTCACCTCTCTCAGTTTCCTCATCTGTAAAAATATTGATAATAATATCCCAAGTACCTACTTCTCAAAGTTATTGTGTGGTCCAAGTGGGAAAAAGGTATTTAAAGTCCTTTATAAACCTTAAAACTTATATAACTATCAGTTAGTATTCCTAAAGGTGTCTTAAATCATACTATGTAGGCAATGGCCTTATTCACCTAATAATAGTTTTCACTTATATAGCAATGATAATTATAAAATCTTTTCCCATTCATTATTTCACTTGATTCTTACAATCCACTGGGAATATAGGATTATCAATATAGAAAAAGAAGAGACCTCAAAGGTCATTAGTACAAACTATATATAATTTATAAATACACATTTAATAATGTTTAGTTGAGAAAATGAAGACCTAGGGGGCTGATGTGACTTGGCCTAGGTTATACAAGTTAGTAAATGGAAGAGCCATAATTGAACTCAGGGCCTCTATTTCTAATAGATGCAAAGGTTTCCTTATTCTCACTTTTTATAAAAAACCAAGTCACAGAAGCTGAGAAAAAGTAAGGATCTGGCACAGAATGTGAATCCAAACCCATCCATCCTTCCATCTATATCAATATATCCATCCACATATATCTATCCATCTATCCATCTATCATCTACTGATATGTCTATTTTATTTTTTACATTTTCTTTTATCCATGCAGGGGAGCAATGTTCCTGGAAGAAGTGGTGAATGATTCTCTTTCACTAAGAAGCTTTTATTTACTAAGAAATAGAGAAGGCTTGTACAGCAGAATGAGCACTAGTTATGGGGTCAAGAGATATGGGTTAAATGCAGGTCTAGTATACAAGCCGTGTATTTTATTCATGTAGACACAGTTTGCATGTCTTTTAGCTTGTCAAAAGAATATGGTTCAAACAAATATCTTGGGGAGCTTTAATCAGCTGTGTTTTCACCTCATTTCCTCCCCTCAGTTGTTAACTGGACAGTAGAAAGTGTAAAAATATCTTTTTTTCTTGGTTCTACAGTCATTTCATTATTTATTCATTTGAGGTACAAAGCATTGTCTTTTCTGAGGAATTCTCTTCATCCTTTTAAAAAAGATAAAAGTTAAAATAGTTCCCTAAAGAAAACAAAAGTCTCCCTCACCCTCTTTCTTGTGCCTCACTCACATTCATTCCATTCATTACAGGTTAAACAAGCAATGGTTCCTCATAGAATATCAATTCAACCATATATATAAAATGTTCATCCACATCCTCAAGCTACAGGAACAGCATTGGTCATCTCTGGGGTAGAGATCATTGACGCTAGTACTACATTTTATTTTGTCTTCATATTTTAAACTGTTTTATTGAGCGTTTTTTTTTAATGACAGTCAGGGCAGCTAGGTGGAGCAGTGTATAGAGCCTTGGCCCTGAAGACAGGGGGACCTGAGTTCAAATCCAGCCTGAGACACTTGAAGCATACTAGTTGTTTGACCCTGGGCAAGTCACTTAACCCCAATTGCCTCACTTTCCTCCCCCCCCCCCAAAAAATGAGTCATTTATTTAAATTTTTTTTAATTTGGAATTTTGCTCAAGTTACATGTAAGGAAAAAGACCAAATTTTTCCACATTGATTTTTTAAAAACTTTGTGTTCTAAATTTTCTTCCTCTCTCCCTCCTCAATTCTCCCTAAGAAATCAAGCAATTCGGTATGTCATACATGTGCGGTCATGAAAAACATCTTCACATTAGTCAGATTGTGAAAGAAAATAGACAAAATGACTTTAGAAAGAGGAACTAAGAAATAAAATTATACTTCAATCATGACAGTCATTTCTAAATAAGTACCCCACCCTATTCCATAGCAGAACTCTCCCTTCTAGGAAAAATAGTTAAGCAAAACTAACCTATGTATTCACCATATTTGACGGAGTATACATCATTCCATACCCAATGTCGGCTACCCCTCTTTTAACAAGAGGAACATGTTATTTGTCATTACATTGAAATTAACCGATACTTGAATTAATGTATATAATTATGCCTTTCAGTGGGTTTTTTTGGCTAGTTTTGTTTTACATTACATGAAAATAGCACATTCTGTTCTCTTGCTCTATTTGTTTTCCTCTGCATTAGTTTGCAGGAGTCTTTTGAGGTTTCTCTGAAGTTCCCATATCTGTTATTTCTTCAGGCACGATAGCATCCTATTGTATTCCCATATCATAATTGGCTTAGTTTTTATCCAATTGATGGGCACCTTTTTGTTTTATTTTGCTTTGTTTTTGATTCTTTCCTACCACAGAAAACAATGCTATGATTAATTTGGTGTATTGTGACCTTTCCCCCTCTCTTTGACTTCTGTGGGATATGTGGTCAGTGGTGGTAGTTTGGGACTACTGGGCACATAAATTTTAGCCAATTTTTGCACATAATTCTAAACTGTCCTCCAAAGCAGTTGCATGAGGCCCAGCTCCATTGATAATGGTTTGGTGTGTCTAACTTCTTGGACTTTTTTTTAATCATCTTTGCCAATTTGGGGTTACCCCTTAATCTTACAAAAGAGAATAGCAGTGATACATCCAAGGTTTATTAGGAGCCAGAGTCTGGACTTGGACCTAGGTGTCGGGATTCTCAGTGAAATGTTCTTTCTAGTATATACCACATAAGAGGGGGTTTTTTAAGTGCTATGAGGTTGAAACAGGAACCTTACTTCTCTGGAATAGTAAGTTCCCACACTAATAGGTATGAGGGGTGTTGGCTGACAGGCTCACTTAAAAAAAAGAAAAGAAAAAACACGTCTAACATACCGTAGCAGCCAGGGGCAGCCCCCAGCTGAGGTGGGAGGACAATAGCGACTCTGTTGAAGTGTAAACATGACATATGGTGTCACTGCAGGTTCAGGCTTGTTGGCTTCCAGCCAGGGGTCATGTTGGCTTTCAAATTCTCCTGCTGACATGAGAACCCCTTAGAAGTGCTTGGATGGGGTGGTGATGGGCACAAGAGAAGTGCGTGGAGATGGTGAATCTGGCTTCAATTTCCCAGTGCTCTTTCAGTTTCACCAGCCTCCAACCCTCCCCATTCGGGAGGAGAGGGGGCGTGGGTCTCAGATATCCCCCAAGACAAGGGCTCCCCAGAGACTGTAATAAATACAGATGCGTCAGCTAAGGAGACTCCTGCCCGCCCTCTCACCCCAACTCCAGCTCACTCTCGCCTTCATGGAATCCGCCGAGGAGGGGGCAAGGAGCCCCGTGCAGCATCTGTAACAGTTCAGACCATGCCAGAAATGATTTAACTGGTATTTGGAATCAGGAGGGGGTTCTTTTTGGACCCGTCCTATTTCACAAATCCCCTGGAGACAGTGCTCTGGGGAGCACAGGGCTCGCATGACCGGTGTAAATTTGGGTAAGCCTCTTAATCTTGTGGGGCCTCATTTTCTTCATACAGAAATTGAACTGGCTCTCCCCTTGTCCTGAACATCCCCCAGAATCCTTCACTTCCCTCACAGGCACCAGTCGCATCTCTTACAGGAACCCCTCCCTTATCTACCCGGATGTTAGTATTTTCACCTTCCTCGGTTTTCCTGATATACCCATTTGTGGATATGTTGATCTTCCCCTCCCATGGCATGACCAAGAAGAATGCACCGCCCTGGAGGGAAGGGTCTGTCCTCTGTCCATTTTTCCTTTTTATCTCTAGCACCTAATTCACCTACTCAGAAAGTACTAATTTATTAAACATCTGCTACATTGACAATATGTGTCAGGCCCTGGAAGGATTTGGTTGAACTAAATTGAATTGGTCTGATTCATCTTGTTCCTCAATTGACATAATCCGAATTAATGAAAACTCAGTAATTCCTCTCCCTCCTGCGTGTCTTTCTGTCACCTGTGCCAAATGCTTGGAACCCATTCCCTCCTCTCTTCTGCTTCTTACCTTTCTTTCAGTCTCAGTTCAGGTTAGGGAGAATTCTAACTCTAATTTAGGCTAGACCCCACTGTTAGGAGATAAATCAGAAAGCAGGACCCACCCCCCTCAAGCTAACATTCTACTAGGGGCATACACTAGGTATCAATATACATATGCGTCTATATATATGTGTGACAGCTGGAGAAGGAGGGAGAGAGCATTTTCCATTCTAGGACTACATTGTTAGATTTGAACAGTTCCCACCATCAAGAGTTCCCAGGCTAGTGGGGGACCAACATATAAATGATGAGGGACATGCAAGCTCCTTACAGAGCAGATGGAAGGCAACCTCAGCAGGGAAAGCTCTAGCTTCTGGAGGTAACAGGGAACGTTTCCTGAGTCATGTGGGAAGACAAGATGTGGGCATAAAGAGGTAGGCATGGGAGGCATCTAGCACCCAGGCACAGAGGGAGATGTGGTGTCAGGCACAAGGCATTAAGCATAAGTCAAAAACTCCCACTATTCCTTAAAATCTCCCATGGTCAAAAACTCCCACAATTCCTGAACTTGTGTTAACCTTTATTCTTTTGCCTCACCAGTCCTACCTATTCTCTAACCTTGTGGCCTTCAAACCCTTTATACCCTGGTCCTTTGTCAGACTATCACCCTTGGTCTAGCTATGCTTTCCTTTTCTAATCACACTCCTTGGTGAACCAGTTAAACTAGACAGCATCCTCCACTCTCAAATGCCTTGCTCCTTTCACCTATTACCATTCATACCTTGCCAAAACCCAGCCCTAGATTACTTCTACCACCTACATTTTCCACTCCCATTTACATACTAGTGACCCAAACTGGGAGAATTCATGAAATTGTACAGACTGGGTCCACTGTAAATGATCTTGTTTAATCTTAATAAGGTCCTCACTACACTAAGGAAATCCTATTCCTTCTCCCTATCTGAATCTCTATCATAGAGATCACTGTGGTTATTCCTAACATTCTCTTCTCTCTTCAAACTTTGTACAACTACTTCATTGCCCTACCCTTTCAGTTGAGGACCCCACCTCATGTTTCAAGGAAAAAATATCAAGGGCATTTGCCCTGATCTTCCTCTTCTCATCTCATATGCCCCAGCATCCCTTACTGTCTCCTCCTTTACCATAGCCTCTGATGAAGAGGTGGCTCTATTTATCGTGTCACAGTAGTCTAGATTCAAGAAATCCTTAGTTCAAATCTGGTCTCAGATACTTACCAGTTGTCTGATCCTAAGCTATTCACTTAACCTCTTTTTGCCTCAGTTTCCCCATCTATAAAGTGCAGATAATAACAACAACTACCTCCCAGGGTTGTTGTGAGGATCAAATGACATAATAATTCTAAAGTGTTTAGGACAGTGCTTGGCAAATGCTTTTAATGATGGTGGTGATGTTTATCATCATTCCCTTCATCAGGTCCGACAACTGAACAAGTGTCCTTGATCCCATTCCCTTCCATTTTCTCTAGCAGATTGCCCCTACTATCATTATTAGCTGCTACCCTATTTCAGTTTTTCTGTGTTTCTCTCTGTCTCTCTCTCTCTGTTTCTGTCTCTCTTTCTCTCTCACACATATCTTTAATCTCTTCTCATTTTCCCATTTATGAGCTCCTTTTCTTGTACTTCAAACACACCCAAATTTCCCCTATCCTTAAGAAAACCCCTCACTTGATCTTACTATACTGTTTAGCTTTATGGAAATATCTCTCCTCCCCTTCTCAACTAAATTCCCTGAAAAAGTCACTATCTTTCACTCTCTTCTCAACTTTCTGCAATGTGGCTTCTGATTCAATTATCCAACCGAAATGTTTCCAGGTTGCTAATGATCTTAAATGGCCAAATCACATGACTTTTTTTCAGTTCTCATCCTTCTTGACCTTTCTGCAGTTTTTAGCAGTGTCAACCTCCTCTCTTCCTAGCTACCCTCTCCTCTCTTGGTTTGGGTGATACTCCTTAGTCTTGCTTCTCCTACCAAATGCCCCATAGTTCCTTCTTTTTCTCTTTTGTTGAGTCTTCATCTGTATTATGCCCACTATCTGTAAGTGTGCCCCAAGGCTGTGTCCTAGGCACTCTTTTTTACTTTTGCACTGTCTTACATGATCTCATTTGAGCACCCATATATTGATCAACTTTATTCAAATGATTTACAGATTTATATATCTAGTCCCAGTCTCTCTCCTTAAATCTAGTCTCAAATCAATAATTAGCTATTATTTATTTTAAAATAAATGTCCCAAGGCATTCAAAACTCAATATTAACAAAACAGAACATATTGTCTTATCTCTTCCTACAAAATAGCAAAAAACCCATTCCACATCCCTACTAATGTCAGCCTCTAGTCTCCACCTCCCCTCACTCTCTTATTCAATATACTACCAAATCTTGTTGTTTTTAACTTTACAATATCTCTCATATGTATCCTCCTCTCTACACTCGAATAGCTACCTCTCTAGTTCTGTCCCTGATCACCTCACACCTGAACTATTACAATAGCTTCCTAGTCAATTGCCATGTCTCAAGTCTCTTCCCACTCCCATAATCCTCCCTACATCTGCCAGGGATTTTTCTTTTCTTTTCTTTTCTTTTTTTTTTACATGTAAAGATAGTTTTCAACATTTGTTTTCATAGGATTTTTAGTTCCAATTATTTTTCCCACCCTCCCTTCTCTCCCCCCTCCCCAAGATGAAAAGTAATCTGATATAGATTATATATGTACATTCACGTTAAACATATTTCTGAATTAGTCATATTGTGAAAGAAGAATCAGAACACAATGGAAAAAACTCACAAAAACAGCTAAAAAGTAGAAACTGTATGGTTCAATCTGCATTCAAGATCCACAGTTCTTTTTTTTCTGGATGTGGAGAACATTTTTTGTCATGGGTACTTTGAGATTGTTTTGGATCATTGCACTGCTGAGAAGAGCCAAGTCTATCACATTTGATCTTCATACAATGTTGCTGTTACTGTGTACAATGTTCTCCTGGTTATGCTCATCTCACTCAACATCAGTTCATGTAAGTCCTTCCAGGTTTTTCTGAAATCCTCCTGCTCCTCATTTCTTACAGCACAATAGTATTCCATTACACTCATATACCACAAATTGTTTAGCCATTTCCCAATTGATGGACATTCCCTCAATTTCCAATTCTTTGCCGCCACAAAGAAAGCTGCTTTAAATATTTTTGTACATGCTGGTCTTTTCCCCTCTTATATGATATCTTTGGTGTACAGACCTAGTAGTGGTATTACTGGGTCAAGCGAAAGGTTGATCCTGTCCCCATCCTACTCAACCAATTATAGTGGCTCCTCTGGGATTAATAAACTCCTCTGTCTTTTAATGATTTCTATTTCCCAAGTATAAGGGAGACTGTCAACAAATACAAAGGGGCTCGTATGACATCTCCCTCTGTGGAAAGGATGAGGAGCCATATTTTAGGAGAAAAGTGATGAAGTGAATTGGTCATGCCAATTTGCATGGAACATGCAAAGCCATTTTATCAGTGAATCTGACCTGCTAAGTATGTGGCAAATGGCATTCTTTTACCACAATCTATAGTCAGTGTTGGGGGTGTATTCAAAAACAAAAGACTAACAGAGCATCAATGAGTCTCTTTGGCCTTCTTGGTGTGACATCTTTCCTGACAGTGTTAAATGAGAGACCATCATTATGAGTGGAGAAACCCCAGGAGACAGAGTTTCTGGGTAAATAATAATCAATTTGTTAACTAGGATAGCCAATAATTAACAAATTGTTGACCAGTGGTTTCTCTCAGAAAACCAAACAAAACCATGGAGAGGGTGAAAACCTTAATATACTTCTGGAAAAGGGGATGCCCCTGACAAGTGAAAATCAACCCTGATTAGTGGACATTTAATGAAGAGGTGGGCTAGAAGTCTTCAGCTCCTTCTGCTGAGAATGTGGCTTGATCATGAGACTCAGCCATCTCCAGCAATATGGACAGAGGAATTCATCTCCACCCAGCCCAATTTGGTTGGTTTTCTCCTCCATGAGCTGGGTCACCCTAAATTCTAGTGAAGGCTTGCAAACACAGGGTCTCATTTCCTCAGGGCAAGAACTTGCTTAGACTGGATCCTATTTAGACTCTAATCAGAGCAAGGTCTCCTAGTTGGGTTGGGTCCAGCCCAAGATTGAGTAGCATGTTCCCTTAGGTTTGGGGCAATCTCATCGATCAGTCATGTCTTTCAGAGACTGCCCAACCTTCTATAGGTGCTGGACCCTAAATGTGGAAATAAAAGAAGAGCCTGATTCCAAATTAATAATTGATTATTCATATAATAGCAAAATAATAATTTCTGTCACCATGCTAGGAGGGGGTCTCCTTTCCTCCTAAGCTGACACGTGACCCTATTTATAGTTATCCCTTCCACATCACAGGGTTTAAGGGCATGGTACCTCTGCAGTCTGGAAAAACCCACACAAAATCTTTTGTCCTTCCCTTTGTACCAAAGAAGTCTGAATTATTATGGCATTAAAAGATAAAACATGTTGATATTATATAATACTATATGTATATTTATGCATTTCTGAGTTTATAAACTTTTCTTCTGCCTGCTGACCTTTACATGCCATCTGTGGCTTCCACAAACTCCCTCAAATTCCCATTTAATTTCTTATGCTGACCCACAAAATAGCAAAACCATGATGGAGAAAGTCCCAGTGTGAAAAGGATAACTGTACCCAGGCCTTGGTCCATCACCTTAGATATTTATTATTTTGTTTGGAGTGAATGTGCTTCATTTGGAGGCCCCAACCTTGTGAGTTCCAAAAGGTCAGGAGAACAAGCCTCCAGGATTCTGAGAATCTGAAGGTCCAATAATCAGATGACATGCTAAGCTTTCCACCCAGGCCAGACACATCTAGATCTATGCCCTGAAGAGCCAGGACTGACCTTTGGGAGACAGCTAAGACAAGGAGTCATCCAACAGTCATGAACTGAATTTGGTGGGACTATGCTATGTAGAAACGGTGCTAAGCCTGATGCTCTTTTCCTGAACCAAAATGACATATTGGAGAGTGTCCCAAGGTGTTGGGGTGAGGAGGGAGGCAAATGCTTCTATTTTTCTTTTTGCTAAATCTTCAAAGTAAATGTCTCTTTGTAAAAGTGAATTGAAAGGGGCAGCTAGGTGGCACAGTGGATAAAGCACCAGCCCTGAATTCAGGAGGACCTGAGTTCAAATTCGGCCTCAGACACTTGACACTTACTAGCTGTGTGACCCTGGGCAAGTCACTTAAGCCTCATTAACCCGCCCCCCCCCCCAAAAAAAGTGAATTGATATTGAGTGGCTTAAGTGGAACTGGAATGCTGTTTACTGGTATCTAAAAGTGGGGGGAAACACAGGCAAAGGGGCCTGAATCTGGTGGTGATAGAGAATAAAACAAAATAGCCCAATTCTTCCTAGAACCCTGAGGGGGAGATGTAGGTGTCTGATGTAGATTCCTTATCTCTGCCTCTTAAAATCCACAGCATCCTTCAAGGCTCAGTTCAAAAGTGACTTTCTATAGGGTGCCTCCCTGTCTAATGATATCTTGCATCTTCTCTGTATGTATCTTGTAAATTCCAATCATTTATGAAGTGCTTACTATGTGCCAGACACTGTGCTGACAATCTAATGGGGGAGACAACATGCAAACAAATATGTACAAATAAGCTACTTGCAGGATAAACAGGAAGTTGTTAGAAGGAGGGCACTGGAATTAAGAAGGGTTGGGGAAGGCTTCCTATAGTAAGTGGGATTTTAGGGGGGACTTGCAGGAACATAGGGAAGTCAATCCTTTGGAGTGAAGAAGAGCAGTCCAGTCATGGAGGATTGCCAGAGAAAATGCCCAGAGCCAGGTCAGTAAGGGCTTTAAATGCCAGGCAGAGGATTTGAAATGCAAGCTCTTTTTCTTTCTATCCATAGTCCTTGGCACAGTGCCTGCAAAAAGAATAAGGACTTATAAATGCTTGTCGATTGGTCTATAAAAGATGGAGCTTGAACTTAAGAGCCTTTGAGTTCCCTTGTAGTTCTAGTTTTAGGGTTCTAAATTTGGGGTCTAAGAACTTGTCCTTTTTAACATTTTGATAACTATATTTTCATATCCTTGGTTTCTTTTGTGGTCCTCTAAATTTTATTTTAACCACTGATAAGCCCAAATTCGGGAAGGGCACTCTAGGATACAGTACATTACAAAAGGGGTCCATTACACACACACACACACACACACACACACACACACACACACACACACACTATTTAAGAACCTCAGTGCTAAAACGATGATCCCGTGATTATATTTGATATGCATTGAAGTAGAACAGATTGGAGTGGAGTGATCTAAATGACACCTAACATCCCCTTGCGTGTAAATCCTATGTTTTATGAGCATCCCCACAGACAAATTGACCATCCAGTTTTCCTTGAGGTCAAAAGAAAGAGAATGGAATCAAAATGTGTGTGTGTGGGGGGGGGGGGAGTTGCACAGCATCGTACGAGCAGAGACCTTTCACACTCATTTGACTAACATAACAACCACCTCTCCTGAGGGAAACATATGATCTATGTCAAGAGCTATAAAATTCTCATGAGGGCGTTATAAGCTGGAGAGATTATTAGAACAAAAGAGACAGAAACCGTGGGAGATGGGAAAAAGGAGCAGCTGGCTGAAACAGTCAGATTGACAAGGCTCTGGCTGAGCACCAAAATCATCCTTCCCACCCAGAAACCACTTGGATGGGGAGAGAACATTCCCCAAAACATTCACTGCTGACCTTGCTTGCAGCCGTCCAGATGCTCAGATGTTCACATCTGCCTTAGACTGAAACACCAGGCAGGGGCAAAGAAAACTCCTGCTTCTTGAGTGTAGATTGTAGAAGATGAATGTGGCTTACATGCACTTTCTCTCTCAGGTGTAGACGGCTTGATGTGAAAATGGTTTACTCTTAGTGTTTGGAAAGGTTCGTTTCCCTTCCTTTTCCCACTTAAAAAAATAAGTGGAAGGAGAATAACACTTACTTCTTTTATTCTCTATTGGAAAGACACACAGAGGGAGGGAGGAAGAGAGAGAGAGAGAGAGAGAGAGAGAGAGAGAGAGAGAGAGAGAGAGAGAGAGAGAGAGAGAGAGAGAGATGAAGAGGCAGAGAGATGGAGACAGAAACACAGAGACAGAAAAAGACAGAGAGATAGAAAGACACTGAGATAAAGAGATAGAGATAGAGAGAAACAGAGAGACAGAGAGACAGAAACAGAGAGAGATTCCTGTTTTTAACACTTTTCTCACTGCAGAAAATAAATCATTGAAAATGTACATGGATTATGAGGAAAAAAAATTAAATATGTGTTTGCAAAGAATGGTGGAATCTGAGACCTCTCCAGCTCCCCAGGGCCAGTATCATGCAGAAAACTAGGGTAGGCTCACCATTCTACTTCTCCCACCTTCCTTGCTGTTTTCTTTTCCTTCCATCCATTTCAGGCTGACTAGTGATGCCCAGTCCATGGTTTCACCAAACTGAGGCCCTGACTGTGTTCTAAAAAACTACCAAGTGCACCCTTGACATTCACTCATTCTCCTAGCATGCAATGTGTAAATGTGGCAGAGAAACTAATTTAGGCTCTATAGAAGGACAAACTTTCTAACAACTAGGGCTATCCCAAAGTGGAATAAATATACGTTCTCACAGGAGTATATGAATAAAGGATAATGGTGATGTTCAGAATCAGAAGAGATCTTGAGTCAGGCCGTGTGGCAAAGTGAATGGAGTGCTAGATTTGGAGCGTGGGGGGACATCAGCTCAAAATCTAGGGCTGCCATTTGCTACTTGTATGAAATTGAGCCAATGACTTAATCTTGCTGGGGTTCAGTTTCATCAAGTATAAAATGAGGGGGTTGAACTGAATAACCATGAAGGCTCCTCTTTTTGTCTTTAAAGCTCTGTTACTATGACCACTCACTTGATAGATAGGGAAACTGAGGCCCAGAGAAATTCAGTCATGTGCCAAAGAGCACCCCGGCTAATAATAGGTAGCAGACACTAGATGGGAACAGCCTTCTCATTGATTCCAGAGCTCTTCCCAGAAGGCTGTGTTGTTTTTTGATTATGTATCAGGAGATGATGAGCTCCCTCCCCGGACAGTGCCAAGTAGAGTCACCTTTGTGGGCAATAGCAGAGGATCCCTATACCTTACTCCCCTCCAGGTCCTCTTTGATCCTGACCCTGGAGACACTCCATCTCTAGGCATTTTTTTCTGACTTTCTCCCATACCTGAAATGCTCTTTCCTCTTCTCTTGTCCTCCTGGCTTCCCTGATTTTCTTCAAGTCCCAACTAAAATCTCGCCTAGATAAAGTCTTTCTCAACCCCTCTTAATGCTAGTGCCCTCCCCTTTCTTAATTATTTCCTATTTGTCTTGTATGTAGCTTGCACTTATTTGTTTGCTTATTGTCTCCCCGCATTAGATTGTAAGCCCCTTGAGGGCAGGGGATATCTTTTGCATCTTTTTGTATGCCTAGCATTTAGTAAGGGGCCTGGCACATGGTAGTCACATAAGAAACATCTATTGACTGACTAACTGTGGGCAAAGGTAAGACTATATAGCCTGTGACAATTCTCATGACTCATGGATTCTTTCACCTCATCTAGCTATTGGGTGAATAGCCACTAGCTGAGCCGCTTCCCACAAAGCTGTAGACAGTTGCTGGTCTGGTGGGATGTGTTGGTAATCTCATATGTATTTGGTCAGGCTGAATAGATGGATCTCTCATGGTGGGATCCTAGTTGTTTGTGGACAAATGGTCCCTCCTTGAAGCCTGTAACAAGGTGACAGGTGCAAGCAACCCCTCCGTGTCTGTGAAAACAGCTCAACTTTTAAAAATGGGGACATTTCATCCCTGTTTTTGATTGTGAGGCATTCCTTGACTGGAAGCAAAGGCATCTCTCAGCCAGGGAATGCTTTGAATGAAGTATGGGACTCTATGGGTGCTATCACCTTACCCGTGCTCAGCCTCTGCCAAAGAGACCACACCAACCACTGAAATGAGAGGCTGTCCATTCCCAAAACTGGTTTGTATTTTAAGTATAAAAAATATCCTGACTTGGGCCCTTTTTTGAGGGAGAGAATGCCTTCATTCTTCTCCCTCAAACAAGGCCAGGCAGCATATTTGTTTGGCAAGCTGGGAGCCGCTCAGGTTCCTTATTCTTTCACTGGTCAGACAGAGCCAGGAGGGAGAAAGAAGCCGGGTAAACATGTTTCGCAAGAACAGGGCTGGTCAGAGCTAAAGGAATTCTAAATAAGGGCAGCAGAACCTCAGAGCAGCATTGCCTGGGCCAACTGTCTTGAGCCATTATCCCCTGCTGGGAAAAATAAAAAGTCACAGCTAGCTTGAGAATGAAGGCAGAGAAGTGAGAAGGGGGTCACTGAGGTGGGACCAAATGCAGGTGAAGAGGAAAAGATACACACTGATCTGGGAGACTCCCTGGGATCACAATCTAGTGAGTATCCACTAAGCAAGGCACCAAAGTGAGGCCTGACCTTAGAAGGCATAAGTCTGAACTTGTAATCTTGGTCCCACAAGTTCCATACAGATAACCTTTTGTTTTTAATCAGAATTTAGTTACGGGCTTTCATAGTTTAGTATGGGGTCTCAAGTTATGGGCATCTGAGCCCATTTATTTCAATTAAATTTGACAAAAATTAAGTGTCTACTACATGCCTATCATCAATCAAAAACAAGGAGCAATGTGAGTTAGTGGATAGAGTTGTCCTCAGAGTAAGAAAGACCTGGGTTCAAGGCTCACCTCTGACACATACTCCATACGAGACCCTGAACAGGCTACCTAACCTTTCGGTGTCCCAGGCAACTTTGAAACTTGAGTTGCAGAAAACACGCTGATCTGTATTGGAAGGGGAAATTTCTTCATCTGGAAGCATCCTAATAGTCTAATACACACACACACACACTTACATATACATATACATATGTGTGTACATATTTGTGTAACTAGAATTCTCCTAAGGGGTTGAGAATGGTTTTTTTTTTTTCTAATGCCATTGGCTCAACCCCTGAACAGTGTGCTTCTCTTTCCACTCCCTTCATATTATCTTTTAAGAATCATTTACTTGTTTAGTCTTAAGTAGCTTTAGAACGGATGTTTATTAAGACAGTACAGTAAGAACAGTCGATTCAAAACATCCTTGCAAAAGTCTACAATATATGATTGTAATATATAACATATCAAATTGCTTACTGGTTTCAGGAGAGAGGAGGGAAGGGAGGGTGGGAGAAAAATTTGGAATTAAAAAAATCTTTATATGTAATTGAAAAAAAATTAAATAAATAAACACACAAAGAAACAAATGAATGAATGAATGAACAGGTAAATGAATGAATGAATAAAAAGTACATGATATACTCTCCCAGAGGGAAAGGAGACTGCAACTTAGAAAACATGGTAAAAGAGCCTCTCATAGCCCTTGGTTGCTAGAAGTCCTCTTCTCCCTTTGGGGAGCACTCCAGAAGTTGTCCTTAGTCATGGCTGGATTTCTTGACTAGGCTTCTTGTGGAGTTTGAATCTATGCCCAGTCTGTTCCTGGCTCCCAATTCAGACAGTGCCATCAGCTGGTCTGGAGATGTCAGTAGGACACTGATGGGAAGATTGAACGTCTGACATCTTAGCTGAGGCTTCTCATTCCTCTACAGACATTTTGTCTTCAGGGGTTTGCTAGAATACTCTCCTGGCTCAACATTCGTTGGAACTCCCAGATTCCAGCTAACTCAAGGCTTTTACAGAAGAATGTCTTGGGGCAGCTAGGTGGTGCAGTGGATAAAGCACTGGCCTTGGATTCAGGAGCACCTGAGTTCAAATCCAGCCTCAGACACTTGACCCTAGCTGTGTGACCCTGGGCAAGTCACTTAACCCTCACTGTCCTGCAAAAAAAAAAAAAAAAGAATGTCTCAGCCAATTGAAACAGATTTCCTTCTTCATCATTTCATTTCATCCAAAGGTCTTCAAAACCTTTTCACTCTGAGTCTAAAGCCTACCATCTAAATTGAGCATCTTATAATTTACCTCCTATGAGTGGGATGGGGTGACAACTGGTTTACAGAATCACTCTACAGTGACATATAAAATAATTTGGGAGAGGATGGTCAAGTAGCTGGAGACATCAGGAAAAGGTTGGTGTAGAAAGGAGCACTTGAGCTGTGCCTCGGAGAAAACTAAGGATTGTGATCAATTAATCAACAGTGTCCAGAGCTCTGTGGGAACCTCGCCCAAGCCTACACTCCTAATGATGTTTCCAATGTTTATCTCAACCCCCTGCTCTTTGGCACTCCAACAAAAGCCTGGATTCAACTCCGTGGGGTCTTCTAATTCATACGCTCTTGGATCTTTTTTGTATTTTTCCTTCTTGGCTGTTGACATTTTATCTTATTGATACATTTTGCTTAATGGGGGATGAAGCTAGGAAGGGGCCTATAATTTCACTTCCTTGGGAAACTCCCTGGCCAGGACACTCTTCCTCTAGTCTTAGTAAGTCATCTTAGTGTCTATAGCACTAAGAAGTTACATAACTTACCCAAGGTCACACAGGTAGTATGACAGAGGCAGGATTTGTAGCCAGGTCTTTCTAGCTACAGTGCATTTCCCTTAACCCCTAGAATATAACCTCCTCTAATTCATTTTATTTTTTTTTCTGTTTAGCTTTTTTTCTTTGTTTGTAGGACAATAAGGGTTAAGTGACTTACCCAAGGTCACACAGCTAGTAAGTGTCAAGTGTCTGAGGCTGGATTTGAACTCAGGTCCTCCTGAATCCAGGGCCAGTGCTTTATCCATTGTGCTACCTAGCTGCCCCCTCTCTCATTCATTTTAACAACAGCTAGGTGGTGCAGTGCACAGAGTACCAGGCCTGGAGTCAGGAAGACTCATCTTCCTGAGTTCAAATCTGGCCTCAGACATTTACTAACTGTGTGATCCAGGGCAAGTCATTTAACCTTGCTGGCCTCAGTTTCCTCATCTGTAAATTGAGCTGGAGAAGGAAATGCAAACCACTCTAGTATCTTTGTCAAGAAAACCCCAAATGGGGTTACCAAGAGTTGGACACAACTGAAATGACTGAACAACAACAAAACCCTCCCCCTCACCATACCAATCTTATAGCCTCCATCATCTTCAAAGATAGGAAAGAAGTATCCTCTCCTATCTCCGTTTGTGGCCAAACTTGGTCATTATAATTTCCCAGGATTCCTTTTCGATTGTTTAGTGCTGGCTTTTTCCATTTACATTGTTATGGTCATTGGACACATGCTTTTCCTGGGTCTGCTTCCTCTTCTTGGTATCACTTTATATGTATTCCCATGTCTCTCTATATTCTTTAGGTCTTTTGTTTCTTATGGCAGTGTATATCCATGCACCATAATTTATTTAGCCCTTCCCTTCAATCCTGAGTCAGATATCACTCCATCTTTCCCAGTTGGTCCCCTCCTATGGTCTGATATTTGTCCTAAGCACAAGATATCCCAGCACATCTTGAGTGGGGTATAACAGGGTCTTACAGTTCACAAGATCATAGATTGAGAGCATGAAGGGATCTAAGAGGTCATCTTATCCAATACTTCAAGGGATCTCCAGGAGAATCATCTAGTCCAGTACTTGTTTTACAGAAGAAGAAAATGAGATACAGAAGTGGAAAGTGATTTGCTCAAGGTCATGTGACAGCCCTGGTATTAGAAGCCAGTTTCCCTGCCTCCATTGTCCTTGTTGTCTCCATTACACCATTCATATCTATGTCTTCCATGAGGGACCATTTGCAGATTTTAGTTGCTCAATCAAAAAAGTCTTTATGGAGCATGTAAGATGTCTCCAGCATGTGCTAGGCACTGCAGGGAAGATTAGAGAAGGAGAGATCTCACACAAGTCACAATCAAAGAACAATACAAGTCACTCTGAAATGAAGGACGGGATTGTGCTCGAGAGACAATACATGCTCCCAGATTTCAGTGTGGGCTGAAGGAGATGGGAGAGGTGAGAGGCAGCATTGAGGCTGTCTTGGAGAGGAGGCCAACCCATGAGGCAAGGGGCCAAGGGATGCTAGGAGGTCACAGTCCTCTAGCCCTTGGGGTGATAAGGATAAGATATAAGGTGTAGACATAAGTATAGGTGATTACCCCAAGGTCATATAGTATTGCCCTCACATCTCCATTGGACAGAATGTTGGGCAAATAGTATTGTCTTTTTCTGGTGAATAAACTGAGCTTCAGCAACAAACTAACAAATCCAAGACCAAACAGCTAGAAGGTGGTAGAGAGTGCGGGGAGAAGGAGTGGTTCGGAGTCAAACCCTAATTTTAAAAAATCTGATCTTTAATTTTATTATCCTAATTTTGACATATGCCAAGTAAGATGAACATCTTCCTATACAAATTAGCACTGAGAACAGATTCTCTCATTCAGAATGTTATTTCCAAAGCTGCCCTGTTGGATCACATGCTCCTGCTGACCCTCCTTTTCTTCCCTTCTGTTATTCAAACAAATGTTTCCATAACTCCTTGCTTGCTTTTCTTTTCCTTTTTTTTCATTTGGGCAACCCCATCATTCTCATCTCCATCCCCCTTAAATTAAAAGGAAAACCAAACCTTTGTAAAGTCAAGCAAAAAAAACCCCGTGCACCTCATCACCTCATTCTGAACCCTGAGCTGCTCATGCCTCTGTCAAGGAGTGGGACAGCCTGCTTCATCACTGATCCCACCAAATTTATACACACACACACACACACACACACACACATGCATGTATATATGTATGTATGCTTATGTATATGTATCTATATATATGTATATGTGCATGTCTATATATGCATGTGTATTTATGTGTATGTATATGTGTATATATATATATATATATGCATGCATACATACACACACACATCTCCCCTGAGGGGAATGAAGCTCCGTGAGATTAGGTACTGGTTCATTTTTAGTTTTTCATGGCCTGCATCTAGCACAGTGCCTGGTACATAGTATGTATATTATAAATACTTTTTGACTCATTGATGATCCAGTCTAGTGGGTTTCAAAAGTGTAGTCCAGAAACCCATGGGAGTCCATAACACCCTTTCAGGGAATCCATGAGGTCAAAACTATTTCCAAAATAATACTAAGAAGTTTTAATTTGGTAAATATCAATACAGATAACCCACATAAGCAACCAACCAAAAACCTTTGGGAGGGGTCTTTGATGATTTTTAAGAGTGTAAAAAGCTTGAGAACCTCTGATCTGGTCCAACCTCTTCTTTTTACAAACAAGGAAACTTAGGTCAAGAAAAAAAAAAACAACCAAAAACTTGATGATGGTGACAAAGGTAGGTACTGGCAAAGGCAGGACTACAATGAACTTCTGTGGACTCCAAGTCTTGAGTTCTGCCCATTCTTGAACCTTAAATTTCTTGTGGAAACTTGAAAAAAATGAACTCCATCTGTAAAATGGAGATGCTGAGGCCTGCTCTGTACATAGTCACATAGAGGTCACTGAGATGAACCCTGGGATTTCTTTGAAGAGAAAGGCTACAAGATAGACAAGATATACCCTCGCTATTTCCATAACCTCCTGAGATCAGGGCAAACATCTTTCCCCTCTGCTTTCGTAGTTCCTGCTGACAGTTTTATAGAAGGAGATTAGTCATGAGTTCTTTCTTATCTTGCAGGCATTAGTTGGAATTTCTTCCATTGGTATGAGTCAGTTACCCGCTTAGGGGGTGGGGGTGGGAAGGAGGTTCTCCACATCAAGAGTGATATGAACATGCCAATTAAATCATGCCCATCAACGTGATCCAACTCAAGTATGTCTTTGATTCTAATTCTGCACATTTCTAGTGTTTGGTGGCCGAGTTCATAGTCATGAGCCTCAGCAATCTCTGAAATTAGATCATAGAATCCCAGATTTGGAGGAAGAAGGAACCCTGTTTATAGGCTGTGTCCATTTTACAGATTAAGAAACTGAGGCAAACAGGGTGAAGTGACTTTCCCAGGGGCACACAGTTAGTGTCTGAGGCCAGATTTGAATTCAGGACAATGAATCTTCCTGATTCCATGCCCAGTGCTCTGTGCCCTAGGGCGCCACCTAGTATCTCCACTTTTGTACTGCTCCAATATTTAGGATTTTTTTTCTTTTCCTGACACTGTCTAAATTTGTGTCTTTGCAACTTCTGCGTCCTTAATCCTGGTTCTGCCCTGGGGTCAAATGGAGTAAATATAATCCCTCTTTCTTGGACAACCCTTCAAATATCTGAACACAGTTTTTAGCTCTCTCTTCTCCAGGTCAAATACCTCCAGTTGAGTCAACCAGTCACTATGTGCCTTGTTCTCAATATCCTTTGCCATCCTGGTTGGCCTCCTTTGGAAACTCCCCAGTTTATTAGGACTCTTCCCCAATTGTAGCCCCTCCAACTGAATATGATCCTGCATATATGTCTGACTGAACCAGAGAATAGGGGAGACTACTATTCTGTATTCCTAGAAGCAGAAAAACTATCATCGCCCTTCACGCCTATCATAGCTCTTCAAATACATGACGACAACAATCATGTCCTCCCTGAGCCAAACTCAACACCCCCTGTTCCCTTAGTCAATTCCCATTTGGCCTGAATTTGAGCTTCTTCTCTAGACACTCTTCACCTCATCAATGTCCTTCCTCAGATCATAACTTCAAATCATTCCCCCAAACCCAAGGGTCATTAAGACAGGATCCTAGCCTTCATGAAGTTCAAGGTCAATGAAGCTTGCTAGTAATTTCATTGCTGCTTGTTATCGTCATGTTTATAGTTCAGCCCCTTTCTCGACTTCTGACACATTATTTCACTGCCCCCATCCTGTCCGGCACACCGGCCTCCATGTTGTTCCTCACCGGTGACACTCTATCTCTTCACTCCATGACTTTTCTTGGCTGTCCCCTCTCCCTGGAACTCTGCCTCCAGTCTTCTCTATCATCTGCCTTCAAGTCTCAACCGAAGTCCCACATTCTCCAGGAAGCCTTTCCTTAATGCTAGTGGCTTCCTCCTGGGGATGATCTCCAAGTTCCCTCTGCCTCTGGCTTGTTTGAACATAGTTGCTTGCTTGCTATCTCTCCTATTAGACTGAACTGAGAGCCTTGTGCCTTTCATTGAATCCCTAGCACCTAGCCTACCACCTAGCCTAAGTAGGCACTTAATAGATGCTAGTGGAGTGATTGTGATTCACAGATCATAGAATGCTAGACCTAGAAAAAGATTTGGACTTCCAATTTGGTCCAATTCTTTGATTCTACAGGAAAGTAAAGAGCTTCTGAGAAGGGAAGGAATTTACCCAATACCACACTGGTCATCATAGGGACTCAGAGCTGGGTCTCCTGATGCTCAGGTCAGGGCTCTCTCCACCCTCCTTCACCACCTCCCAATACTGGACAGGGCCAGTAAACCAAAGTGATAACATACATCAGTCTGTGAGGTATTGGGATGTTGGAATCCCTGAATGAGGAGCATGGTTCTCAGAATGAGCAGCAAATGTAAAATAACAAATTATTGCTTTTTTGTTTGTTTGTTTATGGCAGGGCAGCCCCTACTGTTTGTGGGTTCTTGTTTGTTTGTTTTTTGATGAAACACAAATACCTGCTTTTATTCATTCATTCATTCATTTATTTAGTCATTTGTTTATTTTTATTTATTCATTCATCCATTTATTCATCTATTCATCTATTTATTTATGCTTCATTCTTTCATTTATTTATTTGTCTGTCTATCTAACTCTATCTATCATCTATTTATTATTTTTTATTTTTAAGCCTAAAAAACTGGAAAATACATCTTTGGGGTATAAGGAGGCAGCTTAATCTACTGAAAAGCATGTTGGGCTGGAAGATGGGAGACCTGAGACCTGGTCCAAACCTGATCACTAACCCAATGTGTTACTTTCATACTTCTTCAGATTGTCTCAGTTTCTTACTCTGAAAAATGAGGTTCGGGGGCTAGTCCAGGGGTTCTCAGCCTATTTGTATGTCCTGGACCCCTTGGGCAATCTGCTAAAGCCTATGGACCCTTTCTCAGAATTATGCTTCTAAGTGTCTATAATAAAATGCATAGGTTACAAAAGAAACTAGTAATATCAAAATGCAATTATAAAAATACAGATTTTTAAAAGTTCACAGACCTAATTTTAAGGAATACTGAAACAGGATATGGAATACTGAACTTGGAGTCAGAGAGAGTTATATTCAAATCAAGTTACATTGTGATTCCTTGAGGGCAGGAACCATCTTGTGCCTATTTTTTGTATTCCCAGAGCTTAGCACAGTGCTCAGTACATAGCAGGTGCTTAATAAATGCTTATTGATGGACTGAAATCCTGCTTTAGGTGCTTACTAGCCACAAGTACCTGAAGAGATCATTTAACCTTTTCTTAGCCTCAATTTCCTCATCTATACAGTGGAGATTTTACCCACATCATAGGGTTATTCTAAGGATCAAATGAGTTCATAATAAATAGATGGGAAACACTTTGTAAACCTTCAATCATTATGTAAATCAATATTTGCTATCGTTATTAGGTATTTAAAAATGGGTGTTAAATATTTTTGTTCGTTTATTTGTTTGTTTTACATTGGACAATGAGAGAGTGAGTTCCCTATCCTTGGAGTTGTTTGACCCAGGCAAGATGACTGCATAGTTGGGTGTTGTTGATGGAATTTCACCTCCAGGCAGTCAGTGGACTAATGACCTCTAAGGCTCCTTCCTGATCCAAGACTTTGAGCTGGGGGGTGGGGGTAGGGGGGCAAAGAAATGAATACTCTCTCCTCCAGGTTCAGATTGTTTTTGGGGGCAATTTAGCCCTAGAAGGCTTTTTCCAAAGCATCCGTGACCCCAGCGGCTCCTCACGAGTCCTGAAATCATGCTTGACTTTGGGCCTGCTTGAGGACTTGTCATCTGCTTCCCTCCTTGGGTGACCTCATCCTAGATGCCAGAGAATGAAAGCATAAATCCTCCAGACTTACAGCCAGGGCTGGCTGGTGAGGGCTGCCAGGGACATGCATCTAATGATGCCACTGGGAGGGTGGAGGATGGTCAAGCCCCCGAGGAGTATTTTGCTTTTGGGTCATTCCGGTCCATAACTCATCTTGTCTGGAGCCTTGGCCTTGACAGGAACCTATTTTTCAATGTCCTGAGGCCCTCTGCCCCTGAGCCAGGATTGCCTGGAAAGAGAAAGCTTTGAGGCTTCAGCCCAACTCCCAGCCCAGGGGTCATGGCCAACTCAGTCCTCGGGGACATACCTTGGGTTGGCTGGGATGGCCTCGTGGGTCTATTCGATCAAGGAAAGTTGATGACAGAGGTGGAGATTACTGTGTTGTCCTGGTGAAAGAACTGGGGAACCTGCTAGAATAGAATACACTAGGATGGTTCAGAGGAATTATGGTTAAAATGTATGCATGTGTCTATGTATTATATATATATATATATATATGTATGTATAAAAACTCCATTTCCATATAAATTGATTTCCTTTATAATCCTATGTATTTTATAGTTAAAAAGAGTATTCTAGGGGCAGCTAGGTGGTGCAGTGGATTAAAGCACTGGCCCTGGATTCAGGAGGACTTTAGTTCAAACCTGGTCTCGGACTCTGGACACTTACTAGCTGTGTGACCTTGGGCAAGTCACTTAACCCTCATTGCCCAGCAAAAAAACAAAAACAAACAAAAAAAAACCCCACACATTATTCTGAGGAGTCTACAGGGTTCATCCAAGTGGTCCATTACACACACACACACACACACACACACACACACACACACACACACACCTCCTGTGTCTTCTTAGTGCAATAGATTTGGCAATGAATTTGGAGTTAGGAGAACATGAATTCAGATCATGCCTCAGTCATTATTAGTTGTATGACCCTAGAGAAGTCATTTTACCCTTTTTGCCTCAGTTTCCTTCTCTGCAAAATCAGAAGTGTGTGTGTGTGCATGTGTATTTGGGGGTGTGTGTGACTCCACTCCATGGACTCTAAGGGCTATTATAAGTCTAAGTCTATGATCTTATGAAAAATAGAACAAAATAAAAAAAAACACAAAGGAACAGAGTGTTACTGTCTTTATCAATCATTACTCATGTAACCTTTAGAAAGTCACTGGATCCATCCAGGGGATGATCATTTGAAGAAATAGAACTCATTTCTTCAGCTGTGAAATGAGGGCTTTGGACTAGACATTCTCTCAGGTGTCTTTATGATCCAATGTATTTGGAGTTAAGGGATCTGAGCCAAAATGGTAGCCCCATTGTCTCCTCACTGAGGGACCAAAAGTGATCTAGGATCTTGGTCCTAGAGATAGAAGGAACTGCAGTGGCCTCGAGTCTAGTCCTTTCTTTTTACAGATGAGGAACATGGGTGTGGGAGAGGGAAAACAGAGAAATGAAGCAATTTATCCAATGTCACAAAAGTGGTAAGCATCAAAAATGAAATTTGAACTCAAGACCTCTAACTCTAAACTCAGTATTATTTTCATTGGATTACGGGGACACTGGGGTGCTCCTTTCCCTCAAACAAACCTATAGGCAACCATCAAGTTTATATATACACATGTGTGTGTTTATGTATGCAGTATATATGATTTATATAAATACATATGTGTACACACATATATTTAATATATTATGCTGTTATATACATATATAACATGATACATATGTAATACATATGTATGCCTTATATAAAATATGTGTATATGTAAACATTTAACTATATTTACACAATCGTATACATTTTATAAATATTATATAAATGGCATTATATATTACATAAATATTATATAAAATTGTATTAATATTGCATAAGTATGAATGTGCATACATATACTTACACATACATATATACATCTATCTTGCTATCTTTATGTCTCTAACTCTATCATCTACACCTCCTCTAGTCATCCATATCTAGCCAATTATATCTCTCCATGTCTAACTATCCATCTGTCTACATTTCTTTTTTATCCATATCTCTATCTATTCATCTCTCTATCATTAGTTTCTCTCTCTGTCTCTTTGTCTTTCTCTGTCTCTGTCTCTTTCTGTCTCTCTCTGTCTCTCTGTCTGTCTCTCTCCTATACACCCTAGATTTTGCAGGGTGTGTTTTCCAGCTCGAGGGTTGGCTCTCAACAGCTGTTTGGACAGGTCCAATATTTCCCAGACACTGCACCATGGGAAAGTTTTTGAACCCAATGAGGCCTGCTACACGAACACAGGCAAGCTACAAGCTCCTACCCTGTTATTTGGCAATTTCATCACGACAGCATAAGGCGTGGGCATTTTACAAGCAGTGACTCATCTTAACAGGATAAGGGAATCAAGAGAAAAACATGCTGGTCTTAGCTACACCTCAACCAGAGAGTAGCTTGAGTGAAAGGCAGCCAAAAACACACACAATTAATAAGAACATGTCTGCAGACTTTGGGGATTGACAAAGATCAGATACTATAGAGTATTATTTCTATTTTACAATTAAGGAAACTGAGGCACAGAGCCATTGCACAAAGGCATATTTATGTGACAATGATATTTTGAGTAGAAAGAATGGAACAAAATCAATATTTATATTCAGGTTTCTTAACTCTTGGATAGCCAGGTGGTTCAGTGGATAGAGTGCTGGGCTTGAGGTGAAAAGAACTAAATTCAAATCATGAGTCAAATATTTACTAGTTAGACTGGGGAACCTAGACATTTACTAGGTGTGTGACCCTGGCTGAATCATTTAACCTCTGTCTGCCTCAGTTTCCTCATCTACAGAGTGAGGACAATAATAGCACCTTCTTCTCAGGGTTGTTGTGACATTTGTGAGATATTTGTAAAGTGCTCAGCAAAGTGCTTGGCACATAGTACAGTCTTTCTCCCTTCACTTTTCTAGTGCACTTCTTAGTACACTCTATATGAGTAACTAAGAAGAAATAACCAAGGTTCTGCCTCAAGGAATTGTCGTCAGGGGTATGTGATGTCTCTTCACAGTGGTGCTCTAGCCCTCTGTCCCCACGCCATGGCCTAGGGTCTTACCCCACTCCCAAGGTGACATGACAGCCTTTGAACTACTTGAACACAGCTATCAGGTTACCCTTGACCCTCTTTTCTCCAAGATGAACATACCCAGTTTCCCCAACCACTGTTCACTCATGGGCTTCACCATTCTATTTGCTTTTTCTCTGAACACTTTCCATCTCACCCATATCCTTCCCAAAATGCAGACAATATATGACTCCAGATGGGCTCTGACAAGGGCAGATCAAAGTAGGGCTTTGTGGAAGCCAGGCTTTTCAGAAATCCATCTGAAAGCTTTTGTGGTTGCTATATCACAATCCTATTGACTTCCTGCGTGAGAATTCTATAGATATGACTTATGTAGATTCTACCAAAGCATTACAAAGAAACCTGCTATATTTTCTTGTGGACAAGATGGAGGGATGATAGTTCATTTAGATAAACTCATAACTCTTGGGATGACTGGATTCAAAGAATTTAAAAAAAACATGCCATACTTTCCTTCTAAACAATATTGGAGAGATAATGGTGCATTGAGGTAAATTTGTAACTCTTGGAGTAATCCAAAGGGTAGTTGCAAAAGAATTGATATCAATTTGCAAAGAAGTTTCTAGTAGATTGCCTGAGAAATTGGTCCTTGTCTCTGGATTGTTTTATTATTTAAGCCCACTTAACCCTGGTTTCAAATGTCTATCTTACAGAAACTATAGAATCTGGTACTTATTTTTTATTTTTTTATTTATATATTTTTTGTGGGGCAATGGGGGTTAAGTGACTTGCCCAGGGTCACACAGCTAGTAAGTGTCAAGCGTCTGAGGCTGGATTTGAACTCAGGTCCTCCTGAATCCAGGGCTGGTGCTTTATCCACTGTGCTACCTAGCTGCCTCTGGTACTTATTTTTTAAGAGTATAGAAGCCAAATGGAATATTGAAGGACAAAAAAAAAAGGAATTTGTGATGGCTGTTTTGAGTGACAGTTGAGAAAAATATCTACAAAGTGCTTCTACCCAAGGGATCAGGGGAAAGGTGTGTGGCTTATATGTGATCTATGACAACTTATGAGGAATCTGTGGAGAACACAGAGAGGGAGAAAATCATTTGAAATTTCTTCCTAGTCACAACTATTATAAGTGATAACCCTATAAAGAAATATTATGAAGATTATTTTGTGAAAATTTGTGAGGAGCTGGTAAGAATAGTACGTTTTGGCAAGACTGTTTCCTGTGATTACAAAAGAGAGGACAAAGGGAAAGGACTCTTTCCTAAGAAACTAAAATTAACCATTATCTAGAATAATATGAAGTTTTTTAAGAGACATTAATCAGTGTTTGGAACTGAATGGTGTGAGACTGGGTTTCCAGACAAGTGAAAAGGAATCATTTGCTATTGCAAGGTTTGGGAAGACTACAGTGGTGAAGGTTTGCATAGCCAAAATATTGCAAGTAATTATAGTCATTGCTTCTATTTGCATAAGAGTAATTACTGATAGAGAGTGAGGTATTTCCAGTTTATTAGATAACTAATTTTTTAATGAACTGTGGTGTAGATTTGAGCTAATTAATTAACTAATGAGAGTTACTAGTGAAAAATAAATTATTCAGGCATATCCTTGGAGCTCATAAAGATAAAAGCAAATCAAAGAATGAGTCAAGTGGCATGATGGGGATGTGTGACTTGCAAGATAAAGTCTCCTGACCCCACTATAGTCCTGACACATAGATGTGTGGGGTTGTGTGGTGTTCCTGCCAACACTTGAATAAAGGCGTAGATAATAGGGTTCCAGAATCACAGAGGATATCAGACTTGGAAGGAGCATCGGAGGTCGCCTAGTCCAAACTCTTACCAGAATGGAAATCACTTATATAACATTCCCATCAATTTGTTATTTCGCCTGTGCTTGAATATCTCTGAGGAAGCAGAAGTCATTACCTCCCAAGGCAACTCATTATTAGGAGATTTTCCCCCTCCAATCCAGCCTCAATTTACTTCTATGCAACTTCTGTCCATAGTGACTATTTCTGTCCTCTGGGGCCAAGTTAGACAAGTCTAATTCTTCTTCCACATGACAAACCTCCAAATCCTTGAAAATAGCTATGGCCTCTCCCCTGGGCCCTTTCTTCTCCATCCTAAACATTCCTAGTTTTTCCAACTGATCCTCAGCTTGCAAACCCTATAGGTCTTTTGTCATTCCATTTGTCCTCCTCTGTTCAATGTAACAATGGGTGTGAAAGCTGCTGTTGAAAAAATTTAATGTTGTTTAAAGTCATTTTCTTTATTGGATAAGTTAAACTTTCTCTCCCTCCCCCTCTTTTCCTCTCTTTTTCTCCCTTTGTCCCCCTCTTACCTTTTCTCTGTCCCTCTTTCCCCCTCTGTGTCTCTGTCTCTCCCTCTTCCTCCCCCTCTCTCTTTGTCTCTTCCCTGTCTCTCGTCTCTTGCTTCTCTCTTTCTGTCTGTGTCACTGTCTGTGTGACCCTGTCTCTCTCTCTCCACCCCTTAACCCTGGTCTCATCACACCCCATGTATGATTGAATTAGACAAATTCTGAGGACTGGAAAGTTTAAATTATTTGCCAAATATTGCCCAGTTATTAAATGTCAGGGCTGGGATTTGAACCCAATTCTCCTTAACTCTAAACCCAACACTCAGTACATTCCATGTTGCTTCCCCGCTGAGCACATAGTAGGGTTTTATTGATGGATGGACCAGTCTGCCACCAGTGTTGCAGAAGGGGCTCCTAAAGGCCAAGAGCAGTTAAGAAAGCCTCTAAAGTGCCCTTTGTTGGCGCTAAGTGGGGGCTGATTTATCCCCAGGTCCTTCATCAACACTTTGCCTCAATATCTTCCAGTGTGCAAAGCCTTGTAAATCTTCCCTGGGAGTTACTGCATCAGTACTGGCAGAATTTGTGCAAACACATGGAAAATGTCGTTAAAGAAACAAACTGGTAAGAGGCCTCCACGGAGTCCCTTTCAACAGGGCTTGAGTTACTTAAAATCAATATTTGAACAAGGACCAATCCACATCTTTTCCAAACCGAGTTAGTGGGCACTGTGACTGGGGCTGGAAATGTGGTTACGTCAGGACGGAGGTTCTCTATAGGGTCCTTTGCAGGGGCACCAAGAAGATGATGAAGCAGGAAGCCATTCTGCTCCCCAAATTCTCAGACCCAATCCCACCACCTCCAGTGCCCCAGAAGCAACAACGTAAAACAATAAAGCAATTTCAGCATTGCAGGTCACTTTACATACATCATCTCTTTCGCTCCTTATGACAACCCCATTCTTCATTTGGACTTAGTGAGACAGATCTTGGTAGACTCGGAGACAAAAAACCTAGATTTGCATCCTGGTTGTGTCATTTACTTTCTGTGGGACCCCAGTCAAACCATTCACCCTCTCTGGGACTCAGTTTTCTCATCTGTAAATGAGATAATTGGATTCGCTCCAGTCTAGCTCCAGATATAAGTGCCTACCTATGTAACTTTGGACAAATCACATAACCCCATTAGGGCTCAACTTCTTTATCTATAAATGAAGGGGATTAGCTAGAATTCAAGAGTTCTTAACTTTCTTCTATTCTTACTCCCTTTGGCAGTCTGGTGAACCCTATGGGCCTCTTCTCAAAATAATGCTTTTAAGTGAATAAAAATAAACCAACTATGTTATCAGAGGGTAGCTAGATGATGAAGTAGATTAGAGTGCAGGTCCTAGTATCAGGAAGAGGTATCTTCCTGAGTTCAAATGTGGCCTCAGATACTTATTAGCTGTGTGACCTTGGAAAAGTCACTTAATCCTGTTTGCCTAAATTTCCTCATCTGTAAAATGAACTGGAGAAGGAAATGGCAAACCACTCCAACATCTTTGTTACAAAAATTCCAAATAGGGTCATGAAGAGTTAGACATAACTTAACTGAAATAATTATGAGAATATATATACACATCTATATCTATATCTATATCTATATCTATATCTATATCTATATCTATATCTATATCTATCTATCTCTATCTCTCTATCTCTATCTCTATCTCTCTATCTATCTCTCTATCTATCTATCTCTATCTCTATCTCTATCTATCTATCTCTATCTCTCTATCTCTATCTCTATCTCTATCTCTATCTCTATCTCTCACTCTATCTCTATCTCTATCTATCCATCTCTATCTCTATCTCTATCTATCTATCTTTCTCTATCTCTATCTCTATCTCTATCTCTATCTCTATCTCTATCTCTTTATCTCTATCTCTATCTCTCTATCTCTATCTCTATCTCTCTATCTCTCTCTATCTCTATCTCTATCTCTATCTATTTATCTCTATCTCTCTCTCTCTCTATCTCTCTCTCTATCTCTCTCTCTATCTCTATCTCTATCTCTCTATCTCTATCTCTATCTCTATCTCTATCTCTATCTCTCTATCTCTATCTCTATCTCTATCTCTATCTCTCTATCTCTCTATCTCTCTATCTCTCTATCTCTATCTCTATCTCTATCTATGTCTCCTCACCAATTATCATAGATTTCTATTTGGATAGATATTAGGTATATATGGATACACACACATATGTACACATATATACCTAATATCGTAGGTTTCAGGTTAATAGATGGACAGTCTCTTAGGTTACTTCTGAATCCAAATCTATGCTAATTGATGAGGTCATCTAGCTTCCAGTTGAAGACAATAAGGGTTCAACACCTTTCTGTACAGCTCTTTGATTTCATCAAGACAGGGAACATATAATGTGGAAATTCACTCCACTGATGCAGATTGGCAACTCAAGGGTGATTTATAGCATTATAGAATTCCCTGGACAGTAAAGAAATTGGCTGAGATCACCCAGGTAGTATGTGTCTGAGGCAGGATACAAATTCTAGTCTTTCTGTCTCGAAGTTCAGCTTTCCATCATGGTACTTCTTATGTCTTAACTCTCTTGAGGATTTCCTGCAATTATTTCTCCTGCACTTCAGGCATTGCCATAAAAAGGAAGTCAGAGTGAGGGGGGAAAGGAGACAGAAAGAAATACAGTCAAATACCTCCCTCTCCAGCCTTAGGCTCATAAAGCAAAGGAAATTGAGAGGGTTGGCAGAAGAACTGTGTATAGCAGTGAGCCATACGTTGATTGAAGAAGTCAATCAGAGGACTGTCATAAAAAGATAGCCCTGGGGAGCCAGGTAACCCCTCAAAGAGGTAAAAGAATGTTGGGCATGCTGAAGGAGGTAATGGGAGTTCAGGGAGGGCCTCCTGAGGGAGGCCATTATGATTGGTCTCAGCACCCTGCTTTCTGAAGCGGCACAGACTTTTAACCATGAGCTGTTCTGGATGCACCGTTCAATTCTTGATTGACAATATCCCTAACAGAAGTGCAAGGGCATTCTGTGCTGGATTGACTGGGATAAATGCTTTCTGAGGAACCTTTCAACTCCAAGATTTGGTGTTTTTCTATGTTCTTGCATTTCCTGTTCTGTGGGCCCAAGGATGTTTGACATTGGGCTCACTCCCCTCTAGGGTACACATTCTATGCTCTGGGTTTGAAAATTCTAATTTCTAAGGTTTATCCCAGTTCTAGCATTTTATGTTCCATGTTCCAGCATTCTCTGTCCTCATGTCTCTAACATTCTGATATCTATATTTTAATAATCTACATTCTAATCAACTAACCGAGAAATACTCATTAAGTATCTAATATGTTCTAAGTATCTAGTATGTAATGAATATTAAGTATCCAATAAGTATCTAAGTGCCTAATTTGTTCTAATCCGTTCCCACCTGACTTTAATGTAAAATGTCCTAAAATTCTGTGTTCTAAGGTCTCTCCTGGCTCTCACATCCATGATTTAGCATAATGGGTAGTGTGTTAGGGAATGGTAAGTAGAAGACTTTGACTGGAATATACCATAATGTGCCAAATACAGTCCATGCATTTTTCCCAAATCTGACTTCTGTAAATCTGCATGTAGACCTCACACCCCAGATGAGGGGAATAGAGTAAAATGGCCTCTTAGATCTGTCTGCCCAGAGAGTGTTCTGCTACTTTCTGTGATGCTAGAACAATGGGAGGAGTTGTTGCGGGTGGGAACTTCTAAGAATGGTGACACTCTACATGACATCACTGGGAGGCTGCAATGGGTCTAAACACAGATGCCTCCTGTTGTTCTTCATCCTCCTGGGGGGGAAATGTTCTGTCCCATAGGCTACTATGAGAATGTTTCAGTGCCCTCTGGGCATGGCTTAGCCCTTTAAGACACCTGATCTTGCAACAAGGAAGTAACTCCTTGTTGGGTTTTCTTCATAGCTCTACTAAACTTATATGAACATAAAAATTGTCCATCTTGAATCAGTCCTTTGGTCTAGCCAACCTGACCTTGTCCCAAATAATGGCTCCTGGATGGTCTATTATGCCACCAGAGCTTCCCAAACTACCTTGTTTTAACTATTTTGTATTTATGTTCTTTCTATTTATTCTGTATAAATGTATAGGTATTTATATACTTGTCATATTCTCAGTGGAATGCAAACTCCTTACAAATCCAAATAGTTTCATTGTATTCATATCTCTAGATCTTAGTACAGTGCCTAGCACATAGTAGGCTCTTCATACATGCTTGCTGATGGATTAGGTGGCTGATAAACTTGAAAGTTTGAGGAAGTCTTTCTCCCTCCCCACCCACTTCACTGGTTTCCCTTAATAAACCATGAAGGGTCCTGCCAGCTATGGAATGTTCATAACTCATGGATTAAGCAGAGGTGGGGAGACTTAGGGACTTCTAACTCTAGCACAAAAGTCCTGTGTGAATTGGGGCAAGCCCTTTACTCTACCTGGGCTTCCTTCTTCTGTGAATTGAGGGAATTGGACATCTTCTTCCCATAGAATTTTTTTCAAGACATTTTTCCTAAGGGTTTCTCTATTAGAGCTGCACTGCTTCATCCTCTGCTTGCTCAAGTAGAAAGAGAACAGATCTGGAATCAGAGGGCCCTGGGTCAAATCCCGGCTCTGATACTTACAGTCTGTGCCTCCATGGGAGAAGACTTTGTTCCTCTCTGGCCTCTGTTTCTTCATCTATAAAATAAAGAAATTTGACTAGATGATCTTTCAGGCCCTAATGCCAGCAATCCCAGCTTGACTGTGTCTAAGGAAAAAAGGAATTTCTCCTGGGCAAAGAGTTAAAGAGTTTACAGCTAGCATGAACAAATCCCAAACTATGTAGAGAATGTTAGAAAGAAATATGACATGCCAGGGGGATTCCCTGGGCAGAAGGGAGATTGGGGAATAGCTGAATATGCTTTCATTGATATTAGCATTTCAAAACCTGAACATTGAGTAACACCATCTCCCTCCTTCTTTCCCTCCCTTCTTTCTTCTTCCCATACCTCTCTTCCACACCCAGCAATTCTTCTCATGGATAAGCCCATTGGAACATTGGCTAACTTCCTAGAAGGGATCATAAGGTTAGCGTCATTGATGAGCATCCTTCCACGTATCTCATACCCAGACCCTTATTGGTACAATCCAATGAATCTCCTTAGCCTACCCAATTTGTCCTTTATTACACCCATCTTTTAGATCTAGTGACCTCTCCCCTACAGCAGACTTCCATGCTCAAAGATTCATACCAATTAAGATTTGTGGTTCAGAGGGAAGAATTCCACTGGAAGAGCTATCAAAAGTAGAAGGGCTACCCCAGGACATAATCATTAGCTCCACTCCATCCCTCTCACACAAGTGCATGTCTTTTTGTAAGCCAGATAATCACTTGTGGAGTATATTGTAGATTTTTTTCCTCTTCTTCAGATATAAATTGGAATAGATAGCTCTTTTTTTCTCAGAGCAGTGGTGGTTAAGTGACTTGCTCAGGGTCACACAGCTAGTAAGTGTCAAGTGTCTGAGGACGGATTTGAATTCAGGTCCTCCTGAATCCAGGTCCAGTGCTTTATCCACTGTGCCACCTAGCTGCCCTGGAATAGATAGCTCTTGAGGTGACTTTTCTACCTTTGAGGTTTAATGACTTGGGATTCTCAGGAATCAGTTGACTAACCAGCACATATTTCTTGTGTACCTACTGTGTGCAAGGCCCTGTGACAGAAGGAAGGGATACAGAGACAGGAAAGAAATCAGGGTGATTTCCCCTATGTCAAAGCATCTGTGAAGGAAGGAGGCTAGTGTCTCACCTAGGTCCCTTTATCTCCATTCACATAGACACTAGGGGTCAGATACTGATAGTCCCCCATGCCTGGAATGCTCTCCTGGTTTCCCTGGGTTCTTTCTTTACTCAGCTCAGCTCTATTGCCATGGTAATACATTTAAGTTCTTTAAAGGTAAAGACTGTTTTAACCCTCATTTTTTTTGTCTCTATATTTCCAGTGTCTAGTGTAGTGCCTGGCAAACAGTGGATACTTAATAAATGTTTATTGGATTAAACTGATCTTCAGCAAGAAAAGACAAATGATGGGTGGATAACAACATAAATAATACACAATGTGCCAGGTCTCTGTGTAAAATGTGAGAATACAAATATAGTAACTAAAGAGAGTTCTTAAGCTCAAAAAGCTTGCTTGTGTCTAGTGGGGGAAGACCATAAAGAAAAGGGAGCTGGAAGGACAGAAAGAGGGAGGGGAGTTAGAAGGAAGCAAAGCTGATGGGGAGAAACTGGAAAAATCCAGAGATTCTGCACTGGATCAGGGAGTAGAGTGAGCATGGGTGACGTGGAAATCCAACAAAATAGTGGTTTGAGCAAGTGAGTCACCAATCAGAGAACGGGTCATAGGGTTTGAGCCATCTCTAGTGTGAGAAGGCTGTTGTCAAGGAGGTGGAATAGTTCAGAGAGTCAGGAGTAGAGCCTGGTGAGGAGCTGACTTTGGGAAGTTGTGGCAAGATGGGGAGAAGGCATTGTCCTTACACAAGTAGGATAGTGTAGTGGAAAGAGCCCTGGTCTAGGAATTAGGAAACCTGGGTTCAACTCCTAGTTCAAATATTTACTAAATGGCCTGATAATTTTGTGAAGCTTCTCCAAACATCATGAAATCATAACATTTTGAGCTGAAATGGACCTGAAAAGTCTATTTGCCCAGGGCAGCTAGGTGGCACAGAGGATTAAAGCACCGGCCCTGGATTCAGGAGGATCTGAGTTCAAATCTGGCCTCAGACACTGGACACTTATTAGCTGTGTGACCCTGGAAAAGTCACTTAACCCTCACTGCCTGGCAAAAGAAAAAAAAATTAGCCCAATCCCTTGATTATACAAAGAAACTGGGACCCAGAAAGAGAGTGTCCTATTCAAGATCAAATAGTTAGTTACAGGTCCCAAGATAAGGGGGGAGGGCACATTTTGTATTTGTGCTTTTGCTTTTATCTTTTCAGTAAGTATTCATTTCTTAAATCGAGTTGATGTTAATTAGTTTAATGATACTGGGAAACCAATCACTGAATCAGTGAAATGAAAATGCTAAAAGTGTCTTGTAATTGATATTGGGAAGGACACACTGGAACTGAGGCTTGAGTCAAGCAAGCATGAAAAGGAATCAATCCAACTTCTCAGAACCACGTGAGAGAGAACCAGCCATGCCTCTAGAGACCTAACTAGCCAGTGCGGGTGGGAGCTGGAATCAGGACTAACAGAGACCATAAGGACTCCCTATGGAAAGAACTTAATAAACCCCAAAGCACCATCTACATATGAGCTTCTATTGCCATTTGCCTTCTGGCTTCCTCAGAATCTTGCTCCTGACTCCTGACTTGGTAGGCAGATTTAGGACTCTCATTTCTTCAAACACACACACACACACACACACACACACACACACTTAATTTCTGGCTTAACAGGAGCACCAGTCTATAAACTATGTACATTGTTGCTCTGAATATGTGCATTATTTAATGTACAGTCTATAAAATATTTACCCTCATTTTTTTCCCTTCCCTTTGTTCAGTATTGCCTGCCTCCCGGCTTCTCCATGCTGGTAAAAGAAGTGGTTGGCATTCTTCCAAATATGGCAAGAGGCAGCAGCTGGATGGGGACCATATTTTATTCATTTTTGAAAGCATGTATAATTTGCTAGTGTTGAAAGCTTTCTTGGGGCAAAAGGGTTCTAAGACTGTCTCTGTCACAGCCCCACACCCCCACCATCTCTAGGTCATTGTTCTTTAGCAAGGAAGGCATCTGGCAACTGAGTGTGTTTGACCCAATTTGCTTTCCAAGTCCACTTTTGTCATCTTAATTTAGGTAGTGAGGTAGGAAGAAAACCTGTATAAGAGTTGAGAGACACAGTTCTAGCCTTTGTTCTGCCATGAATTACCTGTTTGTGTGACCTTGGGCTAGCCACTTCCTTTCTAGGCACCTCTTTTTCTCCAGCTATAAAGAGAAGGGTTGGACAAGATGATCTCAGAGTCATCTGCTATTTCTAATACTTGCTCTCTAATGCCCCTTCTGGCTCCCATTTACCATGCTATAAGATCTTGTCTTGATATAAAATTTTATATTCTAACATAGAGTGTTAGAATTTAGAACTAAATGGGATCTTAGACATCTTCTAATTCAAATCCCCTATTTTACAAGTAAGGAAACTGAATCACTAAGATTTAGTGATTTGAGTCAAAGATCCTTAGATCAGTAAATAGCACAGATGAGATGTGATCCAAAGACCTCTCTGATTTTATATTCTTTCCATTATACCATGATCTAAGGTATTGCCTGTCCTTAAATGCTATGTTGTAATATTCTATAGCCCAAGGTCCCTTCTAGTTGTGTTATTCATAGGAAGGAACTTCAAAGGACATCTGGTCCAATTTCTTCCTTTTACATATGAGGAAACTGAGGCTTAGGGAAATCAAATGACTTACCTAAGGTCACTCAGATAGTATCACAGTCAGGATTTGAACCTGGGCCCCATGACTTCAGTGCCATTAGTCTTTCCATATGTTCAATGGTCTAATATTCTACATTCTGAGGTGCCTTCCAGCCTTGACATTCTTTGTACTATCTTCTATGTTATAAAGTCCTTTGTAATTTTAACAATTGATATTGAAACATTTTATGCTCTAGGTACTATTCTAGCTATAGCATTTGGTATTCTAAAGCCCCTCACAAATATATATATATATATATATATATATAGTGTATTTTGTGTTTGAACATTCTCTTTTCTGAGGCCCTTTCCAGCTGTAGTATTTTACACTCTGTGTTCCAACAATCTATGTCTTAATGATTTTTCTATCGATGAAACCCTAGGTTCAATGACTCCATCTAGTTCTAGGTTCTTATAGTTGATGTTATAAAGGGTTTTCTAGCTATAACACTAGGCCATGCATTTTCTAATAATATTTTTTTTCGGGAAGAGTATGGGGGCAGCAAACCCCATCATCTCCCTCTTTCTTGTTCCCCCCTTGAAAGACCATCAGGATCTTTCGCTCTTTTTCTGAGTTTTTAGGAACTGAAAGCAAAAATCACCAAGAATTAGGAGATTGCAACAGCCAGCTCCAAGAGCACCGTTGGAGAAATTTCTTTTAGCCAAGCTGGAACTTGGTGGATAATTTCTAACCTTTGTGCTCTCCACTGTAATTTTAATTTGTGTGTATCGTGTGACAATAGGTAACTCTTTGGCAAAGTTTTAGGCGATATTGAAGGATGTAGCCTTGACTGGTCCACTCAGAGGCAGGAGAATGAGAGATGGATGGTATTACAAAGGCCATCCATCTAGTACAGTCTCCTTAAACTGAGGTCCTTGAAGTTGATGTGACTCGCTCAGAGACACACAGGTGGTAAGTAGCAGAACTGAGAGCTGAACTAGCCAAATCCAGAACTCTTTCCATAACATCATGTGACCTGTTCAGATGCACTTTGTGTTTGTTTGTTTATGACTCATCCTCCTTGGGGCATGCTTCTATTGCTGACTCTACTGCATTTGCTCCATTAGTCTTTAGCAATGCAATTCACCTTTTCCCTTATGTTCAAAACTTTGGTCTTATCCTCTATGCTCCCCTCTTCCTCACCTCTTGCAGCCAATTTTTGTGGTTGGTATCTCTGTGTTATCTCCTGTGATCCTCCTTTCCTCTTCAAAAACATAGTACAAGCTCACGTTACTTCCCACTTAGACCGTGGTAATGGCTTCCTAACTTTTGCCTTTCTCCTGAAGAACATGCTGTCCTCTATCAGGTGCTCTAGATGAAGGGCACATGTACAGGTGTTGCAAATCCCAAGCAGACTCTTAGACAATCGAGAAGCCTCCTGAGCAGTAGCACACACCTTCCTTGAGATATGTATGCTTTTATTTAGGCAGTGTTTGAGGATTAGGCATAATCTTGACCATGAGATAGGACTTTATGGGCCAAGCAGTGCCATGACAAGAGCAGATGGTACATGAATCACATATCATGGAGGACAACATAAGGAATTTAGAGTCAGCGGACTTGAGATCAGATCCTAATTCTGCATTTCACTATGTGACTTTGGGATATTCTTTTAATTTCTGGGCCTCTGTTTCTTCATCTATAAAATGAGGAATTTGGAAAAGGTGATATGGTACAACCCTCCTCCCATCAGAAACATAGATTCCACCCTGGGTGCGATGATGAAACTTGGAACTATATTCACAAGGCATCCCTTTAAGTTGACACCAGTCAGGAAGTCTCTTTTCTCCACTTAGAAGGATAAATACTAGGATCATGCAATGCAGATTATTCAAAATTCCTTCTTCTCTGTAATTGTGGTGCTGTACTATAAGAAATGACATGGCGGGTGGGGAATGATTTCTGCAAAACATAGCAAGACTTATATGGACTGAGGCAAAGTGAAGTCAGAAGAGCCAGAAGGTCATTGTGCATGGTATCAGCAATGTTGTAATGATGATCAACTGTGAAAGGCTTGGCTACTAGGATCAAAACAATGATCCAAGACAATCCCAAAGAGCCCATGATAAAAAAAAAAAATGTTATTCAGCTTCAGAGGGAGAACTATTGAACTCCGAATTCAAACTGAGGTATAATTTTCTCACTTTATTTTTCTTGCCTTAAAAAATATGGCTAATATGGAAATGCTTTGAATGATTTCACATTAAAAAGATATATACATACACACACACACACACATATATATATATATAAAGCACTTTTCAAACTGCTGAGTGTTATGTAAATATAAGCTATTGTTATTTTTTTAAATCTCCTATTCTTGAGTGGGGGTGGGCTTATGAATATTGCCCAAGCATCATCCTCCCAAACTTGATGGACATGCTCATGGCTGCCTCTGCCTGTCACTTCTGTAGAAATTCTCAGGGACTGCCATTGCTGTGGTCCAAGAACCCTCCTTTCAGCCCACCTGGCGCACATTTATATTGAGTCAAGGCCTATTGATCTTAGAGTGTATTAGAGATCTTGCTCTTCCCTGAAGAAGGCCTAAGAAAAAATGGAGAAAGTGTGTGTGTATGTGTGTATGTGTGTGTGTGAGAGAGAGAGAGAGCGAGGCAGCTAGGTGGCACAGTAGATAAAGCACTGGCCCTGGATTCAGCAGGACCTGAGTTCAAATCCAGCCTCTTACACTTGACTCTTACTTGCTGTGTGACTTAACCCTTGTTGCCCAGCAAAAGAGAGAGAGAGAGAGAGAGAACTGATTTGTCCTCTCACCATTACCTTGCATCTATCTGACAATTACATAGTTGTTTGCACATTGTTTTCTCCATCAGAGTGTGGGTTCCTAGAGGGTAAGAACTTTTATCTTTTATCTTTTTTCCTTTTCTTTGAATTCTCAGTGCCTAGCACAGTGCCTGGCACAGAGCAGGCACTTAGTACATATTTGCTGACTGACAGAGAACAGCAGATTCTTTAAGTCTGCCTTCCTGAGCCTCAGCCAGGAAATCATCTTGGAATTTTCTATGAACTCTTAGCAAGGTGCTGCTGAGTATGCCCACCTGCCATTGGAATTTACCCTTCATATGCCTTCAGAAAAAGGCCCACACCCTTTATTTTCATCATATTATCTAGGGGAGCTCCTCACATGAGTCAAGAATGCCCCTCACAAAGAGGTCGCTAGGTGGTACAGTGGATAGAGCACCAGACTTGGAGTGAGGGAGATATCAATTCAAATCCAGCTCCCTATTCTTACTAGCTCTACCACCCTGGTTAAACCATTAAACCTGCATTGGTTTCATTTCCATATCTGATAAGGGGGAGGGTACTAATGGCACCTACTTCCCAGGGTTGTTTTAAGGATCAAATGAGATAATAATTGTAAAGTGCTGTGTTCTGTGCCTGGCGCAGAGTGTTTATTATATATGTTGATTCCCTTTTCCCAATAAATAACATCCCCCTTTAGACATTCACAAGGAGTGGTTGAAAGAACGATAGATGCTAAGCCTGGTGAACAAGAGACTTCAAGAGTGTGGAGTCGTATGGAGTAGAGGTGAGTTGCGCCATCCATCCAGAGGTACAATTCAAACCAACTGGGGCATTTGGGCTTTACTTCCTTATCATCTCCTAATTAATCTTGGGTCTTAATTGCCAATGAGGTATTACATCTCATCCTTCCACGTCTGCAAACCATTGTCTGTGAAAGAGAAAACAGAAGCCAAAACAGAGCGGGAACTCAGCTGAGCTCCAGGCCTCCTCTTTCATCAGGGTGTCTAAAATGAGCATTTTGGTACTCTTAGGCTTATAGAAAATATGGACAGAGAAGATGGAGGGAAGCTTCAAGGGGGAGGGCTCTAGAACATGAGTAGACTTCCCTGCAGCTGTTGTAGAGGTGGGGCTTCATTGTGCACCTGTTTCCAAAGGAAGAGCCACTTATTTCAGGGCTGCCCATTTTCTTCCAGGCAGGTTTCACATCAAGTAGAAGCTGGGTCCACCCATCCACTTAATATGGCCTCATGTCTGGTGACCTCAGGTTACTAAGGTCATCCAATGGGAGTCCCTTAAGCCTGGATCAATACTGTAGTATGCTCATCTGGTCAGGCCGCAGGCCCTAATGGACACAGCCCTGCAGCTGTAGGGCCCTGCCCTCCCCATCTTTGTGCCCTGCCCAGGCTCAGGGGTAGGGGAGCTGGCTCAGGGACAGGGTTGCCTCATCCTCTGCTCGGTCCCAAACCTGCCTCAGTCTTTGCCACTCCATGTGAGCATTTAGGGCTCAAGCATGTTCAGGGGCTGAGCTCGTGTTAGCAAAATCACTGGCCTTGTGCAGGCTAGGCTGCTGGAACAGAGAGGAGTGAGCCCCTGCCTCCACTGGGGGACAGTCAGAGTAGAAATGGCAGTGACTGAAGAAAATGAGAGGAAAGAAGCAAGAGAAAGAGGCAGTCTGAACTGGGGGTGGGGAAGCCTGGGTTCACATGACTGCATAGAGTATATTTTTATCTTTGTATTTATATCTGTGCCTTGAACAGTGTAAAGCAGATAGTAGCTGCCTAATAAATGTTGACTAAAAGCATGGTCACAAAGAAGAGAGATAAGGAGCTTCCTCCCCATATTCTTTTATAGATGTGGGAGAGCAGTCCCTCCTTATCATCAGATATTTGTCAATGTAGTGATTAGTTTGGCTGATTTTTTTTTCTTCCTTTTCTTTTTAAAGCAATTATTGGAAGAGGCCTCAGGGAAGGAGGAGGGGAAGGGATATGGGAGAAATTTAGGCAATGTAAAATCTAAAGATATTTCCAAAATTCTTTCCTAAAAATAAATGCAATTTCATTGAAATAGAGCACTACGAGAAGTCAGCAAGATGGGGGTTCAAATTCTACCTCAGAGGGGGCAGCTAAGTAGTGCAGTGGATAAAGCATGTCAGGAGGACATGAGTTTAAATCCAGCCTCAGACACTTGATACTTACTAGGTGTGTGACCCTGGGCAAGTCAGTTAACCTAAAAACAAACAAACAAACAAGCAAGCAAGCAAACAAATAACTAAATAAACAAATAAGCGAAGGAACAAACGAATGAATGAATGAATGGATGGATGGATGGATGGATGAATGGATGGATGGATGAATGAATGAATGAATGGATGAATGAATGAATGAATAGACACACAAATGAACACATAAATAAGTAAATGAATGAATGAATGAACAGATTCCACCTCAGATATTTACTAACAATGGGATCATAGGAAAATTGCCTGAACTTCCATTTCCCTGTCTATGAAATAGGAATCTGCATAGCAGATATAGAGGTGACCTCAGATTTAGGAAGATCTGGGTGCTGTTTCTGCCTTTGGCTCACACTGACTACAAAACCCTGGGCAAATCATATGGTATCTCAGCACTCCCGTGCAGTTCTCTAAAATGACATATTGGAGCCACTGATTCAATTGATGGAGGAAGTTTCCTCATCACAGGTGTTTGATACCAATGAAAGCATGGGCCTAATCAACAAGAGAAAAAAGGGAGAAATAGCCATTACAATAGCTAATAATGGCTAGAATTAATATAGTGCTTTGAAGTTTGCAAGTAACCCATCTGATCCTCACAATAACCTTGGTAAATGTGTTTTTATTATTATCCTCAATTTACAGTCGAGCAAACTGAAGCAAACAGTTATTAACTAACTTGCTTAGGGTCACATAATTAGTAAAAGCCTGAGGCTGGATTTGAACTCCAATCCTCTTAACTCTAAGGTCCAGTATTCTATATACTACCTCCCCAGGTTGTTGTATCAGATGAGATGATATTTGCAAAACATTTTGCAAATCTTCAAGTGATTTATAAATGTAAGCTAGCCTGCCTTTACAGCCTATACCCTGGATAAATGTATCCCTGGCTCTTATACTGACTAAATTTGGCCATAGAAAAACATCCTCACCTCTCTCAGAACAATCTCCTTAACTGAAAACTTCTTGTTAAACTAAAGCAGTGTGGGTCACCCTTTCTACTCTTACCAATAGCACCTTCTCAGGAATTTACAGTCTCAGAGAGTCACCTGGGGCATCAAGAGGCTGGGAGACTTGGTCAGAGTTAAATATTCACATATTAAAGGCATGACTTGAACCCAGATCTTGCTGACTTTCAGGATAACTCAGTATCCACTTCACCACCCATAAAATGGTGAAAATTGCCACTAGTACCATGTGCCTCACTGGGTTATTGTTTGGAAATTGCTTTGTAAATTTTGTGGCAATGTGAAATTCCATTTTTATTAGACTGGGGGAAGTAAGTGTCTGTTACCATATACCTAGGATTATAGAGCTTCAGAACCTGTTTCATTCAATTCCCTCATTTTGCAGAGGAAGAAATTGAGACTTGGTGATGGCTTTCAGAGGCAAGATTTGAACCTAGGTCTTTCTTTTTTTTTGTTTTTGTTTTTGCAGGGCAATGGGGGTTAAGTGACTTGCCCAGCTAGAAGTGTCAGAGGCCGGATTTGAACTCAGGTCCTCCTGAATCCAGGGCCAGTGCTTTATCCACTGTGCCACCTAGCTGCCTTCAACCTAGGTCTTTCTAACCCCAAGTCAGGCATGCTGTCCACAACATCTTTCTCCTGCTTCTCCCATGGAGGGTTGGACACAAAGAAAACACTTAACATTAGTCAGAGAAACAGGCTTTTCTGCCTTAGAGAAAGAGAGAACTGTCTCTAATATTATTGGAAGTCAGTCAAGATGGTGCCATGTTGGAAAGCAGTCAAGATGGTGTCATGTTGGAAAGTAGTCAGCTGGCAAGCTTCCATGATGGCAGGTCTTTCTGGCCCTCCAGGGAGGACTGTCTTGGACCCAGACAGTGTGAGGGTCTTTAAAGCTTGAAATGTCTAGTCTCATCACTGGTAAGAAAATAAATTGCCCAGGCAGCAGGATATTGATGATGGTGGCAAGGTCACCGGGCACTTGGATACCATGGAGAGAAAGTATTACAATGCTAGTCTTAATTTAAGTGAGACCTCATTCAGCAGAGAGCAGCCTTTTAGAGTTCACAATGTAATAAAAATTGAATATAGGAGATTAAAAAGGAAAGTTATTGGGAAAAAAAGAAACATCAATGACTTTAGCCCTTACTGAGGTGCCCCATGATGTCTAAGCAGTAAGCAGCTTCCCAGAGGACCATTGAGATGTGAAATGAATGGGAAGGAGTCTTTTACAAGCAGAAACTTACACAGATGTGCGCGGGCGCGCGCGCGCACACACACACACACACACACACACACACACACACACACACACACACATATACACATGCACCCCTGCTTGCAACAGGGGAAAAGACAGTGCGTAAGTGTCTGGACTATTACATAAAAACTGTCTGTCAGACTGGGGAAAGTAATTAAAACCCATCTCCGACATGGCCAGCAGGTGAAACCCATCTCGTTTCTATCCTTCCTTCAGGAGATGGTGCATTTGTAGACAAAGAAGGACAGTGTGCAGGAGGCAAATTAAAACGAGAGAGAGAAATAGAAATAGAGGATTTTTTAAAAAATGAACAACAGCATCAGGCTGGGGCAGTGATATATTACCAGGCTGGTTGAAACCTAATTGATGACTAATGTTGTAATGCATTTGAAGCTACACTGATCTATGATCTGTGTCAACAAGAATGAAGGGACACTGCAAGGAGAAAAATTCTAACTGTTTTAACCTGCTGGAACCTTAAACACACACATGGCCACTTACTTTGAAAGATAGATGGCCAGGTGTTGACCTCCTGATGTATATCAGGGTCTTGTGATGTAGAATCAAATTATAATTAAATAGAAGCTAGGAGAGGAAAGGGGGGGCTTGAGGATGTGTATTCCAGAGCTCAGGAGCCTATAGGAAATGGGGGTAGTATTGTTGGGGTATCTTGCTTCCCCCCAAGTGCCTGAATAAGGACAAATACAAGAGTACAGTGCATAAATAGAGATAGAGAAAAAAGGAAAGAAGGAAGGAAGGAAGGAAGGAAAGAAGGGAGGGAGGGAGGAAGGAAAGAAGGAAGGAAGGAAAGGAGAGAGGGAGGGAGGGAGGGAGGAAGGAAGGAAGGAAGAAAGAATGTTTCTTAAATGAAGACAGGGTTTCTGCGAGGTGGAGCTAAGAAGAGAATGTATTTCAGGCTTACCCCAGTTAAGTGTGGAGAGACTCATCTTTGGGTTGGCCTCAGGGGGTGTTGGTTTTAGGCACTACAGGTCTCAAAGGTCATCCACCATGTTGTAGAAGTATTAACAGCTGGGTCAACAAATGGTGCCCCCTCCACCCCACACTGTGAAATCAAAAATCCCAGAAGTGTTGTTGGGGATTCCCAAAGATGTTTCTGGAAAACCACTGTGGTGGGTGGCCCATGGGATAGCATGTGGAGCCATAACTAGAATGTGGTGAATGGGGCTTTGCCTAGGATGCTGTCCGAATGTGGAGTGTTTTCTTAGAGATGATGATCATAATCTCCCCATATCTCAGGGTGTTTAAAGGTACAGGATACAGAGCCTCATCTCCCCTGCATTTCTTTTTTTTGTTTTTGTTTTTTGGTGAGGCAATTGGGGTTAAGTGACTTGCCCAGGGTCACACAGCTAGTAAGTGTTAAGTGTCTGAGGCTGGATTTGAACTCAGGTCCTCCTGACTCCAGGGCCAGTGTTCTATCCACTGTGCCACCTAGCTGCTCCTGCATTTCTTCTTTAGCTGGGCATCTGTTGGACGCCCCTCTTCCCCAGGAGAATGTAAATACAAAGTGGGAGTAGATTGTGGATTAGTTTTGTGATTTCAGTGGTTTAGGAGGACCTTCTGGTGAGGGAACTTCCTTCCCCACTGCCATTTCAAATTGTTCTGCAACTTGTGATGTTAGAAAGTTGCCCACAACACTAAACATTTTAGTGAGTCTCAAAGGGTTAAATATCACACAGTATCCAAGGTCACACAACAAGCAATTGTCCAAGGAGGGACTTGAACCCAAGATTCCTTGACTCCAGTACACCTTAAGCCTCACTTATATTATATGATTAACAGTTGCTTTTTGACCTGAATTGAACTGGTTCCCTGCAGGGGAGGGCACTGTCTAGGAGACTCTGTGATGTTGTTCACTCCTGCTATCCTTGTACTGGGGTGGATCTATCCCAAATACCTCACCCATCTTCCAGTGACTCAGTTTAATCTAGTAATGGCTCTGCTACCTTGAAAAAACAACCATCCAACAACATGAGATTTGTTCATTTATTCACATAAAAACTATCTTTAAAATACCTGCTACATGTTGAACAAAGTCCTTCCCATTGGAGGAGATAGAGGGAAGTGAGACACAATCCCATCTTCTTTGAGGTAGAAGTCTAACAGAGGAGATATGTCACATACACAAGTAAGCAACTGTCCTTGGCCATCTCTTGCCTGCCACCCTGCTGCTTGGACCATAGACCATTCCCTCAAAGATTTAACTCCTTGCCCCAGGATCTACGATTCTTGCCCTGAGCCCCAGTTAGTATGACTGCTATACATTATGAATAGTCTGGCTCCTGTGTATCTTATGTACAGACTGGCTCCAACCATGCTTAATTTTACGACTCAGACAGACATCTATCACCAGCTGCCCAAGCCTCCTCCCTCTCCTTCCCTTTCCATTTCTGGACAGGGATAGGGAGAGAGACTGGATTTGTGATTTCACTGGCATAGGGAACTCCCTGCCGAGAAAACTCCCTTTTCCAATGCAGATAGGGACTTTCTCTGAGACTTAAAGTCTTAGACAGATATTTTTTCGACATAATCGGTGTGAAGATTTTTGATAGGCATATTTGTAACAAGGGTTTTCTTTTCCTCCCCCCCAAAAAAGGCAGTATGCAAAAGAGAAAATCAATTTTTCTTAAAGATACTTAATTTTTTTTTTAAAAGAACAATTTATAATCTTAGAGATTGATGTGTGGCGCTGAGAGGTAAGTGAAATTTCTTAGGGTCACCCAGTCAGTGTGTGATACATGGCCATACATGATCTCAGATCTTCCTGGATTTTTCCAGGATCCATGATCTTTCACCTATCATCCTACCTCCCATTTCATTTCTAGAACTATCATGCACCACTCCTTCTGACAAGGATGTGTCAGTTTATTACTTTATGAATCCAATTACCATTCTTTTAACTTTCCAAACTAAAATACATGTACTTGCCCACCACTCTCTATTATTATTGCCTCCTCTTATTATAATGTAAGTTTCTGGAGGATAGGGGCTCTCACTTTATTTGTAGATGTATCCCAAGTAATTAGTTCAGTGTTTGGAAGATAGTAATTGCTTAATAAATTCTTTTAAAATAATTTATTGCTCACTTAGCACTCAATAATGAAATGAGAAACCTGGGCTAAGTGGTTTCTAGACTTTAAGGCACTCTCCATAGACGGTAGCTATTAATGAATGTTTGTTTATTCATTCATTGCTCACTTTTGTATAGTCTTTTAAGGATTTCCAATTCAATTCAACAAATATTTTTCAACAGCCTTGTAAGGGAGGCAGGGCAGTTGTTAATGTGTACATCTTTTCATTTTATAGATGAAGAAAGTTTCCCTCAAAGATCTTAAATGACTTGTTCAAAGTTAAGAGTTAACATAACTACATTGGTTTCCTTGGTAGGTGCCCTACATGGAATGGTCTATATGTGGGCATGGACCATTCCCTTCTCTGGTACTTGATTTCTTTATTTATAAAATGGTAGAGATGAATCAGATGAGTTCTAAGGTTTCTTCTCACACAGAATCTCTATCCTTTCCAAGTTACTTCCTCTGTAAAAGTCCCTCTAATGATTACTTTTTATGTAATTTTTGAAGGTTTCTTTTGAAGTTTGTGTGTTACTATCATCCAAGTCATTCACTCTTAAATACGAAAATAAAGACAAATTGGTCTCCCTGGAAACTATCAGCGTTTTTGAATAAAAGAAAAAACTGCTTGGTCTGGAGCTTTGGACACATTTCCAGTCTGGCCCTGGCCATTTGAACTTCTTGCCCATTGGCTAAAAGGGTCAGTCATATTGTGTGAAGCCCAGGCTAACAAGTGAAAAGCTCCTGTTGAAAAAGAAAACACACACACACACAACAAAACCCTCAAGAACTTTGTAAACAGATTTCCAGGATTTTCTTGAATGGTTTATGAGAACAGCACAGTCAAATATTTATTTGTGTGCTGGGCTACGGGAGACCCTGAATGCTGCCCATCATGGGAGGAGGAGTTTCTCTTTGCAAACCCCACACCCCCTCCCGCCCCCGCCATGTAGAATGAGAGCCTGGTAAAATTCCAGAGCTGGCAGGGACCCCAGAACATGAAATGACAGAGTGCAGAGCATAGAATGTGAACACTGAAAAGACCTGAGAAGATAAAATGGTGGAAAATAAAACAATGTCAGAGTAGGAAGTGACCAGAAAGCATACAACAGCAGCAGCAGCAGCAATTATAAAGTACTTTGAGGTTTGCCAAATAGTCTACAAACATTATTTCATGTGATCCTCACAACAACCATGTAGAGTAGGCACTATTATTATCCCCATTTAACAGATGAAGAAATGGAGACAGAGAGATTAAGTGACTAGCCCAGGGTCACACACCTAGTAATGTCTGAAGTTGGATTTGAATTTAGAGCCTCCCAGTTCCTGGCTTAATATTCTATTCTCTTCACTGTGCTACCTCTTAGCCCCCAAATTATTTAATAATAAAGTACTAATTGGAGCTGCAGATATGGAGAGCAAAGGAATCCATTTCAGTTTTGGGAGATGAAATGTATATAGGCAAAAGAGCAGGGGAGGACCAGATTAGGCCATTTTGTCAATTCATAGAGTCTATGAAGGGTAAGTTGTCTCAAAAAATAGACAGACTTAGTGATAGAAGGACCAAGGTTCAAATCTGATCTCAGACACTTACTAGCTGTGTGACCCTGGGAAAGTCACTTAACCCTGTTTACCTGTTTCCTCCTCTGCCAAATGAACTGGAGAAGGAAATGGCAAACTACTCCAGCATCTTTGCCAAGAAAATTCTCAAAGGGGTCATTAAGATTTGGAGACAACTGAAAAATGACTGAACAACAATCAGAGAACCTTAAATACCAGGCTAAGGTTGAAAATTGCGAAGTGGTCATACCTATGCACTAGAAATATTATTTTGACAGTGGCAAGAAGGGTGGAATAGAAAATGGGAGAGAATGAAGGCAATTCACAGAGTCATAGAGTTGGAGAGTTGGAAGACACCTCAACCGCTTTCCAGTCTAACTCATACATGAAAGCATCTCAACTCTACCATGCATGACAATGACTGTCTAACCAATGACCATGTAGTCTAGCCTATTCATGAAGGGATCCTCACTATAAGAAAGCTAATTTTTCTTGAAGATAGCCAGTGAGGGGAAAGCCACTACTTAGGCAGTCAGTTCCACTTGGGATAGCTTTCAATTTTAGAAGGTGTTTCCTGACATCAAGACAAAATCTGCCTCTGCATTTCTCACTTCTCCTCTTGGTTATGATATCTAAGGACAAATTATTCTATTTGTTATTATTCTATTGAATTTCTTCTCTATAAGAAAGCCCTTCAGATACCTAATGACAGATATCACACCTCTCTTCTACTCCTCTACAATTCAAGGGAGAGATTAGGATTGCACATATAAATGAGATGGGGCTATCATCTGGGCAAGTCACAACCCCTCAGCGTTCTGGGAAACTCCTGAAGAATATAGATTTCCAAGAAGGTGGTGATCTGATTTGGTAGAGGGAATTTATTCATTTGGAAGTTCTTGATGTAAATGATGAGAGCCAGCATGACGGAGACAAGAGAAAGCTGGACAGGAAGCCAGGACAACATATGAAATTACACTTCTGACAAATTCTGTCTGTCTGACCCTGGGCAAATCACTTTACCTCTCAGTGCCAATGGATTATTTATTTATTGGTAGTGGAGTATATTCTTGGGGAGGTGATAAGGGTGGTCACAAATGATAGTAGTAATTGAACAATCATACCCAGAGAATGATTGGACAAAAAGATCCAGCTTGGAGTAGCTCTTCCCAGCTCTTCCTAGGGGTAGTGAACCTTTCTACCCCCAGTGGTATTACCAATAAGATATCACATAGTTTTAGCCAAGTTAGTCAAGTTTGTATTACTTAAATGAGGGGGGCAGCTAGATGGCGCAGTGGTTAAAGCGCTGGCCCTGGATGCAGGAGTACCTGGGTTCAAATCTGGCCTCGGACACTTAACACTTACTAGCTGTGTGACTGACCCTGGGCAAGTCACTTAACCCCCATTGCCCTGCAAAACAAAAACAAAAACAAAAACAAGTCATTTGGAGTACTTAAATGAGACTTAAGTGAGATAGAAAGCTTCAGCATTCTAGGAATCTCCCCTACCAGTATGCCTCCCCACAATGATTCTCATTTGATATGTTAGCCCGACACAATTACCTTTTAGCAACAAGTATTTACTAAGTTTTTATAGTAAGAATGGATTTACAATTTCTACAAACATCACCCCCTTCCTCCAAGTATGAGATTAAACTCTCCCTTAAATAAATAGAATCCAAGGAAAAATGGGTTCAAGCTTAGAAATGTCATGTAACAAAGGAACGATTTCACAGCCCCTGGGTTTAGAAATATATATTTTTTTCTTTTTGGTGCAATTCCCATAAATTTGCCCATGGGCCTGGTTGTGTAGCTCCCTGATGGGATCCTTGTAGATTCCTGAGGGTCCTTTTTCACTGTGTCCAGTTTGTCTTCAGCTTCCAACATAGACAGTAACACCAGTCATTGCTATTCCGGGGAAATCATTGGGATGCCAATGAGAATTCAAAATCCTCCAGCTCTTCAAAGTTCACAAGGCCACGCTCTGGTCAAAGTGGAAAGGAGGAGGAGAGACTTTTCTTTCTTCCTCAAGTGATTCCCTCCCATGAACTTGGTTCAGCTACACTCTCCTATTGAGCTGGCTTCCCAATGGGATGCTCAAGTTCTGAGCTGGCATGGTATTTTAACATTAATCCACATTAACAGCTGAGTTGCTTCAGCCAATTCCAATATACTTTTTTTTTTTAATGACTGATTTTCTCAAAGTCATTCTTTTTTCATTTTCTTTTTTTTGCAGGGCAATGAGGGTTAAGTGACTTGCCCAGGGTCCCACAGCTAGTAAGTGTCAAGTGTCTGAGATCAGATTTGAACTCAGATCCTCCTGAATTCAGGACCCTTGCTTTATCCACTGTGCCACTTAGCTGCCCCTATATGTAATTTTCTGTAAGCCATAATCCTATTCCTTTTTTTTTTTTTTTTTTTGCAGGGCAATGGGGGTTAAGTGACTTGCCCAGGGTCACACAGCTAGTGTCAAGTGTCCGAGGCCAGATTTGAACTCAGGTACTCCTGAATCCAGGGCCGGTGCTTTATCCACTGACCCACTTAGCTGCCCCCCCCCATACTTCTTAAATAAAGGAAGAGAGCCTAACTTTTTCAATTATGCTTCAAGGCCAGGAAGAGTCATTATAATTATAAAGCCTTAAGTTTCTGTTCATGTTCTTGACCTTTTTTGTCTTTGTTTTCCCATTTATATTGTGATAGTTATGGTTTGGATAGCTTTACTGGATCTGTTTTTTCACTCTGCATCTATGTATTTAAGTCCTTACATACTTCTTTGAATTCATCTTGTTCATCATTTCTTAAGACACAGAAACATCCCCCTACAACCCGCCAAAGTAGGTATTATTATTATTTTTAAAATTTTAACTAATTTATTTATTTGTTAATTTATTCCTACTTATTTTGAAGGGCAATGAGGATTAAGTGACTTGCCCAGGGTCACACAGCTAGTAAGTGTCAAGTGTCTGAGGCCGGATTTGAACTCAGGTCCTCCTGAATCCAGGGCTGGTGCTTTATCCACTGTGCCACCTAGCTGCCCTGGTAGGTATTATTATTATTATCCCCATTTTATAGTTGAGGAAACCGAGGCAAATGGAGATTTGAGTGACTTGCCTATTCGTATGACTGAACAAGCCACAAATCTCTATTTGCCTCAGTTTCCTTAACCGTAAAATGAGTATATAGTAGCACCTACCTTACAGGGTTGTTGTGAGGATCAAGTGAGATATTTGTAAAGTTCTTAGTACAGTGCCTGACACATAGTCGATGCTATATAAATACTTAGTCCTTTCCTTTACCCTTCCCTTACATTCATGTACTATAATTTCTTTAGCCATTCTCTATTCAATGGGAACGTTTTGCTTTCCAGTTCTTGGCTACTAAAAAATGCTATTAATAATATTTTGGTTTGGATGTGCAAGTCACCTAACTCTATTTGCCTCAGTTTCTTTTTCTGTAAAATGAGAGGGAGAAAAAAAGTGGCAAACCATTCTAATATCTTTGCCAAGAAAGCCCCAAATGAGGTCACAAAGAATCAAACACAACTGAAATGACTGAACAACAATAACTATATGACTGACTCAGATATTTTATGCATTTTGTAGTTATTTTGAAGGTAATTTTCCTTTCTATTATTTCTTTCTTGATTGTATTATTAGGGGCAGCTAGGTGGCAGAGTGACTAGAACACTGTATATATGTATATATTGTATACATGAGTGCATGTGTATATATTATTTTTGTGTGTATATTATATATATAATACATGTGTGTATAGACACACACATATATTATGTCATAATTTTATGAAGCTATTCATTATCTAATTTAGTTTCATTGCTGAAATTCTGGGTTTTCCCAAGTAAAGCATCATGTCATTTACTAAGAGGGATAATTTTATCTCCTCCTTACCAGTATTCATTTCTTTAAATTCTTTATCTTGTCCCATTGCTTTTCTAGAACCATTTCAAATTGCTGTAGGGAAAGAATTGCCCTTGCTTTACCCCTGAATTTATACATAGAGTTTCTAATATCTGTCTATTGTAAAAACCAAGTTCTTTCTTGGGAATAAAACCTGTTTCAGATGCAAAGAGAACAAGACTCTCCCTTATAAATACAAAATCTTTCACAGGTTAACTCCCTAAATTAGGCTTTTGCTTCTGTACTTCTGTGTGAGACTCCTATCGAATTCAATCAAATGCAAATACTTTGCTAAGTGCTACAAATACAAAGACAAAATAAGAAACAGTCAATGTCCTCTGGGAATATATGTTCTAACAGGGAAGGACTACAATGTGCACACAGGTAAGTATGCTCAGTAATTTAAGGAGAGAGTTCTGACAACTAAGAGGATGTCAAAAGGGTTTCAGAAGATAATATCTGAGTAGAGTACTCCTCCTAGGCCTGCTATTACATTGTGATCTTATATTTTGGATATTTCTTCTTTCATCCAGGGTTCTGATCTATTCTTTGTCCTTTATCCAGCTAAGCCTTTGTACGGACTGCCTCCTATGCTTGGAATGTTCTCCTCTCTGAACCCTGCTTCTTAGAATGCTTAGCCCCCTTTCATAAATTCTCTCCTAAGTGAAGTCTCTCCTGATACCTTCCAATTCTTGGTGTTCTTACTGTCCACATCCCTAGATGAAATTGTCTTGTTTCTACATCAATATAATTTTTCTTGACTCACATGTATTCATGCTCTATTCTGCCCTCCCATGAGGAGAATGTAAGCATTTTGATTTCAGTAACTATTTCATTTCTGCATTTACATTCCTAGTACTTGGCAACTTACCTATTATAGGCTGTTTATTTCAATGATTCATTGTAGTTCTTGTATTACTGTCATATTTCCTTAAAGATTAAAAGATAATTTGCATTGCCTGTAAGAATATATTCTTTCAGGTGAATGTCTCTGATGGTGTGTGTGTGTGTGTGTGTGTGTGTGTGTGATATTTAGTGATTTTAGTTAGAAAAAATAATTATCAGAAAACATTTTGATTCTAACTGAATTTAACAGACTTAGCACTAGTTCCCAACTTAGGACATTCAGTTATTGTTTTCTCTGGTTACCCCAAGGACTCTGTGCCAATTTGCTAAGGATCAGGAAATAAGCTCTAAAAGGAGAGCCTTCCAAATTTGATAAGAAGGTAATTCAGTCATATTTGGGTATTGTTCTTCTTATAGGACCCCAAGAAAACAACACTCAAACACGATTTTTTAAAAGTCATTTCCTTGTTATATTTTGAAGAAAGGTTGGAAGGTCTTAGAAGGAAACCTCTTAATTGTCCCTTAAAAGTGGAATTGCGTCAGTGTGGATAAGACATGGTGATCAAATTGTTCCCCAGGGACTCCACTCTTAGCAGCTGTCCAGAATCTAATTGTTAAGTAGAGAATTTGTTTTGAACTGTGTACCAGCCATAGAAATGGAATGATTGTCTACAGGGCCTGACAATGGATAAGTACATCAGATTCTTACATCTTTGGCCTTATAAGCTATTCTGTCCAGGTTTAAGAAATCAAATTCACAGAATTGGGAAATATGGTTAGAGAGGCATTTGTTCAGGGCATGGGGAGAAGAAAAAGGAAAAGATCTGAGGGGTTTAGTGGATTACAACTTCCAAAGGAACAACAGCCAACACAGATTAAAGTGTTGGGGGCTACAATGAGATTTGCAGCTCTCAGAGAGGAGGGATCCTGCCCTATTCTGCCCTGGTTGGATGCACCTCATGTCCAAGGTATAGGATTCAGCTCTAGGTGCCAAGTTCTAACAAGGACATTCATAAGTCATGGAGAGTTCGAAGGAAGACCAAAAGAATGCCAGAGGGCCTCAAGTTCATGCCAAATTAAAATACGATGAAAGGAATTTTATGGGAACTTTGAGTCACGAAGACCCACATTCAAATTTGTTTCAGACACTCACAATCTGTGTGCTCCTGGGCAAGTCACTGAATTTGTTTGCCTCAACTTCCTCATCTGAAAAATGGGGATAATAACGGCACCTTCTTCACAAAACATTGTGAAGTTCAAATGCTATTATTTTTGTGAAACACTCTACATACCTTAAAAAGCTTTATGTTAGCTATATATTTTGTGAGGGTTAAGTGACTTGCCCAGGGTCCCACAGCTAATAAGTATCAAGTGTCTGAGGCTAGATTTGAACTCAAGTCCTTCTGAATCCAGGGCTGGTGCTTTATCCATTGCACCCCCTAGCTGCCCCCATGTTAGCTATTTTTATGAATACTATTATTATTATTGTCAACCATTGCTGTACCTTGGAATTCTGTATTACATACAAACTGGTCTTCTAGCAGTTCTTTTCTCAAGATGTCGTATTTCCCATCTTCCAGGCTTTGTACAGACTGTCCTGTATGCCTAGCATATCCTCTCTTCTCACCTCCACCACTTAGAATCTTGAGTTTCCTTCAAGGCTTAGTTCCTATCATTTCTACAGAAGACTACTTCAGATACCCCATCCCCCACCAGTTGCTAGTGCCTTCTTATAGCCACCCAACTACTTTGTATATATATATATATATATATATATATATATATGTATATATATATATATATATATATATATATATTGCTTTTACTGTTTGTGTCCTATGTAAGCTCCTTGAGGGCAGGGAATATTTCTTATTTGTATCAGTATTCCTAGAGCATAGCATAATTCCTGGCTTATCATAGGTCCTTAAGAAATACTTTTGGAATGATTGGATTGAGGACAGAAGACGGAATGCTCAGAGAAGCTACTTAACAGTCAGGAGGAAGAGGGATTCTGGCTTCCTCTGCTTGGCCCCAGAGGCCATCCTAATGCTGACCCAGGAGCAATGGAAGGAAGTCGTAGAGAAACATAATTGGCTTGAAGTTGTGTGCATCCCACAAAAATGTGTCCAAGTCCTTAGAGAGATGGGAGTGCCAGATCATCTTACTTGTCTCCTGAGGAACCTGTGTGTAGACTAAGAAGCAATATTCAGAACCAAATATGGAATGACTGCTTGGTTTAAGAATGGAAAAGGAGTATGATAAGGCTGTGTATTGTCACCATATTTATGTGAAATGCCAGGCTGGATGCAAGAATTAAGGTTGCTGGGAGAAATATCAACAATCTAAGATATGCAGAGAATACCACTATGATGGCATAAAGTGGAGAGGAATTAAGAAGCCTTTTGATGAAGGTGAAAGAGGAGAGTATAAAAGCTGGCTTGAAGCTTACAATTAAAAAATAAGATCTTGGTAATTGGTCCCATCACTTCCTGGCAAATAGAGGAAGAAGAAATGGAAGCAGTGTCAGATTTTATATTCTTGGTCACAAAGATCATTGCAGGTGGTGATTAGAGCAGTGAAATGAAGAGACACTTGCTACTGGGAAGCAAAGAGATCACAAATCTGGACAGCATAATGAAAGGCAGACACATCACCATGCTGGGAAAGGTCATTATTGTCAACGTGATGTTTTTTCTAATAACAATGTTTAGCCGTGAGCGTCGGACTATAAGGAAAGTAGCACCCCAGAATTGATGCTTTCAAATTGTGGTTCTAGAGAAGACTTTAAAAAATTATAAAAGTATTTTATTGTTTTACAGTTACAGGCATCATGACCACCACCACCACCACCACCATCACTGTCATCAATTATAGACCTCCTCCTCTCTGCGGCCACTCCACTCCCCTGAGGCAGGTCCACCTACTGCCTAGATTATTGCATTAGCTTTTTGTCTGGTCTTCTTACCTCAAGTCTCTCTCCACTCTAGTTCATGTTCCACTCAGAAGTCAAATTGATCCTTTTACAGATGAGGAAATAAAGGCTTAGACAGTAAGATCTGAATTCCATCCTTGCATCAGAGAGTAAGTATGTGTTTTCTCAAATACCATTTAACCTCTCTAAGCCTTATCTTCCTCATATAAATGTTCATAAAATGTATGTAATAATTATATATTTATACATACATGCACATAGCTGCACATATTTACATGCACATAGCTGCATATGTATACATATCTGTGAATATACGCATACTTAAATTAAAGAATGTGTGTAAAACATTTTGTGAAGATGTATGCCATTTAAGATGATAGTCTTAGAGAGTGCTACAGCAAAACTTCTTAAACTGTAGGTCATGACTCCAGATCTGTTGGTTGTGAGCTCCCTTTGTATCCGCTTCTGTTCAGAAAAATCCCATGCATGATACCCAAGCCAGGTGTCTATCTATAAGTAAGATGGATTCTCAATGACAACTTTACAAAAAATTTGGCAACAGTAAAAGGTCCTGTATACCTATTTTATACACCTATATACCCAGGGTATATTTCTTGGGTGAAAAGGGGTCACGAGTGGAAAAAGTTAAAGATGCCCTGTTCTAGAGTTATCTCAGAGGACATTTATTTTGTAAACGAGAAAATTGAATACCAGGGGGTCTTGCAATCTGCCAAAGGTCACATAACTGTCAAAAGTCAAAAACAGGGGGAGCTAGATGGTGCAGTGGATAGAACACCTGGATTCAGGAGGGCCTGAGTTCAAATCCAGCCTCAGACACTTGACATTTACTAGCTGTGTGACCCTAGGCAAGTCACTTAACCCCAATTGCCTCACCAAAAAAACCAAAAACAAAAAAGTCAAAAAACAGGATTTGAATCCAGATACTCTGCCTCCTAAGACTGTGCTCTTTCCATTGTTCCAAGGTACCTTTTAAAATATTGTAGTTATTATCTATATTGGCTTGTTGATTTCCCTTAACCGCTTTGCATTAGGTCACAGAGAAAAACATCCCTTTGGATATGACCAGCAGGAAAGGCTGGCCACTTACTTCCATCAAAGTGACCCTTCTAAGGGCCTATTTATGCTTGACTTTCCAGGAACTTGTTAGCCAGTTGACGGATTATCTTGACAGTCATTTCTTCTTATTCTCTTCTTCTTGCCATACTTGAACAAGTTTTGAAGTGATTCACATCCCTACCTAATGCAAAGAGGAAAAACTTAAGTCAGTAATTTCTACTTACGTTAGAATTTAGGGTTGGGGTAGGGACAGAAAGTATTAGCTAAAATCAATTTGGGGGATTATGTGGGTATTTTACTTATTTCCCCATTTCACTGTCTCTAATTAAGGAAGCTAATTTTCCCCAGGAATCAAAGTCAAGTTAACTGGCCCATAGTTTGTAGATTATGTCCTCTTCCTCTTTGAGAATCATGCTGTTTGCTCAGCTCCAATCTTGTGATACTCCTTTTCATTTTACATGATCCTTCAAATATCACTGAGAAGCTCAGGTATGGCACCTTCCATTTCTTTCAGTATCTTAGGACACCATTCGACTTCACTATATCCTTACTTTTCTTGGGATTCCACTCCGTTAGTCATCTTTGTTTGGTCATTTCCACATCAGTGACATACCCTAACATTCATCCTCTGTCACCTTGCTTCAATTTTCCATGATTTTTTTTTTCTTTGTTGGTTGTGAGCTTCCTTTGTATCCACTTCTGTTCTTTCAGAAAAATCCCATTCATGATACCTAAACCAGGTGTCTATCTACAAGTAAGATGGATTCTCAACAACAACCTCATTTTAGCAGTTAGGGTAGGATTATCCAGCTCTGGAATTTTCTTGTATACAGAGTATGGTCCTACTATGGACCAGACTATGGCGCAACAAAACACTATTTTGCAAGCAAACAAAATAGGAATCAAGGATTTCAAGACAAAGCATTTATTTACCATATGTCAGGCCCTATTCTAAACATTGAAGATAGAAATTTGAGCAAGCAAATCAGTCTCTGCCATCTAGATGTTTATATTATTTTTTAAATCAGGAAAGTATTTTATTATTTTCTAGTTACATTTAGAGATAGTTCTGAACATTTGTTTCTATAAGATTTATGGTTCCAAATTTTTCTCCCTCCTTCCCTTTCTTCCCCCCTCCCCAAGACAGCAAGCAATTTGATTTGGGTTATATATGTACAATCACATTAAACATATTTCTGCATTAGTCATGTTGTGAAAGAAGAATCAGAACAAAAGGGAAAAACCTCAAAAACCAAAAAAAATAAAACAAAAGTAGAAACAGTGTGCTTTGACCTGCATTCAGATTCCAGTTCTTTTTTTCTGGATGTGGAGAGCATTTTCTATCATGATTCCTTTGGAATTATCTTGGATCATTGTATTGCTGAGAAGAGTTAAGTCTATCACAGTTGATCATCACACAATGTTGTTGATACTGTGTACAATGTTCTCCTGGTTCTGTTCATGTCAATCAGCATCAGTTCATGTAAGTCTTTCCAGGTTTTTCTGAAATCTGCCTGCTCATCATTTCTTACAGCACAATAGTATTCCATTACATTTATATACCACAACTTGTTTAGCCATTCCCCAATGGATGGGCATCCCCTCAATTTCCAATTCTTTTCCAACAAAAAAAGAACAGCTAAAAATATTTTTGTACATGTGGGTCCTTTTTGATTTTTTTATGATCTCTTTGGGATAAAGACCCAATAGTGGTATTGCTGGGTCAAAGGGTATGCACAGCTTTATAGCCCTTTGAGCATAGTTCCAAATTGTTCCAGCTGTTTATATTCTAATGGGTCAAGAAAACACATAATGAGAGCTAGAAGAGGATATAGGTACAATGTCATGGTTTGGAAACAGTGGCTGGGACATGACATGCAGGGAACTACTTCTGGGCAAAATAAAGTGAAAGCTTATGTATAAGACCTTGGAAAGGGACAGCTGGGATCATTATAAAGGGCTGAAAAACCTATAGAACATGTTGCACAGATGATATCTTTTGAGTCTTGTGATCCCTCCCCCTCTCCACCAAGTAGGCACTACAGGCATTAACAATATATTATTCTCATTTTACAGATGAAGAAACTGAGATTCAGAGAGGTTAACTAAATTAACCATGGTCCCACTACCAGTAAATGGCAGAGGCGGGACTGGAGTGGTGGGATTGGAGAGGTGAGATCTTAGACTAGCACTCCATATACCACATGAGGTTTCCTTTTATTTTATAACCTTTTTATTTTACAAATGAGGAAACTGGGGCCCAGAGAGCTTGTTCAAGGTCATGGAACTAGTAGGGATTGAAACTGATTTCAATCCACTGTCCTTCCTGAGTCAGTTTGAAAAGAATAGCTCCATTAAACAAAAACACAACCAAAGCATACTGTTCATGTACTGGACCAACCAACCATTTTAGTCAGTTCAATAAAAAGACCTGACAACTCATTAAGAAAAAGTCCACAAGATTGGTTGGTTGGCTAACTTAACTAGTCACCATTCCACAGCACATCTTCTAGAAAGTCTGTGTTTAGTGAAGGCTGCATAGCTATGCAAATTGCAGAAATTCTGTAACTATGGACTTCTGATCAACTCACTCTTCATTAGATTGTAGGTTCCTCAAGGACAGAGACTGGTTTATCTCTAACACTTAACACAATGCTTGACACATAGGAGGTGCTTAATAAATATGTGCTGACTGACTGGCTTACTGACTCTTCCATATATTTCCAAGAAGTCCTGAGAAGCTTCAACCAAACTCTCTTCCCTAGGCCACTATGGGGACTCTCCCAGGTCCTCTTAGGTCAATTCAAACAGCTGGTTATTTTCACCGAGATAGCTAAATAGACCATATGTTTAGCTACAGCCTGAGATAAATTTGGCCATGATTCAAAGGCCAAATAAATATTCACCACTGTTCTCCATCTCATTTGGAAACAACTAGTTTAGTAACTTGTCACAGCTCAATGTGTGTGTGTGACAGAAAGAATGTGAGACAGATAGACTGAGAGGATTGAATAGATGAAGAATAAGGGGGAGAGAGAAAAATGAGAAAAGGTGAGAGGAAAAAGAAGGGAGAAAATGGAAGGATCAAGGGGAATAGAGAAAGACACAGAGAGAAACTGTGAAAAAGAGACAGAGACAAGAGAGAGGGAAGAAGGGAAACACAGAAAGATAGAGAGAGAAAAGGGGAAAAAAGAGGGAAAAGAAAGAAGGAAGAGAGTGGGCAAATGAGTTAAAAGAGAGACAGAGAAAGAGAAAAAGAGACAGAGAAACCACTGACCACTGCAGGAGAAGATAGGTAGGAGGGAAGGAGAGAGAGAAAACTTCCTACATAAAGCTTTTCTGACCCTCCTAGCAGTTAGTGCCTCCTCTTCCCTTCCCTCCAAAACTTAGCTTGTATTTATCTTATCTGTTTCTTTGCACTGACGTGTACCAAATGCCTGGAAGATTCCGATTTTTTTTAACCTCTACTTCTGGGCTTTCTTAAAGTCTCAGCTCAAAAATTCTATCTTCTACAAGTTCCAACCCCGTGCCCCCACTGATAATGCCTTCTCTCTTAATTTTTCTACATTCTATATGTGTGTGTGTGTGTGTGTGTGTATATATATATATATATATATATATATATATATATATATGGTTGTATGGTTGTATGTATGTATATATAGTGGTTTATAAATCTTAAAGTGATATATAAATGCTGCTTATTATAATGAACAACAACAACAATAATAATGATAATAAGATTCTTGTAGGTATCTAGTTGTATCAACTTTAGGGGGCTACTGATATAGGAGTGTTAGGGGGCACCTCACACAGTGTAACTGTCACCCAATAAAGGACCCAAAAGCTCTCAGAGTAACCTAAAATGTCCATCTCTCAGGATCACCGTTCTAGGAAAGAAAAATAAAGTGGAAGAGGAAGTCCGATGCATGAGACACAGGCTTAGGTTCACTTAGAGAACACACATACTTGAAGACACATACAGATTGGGTCCCATAAGTGCCCTATCTGTAAGAAGCTGCCATTTCCCACTTCTCAGGCAAAGTCCCAGGGAGAGAGTTCTGAGCTGTGTGTTCAGGAAGGCCAGAGAAGAGAGAGAACCAGTGGGTAGAGTCACTCCTTTCATGATCTCCTTTATAGATGACTGTCTTTACTTCATTGGACAATCCTTTTCAATTCACCATCCCCCTACTGCCTTCATGGGCAACAGAATGCTGCTTATTGACAAAGTTCCAAGTCTTTCATGTGCCAGCATATGTTGCTACTTGGGATGGGGGAACACAAGGATAAATATGCCTGTAATTGGAAGGAACTCCAGATCCAAAGATGGAAGAGTAACATTGAAAGGGGCCTTCCAATCTTGCTTCATCAGATGTGTCCTAGCCAGAACCCAATTATACCTGTTACATATGTAAGGGTAGAGGTTGATTGAGTCAATCAATCACTCCCAACCTACTTAATGTAAGGTGTGAGATGCTCCACCACTGATACATTTTTCAGGTAAAATCAATTGATGTAATCAATTGATCAAAAGCACTTCAACTCAGTGCAATAGGATGTAAAGTGAGATTGCCCAAGGACACTCAGTTATCCTACATGGGTTTTGTATAAAATAGAAAACAATTTGGAGCCTAGGATATTTTGAGCATCTTCTAGGATAGAGAGAGTGCTTTTATCCATGTACCCAAGAAAGAATTACTTTGGGAAAGGGGAGGCTAAGAACTTCAGTCTCCTTACCTCTCAATCTTGGCCAGAAGAGGACTTTGTGATTTTGAAAGGTGAGATTTGGACTTCTCATCGGCATGATAACAACATACTTGGGATTGCAGTAACTGACTGCAGTGTCTGCATCAGATGCAGAGGACAAACTAAAGACACTAATGAAGGGTAGTTTTAGGACTTTACAAAGATCCCAGCAGAAAGCTAAAGGAACTTTTATGAGGGTCCCACAAAGAAGAGAAAAGGACGTCCAGCAAAAGAACTTCCAGGAGCTCTGTTGCCCCTTTACCTTGTGTTCTATAAATACTTGTCAGAGAATGTGTTCAAGATTTCTCAGGGGATGTATGTACCAACTGTTCTTGATATACCACTTTAGAAAATACTTATGTCTAAAATCTGTCTCTCTGCCTAATTGAAATAATCATTGAAATATGAATATCAGATATTAGTGGGGACTCACGGGCAGTTAATTACATTAGAAAACAATCCTGGGGGCTCAACCTCAGCAGCCCTCCACCCAAGCCCCTCAAGATATAGTTAGGGCCCCCAGGTACACTGTCCTGGAAATGTTCATGTTCCCTTCAGTACCTCACTTACTAGTCATGTGATCACTCCTTTTCCACAGTCACAGTTCAGGATGACATCTGGCCAGCACTGCTAGGCAGTAATTATCTAAACTATCTGGTACTGGCTAAGAAATAGAAAGGTAGATCAATAGAACAGGATCAATGGAACAGAATAGACACAATTTATGGAAGAAAATAAAAATGTTAACCTTGTATTTGACAAGTGTAAAGACAAGATTTGGGGATAAGAATTCATTATTTGGTAAAAAAAAAATGCTGGGAAAATTAGAAAGCAGTATGGCAGAAATTGGGCATAGATCAAAAACTTATACCATTTATCAAGATAAGGTCAAAATGGATAAATCTAGATATAAAGAGAGATCTTACAAGAAAATCTGAAGAATTTAGAGTATATTACTTATCAGACTTATGGAGAGGTGACAATTTTATGAATATATAAAAGATAGAGAGCAAAATGAGGTGTAAAGTAGATAATTTCAATTATGTTAAGTTTAAAAAGGTTTTGTACAAATAAAACGAATGTATCCAAGATCAGAAGGAAAGCAAAAAATTGGACAGGGGTTGAATCTTACAGACAGTTTCTCAGATAAAGGTCTCATATCTTACATATATAAAGAACTTTGTCAAATCTATAAAAAACATGACTCATTCTCCAATTGATAAATGGTCAAAGGATATGAACTTGTAGTTTTCAATGAAGAAATCAAAACTATTTATAATCATATGAAGAATTTTTATCTATATCATTATTAGAGAAATGAAATTTAAAAAAATCCTTAAGACATCATTTTACACCTATCAGATTGGCTGGGAGAATTAAAGGGGAAAGCAATATGGAAAAGTTGGGACAATAATTCATTGTTGGTGGAATTGCAACTGTTTCAACCATTTTGGAGAGTAATCTGGAATTATGCCCAAAGAATTTTTAAACTGCCTATACCTTTTGAGCCAGAACTATCACTAGTAGGGTTATTTTCAATTATGATTAAGGAAAAAGGGAAAGAACCTCTATGTTCTAAAATGTTTATAGCAGCTCTTTTTTAATAGCAAAGAAATAGAACTTACAAGCAATGGTTGAACAAGTTGTGGTATAGAATTGTGATGTAATACTACTGTGCTATAAGAAATGATGAGACTGATGATCTTAGAAAAACATGGATAGAATTGCACAAAATAATGAAGAGCAAAATGAGCAGAACCAAGAGAACATTGTATAAAGCAACAGCAATATTGTTTTAAGAATGACTGAGTGAATAAGTCATTTTGACTATTATAAATACCCAAATTACAAAGGGTATATGAAGGAAGATGCTATCTGTATCGAGAGAAAGAACTGATGAATAGAGGTATATATAGAATGATTTTATATACTTAATTGGATCTAATGGTAGCCATATCTAGGGAAGGGAGGGAGGGAAGAAAAAAAAGAAATTTCCATGATAACTTTATAGATTTGCATTTTTGTGTGCAATCATCTTTTTTATTATACTATGTTATGAAAATTCTTGCTTTATTCTCCAAATTAAAATGGGAAGGAAAGGAAAACAAAACAAAACAAAATGAAACAAAACAAAATATTCCTCTGATTCTTAGAGTCTTTAGAACTCAGTCAGGAGAAGAGGAAACCATCCTCTGGCAACCTGACTTATATGCGTACATGCTGCTGCTACATTCTATAAAATGCAAATTCTTTGAAGGTAGAAACTGTTCTTTTAATTTTATCCTCAACACATAGCATAGTATCTAACACTTAGTGAATGTTTAATATATGCTGATAAACTTATTGGCTGTTTGATAGGGAAAGGGGTGGAGGGAGAAAATAAGGAGAGACAAAAAGAGACAGAGACAGACAAATGGAGAGAAACAGAGAAAGAGACAGACAAAAACAGACCAGCAGAAAGATACCCAGAGAGACAGAAACAGCGACAAAGAGACAGAGACAGAAAGACACACAGATGAAGAAATATACAGAAAGACAGAGCAAAAGAAACAGGCAGAGACAGAGGCAAGAGCAGAGAATAACAAGGTAAAGATTGTCAGAGTGATGATGGGCCTGAAAACACAAGATTAAATTTCCATCTGCCTTCAGGTATGTTCCTCCTTTTTAGTCACTTACCACAAAATTATAGAATCTTAGAGGTCATTTGTTCCAATCTCCATTTACTGAAGTAATACCTTCTATACTAACCACAGAGAGCAGCTTGCCCAGTCTCTGCTTCATCACTTCTCATCATGGAAAATACATCTTCTTCATCTTCCTATTTCCTTACTGAGATACTTCTAATAGTTAGGAATTTTCCTTTCTCATTGACAAAACATATCCTTCCCCGGAAGACCTATTTATTGCTCTTACTTCTGTTCTTTCTGTTCTCCATTGGAAAGTAACACATGTCTCATCACTCTTCCAGGGGACAACCTTTTAAATGCTTGAAGGCAGTCATTACATCCCCACTAAGTCTTTTCTTCTCAAGGCCAAACATCCCTGACCTTCAGTCAATTCTCTTAAGGCAATGCTTCAAGTCTCTTCTAGTTCCTGGTTGTCCTTCTCTGGACATGATTCAGCTGATCAAATTCGCTTCAAGAGGTTTGGTGTCCAATAGCTGAGCACAGCAGAGCAGCTACCTAAGGCAGAGGACCACAGGCCAGGGTCTAAGTTCCTCAGTGTGGATAGGATACTTGTGATAATGCGGTCTACCATCTCGTTAACTTTTCGAGGGTTGGCACCATGTCATACCAACTCATAATGACCTTGAAAGCTGGCTAATCCCCCCAAGTCTTCTCTTTACTAAAACTGCTTTGTTAGCCACATCTCTCCCCCATCTTGTACTTGTACAGTACTTCACATTTTCAGATTTGGTTAAGGATCTCCTCTAGGGTCCTACTCTCATGATACCCTATGGTACTAGACTTCACCCTGAGCTCTCCAAAGCTCTGATAGAGAAGTCCAAGCTCAGAAAGTTCCTCCCAGATAAAGAGGTTTCAGGTATGAGCCTAATATACAGACTGTGAGTTTTACTCCAAGAACTGGGCTGACTAATTTCATTAGGAAGGGGGGGGGTAGTAGAAGCACCTGGCTTCAAATCCTTCACTTGTTACTTACTGTCTATATTGTGAGTTTTTGTTCCTCATCCATCAAATGAAGAAGCAGAAATAAATGACTTCATGCTAGAGAAGGAAATGGAAAATCACTCCAGGATCTTTGCCAAGAAAACCCCCAAAATGGGGTCACAAAGAGTTGGACATGACTGAAATGATTGAACCACAACAAGGTCTATTCAGTTCTCAATCTATGATCCTATATTACCTATAGCATACCAACCAGGCAATTAATTCTAATGACCACAGAATTTACTGAAGCTTGGAAGAGTTGCAATATGCATATGTGTAGGGAAGTACCCACACTTATGGAATCACGGATATTTTGAAGCACACATACACAAAAGTCAGAACATAAGAAATGTCCTGTTGAGCTAGATTAATGGGCCATCCAATGCAATGTTATTTCTTCAAGGCAGACTGACTTGAACATACTGTTTCCTGGATTCAGTAATTTATTTCCCCATCCTTGTTCCTTTTGTTTTAATTTTCTTTTTTAATTTCTGGAGGCCAATTGGGGTTAAGTGACTTGTTCAGGATCACACAGCTAATAAGTGTCAAGTGTCTGAGGAAGGATTTGAATTCAGATCCCCCCAACTCCCAACTACTGTATCCATTGCACCATTTAGGTGCCCACCTGTTCCTTTTTGCAGCTTGTCCCCCTCACTTATAGTGCATTTCTCCTTCCCTTCCACTAGTAGGATCCTCAGCTTCCTTTGGGATTCATTTCCTGTCCTGATTGTTATGAGAAAGCATTCCTACTCCTTCTATTATTAGTGTTCTTTCCATCATCCTCAAATGGCCATGTATATAGTTATCTGTCTTCAGGTTTTATCTCCCTCATCAGCATAACAGAATCTCCGAGAAGGTCAGGAGTGTTAGGAATGTTATTATTTTTAAATTTTGCCTTTGTATTCCCAGCACCTAGGATAGTGTTTTATACCTAGGTCTTTTTTTTTTTTTTTGGCAGGGGGTTAAGTGACTTGCCCAGGGTCACACAGCTAGTAAGTATCAAGTGTCTGAGGTCAGATTTGAACTCAGGTCCTCCTGAATCCAGCGCCAGTGGTTTATCCACTGCGCCACCTAGCTGCCGCCCTGATACCTAGTTCTTAAAGATGCATATTCACTTAAATGGGATGGGATTGGTTTTGACTGGATTATGTTGGGTTTGATTGAATTGGTCTATAATGGATGGGTTGGTAATTTCCCTATATGATAACTTCCAAAGGCTATGGATGCAATCCCCTTTATTGACTCATTATGGATCTATAATGATTGATTAATAGCTCCCTGTCAGGGAAGTGGGAAAGGAGATTTTTGTTCCTATAGAAGGGGGATGAGAAGTTCTCTAATATTCCTTCCAATGCTGAGATGCTTTGAAATATTCTTTGAATTTATTTTAAGCAAGTCCCTCATAAATGGTCATCTATTCTAATTTAATTAGTCAAATATGGAGCTCACGATTCGTTACAAGAGATTTCATTCCATTTTTGAACTTCTAGGAAGTGTTTTTGTTTGCTTATCCCACTCCCTTTAAGGAGAGGTGGCATGGGCTAGTGGAATGATAACGGGATTTTGAGTCAGAGGACCCAAGTTCAAATCCCAGGTCTTCTACTTACCTGCTATGAAACCTAAGGTGAAATTACTCCATCACTTTCCCTCTCTGGCCTTAGTTTCTTCAAGTTTAAAATTAATGGGTTGAGCAAACAGATTACTAAGGTATCTTTCAGGAGCAGAGTTTGTGAACCTACTAAGCTGTAAAGGCTTTAAGATTGGGCCTGATAATGCCCTATATCCATTGTCAAGATCAGTCCAAGTGTTGAACAAGAAGTGGATAAGGGTAATGAATTTTTTCAGCCATAGAAACTCTAAAGACTATCTGCCACAGCAGGGCAGGAATATAATTAGCTTTGTAAGGGGAGGAAACACTGCAAATATTAAAATGCGCAGGAGGCAGGGTGGGGCTAGTTATCCAGGCCCTTAGAAGCCTGGCTGAGGACTGTTGATTTGATGCAGGAACAGAGTATTGATCGGGAAGGGATGTGATGAAAGCTACATTTCCAGGAGATTAATCTACCTATGGTTTGTAGGATGGAGCATGGAGAGAAAGGAGTCAGGAAGGTCAGTTAAAAAAAACATCCTTTGAGGCTCCATGCCTTTGATAAATGTATTTAGCAAAACTAGAAAGGACAAGCTAATTTCTTAAAACATCAATGGTAAAGACCTTAGAGAATATCCTAATGGGGCCCTCCTTGAATTGTCTTTTATAATTGGTAATCTATGGGTGGTGGATTTTCCCTTTTGCTGTGTATGGTACCTCATACAGTGCCTAGAACATAGTAGGCCCTTCAAAATTACTGTTGGCTGGCAAAAGTTACCTATGCCATTTATTACAGATTTGGATAATCGACCTAAGAGATGGCAGGTACCTTAGAGGTCATTGAGGCCCAGAGATATACCCAAGAGCATATCAATAATAAGCTACAGGGCAAGTATTTTTCCTCAAACCTTTGGCTCCAAATCCTGTTCCTTTCCCACACACCCTTGCTTTTGGAATTTTCATCTATTCATACACAATTGGAGCTAATAAGTCAAGGACTAAGGATTTATGTGGAGTGATAGAATGGCATAGGATTTCAGGGTTGGAAAGGACCTCATAGACCTTTGACTCTGCCATGAGCTTGAACATGAATCTCCTGTCCAACAGTCCTAATAAGTAGCCGAATAGTCTTTGCCTTTATACCTTCAGGGATGAGGAACTCACAACCCATGGATGCTGCTCCTTCCACCTGGAGGCCACTCCTATTGTTAGGAAGTCTTTTCCTAACCTCAATCCTGGACCCGCCTTTTGGAAAGTTCTACCTACTGCTCTTCATTTTCTTGTCTAGGGCCAAGCAGGACCAGTTTAATCCCCTTTTCATATGAAAGTTTTCCAATGACTTATGTACTCCTTTCATCTCACAAAATCAGAATTAAAGAAGTTAAGAGTTAGGAGTCTGGTGACTATCAAGTCTTCAGGGTTACTTCAAAGGATACTCATATAACATGGTCTTCATATGGTCAAATTATTTTGATAAATTCCTATGGCTGGTGATGAGCAAATGATTGTCTCCTGCTCCTCTAACTTATGATTCCAAACTTCCATCATCCTCAATGAAAACCTCCCCCCAAATCTGCCTCTTCTCCAAAATTAACTATTTCTATCAATGGTACCAACATTCATTCAGTCAGTCAACCAGTCAACAAACATTTTATTAAGGAACTGTGCTAAGTGTTAGAGAAGCAAAGGAAGAAGACAGTCCCTCACAGTCTAATGGGGAAGACATCATGCAAACAACTGTGTACAAATGAGCTATGCACAGAATAACTTGGTGATAAACAACAGAATGAGGACACTAGCACTAAGGAGTATCAGGGAAGGCTTCCTGTAGGAGATGGGATTTTAGCTGGGACTTGAAAGAAGCTAGGGAAGCTGCAGGGAGGCAGAGATGAGGACATTCTAGGCATGGGGGATAACCAGAAAAAGTGCCCAGAGTGTCCAGCGTCACTGGATCATAGGTTACTATTAAACACCCGTTATGTGCAAGGCATCTCCCCAGTCACCCTGGCTCAAAACCCTGTCTTCTCATCTTTGATTCCACTCCTTCTCTCACTCCCTACAGCCATTTATTGCCAAGTCCTGCAGATCCACAATATCTTTTGAATCAGCCTTCTTCTTTCTACTCACACAGCCACCAGGCTGCATCACCTTTCATTTGGACCAATTCAATAATAGTCTCCCAGCTAATCTCCCTACCTCCAGCATCTTCTCTGTCCAACCCAGTTATCACACAGCTGCCAAAATGAACTTCCTAATGCACAGATATGATCACATCCCTCCCCAGCTAAAAAAAACCTTCAGGGGATGCCCATGACCTATGAAATACAACACCAACCCCTCCGCTTGGCATTTAAAGTCCCCCATGGTCTGGCTCCCATCTACCTTCCCAGCCTTATTTCCCATCATTCTCCTTCAGGCACTCTGTGTTCCAGCCAGAGTGGACGACTAACTGTTCCCTGAACTTGATATGCTATCACCTGCTATCCCCCATGGGTGGAATGTTTCCCCGCCTCTTCTAGGACTGAAATTCTTCTCTTCCTTCCAGACTCAGCTTAGAAGCCACCTCTACCACAAGGTCTTCTCTAATCCTGTCAGTGATTAGTTCTCTCCTCCTATTACATTTTCCTAGGGAACTTTCCCCCTTTAATTTCTCCTTTACACAATCCAACCAGGGTCATACTTGCCTCAGTATATGCCACATCTCCCCAGTAGATGGGAAGCTCCATGTGGGTAGGGTTTGTGTGATTTTTCATCTTTATTTTTCCATTCCTCACTCTGAGCCTTGCCCAAAGTAGATCGTTAATAAATCTTTGTTTAACTTGTTGGCTTTGGGCAAAAAACTCATATGTCTTTATAGTAATGGTAAATTACAAATGTAAACTTGTCAATAAAAATGATTAGTACAGGGATATGAAAATGGAACTATATAAGGAGAAGTTTGCACTAGATAATTCCTACGGTCCCTTCCAGCTCTGATATTCGATGTCTTATATTTGAAGGTCTCTGCTACTTCTCACATTCCATGTTCTGAGATGCCTTTCAGCTCTAGCATCCAATGATCTAAGGCTTCTCTCAGTTCTCTCATTCTATCTTCTAACATCAAGTTAAGTCAGCAAGTATTTATGGATTGCTTAGTGTGTGTGCTAGGCCCTGTAATAAGTGCTAGGGATAGAAAGAGAGGCTCAACTATTCCTGTCCTCAAGAAACTCCCACTGGGGAGAGAGACAACATACAAAAATCTAGGCATCTGCAAGATGTATACTAATGAGGAAAGCCAATATGGATAAATGTAAAGTCTTATAGTTGGGGACAAAAAAATCAACCTTAAGAAGATGGGGGAGGCATGAGTAGAGAGCAGTAGTTCTTTTTTTTTTCCCCCAGGGCATTGAGGGTCACACAGCTAGTAAGTGTCAAGTGTCTGAGGCCAGACTTGAATTCAGGTCCTCCTGAATCCAGGGCCAGTGCTCTATCCACTGCACCACCTAGCTGCCCCTCAGAGAGCAGTAGTTCTAAAAAACAATTTCATGTCTTGGTGGTCTAAAAGCTTAATAGACCTCTTTAATATGCTGTGGCCACCAAAAAGCTAATGAAATATTAGGCTGCATTAAGAAAGGCAGAAATTCCAGGAAGAGGGAGTAGTCCCACTGTACTCATCCCCCATTGAGGGTACATCCACAGCATTTTGTTCAGTTCTGGGCAAAACAGTTTAAGAGGAATATTGATAAGCCAGAGAGGGAGGCAGCCAGGATGGTGAAAGGCCTTGAATTCATGTCATACGAGGCTGAATCGAAGGAACCCGGGCATGTTTATCTTAGAGAAGAGGACTCAAGTAAGATCCAGTAGCTTTGTTCAAGTATTTCTAAGGGTGTCATGTGGAAGAGACATTAGATCAGTGCTGTTTGGCCCCAGAGACCAGAACCAGAAGCCAAGAGCTCAGAGAAGCTGCAGAAGCCAGTTCAGCTTAGTGTTAGGACACACTTCCTAACAATGAGCGCGGAATTCTCCAGAATGGACTAAGCTGCCTTCTGGGGTGTTGGGCTTCCCCTTCTCAGAGGTCATCAAGGAGAGGATGGACATTCCCCTTCTAAAATGGTTATAGCAGAGATTTCTTTGGGGATGGTTTGCAGTTGATGAAACACCGAGCACCCTTCCAGCTCTCAAAGCCTGTGATTCTGTAGCATTGTTTATTGTAAGACCCCTTTGAGATTTAACTGTATAGCTCTCTGTTTATAAATAAATAAAGCTAAATTGGTCATTGTGGTCCTTGTTGTTTTCAGTAGAGAAATCACCTTCAAGGATGTGAACTCTGGCTTGTTTGTTTGTTTTAATTCATTTGATTCATTATTCACTTCCCCGAATCAGCTGCCTGAGACAAACCTAGTTTTTAGTGGAAATTAATAAGCTCCCTCAGTGGATCAAGCCAGGGCCCAGAAACGTGTGTTTCATCTCCGATCTCCTCTATCAGTATGGTTTATTCCCTTTCCTTTAGCATGCACCATGCATCTGGGTTCCCCCACTGACCTTCTTCTTGACGAGAGCTAATGGAATTGTCTTCTCTATGTCCTCATGTTCCATTTCTCAACCTGTCTGGACTTTACCCTCCACAGGTTAGCAGGGCTATGAAGTAATGTAATTCATCACCACTTTTAAGGCAGATTTATATAAAGAGGTTTTTTTTTTCTTTCCAGGGGAAGGGCTGTCTACTTAACATGATGTTTTGAGGGCTGCTCTGCTGGTGTTGGAGATGATATTTCAGAGGTATCAAAAGGACAACAACCACTTTGGTTTTCCAGAAGATATTTAAGAAAAGTGTTGCTCAAAATGAGCATTTAAAGGCAGCAATTGACTGAGTTCAACTTCCTGAGTAGCCACCCAAAAAATGTCTTTCTGCTTTGTTTAGTTTACTAGAATTGTCAGGAAATAGATGTGTTAGCTGTTATCGATGAACACTTTTGAAAAACTATATTTACTTAAATATGTTTGGGTTTTGTTTGTGGGGGGGGGGGGCAATGAGGGTTAAGTGACTTGCCCAGGGTCACACAGCTAGTAAGTGTCAAGTGTCTGAGGCCAGATTTGAACTCAGGTACTCCTGAATCCAGGGCCGGTGCTTTATCCACTGTGCCACCTAGCTGCCCCCTAAATATGTTTTTAAAGGAAAATGATAACTCAGGGTGTGGGGTGCAACAGGGAGCAGCAAGAGGATTCCTCTCAAATTTGGCATCCTAACATTGTCTTATGCCACTTTCACTTCTAACATTATATCCACATTCTTTCTTAACTAGCATGCTAAATTCCAACATTCTATGTGCCAACATGCTATGTTTCGAGGTTCTTCTTAACTATAGTATCCTATGTTCCAAGCCTCTTCGAGCGTTGACTTTCTAATATCTTTTGTTCACTTTCATCTCTAACAATCTAGGTACCAACATGTGAAATCTTAAGTATCAGAGAAATCCAAAAGTGGATTGGGCCACCCACAGTGGGCAGTGGCTCCTAATCCCTTGTAGTCTTTAAGTGAACCTTAAATCATGAGTCCTTTCTACCTTCTAGCAACAAATGGTCCAGCAGTGTCTGCTTAAATGAAGACTTCCATTTCTCTATGTTCTGTATGACACCTAATTATCAATCAACTCTACCCCATTTATGTCAGCAGAAAATGGGTCAATTTTGACCATTTCAATCTAACAAGAGTAAAGCAATCCAGGGCCCAAAGTTTCCTGAGAGATAGGAAGGGATTTCTCTGACCAAGGGGCATGTACTGGCTGCCATTACTAAGAACAAAAATAGTTGACATTACATGGTGCTTTAAGATGTACAAAATAACTTGTTTCATCCTCACAGCAATCCTTTGAAGTAGTTATTACAAGAAGTGCCCGGTTATTACAAGGACATTATAATCCCCACTTTCCCGGTGAAGAAGGCCCAGAGAGACTCAATGTCTTGTCAAGTCAGAGAATAAATGCGTATCAGAGAGAGAATGTCAGGTCTCTCCCGACTCCAGAAAAGGAGTCATTATGACATAATGGAAAGGGAGCCAAAAGGGGATTCAGGGAACTTGGGCTTTGTCCCCTCCATGTGTCTATTATTAATGCCCTTGGACTGTGAGATTAGGAGGCTCCATAAATCATCTCACTGTCCTGGCTTTTACACTCTACATTCTGTGTTCTGACATCCTGTCCTAAGGTCTCTTGCATCACCCAATGTCTATGTTCTAAGTCCTCTTATTGAGGAGACATTCTACCTTCTCATTTCCCTGTAAACCCACTGCTGCTTGCTAGTGTAGACCCCAATGAAATGGGGCTTCTCCACCAATTTCTACTCCCACGCCCTGGAACTTGAGTCTCAGCTGGCCAATTTTCAGGAGTTTCCCATGTGCTATCAGTGAGATGCTAATAAGTCCACCCACATCCCAATAGGGCAGTATTTTGGCCCCAGCCTTCTTTTACAATCAGATTTATTGGGGAGTTTATCTAGTTTAGACTGGACTCTCCTGTTCATCCTCTCCCCAATCCCCATTCCATTAAGGATCTGTTCTCAAGTCCTTCCCATTTGGAATATTCTAGGTTCTAACATTCTATATTCCATTGTCTCCTCAAGCTAATGTTCTCTGTGCTAAGATCCTTTCCAGTCCTGATATTGGATGTTCTAAGGTCCCTTCCAGCTCTGACATTCTATGCTCTAAGGTTCCATCCAATGCTAACAGTCTAAGATTCCTGATTCCTCACCACTTTAAGAAGGTATGTTTCTATGAAATGTTCACTGTAGTGATTTTTTTTTTTTTGGTGAGGCAATTGGGGTTAAGTGACTTGCCCAGGGTCACACAGCTAGTAAGTGTCAAGTGTCTGAGGCCGGATTTGAACTCAGGTTCTCCTGAATCCAGGGCCAGTGCTCTATCCACTGCACCACCTAGCTGCCCCCACTGCAGTGATTTTTAATGGCGAGGCCCATAAACTATAATCATTTCAACATATACCTCTACAGAGGCCGCTAGCTGGTCCCAGGTATTGAGGATTAGCTAGGAGGCACAGTAGATAAAGCACTGGCCCTGAATTCAGGAGGACCTGAGTTCAAATCCAGTCTTAGACACTTGACACTAGCTGTGTGACCTTGGGCAAGTCACTTAACCCTTATTGTCCTGCCCCCCACCCCCCCCAATGAACAAAGAAACAAACAAAAAGTCTTTGCTCTCAAGGAATTCACAATATTTTTCAGTATCTTCTAAGGAAGTACTGTGTTTGGGATTTTTTTTTGCATTGAATTTAAAGATTTTAAATGAATGGACACTATTTTGAAAATGCTCAGGGGCAAGTCACTTAACCTCTGTCAGTCTCAGTTTCCTCAAATGTAAAAGGGGAACAATTACAACACCCCCTCACATAGTTGTGATGATAAAATGAGTTAATCTTTGCAAAGCACTTAGCACAGTGACTAGCACATAGTATGTGCTACATCAATGCTTATTCCTTCCCCCCCACCCTTCATTTCTTGGCCCATCTCCTTTGTCCAAGAACAACACATCAGCCTTTGGGAAGGCCCCAGGAAGGAACAGCTCTTCTCAGCTTTGGCCAGGGCCCAGCCAGTAGCTTTTTCTTACACTTGTCCTTTACCTCTTATCACCACCTGATACTGCCTCTTTGGAGAAACCCTCCATCCCTTGAGTTTGGGAGTTAAACAGTGTTGAGGAAGTTTACCACAATGTTTGCATTTCTCTTAAAATGGCTCAGGGTCAGAATACAGAAGGTCTGATTGTGGGTAATAGGAGAGAAGGGAAAGGGTACTAATGCTTTAGATAAGAATCCAGACCTTGGTGGGAAAGGGGGGGGTCAGGATGGTTAAAATAAGAGGAAGGGAAAAGTAATTTTTTATTCTGAAAGCGTTTTCAAAATGTTGTACATTTCTATGGAATCTTCCAATTCAGTACACAATAATCTCCATACACATTAATTCTTTAGGGGATATTTCATTAGATTGTGAGCTCCTTGAGGAAAGGTACTGTCTTTTGCCTCTTTCTATATCCTCAGTATTCATCACAGTGCCTTGAATATAGTAGGAGCTTATTAAATGTGTATTGCTTCATACTCAACCTTTGGCAGTAATCCTTTTTCATGTTTCCATAGTAGTTCACCATTCTTAAAAGAAGTTTCACATATACAAATCTTAAAATTTGATTCTCACACAATCCCAGCATGATAGTCACAGCAAGGATGTTTGTGTTCTTATGCTATAAATGAAGAAACTGAGGCCCAGAGATAGTAAGTGACTTATCTAAGGTCACACAACTAGAAACTGATGGAATGGCATCCAGTGCATAAGTCATTCAATGCTTAGTCCAGTGGGCTTTCCTTCTGTCTGGCTTTTCCTTCAGTTTTCAAAAGTGGAAAGAAATAATTTACCCCTTTAAGTTGCTTCAAAGCATAACATCTTCAGAGTCTCAGCTTCCCTTCCTAGGAAAGGTTGAAGAGAAGCTCTTCACCATTAGGACATTAATAAACCAAAGATTTGGCTATTATGTTTCAGCATCAATGGTATGCCTGAAATAATATAGACAGTACCTTCTTAACACAAGGGGTTAGTAAACCCCTCCCCCCATAACAAATTGTTGTTGTTCAGTCATTTCCCAGTTTTGTCTAATTCTTTGTGGCCCCTTTGGGGGTTTTCTTGGCAAAGACACTGAAGTAGCTTACCATTTCTCTCTCCAGATCATTATACAGATGAGAAAACTGAGGTAAATAGGGATAGGCGACTTGCTCATGGTCACACAGCTAGTAAGTATCTGAGGCCAGATTTGAACTCAGAAAGATGCATCTTCCTGATTCCAGTCCTGACAATCTATCCACTATTCCATCTAGCTGCCCATAGCAAATACGTGACTATAATTCATTACATTGTTGGTTCATAGATTAAGAGCTGGGAGGGACCCCAGAGTTATGAAATCCAACCTTCTCATTTTTCAAATGAAGAAAATGAGGCATAGAAGGTGAATGGACTTCCTCAGGGTTCCTAGGATGGTGTGAAGTGTAGCTGGTGAAAAGAGGAGGATCTGATGGGAGAGGAGAGCTGTTTTGCCATCACAGGGAGGCTAAGGGAGGCTCTGGTAACATTTTCCCTTTACAAAGGCTCCAAACAATTTCCCCATCCCACGGTCATGAGCACACACTCAGGAATTCACCATTGTTTCCAAATCACAGATTTAAACTAGAAGGGACCCACATCCACTCTGATCCTGTCAGTTTCATGACATGAAAACTTCCCAGATTTAAGGAAGAAATTTGCCCTAAATCCTACAGACGGGAAGAAAGGCAAGATTCAAGTTCAGGTCCATTGACGTGTATTCATGCCACAAAATCACCCTGCCTCTCAAAGCCCCACGGGAGAGAAAGCAAAGGAGGCCATTATCAGGTGAGAAGAGCATTGGAAAATTGGCTGGATAGCCAGATACAAAGAACAATCAATAAGACTTGATGTCAACTGGAAAGGATGTCTGTAGCCGAGGGGTTCTTTTGCTTCCTCCTCTCCTGTTTTATTAATAATTTGTATAAATGCATAGATGGTACTATTGTCGCATTTATAAATGACACAAAGCTAGGAGGAGTAATGATCATATTGGGTGACAGATTGAATTCAAAAGCATCTTGACATGTTAAAGTATTGGGCGGCATAGGATATAATATAATTTCATAAGTATAAATGTTCATTTTCCACCCACATTAAAAGAAAATCAGCTTCACAAGTACAAGATTGCAGGTTGGGAAGGAGGTTGGCAATGACTCAACAGTCATTCAGCTGAAAACAGTCTAAGCATTTTAGTAGACTGAAAGCTCAATGTGAGTTGATAGCATGATATAGTCACTAAGAAATCTAGCACAATCCTAGGCTGTTTGGAGGGAAGCATAATGTCCAGAACTAAGAAAATGATTGTTCCATTATGCTTTGTCCTGCTTAGACCGCAGCCAGAAGACTGGGTTTGGTTTCTGGTGCCCCTATTTATGCAGGAAGGTGAGAAGCTGAGGGAATCCAGAAGCGGGTGATCCAAAAGGTAACAAATCTTGATCATATGCCCCGTGAAAGTCTGCTGAAGGAAGCAAGGATGCTTAGTTTGGTGAGGAGAAGCCTCAGGTCTGGGAAGAGGTCTGTCCTCATGTATCTCAAGGCCGGTGTTGGGAAAGAGGGATTCCATTTGTTCCCAATTGGCCCTGCAGAACCAGGAGAAATGTGTGAGAATTGCAAAAAGACAAAATTAGGCCTCCCAAAGTAAAATGTTCCCTAATGTGAGAACTTTCTAAAAGTACAATGGTCTGTCTCAGGAGGCATTGGCTTTTCCCACACTTCTCAAGTCTGGATGACCATTCGTGTCTGGTATGTTGGAGAGAGATGATTTTTTTTCAGGTGCTGGTCAGAGAGATAGCAAGAGTTCTTAACCTGGGGTTTGTGATCTTGTGTTTTGTTTCATTTTGTTTTGTTGAGACTGGATCCCTCTATCTCACCCAGGCTAGAAGTGTGGTAGCCACTCATAGGTTTGATCCCACTCATGACTGGCAGAGAAGCTTTGATTTCTTCTGGTTTCCTCTTCCTTAAGCAGGCTCATCCCTCCATGATCCATCTTTTTCACATATAGTTGGACTGGATGGCTGTTGAGTTTCCTTCCTGCTCTAAAATTCTGTTTTTCTGCGATCAAATCTATGAAAAGTTGGAATTTTTCCAAATTCTAAATTTCCAAAAATTCTGAAATTGGAATGATTCCCTTGGAGAGGTTGGGATCTCCAGTTTTGTAGGTCTTCAACAGCAGCTGGAAGATCCCCTTGTTGGGTATGTTACAGTGGAGGTTCCTTTCATGGATGGTGGGTCTAGATGGTTATTGAGGCTCCTCCAGCTCTCAAATTCTGTAATCAAGTCCATGATAAACCAAGAATCTCAGAAAAAATTAGAAGATGTGATTAATCTGTGGGACCCCAGAACTCTGTAGAGAGAGGAAGGTACCTTCCTCTTGACTAAAGCTTTTGTCCATCTCCCTTGGCTCTCTTTCTTTTGGTGGGAATGAGGACTGTTTAAGCAGGCTGGTGGCCTCTTGTTCCCAAGAATTGACAATATTGGTGCTAGACTTGGTGTGATCAATGGTTGGTTTAGCTTTGCGGTAGCTCCACTAGCCTAAGTCTTCCTTAGAGGAAGGATTAACTGATATGTGTACTGAATCTGTTTTTCGTTTTAAATATTTGGATAACTATTTCAATATAACTGGTTTATTTGTTTCTTATGCATTTCATTTCAAACATTTAAACCATCATTCTGAGAATGGGTTCATAGGTTTTGCAAGACTGCCAGAGGGTTCCATTACATACACACATGCACATCTACACATACCACATAGATGTACATACATGTGCACGCACACATGCACATACAGCACAGAGAATGGTGAACCCCTGGTATAGTGGAAAAATCAGTATACTTAGAACAAGAGAATGTAGGTTCAAATCCCAGCTGGTCTAATTGCTACCTATGTGACCTTGAACAAATCCCTTAATTTCCATGGCCATCATCTATTAAGCAAGGAGGTTGGACCAGATAATTGTTAATGTTATTTACATCATTCTATCTAAGATCCTATGATTAGGTGTCCTCTGAGATCCTTCCCATCTATCCTGTACTTGTGGTGTTGGGGGGATAGTATGTACAAAAGCAAAGCAAGGGGAAACCCACCTCTGCTAGCAGAAGCCAGAAGAACTGGTTAGTCAAGGCCTCATCCTTACAGAAGGAAAGAGCAAAAGATGGACAAAAAGATGAGTCAAGAGGAGGATGCATTCCTTTCTACAGAGACCTGGGGTCTATGAGAATACTCCCATTAGATCCCAGATCAATTGAATCTTCTTTTTTCAACCTGCCCTTTTCTGAGACTCTTGGGGTTGGTCATGGACTTGATTACAGAATTTAAGAGTTGGAAAGAGCATTAGTAACCACCTAGACCAACCATTCATGAAAGGAATCTCCACCGTAACATACCCAACAAGGGTTCTTCCAGCTGCTATCTGAAGACCTACAAAGGCAAGGATCCCAACCTCTCCAAAAAGCCCACTCCAATTGCACACAATTCTTATAATTAAGAAGTTGGTTAGGGTCAGTTAAATGGCACAGTGGATAAAGCACTGGCCCTGGATTCAGGAGGACCTGAGTTCAAATCTGGCCTCAGACACTTGACGCTTACTAGCTGTGCGACCCTGGGCAAGTCACTTAACCCTCATTGCCCCGAAGGAAAAAAAAAAGTTGGTTGGTTTTCTTTTGTTCATCTGTTTTTCTGTTTTGTTTTGCTCCCTGACATCAACTTTAAGTTATTCTTTATAGCTTTTCCTCACTGCTCTTGGCTCTGCTCCCTGGGGCCAAGTGGAGCAAATCTAATCCCTCTTCCATATGATGACCCTTCCTAGAGTCGAAGCCAGCTATTATCCTCCCCTACACACACACACACACACACACACACACACACACACACACACCCCTTAGTCTTCTCCAGTCTTAATATCCTCAGTTCTTTCAATCAATCTTCATATGTCATGGACCCCAGGCCCTTTATTTTAGTTGCTTCCCAGGATGCTCTCCAGTGTATGATCCTGTAGAGGATTCCAAAGAGTTAGAAAAAGAGGCTGCAAAACATAGCCAGGACTGGTCTTATGAAGAGATTTACTAGATGATCGCTAACATAGTTTGAGAGCAGGGACATTGACCCAACTCACCTGTTCCCAACCATCACCTTTAGTAGTCCCCCTATGTAGCCTAAGTTTTTCCATTTAAAATTGTTAAGGCAGGATTTGAATCAGATTTCTCTCTTCATGTCTAAAAGGCCACCTCATCCTCTTTTGATACTTTCATTCTTTTTAGTGAAGGCATTCTTATTCTGGAAGGCACTTTTGAAATGAAAATGTGTCATCTGGAAGGGGAAACATATCATCACACAGTAGCTCTGATTGGAAGATATGTTTACCGATTACAAAATCTGAAACAGTCACTGAAAGTTACAAGGAAGGTAAATTTTGGCTCAACTGAACACTGTGTTACAGTTAAAGCTGTCCAGAAGTGGGAGGGGCTATCCTAGGAGGTGTTGGGATTTCCTCCCTGGAAGCTTTTAAGCAAAGACTACCTGAATACTTATTAAGGGACATAGTGGATGGGAAGCTGACCTCAGAGCCAGGAAGACCTGGGTTTGAGGCTTGCGTCTGACAGGTGTTTTGGGGATGACCTTGGGGAAAGTCATTTAAACTCTTGTGCTCTACCTAGAAAAACAATCTCCTCTAACATATGCCATGTAGATTTGAATCCAATATTTTCTTGAAGACCTTTGGTGGGGATTCAATCACCACCCCCAGTTCTTGCCATTCCACTTATAGTTAGCTCTAATTCATAGGAAGTAGGTTTTTTTCTTCTCCCAACACGAAGCCTGTATTTATCTGTTTAGTTCTGTCCTCTGAGGTCACACACTCCAGAAATGGTTTGCTTATTGTAAAGTAAGTGGGGCTCTCACTTCTTTATTCCTGGGCACAAGAAAATTTTCTCAATACAGCCTACAATCACAATTGGCCTTCTTGGCTATCACATTTTACTGTTGACTCATTGAATCTGCGACACATTAAAACCCACAGTTCTTTTTTTAGAGGAACTATCTAGCCATAATGCCTGACACATAGTAGGGACTTAATTCCTACTGGTTGATTGATTAATCTTTTACATGTGAAATTGATTTTTTAAAATTTCAAGTGGGAGACTTTATATGTATCCCTTTCAATCTTAACTATTTGGCTTAATGTTCTTAACTGACAAAGTATTTTTTTTAAATCTTGACTCTGTCTTTTAGTGGGTTTGCTGTCCCTACTAGCTTTATGTGACCCGCCAATCTGATAGGTGCTAAATATGGGATCAGGTGGTAGAAACTTCAAGATAATCTTCTTTATACTATCTGTATTATAGTGGAAAGAGTATAGAATATAGAAAGTCAGTTAGTCTGAGCTCTGGTCCTAACTCTGACAATGAGTGAATATGGACAAATTATCGCTCCTTTCTGGACCTCGGCTCCCCAGATATTTTGTGAGGCCATGTCTATCTTTATTGTTCTATCAATGGGCTTTCATGAAATTCAATTCAATCTAGAAAATATTTCTTGAGCATTGAATCAAAAGGTTTCCCTTCTCTTAGTCTGATTGCATTCTAGATTTTGAGGCTGCTATCCCAAGCTTCCATTTGCTCTGGCAGGAGGTGTCCCCAGATAACGACTGAGCACTTCTCCCCTCAGGGTTCTAGAAGATTTTTAGGAGCTGAGGAATGGTTTTCTATATTATAGGTCATGAGCCTACACACCAGTGTGTTTCCCTCATGATTGGCAGTTGCTATCAGTCAGCCAGACATTAGCTTTTATAAACAGGCATTTACTAAGGTGGTAATGTAAGAATAGTTAATATAAAATATCCTTTCCCCCCCAAACTGGGGATACTTGCTCCCACAGGTATATACATAGTTCAAAGAAAAACAGGCTAAAGTTTAGAACTCATGTAGTAAAGGAAGCAACTCAAAATTTATGGAAGTAATTTTTGTCGAAGTCCTTTTTTCCTCTCAATGGTCCCAACATAAAAGCTACCTGGTGTAGCTTTCTGAGGGTCTCCTTGTAGAATACTATACCTGACTTTCCTTAGTGTGTCTAGTTTGTCTTGGGTCATCAGCTGTTCTGAGAATGCTACTAGAACACTCCAGCTTTTTGAAGTACACAAAGGTCCTTTCTGGTCAAGGGCAGGGGGAGGTGACAGAGGCTCTTTCCCTTGCCCTTCCCTGAGAGAATAAAAAAAGGAAAAATAGTTTTTATTCATAAGAAGTTTACATTCTGGTATATGAATGTAATGGAATACTTTTGTGCTATAAGAAATGATAAGTAGATGGATTTCAGAAAAACCTGGAAAGACTTACATGAATTGATGCTAAATGAAATGAGCAGAACCAAAAGAACATTGTCCACAGTGTCAACAACACTGTGTGTTAACAATCAGTTGTGTTAGATTTAACTCTTCTCAGCAGTACAATGATCTAAGACAATGCTAAAAGATTCATGAAGGAAAATGCTCTCCACATACAGAAAAAAACAAACAAAAAAACTACGGACTTTGAATACAGGTTGAAGCATACTATTTTCATTTTAATTGTTGTTTATTCTTGTGTTTTTTTTTCCTTTTGTTCTTATTCTTCTCTTACAACATGACTAATATGAATATATGTTTAACATGATTGTAATGTATCACCCATATCTTATTTCTTGCTGGCTTTGGGAGGATGAAGGGAATGGAGGGTGGGAGAAAAATTTGGAACTTGAAAAATATCTTTACGTATATTTGGAAAAAAAATAATACATTAAAAAAGAACTTTACTTTCTAAAGGATGGGATAATTTCTGATTGGCAGGTTTGCGATAAAAAAATGAACACATTTAAAGAAGGGGATCAGGTCACAGCCATCTGTCCAGAGGAACTTTCTCTATTCTCCTTCCAGACCCACCCCTTCTCCAATCTTCCCTATTTCTATTCAGGTCATACCATCCTTTCAGTCAAGCAAGTTCGCATCCTGAGAGTCATCTTTGATTCTTCAATCCAACAAGTTACTCTTTCTTCTTCTATCCAATGAGTTTCCAGTTCTTGGTGATTCTATCTCTGCAACTCCTCTATTATGTTTCCCCTTCTCTGCACTTACATGGCCACCAGCAAAGTTCAGGCAGTCATCACCCCTTACATAGACTATTGAAAAGACCTCTTAATTGGACCCTTAGCTTCCAAACTTCCCCTTTTCCAATGCATCATTCACAATAAAAAAAAATCATTTTCCTAAAATACAAGATTGTCCATATCACTCCCTTACTCAAGCAATTCTAGTATTACACTGTTTAGGATAAAACGCCAAGTTCTCATCATGTTTTAATAAAGCCTGCACCATCTGGCTCCATCACAACTTTATAGGTTTATTCTCTATTACTCCCTTTGGCACAGTGTAAGTTACAGACAAAATGGTCCATTGACTGTTCCCTAAACTTTATGATCTCTTTCCTCCCTTCATGTCTTTGTACATGCCTGGAATGTATCCTCCCCACACTTGTTTCCTTCAAGGCTCATTATAAGTGCTGCTAAATGCTGAAGGAAGTTTTTTTTGTTTTTTTTTTAATCCTTATAATTGTTAGTTCTCTTTTCCTTCTCAAATTATCAGGCACATACCTGTTTCCATGGTGTATCCCCATAGTAAAATATAAACTTATTGTGAGAGGAAATGTTCCTCATTGTGTCATTGTAGCTCTAACATCTAAAACACAGTGGGAATTTAATACATGCTTATTGAATTGGATTGGACTGAATCAGACTAGATTTGACCAGACTGGATTTATGAATAGGTATCTTACTGATCCAGGTAATGATTTCAGAGCATGATGTAAACGGGTCATGGGCCTAGAAAGGGCTTCCAGAGAGGTCAATGGAGAAAGCAGGTAAACCTTGATGCCTTCCAGAATACCCTGCTTAACAGAAAGGAAATTGCTCAATTTCCCTCCATTTCACAATCCAGACAGAAAGTTGTTCTTTTTATCTATCTTAAGTCTTCCATGCTGCAGTTGGCTCTTTTTTTGTTTTGTTTTGTTTGTGGGGCAATGAGGGTTAAGTGACTTGCACAGGGTCACACAGGTAGTAAGTGTCAAGTCTGAGGCTAGATTTGAACTGAGTGCCTCCCGAATCCGAGGCCAGTGCTTTATCTACTGCACCATCTAGCTGTCCTGCTGCAGTTGTATCTTCTTGTGGTAGTTACCCTTAGCAGAGAAGACGAAATTGAATCAAGGGAAAGCCACCGGCATCCTTAGTACAAGGGCTGTGTTATAGACATGATGGTGGACCCTTAATAACATTGTCAAAGAGATCTTGTTTTCCCAACAGCAGCATTCTAGCCTCAAATAAGCCTGGCTTTTAGGTGTCTGGCTAACTAGGAAACACACATGCACACACAAACACATGCACAGAGATTGATAGACAAGGAGATAGACAGGGACTTACCCATGATTTAATTGATAAAAAACAATGAAGTCGATAACTTCCTCTATCACTTATAACAACATCTATCTCCTTGGTGCTAGAGTATAATTTATAGATTTAAACATATTTGCATGTGTTTGTATGTATCTTTATTGTAGATACATGTATCTCCTACTTATATCTAAAAAATACACACACTTAGAAAATGAATTACTTATGTATAAAATATATATGGCATAAGATTGGGGGAGGGCATTTTCATCTATAGAGTCTAACATAGAAGTGACTCCAATATACACATGGCCCAACAAGAGAACCTTGTTATCACAACAGTGTAAATGACCACTTTCATGTCAAAAGGAGGAAATTGTAACTCTGTTATCTGAACATTCCTTTTTACGTGAGGACCCAGGTCCACTTCGGGATGCTTTATCCCAATTTCTTTTTGGCTGATTTTAACACTGCCTGCCTACCCAGAAAATCCTTATAACATTAGTATCTGGATTCTTTTTTTTCCCCCTACCTTGTAGGCACTGGGGATCATAGCATTTGACACTTTCCCATAAGGAATATCTCCTCAGTTTCCTGGTAAGCACTCAGGCTAAGAAGACATTAAATAGTCACAAATAGTCCAGAAAGTCTTCTTCCATTTCCAATGCATTGGAGGACTTGAATGAAGAAGGAAAAAAAAAGAATTGGTCCAGACTTGGGCTTTAATAAGAGCAGAGTATGAAAACTATTCAATGATGCAGAGAAGCAACCTCTTTGAATCTTATAGTCTCCCAGAGATTCCTAGGGGATATTGAGGGTTGATGAATCCTCTTCATACTCACATGGCTAAGAGTTCTAGGGGCAGAGCCAAGATGGTGGAGAGAAGACAGGAAGTTGCTGGAGCTTTCCCATTGTTAAGGGCTAAAATTCTAGCTAGTCTGTCTAAAATATCTAATGAGTGGTCACCAATAAATTATAAGCTTTAGCAAGAGTTAGACTTTTAAGCATTTATTAAGGAGAATAAGAATTTGGTAAAGAGAGAGAGAAAGGCCTAGATTCCTATCTATTAAAGGGAGAGCACATTTCTAGCTCCGCTCTCCACCAGAGTCCAAAGGAAAGAGCCCCAGAGTCAGCGCCAGTCTCTTCCTTCCTCCTCCCACTAGCCCGCGTCACTTCCTCCCGCCAAAGAAAAGACTCCTGGTCTTGCCCTCAAAGACCTTCGCTTCATGGGCAGAACTCTTCTACAATAAGTATCCAGCAGGTGGCGTCATTCCAATCGTTACAGTCCCCCCTGTTGTTCCTCAAGAAACAAAATGTTTCCTTGACGGAACAGTAAAAAGAATATAATAACTATTGCTAACTAATAATATGTGAACAACAATATAGAAAAGGAAGAGAGGAAAGTTTTGTCCAGAGGGGCGATTTTTTTTTTTGTCCTCATGAACCGACGCTTTGACATTAGTCTTGCAAAGGGAGGGCCTCTGCAGAGAATACATGTTACAGATGGTGTATATTATAACAGAAAGAGAAAAAAAACAACAAAAACAACAAATCAAAACTGTTCATTTAAAGTCTCTGAAAGTCTTTTCTCAGATGTCCTCTAGGTGTAGTCGTGGAATGGAAGTCTTTTCAGGGGTTGATGTGTGGATGCTGGTAATCAGCCAGGAAAATTTCCTACAAAATTGAGCTTAACACAACTTTAAAATAGCTTTGTCAATAATCAAATCAAACAATGAAAGTTCTCAAAAACATGTCTAAGGGAATTCAGAATCTTAGTTGTTACACATGAAACATATAATAAAACAAAAATTGAAACATTCTTTAAAATTATAATATTACTATAGTCCCCCCCTTATGGAGGGTAATTGAGAAGACAATTGCTGCGATATTAATTATTAAAAATAATTTTTATCTTTGTTTCATCACTTTTTGCATCATCTGCCTAATTATCCTCATGCCATTATGAGAAATTAAAAAATCTAATATAATTGGTAACAGGTGTCAAGGCCAAATTCAACACTGTATTTATCATGACACCTGAGATAATTATGGGGGTTACCATAAAAGAACAGAGAAATGATGGGATATGAGCATTCCCACACTTGAGCAATATGTACTGCCCATACAGTATGCCAGGCTTAAAATAGGTGAATGGAATATATGTCCATGCCACCGAACATATTGGAAGAAACTGAGTCAGACTTAATCAGATGCATGGGATTGAGATGTCCATGGCATCAGGCATATAGGAGGGAGCATAGAAGCCAGGTGTAGAAGTGAGATGGGTGGGATGAATACTTCCAGCCATCTGTACAATATTGTGGGGAAAAATAAAATAAAATATTAAACCAAGAGAATCCAACCTCAACATTAGTCAAAAGCCGTTCCCTCGGCCATACCTTGACTTCATGCATGTCTCCCCTCATGTGACAGTTCAGTGTCTGCTCTTGCATGTATTCCTCTTGTGATTGGATGGCATCTTGGCCAACTGGCATCTGATAACTCAGAATAAAGGCAATTAGTGTCTTAAATGATAAGTTCCCATAATCCAAGTCTCATATGGATTTAAAAATTGAGGATAATAAATGATTGCAAAAAATGTGAATACATCTTGACTTGACTCAATATATATTTATGCAACAATTTCAAATAATACCCCTTTTTTTTACTTAATATACAATCACTTTTGTGAAAAATCAGAACATATTTAAATATAAGTTAAAGCACAACAGAATCTCAGAGAAAACTTTTTTTTTGAAAAAAGAAAACTTTTACAAGTGTTCCCCTCTTTTTTTTTTTTTTTTGGAATATGCTTATCAAAAATAATACTTCTAGAATCAATTTACACTTGCCATGGCAACCAATTTGCCAGGGAAATGCTTTAAAGAGTTTGATCAAATAATCAGTTGAGAAAAAATAACAAAAACAAACAACTCAGAATATGGGAGCACAATACTCCTAGAATTAACATTGTATTATGAAATCAAAACCATCTTGTAATGTTTCAAAATTAGAGAGATGAATAAATAGAAAAAAATACACATGGAACAATAAAAGACAATGAAATTCAAACTAGGGAAATCTAAATGAATGTGAACTTAATATTAATAAGAGTATTATAAAATATAAACTTGATCACATGACTATAAAAAGCTTTTACAAATATTCTCCTTGTTTTAGAAACTAAGTATAAGACACAATCTCAAAAGCATGAAAATCTCTATGAAAATAAACCCATACCATTAATTTCAAAATGTATATGTAATAGCATAGAAATCCTATGTAACCTCTGAACTGACATTAATACTCTGAGTGAATTCAGAACACTTTTGATTCCGGTATCTAAAATCCCCAATACTCATATCAATACCTTGCTGCTTACTTCTACATTTCTGTAAAATATATATCCTTCCATGGCAAAAGAAGCAGTCTTGAACTATGTTGATGATTGTCATTCTTATTCAGCTTAAGTTTTTCTTCTTTAACCCCTCTATATTGTCTGTCAGTCTTTTCACCATACAAATGCTTTATAAGATTACTAATTAAAGACAAAAGCAGGTTAGCAAAATTATGAACAAAACGAGCATATCTGGAATTTAAAGGGTTTTCTAAAGTTGTCTCAGAAGCACAGCCAGGCTGGGGAAGGGCTGAGCCTGAAGCTGCAAATGTAGTTAGAGAAAGTTGCGCATGAGCATTAGATCTCTGGACTTCCCAGGCAGGGGAAGCAATGGGCTTGGCCATGGGAGGAGTAGAGGGTGGGGTCTGGAGAGGAGGGGAGGGACCAGCACAATTTGAATCAGACTTGATTTTGAACTCAGGCCTGGATTCCTCTTCCCCCACTTTGCCTCCAGGTGCTAGGGGATTAAAAGCTTCTAGAGGGTGGGTCATTGCCTCCAGGCATGCAAAATTAGAGCAACAATTAGTGTTAGAATTGGGAAAAGCTGCAGGAATCTCTTCAGGTTTCTCTGAAAAAGCATGGTTGGGAGAGGGAGAGATATTTCCTTGTGTGAGTAAGTTGCTGGCTCTTTTAACAAAAATAAAAAGAAAAATAGAAAATCCACAAAAACAAAGCATTAACATGATCTTATCTCCCATTTGTCTGGTTAAACAGACTAAAATCAAAAATAGGGTAATTAGGGAGTTTAAAAGGTCCATTCGAAAAAATTTAAAGGGAAAACACAGCCAGTACACCAGTACTTAGCAGTTTAAAGGGTAGGGGAAATTTCTTACCCAACCGGAAGATCAGAAGACTGAGGTTCAGCTTTCCTCTTCGTGGTCAGCCATCTGTTAAGGGTTAAAATTCTAGCTAAACTGTCTAAAATATCTAATGAGTGGTCGCCAATAAATTATAAGCTTTAGCAAGAGTTAGACTTTTAAGCATTTATTAAGGAGAATAAGAATTTGGTAAAGAGAGAGAGAAAGGCCTAGATTCCTATCTATTAAAGGGAGAGCACATTTCTAGCTCCGCTCTCCACCAGAGTCCAAAGGAAAGAGCCCCAGAGTCAGCGCCAGTCTCTTCCTTCCTCCTCCTACTAGCCCGCGTCACTTCCTCCCGCCAAAGAAAAGACTCCTGGTCTTGCCCTCAAAGACCTTCGCTTCATGGGCAGAACTCTTCTACAATAAGTATCCAGCAGGTGGCGTCATTCCAATCGTTACACCATGTTTCCCTCAAAAACAACATTAAATGAAGACTCTAAACAGATTCTGGAACTACACAACCTACAAAAGGAGAGACACAATCCTCTTACTTGAGATAATTTAGAAGACTTCAGGAAAGGTCTGTTTCACCTGGGTGAAAGGGGAGGGTGGTTCAGCACTTCTCGGATCAGTGGGCAGCTCAACACAGCTGAGAGTGGGGCAACTGATATCAGTAACAACCTTGCAACAGTGAACCCTGTGCCCCAGAAGCAGACTTCTACTTTATAAGTTTAAAAATAGGCTACAACATGAGCAAGAAACAAAAAAGGACCCTTACCATTGACAGCTTCTATGGTAAAAGGGAAGACCAAAACTCAAACTCATATGAGTTTGCCAAAATGCTGACAAATGAAGACTCAAGGGGGAAGATGATCTTGTCTCAGGACCAAAAAGCCTCCTTGGAAGAGCTCAAAAAGACTTTTAAAAACCAAATGAAAGAGGTAGAAGAAAAAATGGGGAAAAAATGAGAGAAATGTGAGTTATACTGCAAAAAGAAGCACAAAAATTGACCGAGGAAAACAATTCCTTAAAAAATACAATTGGCCAAACGAGAGAAAAAAATGGTCAAATAGCAGAAAAAAATTGGCCAAATGAAAAAAAGATGTGTAAGAATCAGAGGATAAAATCATTATTGAAAAAATCCACCGATCACCTCCTGAAAGAGACCCCAAAAGGAAAACTTCAAGGAATATAGTAGCCAAACTCCAGAATTATCAGGTGAAGGAGAAAATACTCCAAGCAGCCAGAAAGAAACCATTTAAATATCATGGAGCCACAGTCAGGATTGCTCAGGACCTGGGAGCTTCAACATTAAAGGATCACAAGCCTTCCTGAGAAAAAGACCAGAACTGAACAGAAAATTTGACATCCAAATACAAGACTCAAGAGAAATATAAAGAGGTAAACAAGGGGGAGGGGAGGTTGTTCAATGATGTTGTTATCAGCCTCATTTGACAGCTGAGGAAGCTTGCATCCCTATGAGGGAGGATAATACTTTTAACCCTTGGGATCTGTATCTCTGTTAAAGTATTGTTATTAAATTGACTTTGATGTGATGACATAAAGAAACTTAAGGGGCAGAATAAAAGAAGACTGGGGAGAGGAGAGGAAGAGGGAGGTGGAATGAGGTTATTACATCATATGAAGAGACACAAAAAGAATTCCTTACAATAGATGGAAAGAAAGGAGGGGTGAGCATTGTTTCAACCTTACTCTCATCAGATTTGGTTCAGAGAGGAAATAAAATACACTCCCATTTGTATAAAGGAAATTAGCTTACTATTTAAGGAAACAAAAGGGGAAGGGGAAAACGGTGGTATTGATAGCAGGGAGGGCAGAAGGGGGGAAGGGGCAAGAAAAAGAAGGGCAGCTGATAAAAGGGAGGGCAGATCGAGGGAGGCAAGTGGTCAGAAGCAAAACACTGGTCAAGAGGAATGGGGTGAAAGAAGGGAAAAAGTGCAAACAAAGGGGAAAAGAGGATGGAGGGAATTAAACAGTTAATAACCTTAACTGTGAATGGGAATGGGATGAACTCTCCCATAAAACAGAAGTGAATTAACAGAGTGGATTAAAAATCAGAATCCTACAATAGGTTGTTTACAAGAAACACATTTGAAGCAGAGAAATACACACAGAATAAAGGTAAAAGGCTGGAACAAAATATATCATACTGACAGGGCTGAGATGGGTCCAGGGCAGGACTTGAGTCCATGTCTTTCTGACTCCAAGGCCAGGCCCCTAGCCAGACTGCTACTTGGCTTCTTGGAGAAAACAAAAGGAAACACACAAATAGAAATATCAGAGTGGCATAGTGGGAAAGTTGGAGAATTTGAATCCAGAGGACTTGGGTTCAAATTTCAGCCTGATCACTTTCTGCCTCACCAAAATGAACAATGATTATTACACTGGTTAACTGGCATGACCAAGGGGGGAAAGTGATGCTGAACATGGAGTGTGAGGGCTCTGAAATAGGCATCTCCTTTGAATACTGTCCACCATTTATTGCTTGGGTGATGTTGGACAACTCACTTAACCTCAATGGATGCCAGTGTCCTGCTCCGTAAAAGAGAAAGGAGTAGATTAAACAACCTCTAAGATTCCTTCCAGTTTGGAAACTATGGTTAGGTGAATGAATGAATAAGAAAGGGCTTGGTTTATCTTAACAATGGAAGGTAGGTAGGAAGGCAAGGAAAGAAGACAGGTAGGCAACAAGCATTTATTAAACATATACTATGTGCTAGGCATTGTACTAAGCACTTTACAAATATCTCATTTGATTCTTAAGACAACTCTGAGAGGTCGGTGTTATTATTATCCCCATTTTACAGTTGAGGAAACTGAGGCAAGCAGATGTTAAATGACTTGCCCTGGGTCACACAACTAGTAAGTATTTGAGGCTGAGTTTGAAGTCAGTTCTTCCTGATTTCAGGCCTAACACCCTGCTCCACTTAGATGCCTCTAAAAAATGTGAAATACTCAAAAATATTCTCATGAATGTGGGTGCTTCCTCTAATGGTATATACCTGTCTATCCTGTGTTATTCTTGTTCATGTCTTCCTATGAGCTCATCAGGGGCCCCAGCTAAGTAGTGGAGGCCTCCCACCTCTGAGACTTACTCTTTGTGTGAGCCTGGGCAGGTCATTTAATTCCTGGGGCCCAGATCTTATATGTAAAATTAAGTGATTAGACTAGATTCTCTTTGAGGTCCCTTCTGGTTCTAGATCTAGAACATGCTCACTTTCTCTTGACATGGTTCATTTCAAGGCAGCAAGGTGCTGCATTAAAAAGAGGGCTGTGGGGGCAGCTAGGTGGCACAGTGGATAGAGCACCAGCCCTGGATTCAGGAGGACCTGAGTTCAAATCCAGCCTCAGGCACTTAACACTTACTAACTGTGTGACCCTGGACAAGTCACTTAACCCCAATTGCCTCACCAAAAAAAAAAAAAAAAATTAGTGAGGACTTACTCCGCAAAAAAAAAAAAAAAAAAAAAAAAAAGAGGGCTGTGGGCCTGAAGTCAGAAAGACAGAAGTTCAAATCCAGCCTCAGACTTATTGGCTGTTTCCCTGGTGAGTCGTTTAATCTGTGTTTGCTCAGCTTCCTCAGCTGTCCAATGGGGCTAATAACAACATCTAGCTCACAGGTTCATCCTAAGGATCAAATGAGATGATAATTGTAAAGCACTTAGCACAGTTCCTGGAACACAGTAAGCACCATATCAATGTTAGTGATTACTAATACTAAATACTGGAAGATTGAGGAGCAATATGGAAAATTCCTACAGTCAAAAATTAGATAAAACTGTTATGGGGAAATTGGGTGGGGGTTTGGGGTAGAGGTCCTTAGGAATTCCTCTATAAAGAATGACACCCTCTTGCACACAGATCCAATTAGAAGAAAATAATAGTTTATTTAGGTTCTAGAGAAAGGAAACCAAGAGAAAAATCCTTGGACTTCTTCTCATGAGGAGAAGGCGTGGAACAGAGGCGTGGCTCTGCGATACCAACCTCCTTGAGCAGGAGACAGGCACATACTTTTATAGAGGACCCATAGTTGTCCCATGAGGTGATCATCTGACTGTGGAAAGTTCCCTTATTGGGGGAGGACCATCCCCCACTGGTGGTGGCTGGGGGAAGTTGGGTGAGGGGTGGCTCTGGATCTCTCAAGCCATCTCTGTCCTCATGCCACAAAAGCAGCAGCCACACCTAGTCTTATCTCCTCAGGGGTGGGGGAGACTGGAATGAAGGGTGGTGGTCCTGCAGGCCTGATCCAGTGCCACTTATCTCTTTAGGTGTGTCTGTCCTTTGTTTTAGTTGCTCAAGGAGAAGGTTCTGTTGAATTACCCCAGAAAACTTCTGAGGTACCCAGGCGCCCATAACAGAACCATCTAATGGTCCCAAAGTTAAACAGGGTTTGAATTTCAAGGCTAGTCTCAAACTTAATTTCTAATGCTCTGGGTCCTTCCTCACTCATGCTAGAGAAGTCTTGCAACATCATCATTTTGTAAGAAACTTTCTGTTGTTCAGGCTTTTATGGGTACTTTTTGTGGGGTAAAAGATGAGAGTGGAGTGGAAGCTTGTCAACTGTATCTGTCCCTTTCCCTTAGATTTGTGGGTTTTTTACATTTTTCATTAATATCTTTCATTTTTACGTCCATATGAATCCATTCCCTCTTTCTTTTATCCCTTTGGATTATGACCCATCAATGAATAAACAGCAACTTAATTTACAATTTTTGCTCCCTCAAAAAGAGTTGTTATAAAGATTTTTGTGTTCATGGAGGCTTTTCTTTTTTGACTAATGACCTGCATAGGGGTAAATGCTTAGCAATGGAATCTGTATCAAAAAGTTTGGGCACTTAGTCCACTTTGCATGATTCCAAATTACTTTCCAGAATGGCTGAACTAATGCATACACCCACCAAAAATTGTATTGGTGTACTTGCTTTTCCACAGCCCCTCTGTCATTGAATATTCCTGTCTCTGATCATCTTTTTTTTTTTTTTTTTTGCGGGGCAATGGGGGTTAAGTGACTTTCCCAGGGTCACACAGCTAGTAAGCGTCAAGTGTCTGAGGTCAGATTTGAACTCAGGTCCTCCTGACTCCAGGGCCAGTGCTTTATCCACTGTATCACCTAGCCACCCCTCTGATCATCTTTAGCAATTTGTTGCATAAGAAATGAAACCTCAGAGTGGTTTTCATTTGCACATCTCTTATTATTTATTAGTAATTTAGAACAGAGATATCAAGCAATCCGTAGCCCAGACTTGTGACCTTCAATGCTCCTGAGTAAGGCCTGAACAAGTTTAAAATGTAATTGGAGAATATTTGACAAAATAAACAAAAATACAATAGAACTTAGATAATGTTAATACGTGGTTTTCTAAGTCAAAATGCAACTTTAAGGCTCCTTAGTGGTCTCCAAATCTATGAGTTAGATGTGGAGCATTCTTTCATGTGGGTGACAACAGTTTGCGGTTCTTTTGAGGATTTCTTCATTCCCATGGACCACTTATCCCTTGGAGAAAGAATGACATTAATTTGTTCCTTGTCTATATGAGGATATCAAAACATCTGAAAAGTTAGCTTTATTGTTCCCAGTTCATTCCTTCCATTCTTATACTTTAATATACTTATTTTAAATAAATAAAATGCTTTACATTAATAAAGACACTTAATAATATGTTAATAATGCTATATTGGTTTTAATCTTGGCTTTGTGAAATTGTTTAAGTTTCCTTCTCCCTTAGATTTCAGTGGAGTGGGGTCGGCTTTGCCCCCTTGGCCCTTCCAGGGGAGGCCGGCTAGGCAGTGAGACCAGGCCCTGGAAAAGTGTCTGGAGAGCCAGGAAAGCAGCAGGCCTGCTCCAAACAGCTCAACCTAAAGTAACTGGGTTCCTTAAGAAATAGAAACCAAGCGGCCCCAGGCAGGGGAGCTGTCAGGGACAGAAAGAACTACCAGGGAGGAGAGAAGAAAAGAGGAGGAGGAGGAAGAGGAGGAGAGGCAAGAAGGGAGGAGGGGAGGTGGCCATCCAATCAAGGAGCAGGCTCAGAAGGCCAATCTGGAAGTGCTTTCCTGGGCTGGCAGAGGGGGTTGGGCAGCGGCTGCTGCAGCTCCAGCAGAGGGGAGAGCTCTAAGTCAGGCAAACTTGGTGGGGCGCTGCCTTTGTAGGCTGGGCAAGTAAGTGAGTGACAACGCGGGGGAGGGGGACGCGATCGGCGGGGGGGAGAGAGGATCGGGCCCCTTTTGGAGCCTCACACAGCCCTTGCCCATCTTCCTGTCAGTGTGTAGGGTCCCCTCGGAATGCGCGCACACACACACACACACACACACACAAATGCACACACGAACACGTGCACCCATGAACGCGTTCACACCGCCCTGAGGTCCCCTGGGAGCTGGTTTCTGCAGAGGCTGGAGAAACATGGATCTGAACCTGCAGGGATCGAAAGGCCACTCTTTGCCCTCTGCGCCCTGCTCCCGCTCCCCTCCCCCCATTGGATTGCTCCTCCTTTCCTCTTTTTCTCTTCCTCCCCTTTTCCATCTCTCCTCCTCTCCTCGCCCTGCCCAGCCCCCTCCATCTCTTCTCTCCTTTTTCCCCCTTCTTTCTCTCCATATTCACCTTCTTCTCTCCTCCTTTGGGCCCAAATTCACCTTCAATCTTCCTTTCTCCTCCTCCTCTCTTTGGGCCCATTCTCCTCCTCCTTCCTTGACCTTCTTTCCCCAATTCACTGATCAAGCGGGTAGGGCATTAGACTTCAAGCCAGGAAAAGCGAGGTTCGGTTCCTGCCTCAGACAGTCATTAAAGAGAACTAGCCCAGTGACCTCTTTGTGGCTCAGTTTCCCTATCTGTAAAATAAAATGAGGAAGCTGAAGCCCAGAGGGCTAGTGACTTGCTCAAGGTCAATCAGACACACACACACAGACACACACGGACACACACTGGCAAAGCCTTGAACCCAGGTACTGACTCCAAATGCATTGTTTTCCCCGTCAGTTTCCATGGGAGAGAATTACACTCAAACAAGATGAGCTCTAAGGTCTCTTCCAGGGCAAATACATTTTCTCCAGACTCCTCCTTCCTTCCTCCTATCTCGTTCCCTCCTTTCTCAACGATTCCTGATTTCTGAATCACTTTGCTTGGACTTTCCATTGCCCCTCACCTTTAATCGCAGCTTCCTGTCCCATATTTACCCTAGTATGCACACGATTCCCTTCCTCTGTTTCCACAGCTAGGATATTAGGGAAGCTCTTGGTAGATGGGCTGATACTGTCATTTCAGTGCCTTACCCTGAGCTCTGAACATAGTAAATTATGCTTAGTAAATGTTCACTGAATCAGACTGAGTGTCCATCACCATCCAAGGAGAAATCTGTCTCCTCAGAGCGCGGGGTTTACAGAAATGAGCCCTGGCCTGTGAATCATTGGTCCTGGGTTCTATTCCTAGTTCTGCCATTTGGTAGCTGTGAGACCCTGGGAAAGCTGTTTCCCTTCTCCAGAGCTCACAGGTCTCTTGTATAAAATGAAGGGGTTGGATTGGAGATGGCCTCTGAAGTCCCTATCAGCTCTAAATCTATGACCACAGGACCCTAAATCTCCACCTTTTAGGGTTTCTAGCCCTAGTCAAGTCTCAGCTTAAATGTCACCTCCTACATGGAGCTTACTCCAATTGTTAGAGCCCCCTTTTCCTCCCTTTTGAACCTTTATATTTCCTTGGGATACATTTTGTATTTTTTAATACATAAACTCAGAGACCTAGAGCTAGAAGGACCCTGAGACGTCATCTAGCTCAACACCTTCATTTTTCAGAGGGGGAAACTGAGGCTGAGGGAGATAAAGTAATGTGTCCAAGGTCTCATGGGGACCTTGAGTCAGTCAGTCAAACAGGCATGGGTAGGAATTGAAATCAAGTCCTCCTTATCTCTAACCAGGACTCTTTCTACAGTTTGGGGTGTCTGTGTACCCAGTAGAAAGGAAGATTCTTGAGGGCAGGAAGTTTGATTTTTTTTTTCCTTTTTCTCCCTAGCAGCTAGCACAGTTTCTAAAAAATGAATGAATCCATGGATTTGGGAGACACCCAAGAGTAATAATAATTACTCACCTTTCTTTAGCCCTTTAAAGCATGCAAAGTTTGTTCATTTACAACTCTCCTGTGCAGTAGGTAATGTGAGTATTAACATCTTCATATTTCCTGATGAGGACATTGAAGCTTTGAGAAAGTAAATGACTTTCCTAGTGGATAAAGCACTGGGCCTGCCTGGAGTCAGGAAGACCTGAATTCAAATATAGCTTCAGATAATTCCTACGTGTGAAGCAATGGGCAAGTGACTTAGGTACTGTTTGCCTCAGTTTCTTCATCTGTAAAATGGGATAATAATAGTACCTACCTTCCATTGCTGTGAGGATCAAAGGAAATAGTGGTTGTAAAGCACTTAGTGCCCGGCACATAATAACTACTATATGTGAGCTACTTTGTTATTGTTTGTTGTTATTACCATACCTTGTAAATTTCTGAGACGGGATTCCAGTCCAGGTTTCCTGACTCTGAGTCAGCACTTTCTCCACTATTCCCTTACCCTTTTTACGTCCCCTTCCTACCCTCCTTGTAGATGTTGCAATATTATTTTTTTCTGAATTTACAACCACAAAAATGGTCTCTAACACGTGACTTCTTTCACTCATTGTGGGCTCCCTTCCTCATTTTTACATATACTGATCAAGAAATAAATGTGGATGAACTTTTAGACCGAAGGATAAGGAGTGCAGTTATTGTAAATGTATTGTTGCAGTGGAAAGAAAGAATGAGTCAAGAAAGAAAAGGATGAAGTTACTAGGGGAAAGGGTACCTTAGATGGTCTGACTACAAGATTAAGTAATGGAAGCTGGTCTCTGGGAAAGTGGAGGATCTCAAAAAGGTTGTGAGCTTAGGTGACTGGGAGGCTGATGGTGTCCTTGATAGAAGTAGTGAAATTCAGAAGAGGAGAGGGTTTTTAGAGAAAGGTATTCTAAAGAAAGGTATTTAGAGAAAAGATATTTCAGACATTCTGAATTTGATTTGTTGTAGGGTGGGGGAGGAGGGCTTTATGGAGAGGAGGGTGGGGGTAATATCCAGCATTTTCTTGTTGCAACACTATACATACATATAATCATATATTACATGTATATGTCATATCACATATAGTATAGTTCCTTACTATAGAACAATATTCCATTGCCTCCTTTTTACTGCATTTTATTGAAATATTTCTCAATTGATGGCCTCACACCTTGTTTACATTTTTTTTTGTTACCACAAGAATGCTACTCTTTTTTTCCCTCTATATGGGATTTTTCTTGACTATCTTAGACTTTCTTATGGCCTGTGACCATAAGATAATTGCAGGATAGTTGGATCAAAGGGTTCCAGAGAGATTTACAGTAGACACGTGCCTGGGTAATTGTTAAATCCATACCTGGTAATTAAAGGAAGTTAGGAATGTTGGGAGGGGACTTCTCTGACCTTCTGAAGTTAATCACAAGGATTATGGAAAGTGATCATGTCCTCTCAGAAAGTGGTTGTTGGTACCTCTCTCAGTAAAAAAAAAAAAAAAAATGATGAATGAGATTAGCTCCAATTGTAGCCATTCTTATGTTCTAAATATGAAGATACTCTCTCACAGTCTCTACCAGCCTCTTTCTTTCCTAAAACAATGACCTGGTTCTGAAGCCTCCTTCAAAGTTCCCCTAAGTGGGGAAATCAAGTAAGGTGAAACAAATGAGTCATTCTCCTAAAAGAAAGAGTAGAAGGAAAAAATATCCTGGAAAATCTATGAAAGCATTTCAAAAGTCTGACATATGGAGTGTGCCACACTTGTAGTCCAATTTTATTTAAAAAAAAAAAAAAAAGGTGCCTTCCTATTTCACTTCTCTGGGACCAAGCTTGATCATTGTATCTTCAAAACATTCAATTTCAATTGTGATAAATGGAAAGAACATTGCCATAGTCATCGTGTACATGGTTTTCCTGGTTCTGTTCACTTCTCTTCATATCTGTTCAGGTGATTCTTCAGGTGCTTCTCTGTGTTCATCATATTCATTGTTTTTTATGTCACTATAATGATTCCATTATATTCACATAATATCAATTCTTTAGGCATCTCCGAATCGATGGGCATCTATTTTGTTGTTAATTCTTTTGCTTTTATTATAAAAAGTGCTACTATAAATAGTTTGGTATCTATGGGAACTTCTTTTTTATTAATGGACCTTTTGGGAATATCTTCCTAACAGTGGGATGTCTGGACCAAAGAGCATGCACATTTTTTGTCACTTTCTTAGCTTTAACATAATTCTGAATTGCTTCCCAGAATGCTTGGGCCAAATCATAAATCCACCAAGGATGTATGATTGTGCCACTTTTTACACAATCCTTGCAACACTTAACTATTCTCATTTTTGCCAATTTGTGCAGTAAAACTTTTGATTCATGCTTTTCTTATTATTAGTGATCTTGAGGACTCTTTCATATTGTTCTGATCATTGATTATATTTCTGATAGCTGATTAAAGGATGGAAAATAATGGGGAGAGACTTGAGGAAGGGAGGTCAACTAGAAAGCTCCTTATTGGTCATGACATGGATGAAGTCCATTTATCATCTCTGACAGGTTGATTTTTGATGTCTCATAATTCAGAATACCTGTGGTTCCATGGCAGTGGATGCTCTCTTGACTGACATTTATCATACCTCCTTCTTTGCCTTTGTCAAGAGTTCTATTAATTACTGGGTGATGCAGTGGAAATAAAATTGAACTTGGAGGAATATGATCAGATTCATATCCCAGTTCTTGTGTGTTTGTTTTGTTTTTTTCACTCCCTGCGTCACCTTGAGTAAGTCATTTAGCCTCCAATATCCTCACTTTCTCCTTTGTCAAATGAGCAGGCTAGATGATGCCAAATTTTCTTCCTGTTCTAAATCTGTGGTCCTTTTCCTTAACTTTTCTGGGCCTTGGTTTCCTTGTCTGTAAATTAAAGGATTGGACAAGTTAACTTTTCAGGTCCCTTCGAGCTCAAGTTATGGGATCCTAAGGTGAAAAGCCTCTCTTTGCTTAGCCAGGATGGTCCTCCAATGTTTTACCCAGGATTTACCATTAGTCAGGGACTCAACACTTTTCCTTCTAGATGATAAAGCCTGTCAGAATTGGTGTTCCCTGGCATAGACTCCACCAAAACCCAGAGTCAGCTGCAAGCCAGGATGAGACACAGGATTAGGTCCTTAGCAAAGGTTAGGGTTGCTCTCTGCAAATTTTAAATGGCTGGATATTAAGGCTGTGATCTATGCCCTTACCTCCCTTTAATAAGTTCTATCTGTATCTGTGTTCAGCCCCAAAGAATTGTGACAAGGCCTTGTTTCAGGAATGGCAAGCTCTCCGGTAATATGTTTTATCCTTGAGGCCTCATTCCTTAGTCCTGTCACCTTTAGCCCTGAAATTACAATTCAAGACTGAACAAGTGGGGTCAACATTGGAATGGGCCAAAGAAACAGGCTGGCCCCTGGGTGGGGATTGTTTCAAAGGAAGGAGTTTCACAATCTCTCATGAAAAATTGATCTTGTTGTCCTACCTAGAACTGGCCTGAGCTTGTCAGAAGTAATTATGGCTAGTGGGTTTGTTTGTGTGTTGTTTCCATTGGAGTGGCTTTCTTGGTAAGAGCTAAGAGGTATGGATTTCATCCAGAATGCTAATTACATGTAATATTGTTCCTTTAGGGAAGATATTCTTAAACTTTGTTTATGCACTGGCTCTTCTTGGCACTCTGGTGAAGCTTATAGACCCTTTCTCAGAATGCTTAAAAACAAACATATATATATATATATATATATATACACACACACACACACACACACACACACACACACATAGATACATATATGTTACATAATAGATATTTACTATGTACCCAAATTTATATGTATATTAAATATGTATGTGCATATATATATGCACATACATATATATATACACATTTTTTGTTTCTATAAGAAAAAATTTACTCCCTATTCTCCATTGCCACCAAAAGAAAAACAAAATCCCAGTTGTAAACATGTATAGTTAATCAAAACAAATTTCTGCATTGGTCATATCCAAAAAAAAAATATGTCTTATTCTATCTATACTCTACGTTCTTCACTTCTCTGTCTGCAGGTGAGTAGAATGTTTCATCATTAGTCCTCTGGAACTGTGGATAGTCATTATGCTGACCAGAGTTCCTAATTTCTATTTATCATATTATATTTTTGTATAACTTGTTCTCCTCGATCTATTCACTTTACTCTGCATCAGTTCATACAAATCTTCCAAGGTTTTTCTGAAACCATCAACATTTTTTATAGCACAATAGTATTCTATTATATTTGTATATTAAAACTTGTTCAGTCATTTTCCAATTTATGAACACTTTCCAGATTCTGATTTTTGCCATGCCTCAAAAAAAGCTATACATATTTTTGGACATTCTTAGTTTGTTTGCTTAGGAATAATTCCTCCCTTAATTTACCTTCCTTCTCATTCTTCATTCTTTCTTCTCCCCTTTCTCTTCTATTTTCCTTTTGAGTGAAATACATTTCTATACTCAACTGTGTAAATTTTCCTTCCATTGACCAGCTCAGAGATATTTAAGTATTAGCTACTCCACTTACCCTCTCCTTGTATATATAGATGACAGATAATTCTCCCTAGCCTTCTTTTCCCTTAGTTCCTTAGAAGTGCTGTACATTTAGAAAATGTTTAAACTTCAAAGTTTCTCTGTAGCTCTGGTCTTTTAATTAGGAATGTCTGTAAGCCCTTTATTTCAGTGAAATTCTATTTCCCCCATGGGATTTTATTTTATTTTTTGTTAAATTATTCTTAGATGTCATAAAATATTCTTTGATTTCTTGAATATCACCTTCCAAACTTTCTGCTTCATTATAGTTGTGGCTGCTAAATCCTGTGTGATGTTGACTGTGATCCCTCAGTACTTGAATTCTTTCTTTCTGGCTATGTATAGTATTTTTCAGTTTTATTTGGAAGCTCTGGATTTTAAATATACTGTCCCTGGGCCTTTTTGAGGATTTTCTTCAGGAGGTGACTGGCCAATTTTCTTGAAATATGATCTTTAAGTTCCTTTTTGATAATGGTATACAGGTAGTGCAATAATTCTTATTTTTTTTTAAATCTTTGATCGATTTTCCAGTTCACTTGTTTTTGCTATGAAATACATTAAAATTTTTAGACATATTTCCACATTAGTTATGTTGTAAGAGAAGAATCAGAACAAAAGGGGAAAAATGCAAGAAAGAATAAGCAGCAACAACAAAAACAAAACCAACAACAATAAAAGTGAAAATCATATGCTTCAAGCTGCATTCAGAATCCATAGTTCTTTTTCTGAATTTGCAGAGCATTTTCCACCATAAATCTTTTGGCATTGTCTTGGATCATTGTATTTTTGGGAAGAGTTAAGTCTATCACAATTGATCATCACACAATATTGTTGATACTGTGTCCAGTGTTCTCTTGGTTCTGCTCATTTCACTTAGCATCAATTCATCAGTCTTTCCTTGTTTTTCTGAAATTCATCTGCTTATTATTTTTACAGAACAGTAGTATTCCATTACATTCATATACCACAACTTGTTTAGCCATTCCCCAATTGATGGAAATCCCTTCAATTTCCAATTCTTTGCTACCACAAAAAGAACAGCTACAAATATTTTTGTACATGTGGGTCCTTTTCCCTTTTTTATGATTTCTTTGGGATATAGGCCTAGTAGTGGTGTTGCTGGGTCAAAGGGTATGCATGATCCCAAATTGCTCTCCATTGTAATACCTTAATTTTTTCTATCATTCTTCAAACTATTGATTTTGTTCTAATATTCCTTATTGTTTCATGGGGTCATTGACTTCCATTTGATCCATTCTAATTTTCAGGGAGTTTATTCTTGGGACAAGGTTTTGTACTTCCTGTGCCAATTAATTCTCTTTTTAATAATTTCTTCCATATCTTTAAATTCTTTTCCGTCTCCCACCAAAGGTCTCATTTCACTTACAAAAAAGCAACAAATTTTAACTTTTTGTTTTATCTCTTTTCATAATTCAAAGCTGAATTTGTGCCCCAGACATGTTTTTCTTTGAGACTTTGCTTATAGATGTTTTGGAGTTAATCTCCTGGGTTTATATCTAGAGTTCTGGGTTTGTGTCTTGAGTTTCCCTATAATGGTAATAGCTTTTTAGAGTGGGATTCTTTTCCCCCCTTTGTTTATGTATATTTTTTTTTTTGGCCGGGGCAATGGGGGTTAAGTGACTTGCCCAGGGTCACACAGCTAGTAAGTGTCAAGTGTCTGAGGCCAGATTTGAACTCAGGTACTCCTGAATCCAGGGCTGGTGCTTTATCCACTGTGCTACCTAGCTTCCCCCAGATATTTATTTGTTTATTTATTTATTTTGAGGGGCAATGAGGGTTAAGTAACTTGCCCAAGGTAACAGAGCTAGTAAGTGTCAAGTGTCTGAGGCTGGATTTGAACTCAGATCCCCCTGAATCCAGGGCCTGTGCTTTATTGACTGTGTGACCTAGCTGCCCCTGTTTACGTATTTTTCCAACCTCCTTCCTGACCTCAGATTTGATGTAAGAGCATGTTTCTGAACTCTTTTGGAAGGAAGGTTGTATTTGTTTTTTCTGCTTCCATGGAATGTTGAGTGTTGTATTCTTCTAGGATCTGAGATACAACTCAGGCTGAGGACTTGCAAGCTTTAAGTGTTCCCAAAGTGATCTGATCAAAGACAAAATCTGATTGCTGTCCTCTGTTCTGAGTTGTGCAAGTTCCTGAGCTGGATCTAGGAAACAATAGAATGCTATTGGACTCAATCACTGTTAGCTGGGAGGATCTGATGGTCCAGAATGACAACTAGAGGCTCCCCTTTGGTTTGAGATTCCTCCCCAAGTCATTCCTCTTCCCTCTTCAGGTTAGGTTAGAACCTCTAACTGAGCCCCGTCTCTGTTTCTGGGATCTGAACCACAGCAAGTTGTTACTTGCTTCTGAACTTCCTCCTTTTTCTGTGTCCTGTGTGTGATCTCCTTAATCTGGATATACTTTTTGGTTCTCAGTCCATCCTGGATCTGTGACTTCGAAATGGGTAGTGAGTAATGTGGTTTTTCTAGTTGGCAAGTGATCTTATCAACGTGCCCAGTCTGGGCCTAGTACTTCCTCTTGCTGTAGCATGTAATTTCTTCCTGTGTTGGAGTGTTTTATATGATGTGCTCCTGGTCAGGCCTCATCCTGAGTGTCATGGACCTTTCCTTCTGTCTCCTTATGCAAACTTGGTCTGGAAAAATGATTCACTGTGACTTTTTTTTCTTGGATTTCCCCATTAGGATTTGGTCTGATAAGTTTTTCAGATGTGTTTGGAGAAGTTTGTAAGAGAGTTGGCCTATACTGCTTCCTGATATTCCACCATCTTGGCTCAAGTCAGAATATTCAAAGAGTATCCATCCTGAAGTCTGGAAGACCAGAGTTCAAATCCAGCCTCAGAAATAAAATAGCTGTGTGATACTGACATGTCATTTAACTTCTGTTTGCTTCAGTTTTCTTATCTGTAAAGTGGAGATAAATAGGACCTATCTCCCAGGATAATTTAGAGGATCAAAGGAGATAATGATTATAAAGCACTTAACACAATGCCTGGCACACAATAGGCACTATATTAAAGTTTCTTCTCCTCTTCCTGTTCCTCTTCCTCCTCCTTCACTTTCTCTTTCTCTTCTTCTTCCTCTCTTTCTCTTTTTCTCTCTTTCCTTTTCCCTTTCCCTTCCTCTTGCTCTTGCTCTTCCTCTTTCTCCTCCTCCTCTTCCTATTCCTCTTCCTCCTAGTATTCTGTCTCCTTTTCTTTCTTATTCTTCTTGTTCTTGTTCTTCTCCTCCTCCTCATTTCTTTTACCACTTAGCACAATGTCTAGCACATAGTAGGTACTTAATAAATGCATATTGATGAATTGATCTTGTACATCCATTCAGAGACATGATCCATACTCTCAAGACACTTCTAGTGTAGCTTAAAAGCATTCAAATTAAGTAAAAACTTGCAAATGGTATATTATAAATGTCAGCTTAAAGGCATAGATAGGAAATGGTGTGCAGCTTCCAGGAAGACAGTGATTCTGTTAGCTTTTATTATTGGAAAGAGAAAAAGAGAGAAAAATGAGTTTGATTCTGAGTTTTTTTGTTCTCTTTTAAAGCAAGTCATGAGAGGTACTGTGGCATAATGGGTAAAGAGCTGGGTTTGGAATCAGGAAGAACTGGCTTTAAGTCTCGTCTCTAATGCGGGTTGACCGTGTGACCCTGGGCAAATCATTTAACCTCTTAGTATCCCAGGCAACCCTCTGGGACTTAAAGTCACAGGGCAGGTACAGACCTTCATGGGGGGAGTTTACAAAGTTCTCTCTATGTATTACCATCCCCTGTAATGATGAAATCTCAGGATACCTTCACCCAACCAGCAACAACAAAGGTAAACTGAGTGACATGGATTTTATAGGTGTCTGGCTATTTCTTTGCCTTCAGTGGAGAGGGGCATCATGCTCTAAAAAGAAAAGAGATTCCAAGGACAATTTTCTTTGAAACATTCAGACCAAAGAAATGTACTTGTCTTTTAAGGATGAGTCCAGTTCAGAAAGCAAAACCAAACCCACTTTAAAGTGCTTATTCTCTGGCCTCTTGGTAGGAACAAGGACTGGGAGGAAGATGACCTGAGTTCTATTCTTGACTGTTACCAGTGGACTCCCTGTGGTCTAATATTTCCCTTTCTGTGGAAGTAGGAGGTTATGATGGGATGACTTGGCATGGTGCAAAGAACAATGGCTTGGGAGTTAGGTGACCTGAGTTCTAGTCTTAGCTGTTCCATCTTGGAGGAGAGGGTAGCCTTTGGGGTTTTCTTAGTAAAGATCCTGGAGTGGTTGGCCATTTTCACTTCCTATTTCCTTCTCCAACCTCTTGCTAAAGGCGGCTCATAGAGGAGGCAACACTTCATAAAAAGTTATTCAGAACCTCAGAGTTGGAAGAGGTTGGATCTCCAAGGCTGTCTAGTAACCCGTGGCTTAATAAGAATTTCCTTTACACCTTCCCGGGCAATGGGGTCATGCACCCAGTCTTTGATTGAAGGCCTCTAGTGATGTAGGACCCACCGCCTCTTCCAACAGCACATTCCACTTTGGTCTGGCTCTAATTGTTAGGATTTCCCGCACACATTCCTAAACCCTCCTCTTTGCAAATTTTGCCCATTGTTCCAGGTTCTTCCTGCTATGGCCAAGTGGAATAAGTCTGGTTCATCCTGGGTAGGACAATTATTTCAAAGACTTAGAAACAAGTTTCGTGTTTCCCTTCAGTCTTCTCTTCTCCAGGCTTTGTCAATCCTTGGTTCTTTGGGGTTCCAATCTCTTCACTATCTGAGTTCATTCCACTGACCATGCTCTAATATGTCAATATCTCTTCTAAAATTTAGATTTGAGCTGGTCTTGAGGGGTGGGTAGGAGAAGTGGGTCTTGAGCATGGATGCTGGAGGTGTCAGTGCCAGGAATGGGAGAATAGGGGAGACTGGGAGACAGCATGTGCCCAGATGGAGCACTCACATATCATAGACTTAGAATAGAAGTTTTAAACCTTTTTGGTGCGTCGGACCCCTTTGAGGTCTATGACCTCCTTCTCAGAATCATGTTTTTAAACAAAAAATAAAATCAAATACAGAGAATTACAAAGGACATCAATTATATTGAAATATAGCCATCAATGTATTAAAAGAAAAAAAGGTCACAGATCTTTAGTTAAGAACCAACCCCTTCTGTAGAGCCTTAAGAGAACTCATAGATATATTCATTTTACATCTCCTAGCTCATAGATTTGGAACTGAAAAGGACCTTAGAGACTGCAGAATCTAATGTACCCATTATCCAGATGAGGAAACAGAGAATCCAAGAGATGCAGTGATTTGTCTCAGGCTCGTCCAGCTGGTCAACATACAAGATTGAAAGCAGTCCAGGGCCCTCTCCCCTCTGCCTTGAGCTACTTGTGAGAAAACTGAGTATCAGCAAGGCTGAGGGACAAACAGGCCAAGGCTAGGTACATACTGAGAAGTAGAGGCAGACATCAACCCCAGCCCTTCTTGCTTTAAATCCAGTTCTCTCTGCTTTGAGCATGACATGGGTAAGGGAGAGTGACAAGACTTGCCTCTCCAAATGCTGCTTCCTCCTCTCTGACCTGCTGTACCCTCCAGCTGTTTTGCCCTCCGCCCTCCAGATGTTGTAGGACCTGGTATGCCCAGTAAAGAGTCAGAGGAACAGAGGGCCTAATTAGCTGCTTGTTAACATTGGACTTGTAGATCATCATAATCAGAAAAGCTCCTCTGAATCCTGGCTATCTCCAGGCCCTGTCAAAGCTGAATCAATAGTTGTTTGATGATCTTTGAGCCCAAATCCCTTTTAATCAAGAATGAATCTAAATTGAATATCAAAAGGAAAGAGAATGAGGTGAAGAGCTAACGAACCAGTCTTTACTACACCTAAACCAGAGCATCCAGTGAAGAAGGAAGGTCTAAATGTGAGTTTCCCAAAAACTTTCAATGTGGCCTGAGGAAAGGAGTGGACAGCTCTGAATAGGCATAGAGACAGGGGGCTAGACCTGATGTCCCCTTGATATTTAGAATGATCTGGCTGTGTCTAGTCTGTTTCCATCTGTGAATCCCAAATTCAAATGAACTTTTAGAGGTGGGCTTGTCCCACCCCTATCTGGATAGCAACCCTTTTTTTTTTCCTCCTCCTCCTCCTCCTCCTCCTCCTCCTCCTCCTCCTCCTCCTCCTCCTCCTCCTCCTCCTCCTCCTCCTCCTCCTCCTCCTCCTCCTCCTCCTCCTCCTCCTTCTTCTTCTTCTTCTTCTTCTTCTTCTTCTTCTTCTTCTTCTTCTTCTTCTTCTTTGCAATGAGGGTTAAGTGACTTGCCCAAGGTCACACAGCTAAGTAAGTGTCAAGTGTCTGAGGCCAGCTTTGAACTCAGGTCCTCCTGAATCCAGGGCCGGTGCTTTATCCACTGCACCACCTAGCGGCCTTGCAACCCTTTTCTACAAAAAGGAATCATCCAATCCCTACTTTAATATCTCCCATGATGAAATATTCAGTGGAGCTCATTTCATTTTCTTGACAGCTGTAAATATTAGGATGTTCTTATATCAAGTAAAAATGTAGAAGAAAAGGGTAGGCAAATTACCTAATATTCATGGCATGCTTGAGGGATCACAGAATCAGACTCACCTTATTTGGGCATTGGAAGGGACCTTAGTGACTCTCTAGTCTAACCCATCCAGGAAAGGAATCCTCCATGATTTTACTGAAAGAACTCCCAGATGAGGAAAGTCCCCTTGCCAACATAGATTAGCACCTTCTCTGCCATTTAACACCCTAGAAAGCTGTATATCATGTTGGCAGTCATTTTAAAGCCAGAAGATCTGTGTTTGAATTCTGACTCTGCTTCCAACTACATTTGGAATAACTTTCATCCATATTTCCTATTTCTACTCTTTGGGGCCCAGAAGGACAAAAACCAAACAAACAGAATCCCTCTTCTTCCTAGTAGCTGCTCCAACCGATCAAAACAGCTGTTATGGCCACAGCCTCCCACTCCCAAATCCTTTTGTATTGGCTAAGTAAGCTTCACCAGTTCCTTTAATGGTCCCTCTTCCTTTTGTGCTCTCCAGTTCCCCTGCCATCCTCCTTATCTTCTTCTGGGGATGGTCAGTTTGGTGCCTCCCAAATGAACACAGCACTCTTATGGTTCAATCCCTTCATGCTAAAAGTGAAGAGTCCAAGGTGTGACCTAGTAACATAAAGCGACTTGTCCAGGCCTGCAGGGTGACAATCCATATGAAAAGTGGGACTAGGACCAGCTCTTCTGGCACTCCCTGGGCATTGCCCTCGTACAAGGCAGCTTGGTTATATTTGGGCATAGTCAGCTCTTCCTTAATGTCACATCTCCCTGAGCCTCTGTGCAGTGCTGTTGAAATGGACACTCTGAAGAGTATTGGAGATTCTGTGTGAGGTTGTAGAAAGAATGGTGAGCCTAGATTCCAGACATCCATGAGACCAGAGCTTAGCTAGGCCTTGGGGACCCAAAGTCCTAGCCCTCAAAGAGCTTACATGTCATTGGGAGAGTCACCATGTGCCTAAATATAAATCCAAAGTAGTTACAAGTTTGTTTAGGGAGGGAGGGCACAGGCATCTATCTCGGGGCAGGGGGAGAGACTGGAGATCAGGAAAGGATTCAAATGGAAGGTAGCCCTTGGGATGGGTGTCTTTTCACCCCAGCTTCTTAGACTCCTTCTCTTCCTATATCTTCAGGTCTCCTAACTTCTCACCCAGCATTCTTTCCCCACTAATAATAATGACAACAATAGTATCTGGCATTAATTAAGTACCTATTATGTGCAAAGGGCTGTACAGATATCTCATTTTATGCTCACAATAGCCCTGTGAGGTAGGTGCTGTTATCTCCATTTTAGGAAACTGAGGCATACAGGGGTTAAGGGTCACAGAGCTAGTGTCTGAGGTTGGATTTGAACTCAGGTTTCCTTGACTACACTTGCAGTGAGAAGGTATCCTAGAGGTCATGTAGTCCCACCCATACCTGAAAAATGAGTCCCACTCTTGCCTTTAGACCCAGTGGTCATTCAGCCTCTGCTTGAAGCCCCTCATTGGGGATCAAAGTACTCTCCCAGGGCCCTGTTTTATTTATTCCACTTTGTGTCACCTCTCGTCATCATCAGCCAGTTTTTCTCCTGACACTAAGATTCCTCCTCCACTTTCCATCCTTGTTGTTCAGTCCTTGGCTATCCATTCCAAGGCTGAGCAGACTTCCTCCATGTGTACTTTGAATGGGCAGTCCATGGAGTTCCAAAGGTTAAAGTTTAGATGAATATGGGCCAGTCCTTGTCAGTACCCACTGTTTCCACAGACAGAACAACCAGATCAGTCTCAGATCAGAGAAAGATCCAGAGCCGGCCAACTGGTGACCCCCAGACTTAAAAGCCTTCTCCACCGTGGACATTTGAGAGGACAAGTATTTAAGAGTCAGGAAGGAAGAGGAAGGTAAGCTGATCCCGGCTGGAAAAGTGTGGCCTTAGTCAGCCAATCCCCTGCTATTCAATCATTCTTTTTTTTTTAAATCCCAACCTCCCAACACCCCATTTTCAGAATGAGGTTTGTTTCTTTCCTTGTATTACTATGATATCTTTATCTACCAGGCCTCCTTCCTTTCATTTCTCTCCTTCTCTCCTTCCTTCCTTCCTTCCTTCTTTCCTTCATTCCTCTGTCCCCCTTCCCCCCTTCCTCCCTCCCTCCCTTCACCCGTCCTCTTTCTGCCTGCCCACAGCTAGCCTGTTTGCTGACGAACCAGACGAGAAGTCTGCAGTTTCCTGTTGGTGCATTTCTAATAATATTTATGCAGACTATTATTTAATATTATCAATCATACACAGCAGCCCTTTGATCCTCATCGAGGTTCAAAAAACAGCCCTCTTCCTTCTGGGGGCAAGAAGAGGAGACATGTTTGGTTGTGGATTCTTTTAAGAAGTCAAGCCAAGAAAGTTGGCAGGCCCCCGTGGGGGTGAGGGTGGGGCTGGAGGGCGCTCAGGTAAGATGGAGTTTAGATTCTCTCACTCGCCCTCCCTCCCCCACCTATTTTTCTTTGCTCCCTTCCATTTCCCCTGGCTTCCTTCAGGTCTCAGCTGAAATCCCACCTCTGTAAGAAGCCTCTTGTGATCTCCATGAAAAGCCAATGCCTTCTTCCTTCTCCTATTCACTTCCACTTTATCCTGTATATCTCTTGTTTGTTCACAATTGTTTGCCTCTCCCCATTGAGTTGCATGTCCTTGAGGACAAGAATTTTTTGGCCTTCTTGTCTTCCCAGGGTCTAACAGAGAGCCTGGTGCATAATAAATGCTTGCTGACTGCCCGTCGGCCTGCCTGCCCTGCTCAATGCACACACATCCCATGCCCCTGTTCCCTCCTCTCCTCTGTGATTCACTGCCCTCTTTAGTTTCCCACAGAAGTTTCACAGTTGCTTCAATGTTGAAGGGAAGCAAGGACACAGCCTTTCACCCCCAGTGAAGAACAGGGCGGAGGGAGGGAGATATCAGGAAGGTTGTGGCTTTCATTTCCCAAGTTTAAGTTGGTAAGAGACAAGAGAGTGTGATGTCTCCCATTTGGGAGCTGTCTTCTTCTTTTTTTAAATGTCTGTGAGTTCTGCAGACTTGCAGGTTGTCTTGGCGGCCTTGTGGGCCAGACTTTACTGTACCAGAGCTTGGTCCTTCAAGCTTGGAGACAAGGGGCTCTCCTCTGGAGTTAGCTGACATGACACTCATGGATTCTTAAGTGGACCATGGCCACAGAGCCGCCCAGGACCTGGCATTGTTTATGCAGGAATCAGGGCTTCAGGGAGCCAGCTCCTTGAGCAGCCTCAGGGGCCAGTACACCTTTGCTTACGGGTTTTAGGTGTGGAGAAATCGAGATCAGCTGTTTCATTTTTTCCTTGCTTCACTTAGGAATCGTTTCTATTATGTGACACACCAAAGATTTAGTTAAGAAGCATCACTCAGAGAAATGGAACTTGAGTTAGAGCTGATGTAGCCATTACATGTACTTCCTTATGGTTCCACTCATCATTCTTGTGGCTTCTGAGGCCCAACCAAACCCTCTGAGACCTTCACTCCCAGAGATGTGTTGTCTCCCCTTCTTAGAATACAAGCCCCTCAAGAGCAGGGACTGTCTTGTGTATTGTGTTTTTATCCCCTGCTCTCAGCACAGGACTTGGCACACATAATAAGTACTCAAATGTCTTCTTTTGTGATGCCTTTAGAAAATAAGAGATACTGGGCACTTAAAAACTATTACCCTACTAGAGAGGGAAATGTCTGCTAAGAATGGTGAAAATAAATGTCTCTGTATGTATTCGAGATCTTCAAAACGTTTATCACACCCATGTGCACCATATGCTATGTTATTGTAGCCCCCACTAGGCTCACATTGGCTATGGGCTGCCTACATATGGCAGGTGGTCTTAGCAAAGACATCAAGTTTGTCTTCATTCCATAGCATGTATGAAAATCAAAGGAGTTGATGGAAAGTAAGAGTCGGAAGTGGTGATAGGTTTGGCCAGGGAGAAACAGAAAGAACCTGAAATCAGGATTGTTGTCTCAGAAAAGGAAAAAAAAAATCACTTTGGTGAGAGTTAAAGCTAAAATGAGAAAAAAGGAGTCATTGTTGAGGCAATGAGTTTAACCAAGCCATCTTTGCTCTGTCTCACAGGCAGCTGTCTTGTCTCTACTGGCTGATGTTCCCAACCTTCTCTTATCACTCCCTTGTGCAAATTTATATGGGAAAACTTCTCTTTTTTGATGTCTGGCTTCCAAGATCACTCAAGTCATAGGCAATAGTCTGGCACGAGGGCCACAGCAGTACTCTAATGTGACTTGGGGGATTTTCTGACTATCCTTGGTGCACTTTGCTTTGAACAGCACATCTAGAGGATAAAGACTGGCAGAAGCTTCTACCAACTTTGCATTTATCTGGCAAGAGATACTGAGAGACACAGAGAAAAAGAGACAGAGAGACAGAGACAAAGACACATAGGGACACAAACACAGAAATACACACACACGTATATTTATACAGGGAGAGAGAGAGAGAAGGAGAGACAGAGACAAAGAGACAGAGAAAAACAGAGACAGAGAAAAACAGAGACAGAGACAAAGAAACAGATGGACAGAAACACAGATATATACATACACATACATATATACATATGCGTACATACACATACATAGATATACATACACAGACACACAGAGATATACACATATATATATATACATATATACATATATACACACACACATGTATATAGCATCCTTTTTATACTGAGAGAGAGAGAGAGAGAGAGAGAGAGAGAGAGAGAGAGAGAGAGAGAGAGAGAAGTAGGGCAGTTTTGTGATACCAAGGAAATTTCAAATGCACTACTTCCCATAATCCCTGCACCTCTAGAATGCTCTGGAAGGAAGAAAACACTGTGTGTCAGGTCCCCAGGCCTTTCTTTCTCACTGTCCTCTTTCTGGGTTCTTTCCCAGTTTGCTGGCACTTAAGGCTCTATTTGTGACCTGAACCAGCTTTCCAAAGGTTTCCTTGTATGCCCTGATGGAGAGAGTGTTCAGGTGTCTTTAGTAGCAGCCAGTAACAGTAACAGCCCAGAAGGCAGGTGCCATAGTGAGAGTATGGGATCAGTAGCTTTAAATCATGTGTGTTAGAAAACAGATGAAATTTATGGGAAAACTAGTGAAAATGAGGTGACTTTCCTCGGCAAAGACGCTCCTCCCATCAATAGAATGTGATCTTTAAACTGTTATTTTTCAAGTGAAGATGAGTTTGCCCTGGTTTGTTAGCCACAGTCTTTTAAAGATGCCCCCTTGGGCTTAAATACCATTCAGCTTTTCCTTGTTTTGTCCATCTGGGGTGGACAGTCCAAATGGACAATGTAGAGTTGAACAGGAGGCAGGCAATGAGCTGGGATGCCTTGGGGAAATTGCTAAATGCCTTTAATGACCCCAAACTTCTCCTGAGAAAGAAAACCAGCCATGTAACAGGCTTTTATTAAGTGCCCACCACATGCCAAGCCTTAGCTGAGCAGGCAGCAAGTTCCAATGCTATGACTAGAGAAAGAAAATAAGAATAATTAAAAACAACAACCACTGGGATTTATAGATGCTTTAAGAGTTGCAAGGCCTTTCATATGTTACCTCAGTTGATCTGATTACCCTGTGAAATTTTACAAATGCGGAAGCTGAGGTTCAGTGCAGTAAAGTGACTTCCTCAGGTTCCCAGAGGCAGGACTCAAAGCTAGGTGTCCCTAATAATTGCTAATATTTATACAGCACCTACTATGTGCCAGCCACTGTGTTAAGCACTTTACAATTATTATCTCATTTAACCCTCACAACAACCCTGCAAGGTTGGTGCTATTATTATCTGCATTTTATAGATGAGGAAATCGAGAAAAGTAAAAGTTAAATAAATAGATAGATAGACAGACAAATAAAAGGGTCACACAGCTACTAAGTGTCTGTAGCTAAATTTGAACAAAGGATCCTTGACCCCCAACTTCACTGTTCTATCTACTATGCCTTCTAGTGTTTATCACATTGGTTTGATTGTTGCTGAGTTATTTTCAATGTAAAATATTTGACTTGTAACGATTGGAATAACGCCACCTGCTGGATACTTACTGTAGAAGAGTTCTGCCCATGAAGGGAAGGTCTTTGAGGGCAAGACCAGGAGTCAGGAAGTGACGCGAGCTAGTGGGAGGAGGAAGGAAGAGACTGGCGCTGAGTCTCGCGCTCTTTCCTTTGGACGCTGGCGGAGAAGGGAGCTAGAAATGTGCTCTCCCTTTAATAGATAGGAATCTAGGCCTTTTTCTCTCTCTTTACCAAACTCTTATTCTCCTTAATAAGTGCTTAAAAGTCTAACTCTTGCTAAAGCTTATAATTTATTGGCGACCACTCATTAGATATTTTAGACAGTTTAGCTAGAATTTTAGCCCTTAACAGCTGGCTGACCACGAAGAGGAAAGCTAAACTTCAGTCTTCTGATCTTCTGGTTGGGTAAGAAATTTCCCCTCCCTCTCCCTTTAACTGCTAAGTACTGGTGTACTGGCTGTGTTTTCCTTTAAATTTTTTCGAATGGACCTTTTAAACTCCCTAATTATCCTATTTTTGATTTTAGTCTGTTTAACCAGACAAATGGGAGATAAGATCATGTTAATGCTTTGTTTTTGTGGATTTTCTATTTTTCTTTTTATTTTTGTTAAAAGAGCCAGCAATGTACTCCCACAAAGAAATATCTCCCCCTCTCCCAACCATGCTTTTTCAGAGAAACCTGAAGAGATTCCTGCAGCTTTTCCCAGTTCTAACAGTAATTGTGGCTTTAATTTTGCATGCCTGGAGGCAATGACCCACCCTCTAGTAGCTTTTAATCTCCTAGCGCCTGGAGGCAAAGTGGGGGAAGAGGAATCCAGGCCTGAGTTCAAAATCAAGCCTGATTCAAATTGTGCTGGTCCCTCCCCTCCTCTCCAGACCCCACCCTCTACTCCTCCTATGGCCAAGCCCATTGCTTCCCCTGCCTGGGAAGTCCAGAGATCTGGTGCGCATGCTCAACTTTTTCTACCTGCATTTGCAGCTTCAGGCTCAGCCCTTCCCCGGCCTGGCTGTGCTTTTGAGACAATCTTAGAAAACTCTTTAAATTCCAGATATGCTTGTTTTGTTCATAATTTTGCTAACCTGCTTTTGTCTTTAATTAGTAATCTTATAAAGCATTTGTATGGTGAAAAGACTGACAGACAATATAGAGGGGTTAAAGAAGAAAAACTTAAGCTGAATAAGAATGACAATCCCATAGTTCAAGACTCCGCTTCTTTTGCCATGGAAGGGTATATATTTTACAGAAATGTAGAAGTAAGCAGCAAGGTATTGATATGAGTATTGGGGATTTTAGATATCGGAATCAAAAGTGTTCTAAATTCACTCAGATTATTGATAGTATCAGTTCAGAGGTTACATAGGATTTCTATGCTATTACATATACATTTTGAAATTAATGGTATGGGTTTATTTTCATAGAGATTTTCATGCTTTTGAGATTGTGTCTTATACCTAGTTTCTAAAACAAGGAGAATATTTGTAAAAGCTTTTTATAGTCATGTGATCAAGTTTATATTTTATAATACTCTTATTGATATTAAGTTCATATTCATTTAGATTTCCTTAGTTTGAATTTCACTGTCTTTTATTGTTCCATTTGTATTTTCTTCTATTCATTTGTCTATCTAATTTTGAAACATTGCAAGATGGTTTTGATTTTATTATACAATGTTAATTCTAGGAGTATTGTGCTCCCATATTCTGAGTTGTTTGTTTTTGTTATTTTTTCTCAACTGATTATTTGATCAAACTCTTTAAAGCATTTCCCTGGCAAATTGTTTGCCATGGCAAGTGTAAATTGATTCTAGAAGTATTATTTTTGATACGCATATGCCAAAAAAAAAAAAAAAAAGAGGGGAACATTTGTAAAAGTTTTCTTTTTTTAAAAAAAAAGTTTTCTTTGAGATTCTGTTGTGCTTTAACTTGTATTTAAATATGTTCTGATTTTTCACAAAAGTAATTGTATACTAAGTAAAAAAAAGGTATTATTTGAAATTGTTGCATAATTATATATTATATTCTGAGTCAAGATGTATTCACATTTTTTGCAATCATTTATTATCCTCAATTTTTAAATCCATATGAGACTTGGATTATGGGAACTTATCATTTAAGACATTAATTGCCTTTATTCTGAGTTATCAGATGCCAGTTGGCCAAGATGCCATCCAATCACAAGAGGAATACACGCAAGAGCAGACACTGAACTGTCACATGAGGGGAGACATGCATGAAGTCAAGGTATGGCCGAGGGAACGGCTTTTGACAAATGTTGAGGTTGGATTCTCTTGGTTTAATATTTTATTTTATTTTTCCCCACAATATTGTACAGATGGCTGGAAGTATTCATCCCACCCATCTCACTTCTACACCTGGCTTCTATGCTCCCTCCTATATGCCTGATGCCATGGACATCTTAATCCCATGGATCTGATTAAGTCTGACTCAGTTTCCTCCAATATGTTCGGTGGCATGGACATATATTCCATCCATCTATTTTAAGCCTGGCATACTGTATGGGCAGTACATATTGCTCAAGTGTGGGAATGCTCATATCCCATCATTTCTCTGTTCTTTTATGGTAACCCCCATAATTATCTCAGGTGTCATGATAAATACAGTGTTGAATTTGGCCTTGACACCTGTTACCAATTATATTAGATTTTAAAATTTCTCATAATGGTATGAGGATAATTAGGCAGATGATGCAAAAAGTGATGAAACAAAGATAAAAATTATTTTTAATAATTAATATTGCAGCAATTGTCTTCTCAATTACCCTCCATAAGGGGGACTATAGTAATATTATAATTTTAAAGAATGTTTCAATTTTTGTTTTATTATATGTTTCATGTGTAACAACTAAGATTCTGAATTACCTTAGACATGTTTTTGAGAACTTTCATTGTTTGATTTTATTATTGACAAAGCTATTTTAAAGTTGTGTTAAGCTCAATTTTGTAGGAAATTTTCCTGGCTGATTACCAGCATCCACACCTCAACCCCTGAAAAGACTTCCATTCCACGACTACACCTAGAGGACATCTGAGAAAAGACTTTCAGAGACTTTAAATGAACAGTTTTGATTTGTTGTTTTTGTTGTTTTTTTTCTCTTTCTGTTATAATATACACCATCTGTAACATGTATTCTCTGCAGAGGCCCTCCCTTTGCAAGACTAATGTCAAAGCGTCGGTTCATGAGGACAAAAAAAAAATCGCCCCTCTGGACAAAACTTTCCTCTCTTCCTTTTCTATATTGTTCACATATTATTAGTTAGCAATAGTTATTATATTGTTTTTACTGTTCCGTCAAGGAAACATTTTGTTTCTTGAGGAACAACAGGGGGGACTGTAATGATTGGAATGACGCCACCTGCTGGATACTTACTGTAGAAGAGTTCTGCCCATGAAGGGAAGGTCTTTGAGGGCAAGACCAGGAGTCAGGAAGTGACGCGAGCTAGTGGGAGGAGGAAGGAAGAGACTGGCGCTCAGTCTCGGGCTCTTTCCTTTGGACGCTGGCGGAGAAGGGAGCTAGAAATGTGCTCTCCCTTTAATAGATAGGAATCTAGGCCTTTTTCTCTCTCTTTACCAAACTCTTATTCTCCTTAATAAGTGCTTAAAAGTCTAACTCTTGCTAAAGCTTATAATTTATTGGCGACCACTCATTAGATATTTTAGACAGTTTAGCTAGAATTTTAACCCTTGACAGACTGCCTTGATGACTACTCAAGTATCTTTTAAAGGTCCTTGGGCTGAGGTGTTGTTCAAGTGTGGGATGACCATTAGCCGGTGCTAATATGATGAATTGAATGTGGAAGCTAGAGTTAGAGGACCTAGCTTGAATCCCTATTGGTTAGTTCCTACCTATGTGAACCTTAGACCTCAAAATCATCTAATCAACAAGCATTTATTAAGCTTCGATTCTGTGTCAGGCATTGTGCTATGCATCAGGGATGCAATCTATGAGGAGGGAACTGTCACCTCAACTCATATTAGTTTCTAAACATCTCTTTTGCTTCTTCATAGCAGGTTCCAACAGCATGAGCAGTGCAAAGCAGGAGCAGATGAATTACTATGTAGGCATTGATGTGGGAACGGGCAGTGCCCGGGCAGCTTTGGTCAGTCAACAGGGGACCCTGGCCGCTTATGCAGAGCATCCCATCCAAAAGTGGCAACCTCAAGCAGACCACCATGAGCAGTCTTCTGATGACATCTGGACTGCATGCTGCATTGTCACAAAGGTAGGGGGGAGACCTGATGTTCTCTGTTGCAAAGTATAAAAAGGATACCCTTGACTACAGGGGCTCTGGGATTCAGTAGAATGAGTGCCAGGCTTGGGGTCACAGGACCTCAGCTTGAGTGCTTGATTTGCTACTTTGAAGTACTACCTATGTCAACTTGGGCAATGACCCAAGTTACACTCCTCACAGCTCTATCTGTTAATTGATGTTGACACCAGATTGAATTGGATTCTACTCTTTGGATAGTGAGGGGAGGAAACACTCATGGACTCATAAGATCATAGATTGACAGTTGGGACCTTAGAGACTACATTTTGCAGATGGGGAAACTGAGGCTTAGGGAAGATGAGCGACTTGCCCAGTGTCATACAGGTGATAAATAATAGTGTAGGAATTGAACTCAGGTCTGACAATTCCAAATGCATTGTTATCCATGGTCCCATGCTGCCTCTCCTTCCTTTTTCAGGTTTTGTGTGAGGATTCTTTGTTCTGTTTTGCTAACCTGCAAGGGCTAGAGATAAAGAGCTTCCTTTGCCCTCTCTCTCTCTCTCTCTCTTTTCCTTAAGGACTCTATTTTTTAAGTGCTGATTTCTCTCTGCTCTCTGTTCTTGTATTTGTCCTTTTAAATATTCATGAGATGCTTGGTAATTTGCAGATGGACAATTCGCCATTCTCTCCTTATTGATCAGTCTTTTCAAACATTAATGAGGCCTGTGCAGCAGGGATCACCCAGAGAGGAATCGAAGGGTTGGAGAGCTGGGGAGAGAAGATGGAGTGCAATAACCAAGAGATCTCATCCTCTCTTCTGCCTGTTTAATTTTCCATTCTTTTTGGTGTGAATCGTCTCCTCTTTGCCCTAGGGTCTCTACTGTTCTTCTAGCACATAACCTCTTTTGCCATTAAGGAAATTGTCAAGGAGAAAATGTAATTCCCTGATGAAAATCTGCTTTAAAATAGTCTACTCTAAGTACAGCTTGGTTTTAATGGCTAATTTTTATCATCTCCAAGTGACGGCCAACTTATTACTTGTTTGCTTTCGAATAGTTCTACCAGCCACTATTGACCATTCATCAAAAGAGACACAGGGGAGCAAACAGAAAACACCCAATTTATTTTAGACAAAAGTGGGGTTCAAGCTTAGGCTTTAATCTCTATTGGTCTAGCTTTCCAGTGTCTCTACTTTGCAGGGGTAGATCTGCTTCCTATTTCCTTGACTTTTCTCCTTTGACTGATCCAATCATAAAATCTTAAAGTTGGAAGGAACTGATCAGAATATGCCGTATGAGCCCTATTCAAATCATGTATTCATTGGACCACATTTCTAACCAGTGGTCATTTAGTCTATTCTGGAGGACCTAAGTGGAAGGAGATAAGGGGAGACAGGCTTAGGTATGTTGTGAATGAGGAGAAAGGTAGCTGGGCTTATATGGGAGATAGCTGCCTGTCAGTGAAGAGCTTCAAATAAAGGCTGCAGAAAAAAGCTATTTCAAACATTATAATGGGGATTTTGGCTAAGATGCAGGTTAGAATACGTGATCTTCAAGGTCCCCTCCAATTCTTTGGGTCTGTATATTCTCTAATAAATGATAAATAAGAGATCTGTTCAGATATATGTCATCATAAAAAGTGAGAATCTTTTTAAAAATGAGCATCTAGGTGGTACCATAGTGCACAGAGCTCTGGGCCTGGAGTCAGGAAGATTCATCTTCTTGAGTTCAGATCTGGCCTCAGACACTTGCTAGCTGTATGACCCTGGGCAAGTCACCTAACCCTGTTTGCCTCAGATTCCTGATCTGGAAAATGATCTGGAGAAGGAAATCACAAACCACTCCAGAATCTTTGCAAAGTAAATCCCAAATGGGGTCACAAAGGGTCAGAGATGACTGAAAAAAATGATTGAAAAACAAAAATCTAAATATTTAATAGTAATGAATGGCTTAATGAATGAAAAATGATATAATAGAATATTAGTGTGCCTTTAGATGGGATAAATAGGAATAAGAAAGAATCTAGAGAAGCTTCCTTAAAGTCTACCCTAGTGCTTAGCACAGTGCCTTGCACATAGTAGATGCTTATCAAAGGACTCATGCTGACCAGAAGTACATACTGGCTATGACTATGTAAGCAAACCAATATATACCCCAAACATGGTGCTGGCCTTTTGTTTCTAAGACCCAGAAAGCCTATTAATCAATAAGCAAGCATTTATGAAATTCCTACTATATAAGGTCCTATGCTGGGTGATTGGGATACAAATACAAATAATAAAACCATCCATGATGTAAAGAAGTTCTATTTGGTCAGAGCATAGACTAAACCATTCATACCTATTAACTCATCAATCCCACTACTGAAAATATATTCCAGGAAAGACTAAGACAAGAAACACACACATAACAACATGCATACACATGCAATATACATATATGCACATGCATGAATATATACATATATGTATATATACACATCAAAGTGTGTGCATATATGTGTGTATATATCTCTCAAACTATTCACAAGAATAATTTTTGTTGTAATTCTAGTTACAGAGGGGGAAAATATGCCCATTGAGGCTCCAGAGACGCTGCTAAGTGGTACAGTGCATAGAGTACTGGGCTTGGAGTCAGGAAGACCAGAGTTCAAATTTGACCTAAGACACTTTCTAGCTGTGTAACCTTGGGTAAGTCGTTTTACCTCTTTTGCCTCAGTTACCTCAGTTGCAAAATGGAGATGATATCAGCACTTACCTCCCAAGGTGAGGATCAAATGGTATAATATCTATAAAGCACTTGGCAGAGTGCCTAGCACATTTTGTTGTGGTGGTATCAGTTCATTTTAATTTTGTCCAGCTCTTAGTGACCCCATTTGGAGTTTTCTTGGCAAAGATACTGAAGTAGTTTGACATTTCTTTCTCTAAATGAGGAAACTGAGGCAAACAGGGTTAAGTGACCTGCCTAGGGTCACACAAGAGTCAAACTCAGGAAGATGAGTCTTCTTGACTTTAGGCTTGACACTCCTGACACACTTGACACTGTGCCACCTAGCTGCCCCATACCTAGCACATAGTAGACATTTCATAAATGCTTGTTTCCTCCCTTCATTCCATTGTTTCAGGAATGATTCAATAGACTGTTGCTTGGTCACAGTTATAAACAGAGAAAGGAATGAGATGATACAGAGGCCTCAACTAATAAGCTATTGTAGATATGTTGAATGTCAACATTCATTTTGAACAAAGATTTATTAAGTAGCTACTGTATGACACGTATTGGAGAAATAAGACAAAAGTGATAAGAATCAATCAGTCAACAAGCATATATTAGGTGCCCACTTTGTGCTGCTAGGCATTGTGCTATTGAAATGAAACACCACGTACATTACAGTTGCCAAATCTTGTCTTTTCTATCCCAACAACATCTTTGGAATCTTTCCCCTTCTTTTCACCTCTTCCTAGCCACTTTTCTGGTTTATGTTTTCATTAACTCTCCCCCTACTTGGTGTCTGTGCCTCAGATATCTCCCCTCCATAATCCACTTCCATTGAGTGGCCAAAGTGATGTTCAAAAAAACAACAACAAAGTTCTGAGCAGGTCAGTCCCTTTCTTCATAAACTCCAAAGGTAAAAATCAGCAATGAAATTTACAAAACCATAAGGATCCATGCTGGCCCCAAATAAGAGAGATGAGAAGATATGTCCCGTAGCTAGTTCCTTTGAAGTGGTAGTGATGGTGATGGTGGTCATGGGTGTGGAATATTGCAAATACTTTCAGATTTTTTCAATGTATTTGTCAATTTTGTTGATGTTTCCCACTCGTTTATTTAAAAATTAATTAAACAATTAATTGATCAGCTCACTCATTTATTTGTTTGTTTGCTTGTTTGTTTATTCATTTATTTTTTGCAGGACAATGAGGGTTAAGTGGCTTGCCCAGGGTCACACAGCTAGTAAGTGTTAAATGCCTGAGGTCGGATTTGATATATATTAATCAGGTTCTCCTGAATTCAGGGCTGTGCTTTATCCCCTGTGTCACCTAGCTGCCCCTTATTTCTTTATTTATCCTTAAAACAAATAAACAAATAACCTTTCCATAAAGTTTAGCCCTGTGGGCACCATTCCTTATAGTGATGAAATCCCTTAGAGGGAGACATCTGGCAATGTAGGAGATCTCCCCCCCCCCCCCACATACATATATACATACATACATACATATATTTTACTTCTTATTTATTCATTATTTGTAACAATTAATAAATTAATTAATTTGCTTTTTTTTCTCCCATCCTATGGTCCAGCTCAACTGGCCTTTTTCTTGTCCTCTTACATCTCTTGGGACTCTGTGCCTTTTTAGAACCTGTCCTCCAGGCCTAGAATGCATTTCCTCTTCAATTCTGCCTCTTAGAATCTATAGCTTTCTTTAAAACTCAACTCAATGCCAGCTACATGAGACCTTTCTTTATCCCCCTGTCCAAATTTGTTTCTCTTTGTATTTATTTTCTATGTTTCATCTATAAACTCATTTATGTACATGTTTTTCCCCTGATAGAATGGGATAGAATGGGAGCTACCTTATAGAGAGTAGATACTCAACAAATGCTTTTTCATTGATTGATTGATAAAGGGCCCCTTTATGGTCACAGATAGCCAATTTTGGAAAACACAAACTAGCCTGGTTTGCTCATGATGTAGAGTGTGTGGAGGCAAGGAATTGTTATCAGTCCAGAATGGAAAGATTAGAGCCTCATTCTTAAGGACTTTACATCTCAGACTGTGAAGAGGGAGCTTACATTTTATCAGAGAGGAAATAGGAAACCCCAGAAATTCATGAGCAGACTTCATGTATTACGGGTCACAGGTACAGGTCCATCCGATTGAGTTGTATCTTCTCTTTTTACAGAAAGTGGTAGAAGGAATAGATGCTACTCAGATTCGAGGAATTGGTTTTGATGCCACGTGCTCGCTGGTTGTCTTGGATAAGCAGTTTCGGCCACTGCCAGTAAACCAAGAAGGTAGGATAACAAATATAGGAAAAAATGGGCACCATTCATTCATCCATTTTTTGTAGCCCTATCACAGGGTATTCAAATATATTGATGTAAAGTGTTCAATCCTTAATTCTATTCTATTCCCACCCATGCTATGATGGGTAACATCTACTCACACCTAGATCTAGAATAGTCTTTTGTTTTCAACATATTTAAGAACCTACTATTATATAATTTTACATAATTTTTAGCACTATATTATATGATCATTTGTGTGTGTGGTACATTTTCTTTATTCCCTCCTTGAGGGTCACAGATTGTTCTTATAGCTAAGATTTTTATATCTTACAGCACTCAGGAGAGAGCTCTCGATATAGCAGATCAATGTATATTTGTGGATTAAAAAAATAATTCAGATCAGAGAGGGAAGTTTTCAGGTTGGGGTATCCTGGAGGACTTTATGAAGAAACAACATTTGAGTTTTGAAGGCTGGGTAGAAATTGGACAAACAGAGGTGTGTGTGTGTGTGTGTGTGTGTGTGTGTGTGTGTGTGTGTGTGTGTGTGTGTGTGTGTGTGTAGAGGGCATGGAAAGATGAAAAATTAACTAATTAATGAAAAAGAATTTATCATAGGCTTCCTGGGTATCAAGCCTTGTGCTATGTGCTAGAGATAAAAATAGGAAATTGAGACAATCCTTATGTTCAAGGATCTCTCACTTTAATTGGGAGAGACAACACCTTCAGAAGAGTCAGCTGCTAGAAGCAAAAAGGCCCAGTGGTTCTAAGGTTTCAGTGGCAGGTAAGATGGCAGAGTCTGGAAAGGGAAACATCTGTTATAAAGACCCTTGAGTGGTTTATTATGGGTTAAATAGATTTTGGGGCTGGTCTGGGGACCTCTCATCATTCATAGCATTCACAGAGCTGGAAGTGACTCATTAGAGTTGGAAGGAACTTCCGAATTCATCTATTACCACTTCTACCTGAAGAGAAATTCTTTCCATATGGTCATCTGGCCTCTACTTGAATACTGCCAATGATGGGAAAGCCCCAACTTGAAGAAGGAGCAAATTCCCTTTCTGGTTAGCTCTAATTGTCAGGAAGCTTTTCTTGACATCCGTCTGAAATCTGCCCCATTCCCTTTCATCCATGGGTCCGTGTTTTTCCTTCTGGGTCCATTCAGAACATATCAACTCCCTCTTCCATATGATAGCCCCTAAAACTTGAACATAGTCCTCACTCACTTCCCCCTCCTCCAGGTCTTCTCTTCTCCAGTCCAAGCAGTCCTAGTTCCATCTTCTGACCCATGTATGTCCTGAGCTTTTATGGCTCCCCATCCTCTCTGCCTTCTTCTGGACAATTCACCTTTATCCAAGTTCTTCTCAAAATATGATGCCGAGAACTTGGTTGGTCAAAAAGCTTTTTTTTGCATTCTGTGCTGAAAGCTGAGAATAAAAAGGAGAAAAACACAATCCTTGCCTTTAAGAAAGTAACATTCTAATGGAGAGACAGTGCATAAAAATGTACATGTAAGATATATATAATAGAGATGATGGAAAGGGATATCATTTGAAAGACTCTAGTCAGGGGGCATGAAGGAGATCAGGGAAGGCCTATAGAAAGTATGATTTGAGTTGGTTCTTGAAGAAAGGCAGGGATGCTAAGAGATGGAGGGAAGAAGGGAAAGCATTTCAGCCAAGGGGGATGTGCAGGAAAAAGAAATCGAGTGGAGAGATAGAATATTCTGTTCAAGGAGCCGCAAAAGGACCAATATGGTGGCATTGTAGAGTATGGTTAGAGTGATAAAGAGTAAGACAACTGGAAATGTAGGAAGGGCCAGGGTGCGAATGGCTTTGGAAGCCAAATAGGGAGCCAGTCCTCCAGATGGGGCCCCACAAAAGATCTTTTTTTTTTTTTTTTTTTTGGTGAGGCAATTGGGGTTAAGTGACTTGCCCAGGGTCACACAGCTAGTAAGTGTTAAGTGTCTGAGGCTGGATTTGAACTCAGGTCCTTCTAAATCCAGGGCTGGTGCTCTATCCACTGCACCACCTAGCTGCCCCCACAAAAGATCTTTGTAACAAGATAGAGGACTGGCTGCTGGTTTTATCTGTACTCTATGAGAGTCAATGATGAAGAATGTACAAAAGAACTTTCCTCAAGGCACAATGTTCTAGGGAAAGAAGAAGCTCGGGTCTCAGTTCCTAGAAGAATGTATATTCTGAGCTCCAGATCAAACTATCATGTCATGGGGTGCTAGAGCTAGAAGGGACCTTAGAGGCGATTGAGTCCAATTCCTACATTTTACGGAAAGGGAAACTGAGTCTCAGAGAAACTAAGTGACTTGCCCATAATCACAAAGCTAGTAAGTGTCTGAGAGCAGGACTTGAGGTCAGATCTCCCTGGCTCCAAGTCCAGCATTGTCCCTAGAATCCCTTGCTGACTATTTGTAGTCAATGAGTCAGCAAACACTTATAAAGCAACTACTATGTGTCAGACACTGTGCCAAGTGCTGAGGATACAAAGAAAAGGAAAAATAAGAACAGTCTCTACTCCAAAGAGTTCACTCTCTGATAGGGGAGACTAGATGCCGTAAACCCTCTAGAAACAAGATGCATACAGGAAACACTAGAGAAAAGCATCGGAGGGAAGACATTGGCTTCTGGGAGAAGGTGAGATTTTCACTGGCACCTGAAGCAAGCCAAGGATGCCAGGAAGCAGAAAGGGGTAGGTAGAGAATTCTCTGAACTTGATTGAATGAAAAAGGATTTATTGAGCATTGAGAATATGATTTATTTATTGTTATTAATAAATAATACATTTGTTATTTACCGTGGGCCAGGCACTATGCCAAATGAAACTTCAGGCACGCATTCTGCTCATAAACTGATGGTTGCATGTAGCTCTGTCCAAGAGACTTTTCAGAATCAGTGACCCCAGATATCTACTTTGAGCAATCCCAGTTGTATGCATGACCACACAATGTTGCCCAGACACTGTGTGACCGGGCTTAGTCATCTTGGCTCTAGAGAACAGAACTAGTTTCCATTCATAAGTAGAAATTAGAAAAGAAGCCTATTTTGGCTAGACTGGAGAAATGACTTCCAAACAATCAGTGCCATCTAACAGTGCTTTGTGGAGTATTGAGTTCTTCATCTCCTAAGTAGAGGCTAAGTGGCTGGGTCTTAGAATCATGGTGCACTGCCGTCTCTACAGAATCAAAATGTTGGCACTGTGGTATATCAGAATTGGAAGGACCCCCAGAGGCCACTGAGTCCAACCCATACCTGAACAAAAATCCCCTCTCCAACACACTACACAAACGACCAGCTGGTTTTTGTTTGAAGTTGTTGTTGAGTCATTTCAGTCATGTCTGACTCTCTATGACCCCGTTTGGGGTTTTCTTGGCAAAGCTACTGGAGTGTTTGCCATTTCCTTCTCCAGCTCATTTTACAGATTAGGAAACTGAGGCAAACAGGGATAAGTGACTTGCCCAGGGTCCCATAATTAGGAAGTGTCTGAGGCCAGATTTGACCTCAGGTCTTCCTGATTCCAGGCCCAGCACTCTATTCACTGTCCTACCTAACAGAAACCTCCAGGATAGAGAAATCACTGCCTCCTAAGGCATTCCATTCCATTTGGGGATAGCTGTAGTTAAGATTTTTTTTTTCTTGACATCAAGTCTAAATTGTGTCGTTACACATTCCGCCCATCCTTCCTTGTTCTACCCTCCACAGCCAAGAAGAAAATGAGAATAATGCCTCTTTCAAAATGAAAACCCTTGAAATACATGGAGAGTCCTGAAGTCTTTACCTGAGTCTTTTCTTCTCCACACAAAACATTGCTAGATCTTTCAACCTTTTTTCTCAAAGGGCATCAACTTGAAGCCTATCACCATGCCGGTTGCTCTTTCTGGATATTTGTCAACTTTTTTTTACCCTTCCTAAAAGGGGAGCTAAAGTAGAAGGGATTTCTAGACTGTGCAAGAAATAGGTGTTTAAGGTCCCTCCTACCTCTGAGACTATACAGTGATATGAGTGCATCTCAGTTGACATAGATGAGAAAATGTCAGTGACGAGGTACTCCAGGTGGCAAGAGCAGCTGTCCATCAGTCCAGCTTTTGCTCCCTGGATAGGTTCTCTTCATCTTGGTGTGCCGAATGACCTCCCGTGCACAGGCCCTCCATTAAGAGGCTAGAGAGGTTGAAACCCTCATTATAAGTGATGAAATAACTTTGTTCAACCCAAAAGGTTAAAACTCATCCAAGCATTACATGCATCCAGCTTTAGGTCAGGCCCCTGCCCCAGGCTGGGTGCCTTTCAGCAGAATTAAATTAAAGGCAGATTTGATCTGAAACATATTCAACATATTAACCTGTGTTGGGATTAGGAATTGCTTTTTTAGGGAGTCCTTCTGTTAGTCTCTCTCTGTACTCTATTAGCTTTGATTGTTTCCATGTGCATGGCCCCGTGGCCTTTTGGGGATTCCTCCCACTGCCACCTTCTGTCTGATCCATCATGCACAAAACCACAGAATCTCAGAGCTGGACTAGATCTTGGTAGCCATTAAGACAAATGCACGCACAGGAGGAATCCCTGTTATAACATAATGGAGTGGCCATCCAGTTTCTGCTTGAAGACCTCCAAAGATGGGGGACTCACTACTTCTTGAAGGAGCCAGTTTTACCTTGGGACAGCTCTCCTGGTTAGGAAGTTCTTCCTGGCATTGAGACTTAATCTGATGACCTGCAACTTCTACCCAATTCATGGAGGGGGTGGGGAGAATGAAACAAAAATGAAATCTGTCTTTTACATAAGAACTTTCATTCCCCCTATGTCCCATCTTCTCCAGGCTACACAGCCCCAGTTCTTTCAAATGACTGTCAGCTGACAGGACAGCTGTTGTGAAGGTAGCTAGGTGGTGTCATGGATAGAAGGCTGGACTTAGAGTCAGGAAAACCTGAGTTCAAATCCTACCTCAGATATATCTACTAGCTTTGGTACCCTGGGCAAGGCATTAACTTTTCTCATCTTCAGTTTCCTCATTTGTAAAATAAGGATAATAACAGCATCTCCCTCCCAGAATTATTATGGTGAAGATCCAATGAGATTCCATATATAAAGTGCTTTGCAAAGCTTGCTATATGCTGCTATTATTTCCCATCAGACATACCATGTGATCATAAACAAGTCATTTAACCTGCATAACCTCAGTTTCCTCATTTGTAAGATTGGAATAAAAATAGCCCCTATCTCCTAGAGTTGTGAAGCCCAAATGCACTCCTATTTGAAAAGTGTTTTGTAAACCTTAAGTGCTATATAAATGCTAGTCATGTTGTTATTATTGATAGTGTTCCTTCAAAAGTATTTTAAAACCAGAAACACATTTTCTTCATATGTTGGTTCAGTTCCCAGGGTAGTTCACAGAAAACTGAGTTCAAACCCTGACCTAGACACTGGCTGTGTGGTCCTGTGTGAGTCACTTCACCTGTCTTACCTTCCTCACTTGTAAAATGGGGATGATAATAGTACCTGCCTCCCAGGATCCTTACAAGGATAATATGGGGTTCTATTTGTAAAGCAGTTGGCACAGTGCCAGGTGCATAGTAGGTGGTTGGTCAATGATAGCTACCTTCCCCCTCTAACAAAATATATAAACAAGTCCCAGTAGGTGCCATGCCCTATACTGAGAGGCTTCCTCGACCTTCCAGCCCTGAGCCTGAGTTCCTTTGATCCCTGTTGAAGCTCAGCTATCCATCATGGTAGGATAGAGGAAATACTGAAGCACCAAGGTGTGAAGAAGGGGGTGGGGCAGATTATCAAGTGGTTTCCAAAGAAACACTTGGTGGGGGGAGGAATGGAGGAAAGTGTCTCAGTGGCAAGAGAGAGCTGAGAAATAGGCGCTGGTGACTATGCTTTTGTATATACTGGACTTCATGAGGTTCTTGTCAGTTGCACTATTCCATGAAAACAAGGAAATATGAACAGAGCCATAAATGGGCCCATGAATTACCCAATTGTAGGCATAGAATTGACTCTGCAATCCCTTCCTTGCTTTTAGGGAGCAGTGAGTATAATTGTATCAGTCAATCATGACTTTCTTTTTATTCTCCCCAACCTGTTTTGCTTTGTGGCATAATGCATAGAGAGCTAGCCTTGGAGCCAGAATGAACAGGGTTCAAGGCCCAGGCTTGGTGGCTGCCTCTGTAATGCTGGAGAAATCATCTGACTGCTCAGTGTCCAAGAAAGCTTGTTAAAACTCCAGTTGGAGAGGATACACTGATGTGAGTTGGTAGAGGGAGTTTCATTCCAAGAATTTTTCATACTAATGGAACTCCTGGTCCAATCCCTATTGTTGTTCCCCTTTCTACCTACAATTTCAATCTAGGGAGAAGACAGTGGAGATGATTAACACTCCTGTTTATTATTATTTTTTCCTACAAAGGAATTAGAAAATTATATGTTTAAAATTTATTTTAATTTATTTATTTTTTGGTAGGCAATGAGGGTTAAGTGACTTGCCCAGGGTCACACAGCTAGTGAGTGTCAAGTGTCTGAGGCTGGATTTGAACTCAGGTCCTCCTGAATCCAAGGCCAGTGCTTTATCCACTGCACCACCTAGCTGCCCCATGGAATTAGAAAATTATAAGAGAAAATGAATAAAGAAATTCGACTTTATCCTTAGCCAGTTTTTTTTTTTCATTTTTTTAAAGCAAGGGTTCTTAGCTGCCCCTTTTGGCAGGCTGGTGAATCCTGCAGGCTTATTTTTTTTTCCAGGGCGGCGAGGGTTAAGTGACTTGCCTAGGGTCACACAGCTAGTAAGTGTCAAGTGTTTGAGGCTAGATTTGAACTCAGGTACTCCTGAATCCAGGGCCACCTAGCTGCACCCCCCCCCCAGACCCATTCTTACAAATATGTTTTCAAATACATAATCTAAAATTACAAAGAAAATCAGTCATATGGAAATGCAGCCATATTTTTTCTTAAAAGAATAGTTCAGAACACAGGCCGAGAAATTAAAAAAAAAAAACACTGAAAAATCCCGGAGGGTGAGGATGATGTCCTGTTAAATTGGGGATATCTCTTCTATGTCTCATCCCTATGCTTTTTTGGGGGGTGGGATGGGATTAGGATAGGACCTGTGATTTCCTTGCTTTAGACTCTCCATGTGTGGGAATTTCCTCTACCATTAAGGTCTGCAACTGCTAACCGATGGTCTTAGTTGACTGGTGGTATTAATTAACACACCTGGGGTCTCATGGCTGGCATCAATCAGAAGTGGGATTGAAAAGGACTTCTTGCTTCTTACTTTACCCATACTGCTTAGAAAAATATGTAAATTTGAAGTGATCATTTGTGAAATGGATTCTTCAGATTTTTAGAGGATTTCTTGTAGAGTTCCTGTAAACCAGGGGTTTTTAACAATTTTCGCATCACGTATCCATTGGGCAGTTTAGGGAAGCTTATTAGGCCCCTTCTCAGAATTGTTTATAAATGCATAAAATAAAATAATGAGATTCCAAAGGAAACCAGATCTCTCTGTCTATCTATCTATCTAAAAAAACAATTTCACAGAACCCAGGTTAAAAACCCATGCTGCAGACAGTGAGCTCTGCTAATGTATATGAGAATGATTGGATTTTTATTTTTATGTTTTATTGATGTTTTCTTGTTTCTCCACTGTCAATTTCCAGAAACTACCATCCCATAGATCCCCTCCCTGTCATAAATCAAAATAGTCTGTGTTGATTTTTCAAACTTCCATGTGCACATAATGTTCAAATAACAAATCTACTCTGTAAAAAGGGGTTATACCAGTAGTTCTCTTTTTTTTTTTAATTAGCCAAAGAGTAAAGGAACTGGGAGATGAGAGATGGAGGTGAAAATGGATATAAATATAGATATAAATATGTGTATAAATATATATACAAACCCACATTTACATATGCATACATATTATATATAAATGTATAGAGAGGTATATCAATCAAGATATCTATAGATATAGTTATCTATATCTGGACATGTAGATCTATTTCTATTTTTGGGCATATGCATAAATATATGCATATAGATAGTATATATATGTATTACATATACATGTGTGTATACATGTGTATATGCATAAATACATACATAGATGTAAATGATGCTTTATCATTGCGTCAATCTTCATTGTTACTTGAGGGAGCTATTGTGTTTATTACAATTCTCATTTAATAAAGGACATTGAAGACCAGAAGTGTTCACTGACTTGTCTAAGGTCACATAGCTAGGACATGACAGGGATGAGAGTCAAACCTCAGTATTCTGGTCTTTAGCTCTAGATTTAATGTCCTTTTCTTCAATTTATGTTTTTCTGTCCCTTCTTGGAGATGGCTTTGGGCACTGCTTTTAGTTGCAAAGATAGTCAAGGGTGTGAGGGACAAAACTGGCTTAATTGCTTGAATATCAGCCCCTGTTTCTTTAAAAAATTTTATTGGCAGCTGATAACTGACTAGGCATGACAAATGAGTACTTCAGTGGCAGAACTAGATACAATACAGGGGGCAGGGGTGTGGCAAGAAAGACAATTTAGCGTGGAGGCCAAGGGTAGCTCCCCCAACAATTAGACCTTTCCCAAAGGGAATGGAAATACTGAAAGATGTGATGGGATCTCTCTTCTTGGAGTTCCTTGAGCAGGGGCTGAGGGGCTATTGGTTGGCTTGGTTATAGAGGCCATTGTTTTTCAGGTATGACTTGGACTAGATGACTACTGAGGGCCCTGCCAACTCTCAGATTGTTTGATTTTGTCAAATCGCAGGTCTAGGCTGTGTGTGTGGGTGTGCATGTGTGTTTGCATATGTGTGCATGCATACACGTGAATGTGTGTGCACATGTGTTTATGTGTGTAAATATATGTTGTTGTTTGCCCTTTGTTTTCAAAGAGAGCCATGACATCAGGGTAATGTCATGACTTGCATTGAACTGGATTTAAGTGAGGGTGTGCAAAGTCACCAACCTCACTCTCTCCTCCAGAGCCATCTGGGTCCAGGGGCAAGATATCAGCACAACTGGAGTGAGCCCCAGATGTTTAAGAGAATTGGAGTTAAGTGACTTGCCCAGGGTCACACAGCTAGTCTGAGGTGAGAGTTGAAATCAGGTCTTATTGAGTCCAGGGCCAATGCTCTATCCTCTGCACCACCTAGCTGCCCCATGAGTAGTGTGTGTGTGTGTGTGTGTGTGTGTGTGTGTGTGTGTGTGTGTGTGTGTGTATTTACCCTGATTCGAAAAGACAAATATAAGGGCACCAGATCATTACTGGATAGCTTTAGATTATCCCTTAATCTTGTCCAAAACAAATTTTCCTAGAGTAACACGAGAGAGGGAAGGAAAAGGGCTGTGTTTTTTTAAGTCATCAAATATGATAATGTTGGTAGATTGTGAATAATTTTTTAGCTGAGGAGATGCCTTTAGCTAAACTCAGAATGATCCCTGGGGCTAGATTAGGGGGCCTGTAAGTATACTCCAAGTAGGACATGAGTTTTAAGTAAAATGCATTTATGACCCTCAATCATTCTTTCATTTTTACTGCTCATGACATTTATAAATCTATAGAAAGGCTGTCCACTCATAACAGCTGGAAATTTATAGCTATAGGCCTGAAATGGCTGGTGCTCTCGTGTTCTCTCTCTCTCTCTCTCTCTCTCTCTCTCTCTCTCTCTCTCTCTCTCTCTCTCTCTCTCAGTCATATTCAATGAGATGAGATTTAATAGGCATAATATATCAGTGCAAATATTAGTTAGTCAATAGGCATTTATTAAGTACTGGGTACCATACTGGATATGGGGGACCCCAAAGTAGAAAGCTTGCATTGTATTTGGGGAAGACAAAATAAGTTAATACAAAATATATTCCAAGTAAATATAAGGCAGTTTGGGTGGGGGAAGCACTCGTGGCTGGGGTAACAGGAAAGGTCTAATGTAGAAGGTGAGCACTTGAGCTGAGGTTTGAAGCAAATTAGGGATTTTAAGGCAAAAGTGAAGAGGCAATGCATTTCAAGTTTAAGGAAGCCAGAAGACACAGTGGATAGAGCTCTAGGTCTACAGTCAGGAAGATCTGAGTTCAAATGCAACCTCAGATGCTAGCTATGTGACTAACCCTGAGAAAATCACTTAACCTCTCACCTGGCCTCAGTTTTTTCATCTATAAAATGGGCATCATAATAGCACCTATTTACTGGGACTGGTTTTTTATTTTAGTTTAGTTTTTATTATTATTATTATTTTTTTTAGTGAGGCAATTGGGGTTAAGTGACTTGCCCAGGGTCACACAACTAGTAAGTATGTGTTAAGTTTTCGAGGCTGGATTTGAACTCAGGTACTCCTGACTCCAGGGCCGGTGCTCTATCCACTGCACCACCTAGCTGCTCCCTGGGACTGTTTTGAGGATAAAATGGGAGAATATATAATATATTTTTCCTGTTGACTGAACTAACAGTCAGTCAGCTAAGAAGCATTTAGTAAGCACCTACTATGTGTCTGGCACTGTGCTAAATGCTGGGGATAAAAAGAGGGAAAAACCAGTCCTTGCTTTCAAGGAGTTCACAGTCTAATGGAGAAGACAACAAGTAAGCAACTACTCTGCACATTGCCAGTTGCATCCTGCATCTTCCCACCTTGGAGTATTCATTTAGGCCATCCCATATGGTTGGAATGCATTCCTTCTCCATTTTCCATCTATTGAAGTCCTTCAGGTCTTGATACAATTGTTTCCTCCCCCAGAAAGCCTACCCTCTTTCCCCTAACTGAAGGTGAATCCCCTTAGTCTGTTCCTCAGACTTCTGCCTTGCCTGTAGTAAACCTTGGTTTGCCTCATGACTACTTGGGGTCAGGTCGTAACTGTTCTATTAGAGTTTATATTCCTTAATAGCGATTACTTTATTGTTTTTTTCCTTTGGAGCCCCCTTACCTCGAATATTGCCAGGCATCTCCAGTGCTATACCATATTCTAGAAGTATTATGAGAACCCCCCTTGGGCTGCATTTTACCCACAATACTCCCAAGTGCATCCCAAACCAGATTAAAATGTCATTGAGGGGCAGCTAGGTGGCGCAGTGGATAGAGCACCGGCCCTGGAATCAGGAGTACCTGAGTTCAAATCTGGCCTCAGACACTTAACACTTAACTAGCTGTGTGACCCTGGGCAAGTCACTTAACCCCAATTGCCTCACTTAAAAAAAAATTAAAATGTCATTGAGAAATCTCTAACAAAATAAATAAAAATACTATGAAACAGATAATACGAAATTTTAAAACTAAGTTAATCTGCAGCCCACAGAGATGCTGCTGTATAGGTTATTGGCCCCTGTTACTTCCTATCTGAGGTTGACACCACTGCTTGTCTCCCCTGTTTATACATGGTCCAATGGCACTATTCTACTTCCTCTTCCTCACACACAATCATCTCCATCTCCCATCTCCATGCCTTTGCCCTGGCTGTCCCCCATGCCTGGAATGCTCACTCTCCCTTCTGAGCGCATATTCATAGTTTCCCTGGCTTCCTTGAAAACCCAAATCTAATCCTTGAAGACCCAAACCTTTTTCATAAGGTTTTTGTAGGTCCGCACAGATACTTCTGTCTTCTACCCTGAGGGAACCTTCAATCCACTCTGGATTTATAGTTTAGGTACAAGTTTATAAACATGCTGTCTCCCCCATTATTGTGTGAACTCCTGAGGGCCAGGGCTGCTGGTTTGGGATTTTTTCCCTCTTTTCTTTGTATCCCTAGCACTTGGCACAGTGCCTGATACAGGCTAGGGGCTTAAATGCTTGTTACTTGGTTGATTAAACACAGGTGCTCAAATTCCTGTTGTAGTGAAAAGTACTCTCTGGGTCTCTGGCTCTGTTTCTTGTCTTCTCTTTCTTCATCAAACTTTCCCCTCTGTGTTTCTGTATCTTTGACTATTTCTTTGTCTCTACTTGTCTATTTGTCTCTGTGTCTCTGCCTCTCTACTATGTCTCTGTCTTTCTGTCTTTTAGCTATTTTCCTCTTTCTGTCTCTTCATTTCTTTCTCCCCATGTTTCTCTTTGTCTTTGTGTCTCTAGCTTTTCTGTTTCTGCTTGTTTTTTCTCTTTGTTGCTGTCTCTTACGTTTCCCCCCACCCTTCCTCCCCTCCCGTCTCTATCTCTCATCGTCACTGTGTCTCTCCTCCTGTATCAGGGGACTCCAATAGAAACATCATCTTGTGGATGGACCACCGCGCAGCCAGCCAAGTAGAGAGAATCAACAGAACCAGACATCGAGTTCTCAAATTTGTAGGAGGGGTGATGTCGGTGGAGATGCAGCCTCCTAAACTTCTCTGGCTAAAGGAGGTGAGTACCCACTATGAGAGTCTGGAAGAAGGGAGTGGCACAGTCAAATTCAACTCAAAGGTTATATAAAGGCAAGAGCATTGCCTCTGTTGACCTTAACATCCTTTTCCTCTCCTCACCTCATTTGAATTTACATTTCTCAGTCTGAGATGATTTGGTCTTCTTTGGCCAGAGCATTTCCTGGTAGCATATAAAAAAAATTCCAGGGAATTCAACCTTTTTAATGAAGTGTACAGCAAATGCAAGTTTAATGGATCCCATTAGAGATGGATGAGTGAGAAAGTTCAAGTCCCCGAGAAACCCAACAGGCTTGGAAATCCCTAGGTGGTCTAGAGAGCTGAGAACCTACCTAATGAGTAGTGCCTGGTATGATTCATGTCCTGGCTATAAAGTGCTAGCTAGGTTGCGATTTCAATTACTCCATCAGCCAAAAATCTAAGGGAAAAAGAAGACAATCCCAGAGCTTGGTGAACTGGGAGGAACGTTGGAGTCCACAAGTCCTGAGTTCTAATCTCAGCCTTCCCTTGATTATTATGCAGTTTATTATGTCTCTCTGACCTTCAGTTTCCTCTTCTGAAAAGTGTGTGTGTTTCAAAGAGGATAGAGGAGAGTGGGGATAGGGGAGGAAACATTGAGACAATTGGCTATAACAGTGATAAACTTGGGACCAGGAAGGACCTGGGTTCAAATCCTATCCCTGATACTTTCTAGGTAGATGACCATAGGCAAGTCACTTGCCTTCTCTGAAACTTATCTGTAAAATGGTGATATTTATACCATTATTCCCTGTGTGAGACTCAAATAAGATAACATGCTTGTAAAGTCTATAAAGCGTTTGCAGGTTCTAAGGTGTTAATATATAATTGTAAGTTATAATAAGATTATATTTAAAATCTCTTTCAGCTCAAAACAATGATTCTGTATTTCACCTTAGGTTGGTTGGGATGGGAAATGTGACCTCCTTAAACTCTAGGATCCAGAGCTGTCTCAATATTTGGTCAGTTGGTCACATAGTACATTGTAAGAGGCCCAGTGCCCTCCCGAGTCAAGACTGGTTCTCCAGCTGGTATCTGGATTGACTGGGGCTCTCCATCAGTCAAGGCCCTGCAATCACAAAGGTGGCCCTCAATGCACAGCAAAGTTGCCAGGGAAGATCTCACCTTACCTCCCTTCCCCTTCCTTCTTTCCTTTCCCCTTCCCTCTCCCCTTTTCTAATACACAGAAGTATAAGACATGGTCCTGCCTTTAAGGTTCTTCCAATTTAGCTGAGGTGACAAATTAATATGAATAAGACAGCTAGAGAACAATTAAGTGCCCAAGTACATGTAACTTACCAAGTCTCTGATTCAAAGACTAGTCTAAGTGCTAGGCTTGAAGTCAGGTAGATCTGGGTTCAAATCCTACCTCTGACCCTTAGAAGCTGTGGGACCCTGGGCAAGTCCCTTAACCTCGATGTGCTTCAAATAACCCCCTAGGACTTTGCTACCACAGTTAAAAATGGGGGCAGTTCCCCACTGTGACAAAATGTTTGTACTGTCTGCCTCTTGAGATGGAACGCACTTTGTAAATTGTCAAGGCACTGTATCAATATGTTAGAATTATCTCAAGCCCTCCTCGTTACATCCTTATGTCAACATTTTCCCAGGATCTTCTGTAATTGAATAAGATGCTAAACATGTCCTCATTGTATATGATCCTCAAAGGAGATTTGTAGCTTCCCTGAAATTAATATGTGAACTTAATAAGATCCAGATTTCCTCTGAAGCATATAAATAAGGATCTTCTGCCTAGTGACTTCCTACTCAACCCAAATGGCCTCTCCAGGCAACATTCTTTGCTTCCCCCAAGTGGTTAAAAAGCTTTCCCCCAGGATCTGGACGACATTTTAACTGTACTCTCCCGAGCAAGCCACGTGTTTTCTTGTATCGTGTTTATGTATTTGTCTGATCACTGGGCTAGCCTGTAATTAGGGGCTGCTAGGTGCTCTAGTGGATAGAATACTGACTCTGGAGTCAGGAAGACTTGAGTTTGAATCCTGCCATTTAATGGCTGTGTGACCCTGGACAAGTCTCTCAGCTTCAGATTATTTATCTATAAAATGGCACCTAATTCCCATCATCATTTTGAGGAATGAAATAATATATGTAGTTGTTATTGTTTAGTTATTTTTCAGTCATGGCCAATTCTGTGACCCTTTTGGGGGGTTTTCTTGGCAAAGATAGAGGATCAGTTTGCCATTTCCTTCTCCAGTTCCTTTGGCAGATGAGGAAATTGAGGCAGAGTTAAATGACTTGGGTCACACAGTTAGTATGTGTCTGAGGCTAAATTTGAACCGAGGTGTTCCTGACTTTAGGCCTAGTACTTTTAAACCTTAAAATGTTTTATAAATGATAGCAATTATTATTATAAATAATCTCTGTGAAGTCATACTCTATATAGAGCACTGGCTTTGGCACTAGTGGACCTGAGTTCAAAGTCTGATCATCACTTACCACCCCTGTGACCTCAGGCAAACCTTTTCATCTTGCTGGCATCTATAAAATTATAATGTTTATTGTTTGTTCATTTCAGTCATGTCTGATTCTTCATGTGCCCATTTGGGATTTTCTTGGCAAAGATAATGGAGTGCTTTTCCATTTTCTTCTCTAGTCTGTTCCCATTTTATAGATGAGGAACTGAGGCAAACATGATTAAGTGACTTACCCAGGGTCATACAGCTAGTAACTGAGGACAGATTTGAATGCGTGTCCTTCTGACTCCAGGACTGTAATTCTGTCTGCTGCACCACCTAGATGCTCTCATCTATAAAATGGAAATTTCTGAAATCTGTGTTCTCTATTATAATAGAGGGTAATTTTCTTGAATGGTCCACTTTTTTTTGCTTTTAACAAACCCAAAGTAGCATCCAATCTAAATTTCTCAGATTTATTTATTTATTTTTTTCATTATAATAGGGTCAGTGGAATATTAGAAAAGCCATTGTATTTGGGGTTAATACTTCTGGATTCAAATCCTAATTCTATCATTTAATGACTTTTTGACTTTGGACCAGTTACTTCCCTTCTCTGGCCCTCAATTTTATCATTTGTAAAATGGGAGAATCAGACTAGGGGATTTCCAAGGTCCCTTCTACTTTTACGTCAATATTTAAGATGCTTCTGACGTTTCCTTTAAGCTATCCTTTCTTCAGATGAAAAGTTCCTTAAGTACCTACGTTGGGACAGGTATTGAAAACAACTTCATCAATACATCAAGGATCTATGAATTCATTGCCATGGAAAATCCTTCTATTGATGGAGATCAAAGGACATTTGTAAGTTAGTGTAGGACTCTTGGAAAATTGCTCAAGACTTGGGATCACAAAGCTAGAAAGAGCCTTACTGAGGGATGCGTTTGATTATGGATTTAGAACTAGGGGAGACCTCAGAGCTCCCTTTAGTCCAACCCACTCATTTTACAGAAAAGGAAACTGAGGTGATGAGAAGTTAAATGACTTGTCCAAGGTCACACAGGCATCAAGTTAGTGGTGCTGATATTTGAACCCAGTTCCTCTGATTCCAAAGCAAGCATCCTTTCCATTTGGCTAAGTCAATATTCAAGGCCCATTTTAACCCAATTCTCCTTTGCTGAAGAACAAACCTTCTAGTCTACTATGTTACAGGTAATGATGACACAGGCAAATGTGAACCAGTCTTTATTCTCCAAGAGCTTCCACGGGGCACATACCATGTATATAGAAGCCACTGTTTCTCTTTATGAAAAGTCAGTTGTGATGGCTACCAAGATTCCTCCCAAATCTAACATTCTATTATCTTATCTTGAAAAGGGCTCTGCCGGGAAATACCAGTCTTTCTTACCCAAAAACTCACATTTCTACAACATTTTCAGAACTCACATTTCTATAATATTGTTCCAGATTGCTGGAACAACAACCCTGTGAGATAAATAGCAAGTATACTGATAAGCTGATTTTATAGGAGAAGCAACAGACCTGGGAAGAGAGAAGGGACCTACTCAAAATTACACAATAAATTCAAGTCAACAAGTATTTACTATATGCCAGGCACTGTACTAAACTGGAGGTATAATGAAAGTCAAAAACAGTCCCTGCCCTCAAGGAGCTCATAATCTAAAAGGAGAGAAAACATATACATATCAACATACATATATACATACACATATGTGTGTTTCTATCTATCTATCATCTCTATCATCTCATCTATCTCTATCAATCCTCTATCATCTCATCTACCCATCTATCTATCTATCTATCTATCTATCTATCTATCTATCTATCTATCTATCTATCATCTCATCTACCCATCTTTCTATCTATCTATCTATCTATCTATCTATCTATCTATCTATCTATCTATCATATACAGGATAAGTTGAAAATAATCAACAGAAAGAAGACACTGGAGTTAAGGCATTTAGGAAAGGTTTCCTGCACAAAGGAACACAGCTCATCTTAGAGATAGGGCTCAAGTCTAGTGTTCTTTCTGTTATGTCAATCTGCCTTTATAGTCCACTTTGCTTCCCCTATAAATGGAAAAGCTGGAGACAAAGAAGTAACGTGCTTTTGACATTTATTTCATGGCATATTCAGGACCAGAATGTACATTTGGCTGTCCTGAGTGCGGTGGGATAGCCAACACACTTTACTCCCAATGTGGTTCATTGCCCTCTAGTTTCTAGAAGTCAGATATCAAAGGTCACTGGCCCAGATGTCCAGTTCAGGCTGCTAAGAAGACATGTAGACTTTCTAAGACCAATTTAGCCTTTCTCTAGAGAGAGACACTCTGGCCCTTGGGTCTTGTCTTGCAGTATAGAATTTTAAGTGCGTCCCTTATACTTAAGATCTATGTGTCTCAGGTTGATGGATGTTTCCTTAATCAGAACTGTCAGATAAAAGGAAAAACGCTATGTGAATTTTTCATAACCCCCATGAGTCTGGCTTTTCCATTTGGTCTCAATGATTCTTGTTCCCTTACTAATGAAGGCCAAATGTAAATTAAGTTCTGTCAGTTTTGAGCAGCTGAAGTCTTCTCTCCCCCTAAACATGAAACATGGGAGAGTAACAAGGTGCAGACTGAGGAAGGTCATTAGAGCTAACTGACTCAAGCAGACCCTGACAGCTTAATGTTAATGGAAGATAATTAACATGGCTTGCAGGAGTGGCAAAGAGACACTCATATCCATCTTTTAACTCATGTACTCTTTTTTTCCCCTATTGTCAGCACAACTAGGATCTTGTCATTTCATTGTTTAAGATTTGCTCATTGTTCTTTAAAAAGATTCTAGAATCAACTGGTTTAGAGTCCATAGATTCTGCTTAATCAATGAAGAAAATGTTTAACCAGTCCCTGGCAGGATAGAAAGGGCAGCAGTACTGAAATCAGTGGACCTGCGCTCAAGTACAACCTCTGAGACTCCCTTCCTCTGCCATTTTGGGCAAATGTCATTTTCCTGGGCCTCATTTTCCACATTTGCCAAATTATAGGGAGTTGGCCTCTAAGCCCCCTTCCAGCTTCTCTTCCCATTTTGGAAAAGGGGACAAGTTTGACTTGTTAGGAAATTCTTGTGATCTTTTAGAGTCTTTGGTTGTTGTGTCTACTGGAAGAGTAACCAACATTCCTGAGTTAGGGAGCAGAAGAACTTGTTAATTTGAAGCAAGATTTCATCCACTGGCTTCAATGACCATATCCTACTCCCATAGATCTTACAACCCAAAGTTTTCAAAATGGATGTTAAAATTGTTTTTACATATAATTGGGGAAAAATAAAATTCTAAATAAATGATAAATGGTCAAAGAAAAAAAGAATATTTGAGTGAATAATTAAAAATGTTTCCTAGTTTATATAAAAGAGGCTACTATACTCCATTTGCCTTCCCTCCCTCTACTTTCCAGTCAAAAGAGCCTCCTGGCCTTTTTCCCTTATATGAAATTCCATTTCCCATCTCCCTATCTTTGCATAAGCTCTCCCTCATGCCAGATATGCCCTTCTTCTCTGCCTCTTAGGAGCCTTTGAGGATCACCTCAAATGTCACCTCCCCTCAATTAGTAGCACCTTCCCCCATACCCTGATGTTACCTTCAGTTTACTTTGCATATATTCCATATTTACGTATTTTTGTGCACGTGTTGACTTCCACTCCTTCCTACCGTGCTCCAAGTAGAACTTAAGTCATTGGGAGTAAAGACAGTGTTATTTTTGCCTTTGCAGCCCCAGAATTGTCACAGTCACCAGACATTGTAGGCTTTTAATAAATGCTTCTTAAGTGAATTAATGAATCCCTGAACTTCTTCATTTACTAGAGCAACTCAGAAAATTGTGGCCATTTTACTCTTTTTTCTCTACCAATTAGATGACAGATAAATAGATTGAAAGATAATAAGTATACAGGTACCACTATGCTCTCTCCTCTCTTTCTTCAGTCTGTCTTCTCTCTCCAGTCTGTCTTCTATCTTTCTCTCCTGTCCCTTTCTCTTCTCTGTCTCTCTTTTCTTTCTCCCTCTTTCTTTCCTATCTCTCTTTTCTTTATCTTCTCTATCTTCTTTTTGTCTTTCTTCTCTCTCCCTTTTCTCTTACATATCCTTTCTTTCTCATTCTTAATATGTATTAGATATGATAAACATTAACTACATATGTTCTATGTAACACACATAGATATACAATAGTATCATATTATGATATAATATATGATACATATACAATATACAATATATTATATTACATATATGTGATCTCATATAATATGTTATATATATTCACATACACATATACATATGCATATGTGTGTATGTGTATATATATACACACATACACACACACACACATACATCTATGTGCAGATGTGTAAAAGCCCTTTCATTCTAGGAGCATAGGGTGGCAATCAGACAAAGAAATTCAGCAGAGTTGGCCTTCCCAGACCAATTTTGCTCACAGGGGATTTTTAGGCCAAGCTTGATAAGAGCTCAGGATTCCTGTTGGAACCTCAGGTAACAATCTTCTCTTTGTTGCTTTCCCCAAGTATTCAGATAAGGCTGGATTTCCTAGGAGAGAAGATAATCGAGGCAAAGGAAACTGAGGAGAAAGCAGAGATTTGGTGTTTAAAGTCCCAGTTGCTGGTGATTAGATGTAAAAACAACATTCCCATACTTCTTTCTCACCACAACTTAATGTGCTTCATTTTATTGTCATGTTATTGGATTTGCCAGTGTAAGGGGCTAAAATTCTAGCTAAACTGTCTAAAATATCTAATGAGTGGTCGCCAATAAATTATAAGCTTTAGCAAGAGTTAGACTTTTAAGCATTTATTAAGGAGAATAAGAATTTGGTAAAGAGAGAAAGGCCTAGATTCATCTATCTATCAAAGGGAGAGCACATCTTTCACTCTGCTCCCCGCCAGAGTCCACATGAGAGAGCGCCCGAGAGCGCCAGCCCTGCCCCCTCTTCCTCCCACATGCAAATGTCACTTCCTGACACCAAAGAGCCACATGTCTTGCCTTCAGATGCCTTCTCCTCATGGCGGAGCGTCCTACAGTAAGTCTCCAGCAGGTGGCGGCATTTCAATTGTTACACCAGTCTGTAAACTTTCATAAAGCTCCTACTATGTACCAAGCAATGTGATGAGAACTAAGGATATATGCTTGTAACTTGTATATGGTAGAAACTGCCCAAGCTTGGGCATAGCCTTAGAGATCTCAGGGTCCAGAGAGCACAATGAAGCAGTAAAGGATGAGTATTGTGTACTATTAAATTAATGATGCCATGAAAGAACATTAAAGGTATTCTTTTTTCAGTGAGAAAAGTATGCTTTGTGTATGTTGACATAATGCCCTTGGGTGCATGCCCCAAACCAATCCTAATAATCCTGGAAGGAGTTATTCTTCCTCTTTCTCTCCCTCCCTTTCCCTCTCCCCTCCCCTTCCTCATTCAGTTCCTCTCCCCCTCCCTCTTGCCCTCTCTTTTTCCTCCCCCTCCCTCTCCCTTGGTTTTGTCCTGGATTAAGAAGAACTGGACTTTCTAGAGTGAGGGGGAGAAACCACTGAGAAACTGATCTCTGGGTCCCCACAAGAAATCCATGACTAATAATTAGTTTCTCACAGGGGTTAGGGAAGGCTTTCTGTAGAATGTGGAATTTGGGTTGGAATTTAAGAAAAGCCAGGGAGATCAGTAGGTGAAGATGAGGAAAGTGTCCTGGGGATGGGGAACAGTCACAGAAAATGCCCAGAGCTGAGAGATGGAGGGTCTTGTTTGTGGAACAGTCAGGGGGTCTGTGTCACTGCATTGAATAGTCTGTGTTGGCTAAGGAAGTGTAAGAAAATTGGGAAGGTGGGAGAAGCCTGGGTTAGGACTGACTTTTTTTTTTTTGTGGGGCAAAGAGGGTTAAGTGACTTGCCCGGGGTCACACAGCTAGTAAATGTCAAGTGTCTGAGATCAGATTTGAACTCAGGTCCTCCTGAATCCAGGGCTGGTGCTTTATCCACTGTGCCACCTAGCTGCCCCTAGGACTGACCTTGAAAACCAAAAAGCATTCTGTATTTGCTCCTGGAGGTAAGAGGGAAGCACTGGAGTTTATTGAGTAGGAGCTTCCATGGTCAGCCCCGCACCTCAGGAAGATCACCTTGACAGCTGAATGGAGGATCGACTGGAGTGGGGAGAGACGAGGCAGGCAGACACCCCTCTCCAGCATCTATTGCCGTGGTCCAGGTGGGAGGGAATGAGAGCCTATTCCAATGAGGTGGCTGTGTCAGAGGAGAAAAGAAGGAACATTTGAGAGATGCTGCAGAGGTGGAATCAGCAGGCCTGGGCCAGATTGGATTTGTGGGGTGAGAGAGTTATCAAAACATTTTTAAAAATTCATGGATCTCAAGTTAAGAACTTCTGGACCAGATGATTTCTTATATGCCTTCCGGGTCTAAATCTATGATTTTACTGCTCACTCGTGGTAGCGCGCCATCCTCATTTCCTTCCTTAGTTTTTTTATCCTTTATCACAGAGCCCCAAAGACCACGGGATGCTTCTGTCCTAAGCATCTGTCTTTGATGAGTGTTCCATTTAGCATCCTCTCACTCACCTTCCTTATGTAACACTTCCCTCCACCCACCCACCCACCCAATTTCCTTTTGCTCTATTCTATTTCTGATGTTTGCTGAAAATATGTTACTGCTAAATACAGAATCAAGCAAAGGTGGGATGGACCATTTTAATGCTTCCATATGTACATGGTGGGTGTGAGCAGGCTGTGAAATGAGGGGAACGCTGAAGAAGAATCAGAGAAAAGATGTCATCTGGAAAATGTATGATGGGAAGAGATGATGGGCTGGCCACATGATGAGTGTAAGGAATGACAAGTAGAGAGCCAGAATGGTCTGCTGGGATCCTTGCAATGTAAGGTGAACAAAAGGAAGGCTTCCATCAGTTGGATGGACACCCTGTTGTGAACTTAATGGGAGGAAAGAGACAAAAGTCTGATAGAATGAGGAGCACATATGGGATGCATCTGCACTAGGGGCAGAATTTTAATTCAATGAGTTCATGGAGCATGTTGAATTGTCTGTCTCCAATCTTGTACCCATTTCAGTACCAGCAGCCCTATATCCATATTACTCCAGTCAAGGCAATTTAGATAACTCTAAAATCACAGAGAATCAGAAATATGAGAGGGCTCAAAGGACTTAATCAATCTGGACCTAAATTGGAACCTCTGGTTCCCAGCCACGTTTGAAGACCTCCAGGGAAGGGTAAGCCACTGCCTGAGAAGTCCATTTGACTTTTAATAACATTAATTGATGGGCTGCAACCTTACATCAAGACATAATTAGCCTCTTTGGAAGTTCCACCCATTCCCAATGGTCTCATAACTGGCCAATATTGGGAGAGAAAATATTGGGAGAGAACATGTTGGGAGAAAAGATGTTGAGAGAGAAGAGAGCATCCAATGTCCCCAATTCTGCTTTCTGGGGCTAAACAAAATGGCTCTAATCGCTTTCCATCTGTTTCATGGAGCTGTGCTTGTAAATAGCAGGATGGCGTGTTAGTTAGAAAGCTGACTTTGGAATCAAGGAAGACCTGGGATAAAGCATTGCCTTTGGACCCTGGGTTTCAGAGCTGTGGGATCATGACAAATCTCTTAACCTTTCAATACCCTCCACAGCTTTCTACTAATGTGTGGTCCAATGGGAAAAGCAATGGCTTTGGAGTCAATTCCTACCTCTGGTATGTGACCCTGGGCAAGCTGCTTAGCTTCTCTAGAGCCTGGCTTTCTCAATTGTAAAATTAGAGGTTAGACTAAAGGGTCCCTAAATTACCTTACTACTCTAGGTCTGTGATATTCTAGGTTACAGAGCAGTTTCCAATCTGCATTTATAGAAAACATTCTCATACTGGGATTCCTTCACAGCAACGGAATCACAGATCTGGACCTCCATTAGAATTCAAGGTCCTTGAGGGGGGAATTGTTGTGACCTTTCTTTATATCCCAAAGGCTTAGCACAGTGCCTCAAACAAAGTAGGTGCTTAATAAATGCCTATTAACTGATCCGTCCAATCATTCTTATTGATGAGGTCACTAAAATAACCATGAGATTGTCAGTAGTGGGAAATCATGTCTTGGATTTAGAAGACCTAGTGTCACAACTTAGTAGACCTGCGTGACTTAGGGCATCCCATGTCAACTCTTTGAGGCCCAGTGATATTTTGAATAAGGGTGATGTTTTCACTACCTTACCTACCAGATCTTCCTGACTACATTATATTATGCTGCTTCTCAACTCCATGATCTCACTCAGGAGCTAAGACTGACATCTTGAGATGATGTGAAGATGATCCAAGACAGTATGGAATGATATTGAGTAGTATGATATTGCTTTTTACCTGCAGTAGAAGTCCAGAGAGATCCATTAGATTGTTTACTTGAGGAAGTCATTAACAGAGGAAGGGAGAATTTAGTTGGACCTTAAAATAAAAGGTAGCATTTAGGTGGGCAGAGAAGGTGGGGGCATGAGTGAAAAGTACAACCCTCTCAGTGTACAGTGAGGAAACTGAGGTAGAGAAGGTAAGGTCAGAGAACCTCAGAATTGGAAGGGAACTCAGTAAACTTCTAGTCCAGTCCTGGAACTAAGAACCCCCTCTACCCAATCTCCAACAGGAGGTCATCTATCTTTTGGAAGACCTCCACCATTACGAGTCTTTCTAGGCAAGCCATGACACTGTGATGGCTCTGTCTCTACATGTTCCCTTGAATTGAACCTAAATCCACCTCTTTCAGCTTCCCCTCATTATTCTTGGTTCTGGAGTCAAGCAGAACAATACTAACCCCATTTCTTCATGACCTTCAAATACTTGAACTCAGCTCCATGAAATTTCTGCCTTTACTGGTTAAATTTGCCCATTTCCTCCAATCTGTGCTCACGGAACCATGAACTGCTAAAAGTCACACGCAGCAAACCAGGAATGGAGTTGGGCTTAGATCCTGGTTCTTCTGACCACTCGGTCAGTCTCTGCCTTTTTTTATAATGACATCAGGGCTCCCTCATAGTCATATTTCCTTGTCTCATAAAGTTCTCCCTTTTAAACCAATATTTCAGCTCTGGACAGTGACCCATTTCATAGAACGACAGGAGATTCAATTCAGCAGGCAACTTATAAGCACCTACTGTCTACCAGACACTGTGCTAGGGATACAAAGAAGAATTATGTCCCCTCCCCACAAAAATATTTCATCCTATTGGGAGAAAACTTTTTCTCTCTCTCTGTATATGCATACATATAAACATACATGCAAACATGCACACATATATGTATATATACACATATTTATGTGTGTGTGTGTACACACACACACAAACTCAGGTAGGCAACATGAATTAGTGGTTATAGTGAGAGTGAGGAAGATCAAGTTCATGCTTTGCCTCTGCCACATACTGCCACCCCAGTCACCACCTCGAATGACTCTGACTGAAGGTACAGGGCAGGTAGTAATCTGCATTGTTGGAGGGAATGTCCTCTCAAAGGGTTCCATACATTAATAAAAGCAGAGGGTAAGTGTCAATCAGACGATGGGTATTTATTATGTGTCTAACACTATACTAGTTACTAGGGATTTGAAGACAAAAACAAGGAGGGAGGGTTGGGCCCATAGCTAGAGACAAAATGTGCAACATATTCCTTCTTTGCAGAAACTTAAGTCCTGACCCCTCTGACCCTCCTGGGTTTATTGCTGTTTGCTTCTCTAGGACCAGTTTCAGGAAAAACCAAACTGTCATGCTCAGAATCAATCATAAATACATAGACCTAGAACTGAAGGGGACCTCAGGGACCATTATATCCAAGGGTCCTAAATCTGGGATCCCTGAATTTGGTTCTTTAAAATAGTATGCCTATTTTAATGTAATTAATTTCTTTGGTAATCCTATACAATTTATTTAATTCATTTTTTAAAATTATGAGATAGGGCCCATAGGCTTCACCAGCCTGCCAAAGGAATCTATGGCACAAAAAGGATTAAAATGTCTGATCTAATCCAACCCTTTCATTTTATACATGAAGAAACTGAGGCTCACTGAAGCAAAGTGACTTGCCCTAGGTCACACAGGGAGTTCTAAAGGGAAGCTTTGAACCTAGGTCTTTCTACTCCATAGCCTGGGATATTTTTTTCTTTACCATATTATTTTCCCTTACTCCCTATCTTCTGGCCATCTCCTTCACAACTTTACTAATACCTTGCTGTCCTTATCTTTTCTCACCTTTAGTTTGGAACCATGAAGCATGCTAAAAATAAATTCTGCCATTGTTCCTGGATGGAATGTGTCAGCCTACTCCCATGTAGCCCTATTCACCATTCCTATGACTTTTTTTGGGGGGGATGGGGCAAAGAGGCTTAAGTGACTTTCCCAGGGTCATACAGCTGGTAAGTATCAAGTGTCTGAGGCCGGATTTGAACTCAGGTCCTCCTGAATCCAGGGCCGATACTTTATCCACTGTGCCACCTAGCTGCCCCTCTATAACTTTTCAAACTAAAGTTTCCCTCACTTGCTACCGCTCCCCTGTGTAATTTCTTCCCCAGTTGAGCATAAGGTCCTTAAGGGTGGAGACTGACTTTAATCTTTGTATTTGGATCCCTGGTGCTTAGCACCAGGGTAAGTGCTTAATAAAAGCTTTTTCGTTCAGCAATATAAATATACATAAAATCCATACAAATTTAACAGAAGGTAATCAAAGGGGGTAATACTAGCAGCCAGGAGATTGGATGGAGGGGAATAGGAGAATCAGGAAAAATCTCACATAGTAGGTGGCATTTGAGCTTCCTGACTCCAAGTCCCCCAATCTGTGCACTGCACTACCAAAGCTGCCTCAACTAGAACATTAGCAAGATTTTAGATTTAAAAAATGGGGGGGGGGGAAGCATCACTTAGCATATTTCTGTCCAGTTTTGAAAGTGTTTATAGAATATAGAGATGACACATAGGCTACATGGGGTAATGTTACCATAGGATATTATTTTGATATCAAAGCACTTAGACTCTTATAGGAGACCATGTCAATATAATGAGATAATGGGTCTTTAGGACGCTCTCTCTATATATAGAACTTAAAGCTGGATTGGTTCTCAGAGGTTTTCTCCTTTTCCCATCATCCATCTTTCCTTCATGGGATTCTTAAATGAATTGTTAGAGATGAAGAAATTGAGGCCCAGAATTCTCTAATGACTTGCCCATGATCTCATAGGTCAATCTCTTCACCATCCCTCCATAGATAAGAAGTCCAAAGGAGGCTCAGGAGAAATGACTTGTTAAGGATGACATAGCCAGTGAATTGGCAGGGCCAACTCTACTCTGTTGTGTGTGGGTGGCCATACCAATGGGCTTCCATCTTCTGGGTTGGTTTTCTTTTGCTTTTTGCTTTTTTTTTTTTTCATATAAGTGTTTTTTTATTATTTTCTCCCATTTGCCCCCTTGTATTTTTTAAGGAATTGTTTTCTTCAGTCAATTTTTGTGCTTCTTTTTCCAGAGTAACTCTCATTTCTCTCATTTCTTTTTCCACTTTTTCTTCCATCTCTCTCATTTGGGTTTTTTTTTTTTTTACACGGGGCAATGGGGTTAAGTGACTTGCCCAGGGTCACACAGCTAGTAAGTGTCAAGTGTCTGAGGCCGGATTTGAACTCAGGAACTCCTGAATCCAGGGCCTGTGCTTTATCCACTGCGCCACCTAGCCACCCCTTCTTTGTCTTTTTTAAAAAATGTATTTTATTTTTACTTTATGGAATAAAATAAGCATTTCCATAACAGTTTAATTTTTAAAAATGATTGCATGTGAAACTGCAAATCTATTCTGTACAACTTGCTATTCCTTTTAAATATATAAAAAAAAGTGGGGACAGTGAGGTGGCACAGTGGATAAAGGCACAGGCCCCGGATTCAGGAGGACCTGAGTTCAAATGCAGCCCCAGACACTTGATACTAACTAGCTGTGTGACCCTGGGTAAGTCACTTAACACACATTATGCCCCCATACACACATACAAAAAAAGGTGATCATTCAAATATATATTTTTTACCTTTCCCCCCCTTTTCTCCTCCACTGTCCTAGACATGGCTTCTATTACATACAAATATGTATATATGTGTATACACACACACTTATACATATATATGTATATATATGCACATATATATATATTTATATATATGTAAAATCATTCTATACTTCTATTTATCAGTTCTTTCTCTGGATTCAGAGAGTATCTTCCTTCACATGTCCTTTGTAGTTAATTTATAATAACCAATATTAATTATTTGTTCAGAGTTGTTCTTAAAACAATATTGCAGTCACTGTATACAAAGTTCTCTTGGTTCTGCCCATTTTACTCTTCATTATTTTATACAAATCCACTGATATTCTTCTAAGATCATTGCATTTATTATTGCTTATAGCACAGTAGTATTCCATCAATATCATATACCACAAGATGTTCAGCCATTCCCCAGTTGATGGACATCCCTGCAATCTCCAGTTCTTTGCTGCCACAAAGAGAACTGCTACAAATATTTTAGAAAATATAGGTTCTTTTCCTTTTCACCTAATCATCTTTGGAAATAGACTTAGTAGTGGTATTGCTGGGTCAAAGGGTATAGGCAAATTGATAACTCTTTGGGCATAATTCCAAGTTGTTCTCCAAAATGGTTGTATCAGTTCACAATTCTGCTAGCAATGAATCAGTGTCCCAATTTTTCCATATCCCCTCAGACATTTGCCACTTTCCCCTTTGTTTTTAGGCAATCTGATTGGTGTAAATTTATATCTCAAGGTTGTCTTAATTTTCATTTTTCTAATCAATAATGATTTAGAAAATTTTTATATAACTATACATTGTATTGATTTCTTCATCAGAAAACTGCCTGTTCACACCTTTTGACTATTTATCTATTGGGGGAATGACTTTGGGTTGATTTTCAAAATCGGAAGGGTCTTCCACCTTTGGGAAAAAGAGCTAAGGAATAAAACTGTCCTCTTCCTCTGCCCCAGAATGATCCAGGACTTTAAAGGAGCTGCTTAGACCTGTCTTGTGCTTTGCAAAGGGATATAAACCTTCATAGAAAGCCAGGACCTCGGCTGTGCCATTCCTTGGTGACCTTTTCCACTCTAATATTATTTTCCCTTTTATTGTCAAATCTCATTTTCCCTCTCACATAAAAAGAAGCCAAATCTAATCTCATCTCTTGTATGAAGCCAGGTCATCTCCTTGGAAAGATTGTTCAGGAACTTGTCAGGTTAGGACATGATTTTATTTGGCCTTTGAAGAGGATATAGAGTCACGTTAGCTACTTTTAGAGTATCTGCTATGGATTTTGTCTTGGGGCAGGGGGAGGGGTCTCTCTCATGGAGGTTTCATGAAAATCAGGCTCATAAGTCAGTATGCCCCATATTCACTCAGGGGAGTTCTTAGCGTCCTGTCTTTGTTTACCTAAGGTTTCTATCTACTTTTCAGTTTTTCATTTTCTTGCCTCATCTTTATTTTATACAGCTGTGCCCTCTACTTTCAGGACCACTACACCACTGATATTGACATTCCTGAAAATGACAGTTTTCAGAGAATTAAAAACAAAATCTTCAGGATAGCAAAGAGCTTTCTTTGGTTAGCTAGCTATGTCTCTTAATCAGTCAAGAATACTTCTTTATCCATTTTAGAGGTACAAGCACATAATACCAAAAAGTGTTCATTTAGCTCCTTCTAGAAGGTCCCCAGTGATGTGGAACTCATGACTCATTGAAGTAATCCATTCTACCTGTGGACCTTTTTAATTAATTTGTATGGATCCCTCATCACCTCTTGTCTTCACTATTGCAATAGCTTATTGTTGGGTCCTCCATTCAGCCACTAAAATGATTTTTTAAAACCAGAGGTCTGATTATGTCACTTCCTTCCTCATGTTGTCTCCTGCATTTGATTGTAAGCTCCCAGAGGGTAGGGATTGTCTTTTGTTTACTTTTTTTTTTTTTTACTTTGTATCCCTAGCACTTACCACTGTTCTTTGCATATAGTTGGTACTTAATACATGATTGTTTATTGATTGATTGCCAGCTTTGCAAAGGCTGTATTGGAGAAGGGATTGGATTGGACTGAAGGGAGGGAGGGAGGCATTGTTTCATGTATTTGGTCCCAAAGATTGAGTCAAGTCTAGACCTGAAGACTGGGTAAAAGGCAGCTGTAATTTGCCCACATATATTATTTTTGGCTGTTCAGGTAAATGGTTAAAAATTTTCCCAATGGTTTAGGTGGAAGTTTTCATTGTTTGACTCATTTCAGGACTAGACTAGACAAGACAAAGCCCCAGAGAATATAGTGTTGCATTGACCCTTGGTAGGCAGAAGGGCTGGACCAGATGGCCTCATAGGCCTTTTTCTACCTCTGATGACTCAGAGACAATGACATCATAAATGAGCTCATTCACCATGAGAAAAGATGTGGCTGCGGAGCAAGGGCAGCCGTCCTCTCGTTTCCACCCTTCCCTCTTGGTGTTTTCCTCTTCCTGAGCATATGGCACATGGACTTGGTTTATGTTGTTCTTTGCCCCTTCTACCTTGTCATGTGTGTAATATTTTTACTCTTTATTACCTCTCATCCAAGTCATCTCATGTTTGCTCCTCTTCTCTCCCTTCATTTCTCTCTTTCCTTTCTTCTCTGCTCTTTTTAATTCTCCTTTCTTTGTCTTTCTTTTCTCTCTCGTCTGTTCCCTTTTTTCTTCATTTCTCTTTTTTCTCCTTTTCTTTCTTTTAAAATTCTCTTTCTTTTCCCTTCTCTTATCCTCCAGAAGAAAGTCTGAGTGGTGTTTTTAGGCATTCTTGTTGACTTTCTGTATTTCCCCCTCTGTGTTCAATTCTTAGTGGCGATGATCATGGCAAAGGGTATATTTGCTGTAAGTACTTTATTTTTGAGCAGTCCTTTGGAGATACTTTGAGCAAATTGATCACACTTCTTTCTCTGAATTTGCTTAATTCATAATATAGCGAAATCATAGGATATGAGACCAAGGAGATATCTTAAAGGCCTTCTGGCTGAACTGCCTCATGTTACATATGAAGAAACTAAAGCACACAAAGAAATTCCTCAGGGGGACGTAGCTGGGGTATACTTTTTCTGTCTCTCAAACCAAGAGAATTGACATACCAAAACATTGATGCTCCTCCACTTCCAGACCCATAACAAGCCACTTTTGAACTGGCCAGTCCTAGGGTAGCTCAGCCCCTTTGACAAGGCATCAGCCTAGACATCCTTGTTAAAAAGTGAGGGTATTCTTTCCACCTTTTGTGGTTAGATCACAATCATTTTTGATACCTGCCCCCCCTCCACTACACAGGTCACCTTTTCCTATACCAAAGAGCAGCCAATCAACACAGCAGCTATATCTGACAACATAGCCAATGTTCCTCACCCACAATCCTCCACCTCACTAAGGGAAGGGCTAAGACATATTTGAAGAAATTTATGTTCTAGGAATCGTCAATATTATGGATTCAAGATCACTAAACCTTTACTAAAAACCTATAGGGAGGGGCCACTAGGTGGCGCAGTGGATAAAGCACCGGCCCTCAGGAGGACCTGAGTTCAAATGTGACCTCAGGCACTTGACACTAGCTGTGTGACCCTGAAAAAGTCACTTAACCTTCATTGCCCTGAAAAAAAAAAAAGAAAAAAAAACCTATGGGGAAAGAGAAGAGAACAAGCATTTATCTAGTCTCCACTATGGGCATGCACTGTGTTCAGCACTTATATCCACATATTATTGCATTTGATCCCCACAACAACCTTGCAAGGCAGGTTCTGTTATTATTCCCATTTTATAGTTGAGGAAACTGAAGCAAACAGATGTTGTGACCTGCCTAGGATCAAAGAACTAATGTGTCTAAGGCCAGATTTGAACTCAGGTCTTCCTGACTCTAGGACCAGCACTCTCTCTTGGGATACCAGTTCCCTCTAGATAATTGGCCAAGATTCTGTGCAAAGGGAATTATTGATTATTCATCCTTGGCCTTGGTAGAATATACGTGATGGAAATGAAAAAGGAGCCAATTTAAGCTTGATGAAGGCAAAGCTCTCTACCAGTGAAAGCTGTCCTGAAGTGAGATGAGATGTCTTGATAGTCTGTCTATTCCCCTTGGGTGTGTGTGTGGGTATCTTCAAGCAGAGGCTGGATAACCACTTCTTGGCCATCCCTTTCGTACATGAGTTGGACTAGATGGCCACTGAAGGCCCTTCTAGTTCTCATATGCTGTGATTCTGTGACATCCTGGACTTGATCATCTGAAGCCAATAGCAAAGACATGGCCATTTCATCATTTTTTTTTTTAAGGAGCCCCTTCTGCAGCCCAGGATGATGAAGCATGAATGGCTTCCATTAAGTATTATGTCAAAATGTATCTAAGGAAGAGGAGCCAAGGTAATTGACTTTGGAGCAGGGCATATAAGGGGCATCAGTGGATGGAAGCTGCTAGGACAGCATCCAGTCCATTTCATCAAAAATTATCCCCGAAATCACTTCCTGTCTCTTGGCCCTGCAGTCCCTCCTAAATGGGGTAGGACAGACATTCCCTGGGCTCAGCGGCAACCCAGCCAGCCAGGCCAGGAAGTGAATGAATCCATTTGCCAATTAAAATGAAACCCCTCCAAAGGACCTGCTCACCCCAGACAAGAGAGATTTGTCTCCCTGGCAGTCTCCTTGGCCAGGATCCTTCTTCATTCTGTAACCCTCCAGGGAATAGATACAAACCTGATCCCTGGGAAATGAGACTGGGACAGAGCTTTTTCTTGCTTCTCATTTATTCAATGAGCTTGAATTAATTCATTCTGTATATATCTTATATGTACCTAGTCTGAGCCCTGTGAGAGCAGAGCCTGTTTTCCCTCTTTCTTTGTATCCCCAGTGCTTAGTGTGGTACACAGTGGGGAATAAATACATGCTTGTTGGCTTGATAACTTTAGATTACCAGTATTTAGTACAATGCTTGGCACATAGTAGGTGCATCATCTCCATCCTCATCAAAACTAGCTTTTGTAGGGAGCTTTAAGATATGCAAAGCACTTTACACATATGAAGTCATTTGATCCTCACAACAACCCTGGGAGGTAGGTGTGATTATCATTCCCATTTTACAGATGACAAAACTTAGGCTGAGAGAGGTCACACAGCTAGTAAGTTTTGACCATGGATTTGAACTCAGGGTTTTGGGACTCCAAGTACTGCATTCTAGACATTTGCCTTTGCTTTGTAAACCTTGAAATGCTATATAAGTGTGAGCTTTGAATAGATATTGGTTGAGTTGTTTGACTTTCGAAGACAGTCTCTGTTCTTGGTCCTGTGGAGTTGCCCCAAGGTCCTATGGGCTTGTTAGGTTCTTCAAGGACCTAACAATCTAATGGGGAGATAAGTGATGACCAAAAATCATTAGGTGCTGGCCCCTGTGCTGCTTATCAGGGAGAAATGAGCTTTCTACTCTCTCAGGAGGACTAAAATGAGCTCAAGCCGATAAGGGTCATCTTGGCATGTGTGCTCTATTTTGAGATACTTTCAAATGAATTCAAATCAACAACCACTTGTGATCATGCTAATAGCTAAAATTTCTATAACACTTTAAAATTTGCAAACCACTTTACATAGGTCATCTCATTTCATCCTCTCAATAGCCCTGTGGCATAGGTGTGATTATTCTCCCCATTTTATGGAGGAAGAAACTGAGGATGAGAGAGAATAAGTGACTTTCCCTGATTCACACAACCAAAAAATGTTGGAGGCCATGTTTGAACTCAGGCCTTTCTGATGCCAAGTCCAACATTCTATCCCACGGACCACTCTGCTAGGTAGAGGGGATGCAACTCAATCAACCAATCAACAAGCATTTATTAAACAGCAGCTATGGGCTAGGCATTTTGCCAGGCACTGGGGATTCTAGCACAAAAAATGAAAAACTCAATACTTGTAATGAGCTTAGATTCTAGTAAAAGAAGGCAACATGTCACCCCCTAATTGAATAAACTCCAGTGGCTCCTTTTAGCTCTGTAATTAAATAGAAAGCCCTCTTTGGTTTCTAAAACCCTCCTCAAATGCTTAGCTTTCCAGCTGTCCAATACCCAATACCTTCTACCCCTCCACATCCTTTACAATCCACTGACATTGGCCTCCTTTTTGTGCCTCAAACATGATGCTCCATCTCCTCACTGGGCATTATCACTGGCTATCTCCCATGCCTGCAATATTGTTCCTTCTCTACTATGCCTCCTCCTGACTTCCCAGGCTTCATCCAAGGACCAGGTCACATTCCACCTTCCTCAAAGAGCCTTTCCAAGTGTCCCCTTTCATAGGAATGCTTGCTCTTTGAGATAGCCCCACTGTGCCTTGGCTGCCTCCTGTTTGTAACTTGTTTGCATGTGATCTCTCCTGGATTGTAAGCTTCTTGAAGGTGGGGGATGTTTTTGTCTTTCTTTGTATCCCCAGTGTTTATCACAGTTCCTGCCCTCAGAGAGCTGACACTCTATTTTATGTTAAACATATTTGAAGATAAGCAGATGTAAAGTAGATACAAATCAAATACAATGCGGCTTTGATGGATTTGATGGGGGTGAGGGAGGGACAAGCATTGATCAAATGGGAAATGAGGAAAAATATGTTTTAGTGCCAGATCCTTCATATGAAGGAAACTGATTGGATCTTTATCTAGTTTAGATCCTGAAAATCTCTTGTTCTGGCTATAAAAAGTAATACATTGATTTAGTCCTTGTTCATACTTACAGGAACTAGATTTGGAAAACAATGGAGGTTTGGAGCAAGGAATTGCAGTGACCTAGAGTTGAATAAAGGAATTCCACAATTTTAGGCCTATAGATGGAGCTTGTGTGGGCCCAAGCCTGTGGCTGCTAGTTTCCTCCCTAAAAATGATTAAAAAATACAAAAAGCAACTCAGAGATCAATGTCAATCTGGTGCAAAGTCTCTAGTGGAGTGCCCCAGGGATCTGTCATTAATATTATACTGTTTAGCATTTTATCAATGCCTGATGAAAACACAGATAATATCACTGTAATATTTGAAAATAAAGCAAATTCATGTCAAACTCAAATAGAAAGGGGTATGGCAGTATAGAGGCATTAATGCAACTGAATTCTCCCAACATTCTCTTCCAAAAAATTTAAAAATAATTCCTCAAATCATGTTTTGGAGCAATAGAGAGGACAGAAGGTCAGAATGAGATATCTTTTAGCCTAAGACAACTTAGGAGGTTGGCAGGAGAAGTCTGTGACACTGGGGTGAGAGTGCAGCAGTAACAAGTGCAGTGGGCAGTGAGGGCAGCCAGAGAAACAGCTTAGGGAACTCTCACCAAATATGGCAAGGGATCAGACAACTGGTGAGAAAGAGATTCCGGGGAACCCTTTGCTAGCACTGAGTGAAGCTGCTGATGAGAGGTATTCAGTTCTTGTTCTGGAGAAGGAAAAGCATTTTTCATCCTAAGTCCTTTGAGGTATTCTTGGATCATTGTGTTGCTCAGAGTAACTAAGTCTTTCCAGATGATTATTATATTGCTGTTACTATGTGCAGCATTCTTCTGGTTCTGCTCCCTTCACTTTTCATCAGTTCAGATAAGTCTTTGCAGTTTTTTTAAACCATCTCCCTTGTCATATCTTATAGCATAATAATATTCCATCAGAATCATATACCACAACTTATCCAGCTATTCCCTAATTGATGGGCATCCCCTCAGCTTCTGATTCTTAGACACCACAAAAAGCTGTTATAAATATTTTTGTACATATGGGTCTTTTTTCCTTTTTCTTTCAGCTTTTTGGGATACAGACCTAGTAGTGGTATTGCTGGGTTAAAGGTTATATGTAGTTTTGTAGCCCTTTGGACATAGATTCAAGTTGCTCTCCAGAATGATTGGATCAGTTTACAACTCCACCAAGAGTGCATTCATGTCCCAATTTTCCCACATCTCTCCAACATTTGTCATTTTCATTTTCTGTCATATTAGCCAATCTTGTTCCAAAGCTTGGAACTTTGGCTTTGTCAAACACCAAATTGCTATGGCTATTTACTAAAGTGTATTGTGTATTTAATCTATTTCAGTGATCCAACACTCTATTTCTTAGACAGTAAAAGAGTGTTTAGATGTTTACCTCTTTGTAATACTCTAATCACTCTTGATTAAAGAAATGCTAATTAAAACAACTCTGAGGTATTACATCACACCTGTCAGAAACAACAAATGCTGGAGGGGATGAACAAAAAGAGGTACCCTACTGTCCCACATGGGACTGAAACACTTCTTCTATCTCCAATGCATAGAGGTGAAGTAGTCCAGAAAGATCTTCACTGGGATAAGGGTCTGCTGGGAATTCTAACCACATTGACTTCTCAACATCACTGTGCTTGGAATGATGACCATTGGGATAATATTTCTTCCCTTTTTTTAACCACTGATCAAGCTGCTCTTTTTACAAGCTTCCCAGTTTCAGGCTTTGAACTTCAGTTGAGGACAAGGTCTCTCCTTTTCTTGTGGCTATTTGTGCTTTTCAAAAGTTTTGCTAGAAAACAATCTCTTAAGAATCTTCAGGGACCAATTTATCAAGTGGGGAATGAAGGGGAAAAAGCATTCTTCTCTCCTTCATTCATTATGCTTCGACTCTCATACAAACAGGCCAGTTATCATTCCTTTGCAATTAATAACCAAATAGTGGAGTACTTCAGCAACAACTCCTGTTTCCTTGATTTCTATGATGTCCCTCCCCAGTAAGTGAAATGGGAGAGTAGGGTTCCTAACCTGCATGAATCCCCACCTGCCTCATTATCCCTTTGATTAGAGCAGCAGTCAGAAGGATGGGTTAGACTGAGATCATCCCCCCATCCTATCCCCTCCCCTCAAAAAACTGTAGATCCCTCATGGGCGTTCTGCCCTGAGGAGGACACGACTGCTCCTGGCCTGCTCTGATGTTTGCGGCCGCCCAGCTTTCTCTCCACCCTCTGCTGAACTCTGCAGCTGGCTTTGTTTTGAGTGATATGCTACTCCTGAGAAATGCTGTGGTTTTTATCAAATAATGGATGTGTTTCTTTGAACCTTGCATCCTTTTGATTCATTCCAAGCCTTAGGGATTGACTAGTTCCAGGACTGGCATTGGGAAGCAGATACCTTGCAGCCCACCTCACAGCTCTATGGAGCCTAAATAACTGGAGCTTTTATTTTGGAAAGGAGGGAAAAGAGTAATATTGGATGTCTTTGCTATCTGTCTTTAGCTCCTTTGTTTTTTCTGTACTGTATGTACTTTTATATTTACTTGTAGTCTTCTCTTTTCGAATATGAGCTCCTCTAGAGTGGGGATTGATTGATCTTTCTTTATATTTGTATCTCCCTTACTTATCACAGTGCCTGGCACATAGTAGGTCCTTAATGCCTCGTTTATTCATTAAATGGGGAGATGTCTTGGTGTCCCTTACCATTAAACAGAACTGTAGGGGGAGGATTTTTAATAAGCAGGTTCGAAGTCCTCTTTTCCTCCTTGGATAGAGTGGGGTACTACACCCAAGTGCAAGTGAGGGAGTAGATAGGCTAGACTTCGGTGAGGTGTGATTGCTCAGAGCTCTCTCTTCTGTGTGCCAGAGGGTGTTGTTATGGACTCCAGCCCTGTGGGCAGTCCAGAGCTGAAAAATACATCAGTGGGGCCTGATATACTTTTGGCCAGTCAAGCCTTTGATGACAAAGCACTTGAAAATCATGGGCTCCATCCAAAAAGAAAAAAAAAACCCAGCATGGGATCACTCACATATGGTCTGTCAGCATTTCTGGAGAAATGAACCCAGGCTCCTGGAAGCATTCACTCCTTCCCCACCCCCTTTTCTTTCATTACTTTTATTCCTCTCTCTCTCTCTCTCTCTCTCTCTCTCTCTCTCTCTCTCTCTCTCTCTCTCTTTCTCTCTTCCCTCCCTCCCTTCCTTTCTCCTTTCCTTCCTTCCTTTCTTCCTTCCTCCCCTCCCTTCCTTCCTTCCTTCTTCCATGTCAAACTACCTTTCTCTATAATTTTCTCCCGTATTTTCCTATCTTCTTGCTACCTATGTCTTTTCACATATCCTCCCCTCCTATCCCCCACTACCACTACTGTCTTTGAGGAAGTCAGTACCTATGAAGATGAGAGTTGACTTGTTTAAAATGAGACAGTGGTTCATAGAATCTCAGCAAAGGAATGGATCCCTTTGAATCTGAAGGCCAAATAATAATTGAACAGGGATGTAGACTTACAGAATTTCAAATTAGGATTTGAGCTCATAGTCATTTGGCCCATCTATATCTGAAAATGAGCTCTCACTATGACACCTGACAAATGGTCTAGAGCCTTGAAGGCAACTGTTTTGTCCATTTCACCTCTCCAGGCTAAACATCTCTGGTTTCTTTAGTCGGTCCTCATATTACATGATCTTCAGCACCATCAACTTCTCAGTTGTCCTCTTCTGGATGTAATCCATTGCCCTTTCAAAATCATGATGCCAAGACCTAAGCAAAGTACTCCAGAGCTAACCAGGTCAATATACAGCAGAACTATCATTGCTCTGATTCTGAACGCTTTTGCTGTTATTGTTATTCAGTCACGTCTGACTCTTGGTGACCCTATTCTATGGCCTGCTGACCCCTTCTTTCTTCTATTATCTCTCAAGGTCTGTACAAGTTGATGTTTGTTGTTTCTACAACACTTTCCTGTCTCTCTCATCCTTTGCTGTCTTCTTCTTTTGCCTTCAGTCTCTCCCTACATCAATCCCTTTTCCAGTGAGCCCCATCTTCTCATTATGTGACCGAAGTTTTTAAGTTTCAGCTTCAGTATTTGAGACCTTCCAGTGAATTGCCTGAATTAATTAAGTATTGGCTGATTTGATTTTCTTGCTGTCCAAGGGACTCTCAAAAGTCTTCTCCAGCACTGCAATTCAAAAGCATCGATTATGTAGTGTATCAGCTTTCTTTATAGTCCGACTCTCACAGCCATACATTGCTACTGGAAAAAACATGACTTTGACTAGAGGGACCTTTGTCAGCAAGGCAAGGTCTCTGCTTTTTAGTATGCTGTCCAGATTTGCTAGAGCATTCTCTTTTAATTCAGCCAAGGATTGCAGAAGCTTTCTGTCAGCTGTGTCATATTGACTCAAATTAAATTTATTCCCTTTTTTAAAAAATGTATTTTATTTATTTTATTTTAAATTTGTGGAATAAACAAAGGAATTCCATAACAGTATAAGAAAAAAGATGGTTGCAAATGGAACTGCAAATCTATTATGTACAACTTGTAGTTCCTTTTAAATATATAATAAAGTTATCATGTAAATTTATTTTCCCCCCTTTTTCTTCCCTCTCCCACCCTTCCCTAGATAAGGCTACCAGTAAACACAAATAGATGTGTGTGTATGTATGTATGTATGCATGTATGCATGCATGTATGTATGTATGTATGTATATGTGTTTTTGTATGTATGTATATGTGTGTGTGTATATGTATATACATATAAAATATAAATTATTTTATACATACTTCTATTTTTCAGTTTTTCTCTGGATGCAGATAATGTCATTCTTCATATGTCCCTTATAGTTAATTTGGGTTTTCGTAATAGTCAAAATGTATTATTTGCTCAATGTCATTCTTAAAACAATATTCCTGGATACAGGAGGACCTAAGTTCAAATCTGGCTTCAGACACTTGACACTTACTAGCTGTGTGACCCTGGGCAAGTCACTTAACCCTCATTGTCCTGCAAAAAAAGAAAAGAAAAAACCAATATTGCTGTTACTATATACAATGGTGTGTTGGTTCTGCTCATTTCATTCTTCCTTATTTTGTGTAAGTCTTTCCATGTTTTTCTAAGATCATTGAGCTCATCATTTCTTATAGCACAATAGTATCTCATCACAATGTTATATCACAACTTATTCAACCATTCTCCAATCAATGGGCATCCTTGTAATCTCAAGTTCTTTGCCACCCCAAAGAGAGCTGCTATAAACATTTTAGAGCATATTGGGTTCTTTTCCTTTTTCCCTAATCATCTTTGGAAATAGTTTTATAGCCTCTTACCATTTCTTTTTCACACAGACCACTGCCCATTCATATCTCTCCAATAGAAGACTTGTGAAATTGATTATTCGAACAGAAAAAAGCACTTTTCATTTGTTTGTATTAAATTTCATACTATTATATTTGCTTCATTGTTCTAATCTTATAAGATCTTGGTGAATGAATATCTATTCTGTCGCACCACTTTTTATTCATCCCTCCCAGATTTGAACAATTTGCAAAACTGATGTGTGTCATCCGTATCATTTTCCACATTTTTGATAAAACTTTTAAATAGGATATGGCCAATAGCGTACCTTTTTTTTTTTGTATTTTTCTAGGGCCCTCCCTCCAAATCTTATCAGTTCAGCTATGGCCATAACATGATAGATTTATAGCTAGAAGGAGACTTTCCCATTTTACATGTGGAGAAACTGACACAGGTAATAAGTATTTGAGGGAGATTTCCAAGCCAAGTGCTTACTGACTCATTGACCAACTTTCTTCCCCAAATGAAAACCATGAACGTCTTTACCTGTCTTCAGGCTCCAGAAATTTTAATTTGATTTTTCACAAACAATATCTAGGACCTTAGCAGTCAAAACTGCCATTCTTTTCAGGGCACTGAGGTCAATTTTGTGCAGGATTAGTCATTAAACTTGTTGGAGTACCCAACTGTTCACTTACCAGCTTCTCATTTAGCTTGGATTTCAGTTCCCTGTTTGTTATTTTTGTACTGTCCTTCCTGGCCAGAAAATCTTTCTCTTTTCTTTCTACCTCTGTTTCTTTCAGTTTGCCTTTTTTATGAGAACCCATGTTTTGGGAAATTCTTCCTGTTCATACTGTAGCCAGATGTCTAATGGTGATATGAAAGCAAGAGAAGGAAATGGAATCAGTTAAGAGGGACATAAAAAGGGAGGGGCCTTTAATATGGGCAGTCTATATTAGCTTGCCAGATGTGTTTTTTGGATTTGTGATTGTTGAAAATCAATCAAGGACAGCTCATTGAACTTGATAGCAAGCTCCTTGAGGATGGTGTTTTCTCTTTCTTTTTGGGTGAGCTGATATAGGTAGAAATTTAAAGAATAGGGGGCAGCTCAGGAGGACCTGAGTTCAAAATCGGCCTCAGGCACTTGACCCTTACTAGCTAGCTGTGTGACCCTGGGCAAGTCACTTAACCCTCATTGCCCCACAAAAATCAACAACACCAACAAAACATCTTATCTTCCATATTCTTACAGAGCTCCCTCTCTGGCTCACAGTTGTCAGGGGTTGAAACATTATTTTCATTTAAATGCCTTGTTCTTTATCTACATGGTCTCTTCACCAGGAAAATCGCTTGTACACCCTCTCAAAAAAGAGAGTGCTTTGGCTCACTTTGGTTGAAAAGAGAACAAAAAAGAACTTTGAAGTACTATTTAATAATTGTCTGCTTGATCCCCCCCCCCTCCCCCAGCTGATGTGAGTGAGTTTCTCCCCTAGCCCCTCTGCCCCAAATAGAATATGTTTTCATTGGCATTGTTGGGTTTGGACTTGGCTTGACGATTTCAAGCCATGATTGAATATGTTGGGGGGAAAGGTGGAAAAGAGCCCTAATTGATCCTAACGTATTTTTCATTTTGCAGAACTTGAAAAAGTCTTGCTGGGATAAGGCGGGCCACTTTTTCGATCTACCTGACTTCCTATCATGGAAGGCGACCGGCGTCACGGCCAGGTAGGTGAATTGAAAATTGCATCCCACTTGTTCTCATCCATTCTCCTGCCCAAGAGCATGTTTGTGTGTAGGCATTGACTCAGGCCGATATGCCATTTTAAATTCAGTTTGACTGGACATACTATTTGGACATCTGCATGCGATTTCACATACTTGAAACATCTTGAAACTATCTTATAGCTTCCAGTGCTCCTGCCCCAGAACAACTGTTGTGGGAAGCCATGGGGTTTGTGTGTGTTCAGCTAGAGCAATTAATTAAGACATGGATCCTTAAGAGTGAGATTCAGGCAGACTTCAGCCTCACATGTGACTGACTCAGAGTCAGCAAAGGCTGGGCTTACCAGCTGTTTTGGTTTGAAAGAAGAAAACATTCCTCCGTTGACCTTTGAGATTGAAAGGGAAATAGAATGTGACTTTTAGAGGTGGATGGACATGTGGAGGCATTGTAGAATTTACCCTGGGCTCCTATAGAAGCAAGAATTATGGGTACTTAGGGCCAGTGGCTCTCTGGGCCTCTTGTTTCATCCATAAAGAACTTAAAATTAAACTCAAATAAATTCAGCAAGCATTTATTTGAAGTATATGAGAGGCAGCAGAGCATGATGAACAGAGAGCCAGCCTTGGATTCAGAAGGTCCTGGGTTCAATTTCTGACTCAAATAACTAACTACTGGTTGTGTGGCTTAGCACAAGGTCCTTAATTTCTCAGTGTCCTAGGCAACTCTTTAAAACTTCAAAGCCTGAGCCCAGTGCTAATGGGGGAAGTGTGTGTGTGTGTGTGTGTGTGTGTGTGTGTGTGTGTTCTTCACCTAAAGTGGCATACTAATGAAATCATAGCAGAGGTCTGATAAAAATCATATATACCATGCATATACATATAAACATTAGTAATATATAATTTCATCTTATATAACTATTATATTAATGTTATATATTATGTAATCTAATTATATAGTACTATAGTAATATTATGTAACTGTAAATTGTAGAATCATCATATTGTTATGCTTATATAATCTCCTATATATTATATCTCATCGTACCTGCTTAGTGATAGAGATACAATGATAAAAACCAAAACTGGCTTTGCCCTAATGGAGTTTTCATTCTAAGAGGGGAAAACAACATGTTAACAGACACTTTAGTCCAGCAGAAAAATTGCTGACTTTAGTCAGCAACATGTTTAAATCATGGTTCTCTCACTTATTACCTTGATACTGGGCAAGTTAGTTAATTTCTCTGAGACTCAGTTTCCTCATACTAGGTCGAACAGGGGTTAAAGAGCTGGGCTTGGAGTCAAAAAGTGAGTTAAAATTTGACTCCAGACACTTATTAGCTGTGTGATCCTGGACAAGTCATTTAACCTATGTCTGTCTGTTTCCTTATCTGTAAAATGGAGATAATAATAGCACCTGCCTTCCAGGGGTGTGCTAAGGATCCAGTGAGGTCATATTTGTAAAGTTCTTAGAATAGTGCCTAGTATATAGTGGGAATTTAATGAATGCTTATTCTCTTCTTTTGCCTTCTCTTCTAAAGATCTTTTTGCCCTTTAAATCTATGAGGCTACACACATAAATAAGTAAATATAAAATAACTAGAACCTATTTTGGTGGGATTAGGGGAAGAGAGTAGACTCATAATTGGGGTAGAAAGTACTGGGAAAGTAAAATAAGCTCCTCTTCTGAAAATTCCCAATGCAACCAATCTGAGGCTGTGCATCCTACTTGATTTTTCTTGGTACCTTCTTGTGAATCTTTTAATACATCTTAGGAAGCCCCATGTTTTGAGGCATGCATTTGGAAATCCCCATTACCTTTTTTTTGTGGGGCAATGAGGGTTAACTGACTTGCGCAGGGTCACACAGCTAGTAAGTGTCAAGTGTCTGAGGTTGGATTTGAACTCAGGTCCTCTTGAATACAGAGCCAGTGCTTTATCCACTGCGCCACCTAGCTGCCCCCATCCCCATTGCTTTTCTACAATGGCACATGCTGTAACTAAAGCTCAGACTACATCCCTCAGATATCTCTAAAATTTACATCAGCTTCATAGTCATGGCTGTCCTAACTGCTCACTGGGCGAGTTTCTATGTCTATGGAAGCTGGGTTTTGAGTCTCATAGAAAATCAAATGGGTTGTTATTGTCACCTGCAGTATTAGGGAACTCACAAAACTGGGATCCTGTCATGCTTATGGGAACAGCTCATAATTAGAGAATTGGGTAGGCACAAGTCAATAAGGGAGGGGAATTTCCATTAAAAAGATAAATGTGCACACAAATATTTGTGGGAAGTAAATAGTGAACAGTAAGCTGTTGTGTGTGAAGGTCATCACCATTAGTCAGAGTGGGAAGCCAGGAGTAGGCAGACTATTCACCCTAGGCCATTTCTTCCTCTGTCCTTCTGTAGGCTGCAGACCTCTGCTTTCCAGGGAGTTGAAGAGGGCATGAAATTTCACTGGCTACATAGGAGATAGCAGATTCTTGCTTTGCTATGCACTCCATCCATCATGCTGAATTTCACCTGCCATGAAGTTGTCTTTGAACCTACATCCCCAGGGGTTTCTGCTTGTTCACATATGTAGCTGCTTGGCATGATGGGCTTTTGAAACCTCCCTTTGGAGGTTTCAAAGGCTGGGAAGAGTTGAATGATAAGTCTGACACTTGAACCAACTGGTCCCACTTGCAGTGATTGAGAAGGAAAAGTTGACGGGAAAAGTAAATAGTCAGTAAGGTATAATGGGTAGAGGGGTACTTTTGCAGTCCGGAAGACCTGGATTCAAGGCACCTCTGATGGAGTAGTGGGCTTAGCATTCTGGGTTCGAATCCCATCCATGACAGTAGCCACATGAACACGAGTATAGTTTTCTCTCTGAATTTCACTCTCTTCATCTTTCAAATGATGCTAATCACACTTGTAATACCTCATGTACCTTTGAGAACCAGAGTTACCAGACATAATGTTCTTTTCAAATTTTAGAGTATTGTATAAATGTTTTTCAATTGTCATCATAAAAGTCTTCTTTAGACTTTTACCATACAATAATTAACTAAGTCATCATTGGAAGAGCATTGACTTTAGGATATAGGTCTAGAGGTGATTGAAAATTCAGAGACTATCTAGTTCAATCCTCTCCTAGGAGAGATAAGGAAACTGAGGCTTGTCTTGCCCAAGACCAAATAAGCAATAAGGGTCAGAGGTGGGATTAGATCCCAGGTGGTCTTTACTCAGAACCCTGCTTAGAAGGTCAAAGATCTAAGCCCAGCTCTGCTACTTATTAGATGCCTGACTGTGGGCAAAGCAATTCATCTCTCTGACTACAGTTTATCCATATTTAAAACAATAACAACTAATATTTGTGCAGCGCTTTAAGGAATTTACATGTTGTTTCACTTGGTCCTCACAACTCCACGAGGTCAGCACTAATATTATCCCCATTTTACAGAAGAAGAAACTGGGGCAGGGGCAGCTAGGTGGCACAGTGGATAGAGCATGGGCCCTGGTGTCAGGAGGACCTCAGTTCAAATCTGGCTTCAGACACTTGACACTTACTAGCTGTGTGACCCTGGGCAAGTCACTTAACCCCAATTGCCTCACCAAAAAAAAAAAAAAAAAAAAGAAAGAAACTGGGGCAAACAGAGGTTAAGTGACTTGCTCAGAGTCACAGAGCTAGTAAGTATTTGAGACAAGGTTCAAACTCAGGTCTTCCTGATTCTAAGTCCACATACCTGCCTATATCATCACCTATTGTACAAGCAGGGTGGACTAAATGGTAGGTAAGCATTCTCCTATCTGTAAATCTAATGAAAGGACATTCCCCCCCCCCCCCCACCAACCTGTTAAATAGTTTGCTTGAATATAATGGGATCTTTTTGTTGTTGTTATTGTTGTTAACAGAGGGCAGCATAGTGGGGGTAAAAGAGCCTTGAAGGGGGTACCAAGAGCACATGTTCTGGTTCCTCCTTGGCTATTTATTAACTGAATAACGTTGAAGTCACTTAATTTCTCACCCTCAATGCCATGATGACTTAATTCCAGTGCCTTCCCTCTATTAATTATTTCCTCTTTATCCTCCTTATAACTTTTATTTTATATATTTTTTTACTTATAATTTCCCCCATTAGATTGAAAGTTTCTTGAAGGTAGGCACTGTCTTTTAGCCTTTTTCTATCCCCAATGCTTACATGGTAGGTGTTTAATAAATGTTTTTTTAATTGATTGATTTATGGAATCCCCATAACACTATGACCAAAGATCTAGAATCGGAGAAGGCCTTGGAAGTTTCACCAAGTCTTCTCCATTCTGTCTAAACGCCTCAATTTATGGATAAGGAAATCAAGGTCAACAGAGTTGAAGTGACTTGCCCAAGGTCACTCAGATAGTAAGTAGCAAAACGCAGAAGCAAACATAGCTTCTATGTCTCCAAATCTAGTGGTTTTCAATTGGCCCAGGCTCCTCAGCTCAGCTCATCTGGCACCACCTACATGAGGCTCTGTCTGTCTTTCCCCCAGTTGTCAGTATTCTCCCCAATCCACCTCCTGCTCTCCCCAAAATACTTTTAAATATTTTACATTTAGTTACCTCCATATGTATTGCTTTCCTCTGATTAGAAAGTAAACTCCTTGAGAGCAAGGATTGCTTTTTAGTTTTGTCTTTGTACCCCTAGCACCTAAACACCATGCCTAGAGCATAGCAGGTGGTTAATCAATGCTGTTGAATTTCATTGCTTAGTGTAAAATGAGAATAAAACCTAGCATCACAGAGTTGTTGAGGATCATACGGAAAGAGTACAAAATGATTTGGGGGACAAACAAAGACTGTATACATAATGCCTATAAAACTAAGTGAAATCAGGACTAAAAGGTAACAGAATTTAGGTCAAATCTAGGACCAGGGCAGGTTCCAGATGACAGAAGGTTAAACCCTTACTTTTTCCCTTAATGTTAAAACATGGCAACCAGTATAAAGGACAATTAGATGTGCTGTCAACTCTCATCATGGTGTTTGATGGTTTTGATTAAATGTTGCAGTTGTTACTGATGTTGTTTTAATGGAAAGGTATTGTGGGATTGTTTATAGAAAAAAAAAGAACATATGCAAATATTTCTAAATGCCGTATAAAATACTACATACTCTGGAAACGTCTACCCTTCTGTTTGTGGTGCTAGTATCTAGACCTTCTGGTTTGGCCAATCCAAACAGTTGAACCAATGGCAGGCATATCTAGCCTTTGTCTCAATAGCTTGTAAGCCATTGTCAGTCATTTCAGCATTTATTATGTGACCACTATCAGCAGACTATGTGAGGTGCTGAGAAAGGCAAAAGCCAGTCCCTGGTCTCAAAGAGTTCCCGGTCTAATGGAGGAAACAACATGAGAACAACTATGTGCGGACAAACTATAGAAGGACCCACTGGGGATTATCAATAGAAAGAAGCCTTTAGCATTAGCAGGGATCAGGAAAAGCTTAGAGGGTGGGATTTTATTTGGGATGTGAAGGTAGCTGGGAGACACTGTGACATAGCCAGATGTGGTTTGGACAGAAAGCAAGGGGACTGTGTCTTCTTTTATCTTCATGAGGTTTCGCTTGGTGACTGCCTGTGCCCTTCAGGATACTTGTAGATTCTTCCTGGTGAGGAGTTAGCATAACTGACTTCCTTGTTACCTGCTTACTGAATGCCACATTGAGACAGGAAGGAGTGGGCTCTTGGGACCAAAATCTGCAGCTACCACAGGAAAGTAAAAAGGAAGCTTTCAAAGGCACAGTTTGGCTGAAAGCATAAAGCTGATGGTGAGTGTTTAACCTCCACAAGGAGCCCCAGACCTCTATGATATCATGAGGATGATGTGCACATCTTAGGGGAACACAGAAGAATGCCATTCTCACTTCCTCATCCTATGTGTTATGCATAGAATGTTATCTCCTTCAACAGAGTTGAAGTGACTTGCCCAAGGTCACTCAGATAGTAAGTAGCAAAACGCAGAAGCAAACATAGCTTCTATGTCTCCAAATCTAGTGGTTTTCAATTGGCCCAGGCTCCTCAGCTCAGCTCATCCTGGCCATGTGCCCCTGGGTAAATCCCATGATCTCTTAGTGCTGTAGGTAATTCTACAACAGTCACTTGTAGAGAAGTTGCTAACCTGCATTAGTAAAGTGACCTTCCTCCCTTGAAGTTCACCGTATGTAATCACAGGTCTCTTTGATCTCCCATATCATGTGGTTGATTCATATTGAGCTTACAGCCCATTATTACTCTAGGTCTTCTTCATATAAACTGCTATACATCCATCCATGTCACCCCTACCTTTTATAAACCTGTTGACCCTACCTTGTGCTTGTGAAGTTGATTTTTTAGACACAAGTGTAAGACTTTACATTAATCTCTGTTAAATCTTATTGGATTTAGTCCCATGCTCTTGCTTGCTGAGATTTTTTTTCACATTGCCTTCCAGTGTGTTAGACATGCATTGCAGCTTTTTGCATTGCAATGCATTGAAGTCACTCCAAATGTGAGAAGTATGTAATTAAAGCTTTTTTCCAAATCATGGATGGAAAGATAAATGATATCAGATCAAGCACAGATTCCATTCCATTAGAGATTTCCTTAAAGTTGACATTGAATTATTAATACCAACTCTCTGATTTCAGCTATGCATTCGGGACAAGGCAAACTATACCAACAGCAAGCACATTCTTTACCAGTTTAGTTGATCTGTTGAAAAGGAAACGCTGTTGGTCTGGGATGAGTTGCTCTTGATGAAGCCATGCTTGCTCTTTGTGATTGACTCTTCACCAATCATTTCTTTGTGAACACTAGATTTTTGCCAAGAATGAAAACAAACTTAAAGGCCCATATTTTGCAAATTCTATTCCTTTTTCTTCCAAGATAAAGACAATACTTGCCCTTCACCAGTCCTGTCTTAACTTTGTTTTCCCATGGTTTTTCAAATATCACTGACATTTGCTTATCCCCTCTGCTGATCATTTTTATGTCTGAGAATGGAGTTCTTCTGGTCCAAGTGTTATGAACTTCTCAAAGACCATGCGGCACTATCTTTTTTTTTTTCCTCCCAAATTATCTTGGGGATCAGATTCCTGAGTTTTTATGTAACTTTCACAAATTGATGATCACAACTCTGACATGGCCAATTACTTCACTCAAATCTGGGGGACTCTGAGTTGGGGAGAAAAGTGAGACATCACTTTTCATCACTTATGCCTCCTTCCAAATACCTAAAAGATATTGGGGATCCATTCTATAGTGGAAAAGATATTGGATTCAGAGTCAAAAGATGAGGTGCACTGATCTTGGAAATGCTACAATTTCTCTTGCCCTCATTTTGGGGCAGCTAGATGGCACAGTACAAAGAGTGCTAGGTCTGGAGTCAGGAAAACCTGTGTAATTCTGTCCAAGTCACTTAATTGCTCTTTTCCTCAGTTTCCTCCATTGTAAAATGGATATAATAACAGCATCCACATCCCAGAATTGTTGTGAGATAACAATTATAAAGCACTTAGCATAATGACTGGCACATAGTAAGTTCTATATAAATATTTCCTATTATTATCTATTAAATGGAAAGTTTGTACTAGATAATCTATTGAGTCTAAAGCCACTGATCTTATGTCAGTCAAAAATTATTATAACTAGAGTAAATTTCTAGCCTAGTTCTAGGGAGGAGCACAAGAATAGTGGTTCAGTTTCTCTTTCTCAGGATCAAGGGAGATGGATTATAACCTTGCCCCCATGTATTGCTGACAAATTCTTGCTAGGCTGAAGAAAATCAGCTGACCTCATTCATGCTAAGATATCTATACAAATATGATGTTTTGTGGGGAAGAGTGATAAGCCACTGAGCACAATTTGTCTGAGAAAGGCCCAGGAAGTTAGTGCTTAAAGTACTGGGGGCCACTTTTTTTCTTTTTATTATTCTAGTGAGACTGAGTCAAGGCTAATCAGATCTGATTTCAGATTGCCTTGAGCATTTGAAAATGGTTTTCTTGGCAGGGACATCCTGTAAGGGATCCTCCTCTTCTTTCTCTTCCCTGTTCTATGTCCACTTTCCTGGGTTTTCCCTTTCTCCTGAGTGCCACCCCCTCCTTTTCTCTTGGATTATTGTTTTTCTCCTCTGAGATGCACCTCCTCCCCACATTTCCTATCTGGCACATGGAGCCCTTAGTTGTGCTCATTTTAATTGTAACTCGACTCCACCAGATTTCAGCTGAGATCTAGCCATTAACCCTGAGGGCTTGGTACCCCTGGGCTTACTACTCCCCTAGTGACATTTAACCATCTGGTTACAGAAGTAGTGCTATGAGCCGGTCGCCTCAACTAAGTCTCTTCTTCCAGACACTTCAGTGTGGCACGCCTTCTTTAATGGGTTAATTAATTTTTTTCTCATACATGGGTTGTCTAATCTTCCTGCAACCCCTTAAAGTTTGGGGAGAAACAAGAATCTTTTCTCTACTGGAATAGGACAGTACAACTGTCATGTTAATTGTTAATTTGCTCTATGCGCATGTAACTACACACACACACACACACACACACACACACCACCTAGAGGTCAGTTTCAGCTGTGGGTATTGACCTTTGCCTCTGTCCCTTTGTAGCCCTCCCCACCCCTGTTCAAAAACCTTCCATTTAAAGCCGGAAGGGGCACCAGAGGCCACCTAACCCAATCCCTCCACTGGATAAAAGAGAAAAGTGAAGTCCAGAGGATTGTGGTTGTGTGTTGGTAGCCCAGAACTTTCAGGGCTTGGTTAGAAAAGAGGGTCATCTTTCTTTGATGATGAGTAACCTTATATTTTGTCTAAAGAGAGTAAACAGTTTCCTCCTTTTCCACTTTGTGTCTGTCCAGGGCTTTTCTGTGGCTATTTCCCCAAATAAACTTCTCAGACCTGGAATTACTAGCTTATGGAACTTTACAGGCCGTCTTTTCAACCCCCTCATTTAAACTAAGGAAAAGAAAGTCCAGAGAAGGGCAGGTACTCACCTGATATCAAGCAGCGGGTAAGCACAGTGTCTGGGAAGTGTGCAATACATCGCTTGATAGATGGCTACTCTTAGCCGACCCTGGCAGAGTATGTGTATTGCACAGGGTTTGGTCCTGAGATTCACAGGTAAGACAAAGACTCCACAGTGGCTCAGATTTATAAAGCACTTTTTAAAGATGTCTGTGACAAGTTTGTTAGATAGGTGATGGACCACCAGCATTTTAATGACGAGGAAGTTCAGAGAGTGAAGAGACTTGCCCAGGGTCACACAGCAAGTAAGTGTCTGAGGCCAGATTTAAACTCAGGTCTTCCTGATTCCAGGCTCAATGAGCTTTCCTGTTTTCACTTCTGGAATCAGTATTCCTCCACCCCCTGCCAATTACTTTGTGTTTATTGTATGTATACTAGTATTTACTTCTCTCAGTCCTGTTGTTTCTCCTTTGTAGAATGTAAGTTCCTGGAGGGCAGGGACTGTGGTATTTTAATCAACTCTTCAGGTGCCTGTAACAAAGTAGCCACTTAGACACAATAGATGGGGCAGAACTATAGCAGACAATGGGGAAGCTGGGCCCTGACCCAAGTGAACCTGGGCTTTGTGTTCTTTTTTTTTTTTTTTTTTGCTGGGCAATGGGGGTTAAGTGACTTGCCTAGGGTCACACAGCTAGTGGGTGTCAAGTGTCTGAGGCCAGATTTGAACTCAGGTCTTCCTGAATTCAGGGCCGGTGCTTTACCCACTGTGCCACCTAGCTGCCCCCCTTTTTTTGGGGGGGGGCTTTGTGTTCTAAATGATCTGAGATTGATCTCCTTTTCTGCTCAAACCCAATAAAAAGTCAGAGGGATGGATGATGAGATGCCTTACATCCAGAATTGGTCATAATTTTAGAAATACATATCAACAAGTCACAGAAACAAAGCAAAGTATGGGGGCTCTGGTCTTTGAGGCCCATGAGAATCACAGACTCAAAGTTGGAAAGGACTTCAGAAATTCTGTGGTCTCCTCTAAACCTGACTAAGAATCCCCTCTCCCATTGCCCCTCATTAGATCGAAGACTTCTGGAAAGGGGAAATCCACCATCTCTTGAGGATGCTCATTACATTTGGTTGTGAAGATCCACCTCCCGCCATGTTCATCTGAAGTCTTCCTTTCTGCATTGCTTTGTTCTTGATTTATGTGTGTTTTTAAGTTTTTTTTTTAAATCTGTGAGAATCAATAGATAAATCTACACCTTATTCTGTCTGGTACATGCCTTGCATGTTATTCAATAACTGTGTCCCAGAATTACAGCTGGAAAGGGCCATGGAGACTGCCTGATACAATCCATACTTAACTAAGAATCTTCTCTTCGATATACTGGAGAAGTGGTGATCCAGTCCTCACTAGAACACTGAAAGTGTGGGAAAACCCGCTAGCTCTTATTCCCCAGGAACTTTTCCCCTTCATGTACTGGTTGACTGAACTTTGTCTTTTTCTAGCTTCTATCACTGGCTCCTAGTTCTGCCCCCTGGGGCCCAAGCAAAACAAATCTGGGCACCCTTCCAACTAACAGCCCTACAAATACTGAAAACAGGTATCATGTGTCCCCTAAGCCTTCTTTCCTTAAAGCTGAACATCCCCATCTCCTTCATCCAATCCTCAGGTGTTTATTATCCTCAATTTCTTGTCTGAAGTTCACGAAGACCATTCTCAGTTGTATAAGATAAGTGAATGTTGTGAGACCCCAGAACTCTTCAGCCTGTTATTAGTAATTATCTTCCTGAACCTTCTCATTCTGTGACTTTGCTGTTTGTAATGAGCCATTAGGAAGGTCTCTTTGTTCACCCAGGTGTTTGCTAATCCCTGGCTGTCCAAGAAGGGATTATTTTGGTTGAGCCATTGATCCAGTTGTGTATTCACTTTCCCAAGATTATCTCTAGGTACCCTTACAGAATAGCACCATTATTTAGAATCATTCGGGTTCGCATAATGAGCCTAGAATGTACTTTCAATAAACTTTTCAATCTAGTAACTTTTCAGGTTGCCCGAGAATTATATTTATTAGTAGTGATCTCATTAGTGGTTCATAATTTTAATTTGTGGCAAAAGGCATAAAACTTTATCTAATCACCCTCTTTCTCATTGATCTCTGTCCCTGTTTCTCTTTCTTTCTCTCCCTCTCTGTCTCTCTTTCCCTCCCTCCTTCCTTCTCTCTCTCCCTCTCTGTGGCATGTGTGTTGTTGTTGTTCAGATATTTCATTGTCTATTTTTGGTTTTCTTGGCAAAATTACTAGAGTGGTTTGTCATTTCTTTTTCCGGCTCATTTGGGAGATGAGGAAACTGAGGCAAACAGGATTAAGTGATTTGCTTAGGATCACACAGATAGTAAATGTCTGAGGCCTGATTTGAACTGCTGAAGATGAGCCTTGCTGACTTCAGGCCTAGCACTCTACCCATTGCACTGCCTGGCTGCTAAACACACACATACACACACAAATACCTGGCATTCTATCCACTATAGTACCTAGCTGCCCTGAAGCCAGATATCTATATTTCTATATATCTGAGATACAGATACAGAGACAGAGACAGAGACACACAGAGCGAGAGACAGAAACAGAGTGAGTTAGAAATACCTGAGTTCAAATCCAGCCTCAGATATTAGTTTACTCATTTGTAACATGAGCTGGAGAAGGAAATATAGCAAACCACTCCACCTTTGCAAAAAAAAAACAAAAACAAACAAACAAACCCAAAAACAAAAACCCCAAATGGGGTCATGAAGAGTTAGCTATCAATGAAAAATGACTCACTAAAATTCTGTCTTTGTCTCTATCTCTCTCTCCATAACTATATGTCTATATGTATGTGCATAGCTTTGTAGATATGCATGTGCCTACTTACATATGTACATATATACACATATATACCTGCACACATATATGTTTAATAGCATATGAGAGCTGGGGTCAGAGTATAAGAGTTCCATCATTTCCAAGGACTGAGTGGGAAAAGGAAACTTAGAAGGTGCAGTCAAATAATACCTGAAAAAGGATCCCTTCTACAAAATGAAATCCAATTCATTTCAGCAAGCATCACTTCTTGTAGCTCCTGTTCTTCAGGCGCTGTGCTTGGCCCTGGGAATTCAAAGACAATAATGAAACAGCCCCTGCCCACAAGGAGCTTCCACACTACTCTGAGGAAACAACATATATACTGAAACAACAGATATGCATAAATACAAAATAGTTACACAGTAAATAGAATGTAATTTCAGGAAACGAGGAGGGCACTTAGGATTGTTGGGGCAGAAGGAAGAAGTGGCACCTAAACACTAGACCAAAGTAGATGGATGGTGTTCTAGAAAACATAGATGAGTGCACTCCAGGCATGAGAGATAGCTTGTGCAAAAGCTTAGAGGTGGCAGATGGTCTGGTTTGGTTAGGGTCAGTGTGAAGGCAGAGGGATCGTGTGTGTGTGTGTGTGTGTGTGTGTGTGTGTGTGTGTGTATGCAAGTGCGTGTGTGTGCACAGTTATATGAAATCAGTCTAGAGAAAAGGGTAGGTTGGAGTGACATCATGATGGACTTTATTATCTTTTTTTGTGAGGCAATTGGGGTTAAGTGACTTGCTCAGGGTCACACAACTAGTAAGTGTTAAGTGTCTGAGACTGGATTTGAACTCAGGTCCTGACTCCAGAGCCGGTGCTCTATCCACTGTGCCACCTAGCTGCCCCCCATGATGGACTTTAAATGCCAAACAAGGAAGTTTGAATTTTATCTCAGAGGCCATAGGGAGCCTATAGGAGTCCTTGAGTAGGAGTCCTTAAGAGATCCCTCACTTTGACTCTTCATTATAGCCATGGAGCAGAAAGGGCTCAGATTGCCCTCTTCCCATAGGTGAGGAAGCCTCAGTGTATTGCTAGGAAGGGGTAGGGGAGTTAAAGAGAAAACACTTAGAGATGTATGAAAGGGGAGGGGGGAGAGTAATGAGCACTGAGGTTGGATTTTACATATATGATGCCCTTGAACTAGCTTTTTCCCATTGCTGGAATATGCTCCCTCCTCCCTGCCTCCTCAGCTCCCTTTAACACTCAACTGAAGCATCTCCTTCTACATGGATCCATTCCTGATCTCCCCAGCCACCAGTGCCTTCCCTTACAGAGTAATGCTCAATTCAGGGGCTGTTTCATTTTTGTCTTTGTATTCCCAGCATAGTGCCTGGCATACAGGGGCCACTTAATAGATGCTTTAATTGATACACAGAGTACCTTCTTATTGAAAGGATGATATAGGTAATAAGGAAACACAAAAATTGACAGATATGCTTAGCACAAATCATCCCGGTAACTAAAGAAATCACCCCAGCTATTTATCTATTTAGACATTTCAGATGCATCAATGAAATCCAAAGCTATTGGGGTGAAGTTTGGAGCCAACTAGTTGAAAGGCTTAGTTTAGGGGAACACTGGCACAGGTAAATTGAGGTGGACCTGAACAGAATCGAATAAATGGAACAGGTGGTGGTGGTGGTGATGATGGTGATGGTGATGGTGGTGGTGGTGGTGGTGGTGGTGGTGGTGGTGGTGATGGTGGTGGTGGTGGTGGTGGTGGTGGTGATGGTGGTGGTGGTGGTGGTGGTGATGGTGGTGGTGGTGGTGGTGGTGGTGGTGATGATGGTGGTGGTGATGATGATGGTGATGATGGTGATGATGGTGGTGGTGGTGGTAGTGATGATGGTGGTGGTGGTAGTGATGATGGTGGTGGCGATAGTGGTAGTGGTGGCAGCAGCAGCAGCGATGTTGATAATGTTGTGATGAAAATGGTGATATCCAGCAGGTATATAGTACTTTAAGGTTTGCAAAGAGCTTTGCAAATAGTCACTCATTTTGTCCATTGCTAGAGAGTGAGAGAATGGAATATGGAAAAGAGGAATTGCAAGGACAGAACAGTTGCTTATGGGGAGGTGTAGTGTTCTGTTTTTTAGAAGATTAGGTTTAACTTTGATAGAAGACTGGATCTCATTTTCCATACATGAGGTAGATTCCAATTTAGAGTAAGGAACTTGATCATTTGTCTATGCATTTTCCAATATGCAAAGATTAGGTAAAATATCAAGGTAGACACACATCTACCTATATTGAAGCTGACTTGGGTTATGAGGGATTTTGCACTAAAAATCCAAGGAGGATACAAGAGGTGTTTTAGGATCAAAGCCCAATAATTAAAGAGCAATGACTGGAAATGCACAATTCATTGAGAAAGTTGTGAGTAAGTAAAAGTGTCACCAGAGACGAGGCTTATGGTCACACAACATATCATTCTTGTATATGCTTTATGAGCAGCCACATAAATCATGAGGTATGAGTAAAACCTCCCACAAATGTTACATTGATCCAGTTTCTCACAGGTGTGGAACACATCTCTCTGGCATCTGAGAAAAAAAAAAAACGCAAACCTTTTACCCTGGACTTATTCCTCAGCGGGGGATTTTCTTATGACCATTGGGCTCTATTTGCAACATGAAGCTTTTGTCACACTTATAGTCATGTGTGCTTTCTGATGCCTATAGATGTGAATATTTGAAGGTATTCTCCCACACTGATCACAAGTTTGGGATTTTTCTCCTCAGTGGAGTCTTTTATGAATGCTAAGGTTTGTACTCTGAATGAACCCTTTGTCAAATTCATTGATTTATGGGGTTTCTCCCCTGCTTGGACTCTCTGATTAACATTGAAGTTTGTTTTCTGAACAAATTCTTTGCCACACTGCTCATGTTTGTAAGATCTCTCTTGTGTGCACTCACTTATGAACGTAGAGACTAACTCTGTGAAGGAAACTTTTGCTACATTCATCACCTTTATGGGATTTCTCCCCTGTGTGGATTCTCTTGTATCTATAAAATATTTGGATTCTCTTCCCACACTGGTCACATACAGTTTTCTCTTTTTCCCCTACATGGGTCCTCTGATGAAGAGGGAGTTAGTTCTGTGAATGGAGACATTGCTACATTCATCCTATGTATCCCAGTAGGGACCTCTGATGTCTATAAACATGTGATCACCACCTGAATCCTCTCCCACATTTGATCACATTTATACAGTTGCTATGCTCTGGGGACTCTGATAATCATTGAAGCTTAATCTCTGAGTCAAACGTCTCCCACAGTGATTGCATATACAATTCCACTCTCCAGAGTGAATTTTTGTTGGGTCAGTATATATTGGTCTCTGCACAAATCCTGTGCCATACTCCTCATAATTTTAAGACTTCTCTGTATCAATACTTTATATCTATAAGCATTTGAGAAATATTTGAATCAACTTCAACACTCATTGTAATGAGAGTTTCTAATGAGGCGGTATCTCTCAACAAACCCTTTGCCACATTCTTCACATGTGTAGGGTTTCTCCCCTCTGTGCACTCTATGGAGCTTTAAATGTTCTCAAAGGAAAAAGAAATTCTCACAGAAGGGACATTTATAGTGGCTTTTTCCAAATCAGTGTTATGTTATAGACACTATATCCATAGGATTTTGCTTCTATGGGCACTCTCTGTTCATTATTTTAGCAAGTTTCCTTACCTTCAGATACCTGAGATATTGACAAAGCAGTCCTGGGAGTTTTCCTAAAGTTCTTTTCACAGATGTGTTACTTATGAGCATTAATTTTGCCTCCAAAATTTCCTTACTTACAAATTGATTTTTTTTGGTTTTAAAATAAAAGTATTTTATTATTTTCCAGTTACATGATTTTTGCTTCTCTAGCAAAGATACTTTTCCTCTGATTTCCTGATCTTACAAAGGTTGAAACACTTTATAAAAATAATCTTTTATTTTTTCCAGTTACAACTAAAGCAATTTTAGTATTGTTTTTTTTAATTTGAGTTCTGAATTTTTTCCCTCCTGTCCACCCTACTCATTGAGAAGGCAAGCAATTTAATACAGGTTATATGTGTGCAGTCATGCAAAACATATTTACATATGTTGTGAAAGAAAACATAGACAAAAAAAGAAACCAAGAAAAATAAAAAAAATTAAAACCTATATTTCAATCTGCACAGTAACAGCAACATTGTATGATGAGCTACTAAGAATGATTTTGTTATTCCCAATAATACAATGATCTAAGACAATTCTGAAGGACTCATGATGAAAAATTCTATCCACCTCCAGAGAAAGAGATGATGGAGTCTTGAGTGCAGATTGAAATATATGTTTTAATTTTTTTTAATTTTTTTTGGTTTCTTGGTTCCTCTCTCCTCCTCCTCCTCCTCATTCTTCTTCTTCTTCTTCTCAATTAGGGTTAAGTGACTTGCCCAGGGTCACATAGCTAGTGTCAAGGGTCTGAGGACAGATTTGAACTCAGTTCCTCCTGAATCCAGGGCTGGTGCTCTATCCACTGTGCCACCTAGCTGCCCCTCCTTTTTCTTTTTTATCTTCTTAGAATACCCACCTGGAAGTGCTCCTGCTGGGTCAAAATGTATGCACAATTCTATGCCCTTTGGCAATAGTTCCAAATCTTTCTCTACAATGGTTGGATCAATTCTTAACTCCACCAACAGTTCATTAGTGTCCCAATTTTTCTACATCCTCTACAACATAGGTAATTTTCCTTTTCTGTCATATTAGTCAATCTGATAGGTGTGAAATGGTACCTCAGAGTAGTGATTTACAACATTTATACACAAAACTGCCTGTTCTTAAATTTGATCATTTATCAATTAGGGAATGACTTATATTCTTATAAATTTGACTCAGTCCTCATCCTTTATGTCTAAATCATGTAACCAATTTGGCCTTATTTTTGGTGTGTGGTGTGAGAGGTTGGTCTGCAGCTAGTTTCTGTAAATTTTTTTTTTTCCAATTTTCCCAGAGATTTTTGTCAAGAGGTGATTTTTGTACCCAAACCTTGGATTTGGGGGCTTTATCAAACACTAGATTACTAGGGTTATTTATTCCTATCTATGTATTGTGTACCATTGCCCTGATCCACCACTCTGTTTCTCAACCAGTAACAGATTGTTTTAATGATTACTACTTTGTGATGCAGTTAGAGATCACAGCTAGGCCACCTTCCTTCACATTTTTTTCCCTCATTAATTCCCTTGATATTTTTGACCCTTTGTTTTTTCAGGTGAATTTTATTATAATTTTTTCTATCTCTATAAAATAATTTTGGTGGTTTGATTTGTATGAGTAAGTAAATTAATTTAGGTAGAATTGTCATTTTTGTTATATTAGCTTGGCCTATCTATAAGTAATTAATATTTTTCCAATTGTTTAGATCTAAGTTTATTTGTGTGCAAAGTGTCTCATAATTGTGTTCTTAGCTTTGTCTTGACAGGTAGACTCCCAAGTATTTTATATTGTTTACAGTTGTTTTAAATGGAATTTCTTTTGCTATCTCTTGTTGTGGAACTTTGTTAATAATATATAGAAATACTGATGATTTATGTGGGTTTATTTTATATCCTAAAGCTGCTAAAGATGTTAATTGTCTTCACTACTTATTAAGTATACCATCATATCTTCTGCAAAGAGTAATAATTTTGTTTCCTCATTGCCTGTTCTATTTCTTTAAATTTCTTTTTCTTCTGGTAGTGCTCTTGCTAGCATTTTTAGTGCAATATTGAATAATAGTGCTGGTAATGGGAACGCTTGTTTCACCTCTGATCTTATTTGAAAGGCTTCTAGAATATGTCCATTACATCTAAAGCTTGCTGAGTGTTTTAGAAAGATACTACCTACCATTATTAGGAAGACTCCATTTATTCTTATGCTTTCTAGTGTTTTTAAAATGAATGTGTTGTATTTTGTCAAAAGCTTTTTCTGTATCTATTGAGATAATCATATGATTTTTATTGGGTTTGTTATTGATATGGTCAATTATATTTATAGTTTTCCTAATATTGAACCAGTCCTGCATTCTTGATATAAATTCCACCTGGTCATAGTTTATGATCTTTCTGATGTGTTCATCTCTTTGATGGTATTTAATTTTTTTCATCATTATTCATTAAGGAATTGGTCTATGGTTTTCTTTATCTGTTTTAGCTCTTCTTGGATTAGTATTGGGACCATATTTTTGTCACAAAAGGAATTTGGTAGAACTCCTTCATTGCCTTTTTTTCCAAATAGTTTATATAGTAGGGGAATTAATTGTTCTCTAAATGTTTGGTAGAATTGACTTGTGAAACTATCAGCTTCTGGGGATATTTTCTTAGGGATCTCATTGATGGCTTGTTCAATTTCTTTTTCTCCGATAGAGTTATTTAAGTATCCTATTTCCTCTTCTGTTAATCTGATCTATCTATCTATCTATCTATCTATCTATCTATCTATCTATCTATCTATCTATCTATCTATCCATCCATATATATATTTGCAAATATTCACCTATTTCATTTAGATTTTTGGATTTATTGGCATATAATTGGGCAAAATAGCTTCTAATAATTGCTTGAATTTCATGTTTTTTGGAAGTGGATTCACCCTTTTCATTTTTGATACTGGTATTCTTTCTTTTTTAAAAAAATCAAATTAATCAGTCATTTGTCTGCTATTTCCCCCCAAAACAGCTTCCAGTTTTATTTATTATTTTAATGGGTTTTTAAACTTTCAGTTTCATTAATCTCTCCTTTGATTTTTAATTTGATACTTAATTAGGGATGTTTAATTTCTTCTTTTTCTAGTATTTTTTAGTTACATGCCTAAGTTATTGATCTGTTCTTTCTCTATATTGTTGATGTAAGCATTTAGAGATATAAATTTTCCCTTAAGTACTGCTTTCACTTCATCCCATAAATTTTGGTATGTTGTCTCATTGTTGTAATTATCCTTAATGAAATTATTGATTGTTTCTTTGATTTGTTCTTTGACCTACTCATTCTTTAGGATATTATTATTTAGTTTCCAATTAATTTTTATTCTATGTTTCCATAGTCTTAATTGAATATAATTTTTATTGCATTATGATCTGAAAATAATGCATTTAATATTTCAGATTTTCTGCATTTTGTTGTGAGGTTTTTATTCCTTAATATGTGTTCAATTTTTTTGTAGGTGCCACGTACAACTAATAAAAAGACACATTCTTTTCTTTCCTCCATTCTTTCTTACTTCCATGTAAGTTAGCATAAGATAGATTTCTACATTGGACTGATTACTTATGTTATTGAAACAATTTTGATGTGAGTGAGGATTGTGTTGTCTGCCACCCCCCCGTTTTCCCCTCTACTTATAAAAATCTTTTGTGCCTCTTTTATGTGAGATAATTTGCCCCATTCTACCTCTCGCTTCCCCCTTCTTCCAATGCGTCCCTCTTTCTCACCCCTTACTTTTTTATATCATTCTATCATGGTTAACTCATACCTATGATCTGTTTATTTTACTCCTTACTGACCTAATAATGATAAAGTTCTTAGGAATTACAGGTATCATCTTCCCATGTAAGATTGTAAATAGTTTAACCGTATTGCATATCATATAATTTCTCTTTCCTGTTTACCCTTTTATGCTTTTCTTGAGTCTTGTATTTGAAGTCAAATTTTCTATTCAACTTTGATCTTTTCATCATAAATGCTTGAATGTCCTCTATTTCATTAAATGCATATTCCCCCTCCCCCCAAAAGAATTATAGTTACTTTTGCTGGGTAGGTGTCTCTTGGTTGTAATCATAGTTCATTTTCACTCCAGAATATAATATTCTAAGGCCTCTAGTCTTTTAACCTAGAAACTGCTAAATCTTGTGTTATCCTGACTATGACTCCTTGATGCTTGAATTGTCTTTTTCTGGCTGCTTATAGTATCTCCTCCTTGACCTGGGAGCTCTGATATATAATATATATATATGATTTAATATTAATATGATATATATTATTATATAATATATAAATTATTATGTTACATAATTATGTTACATTCTCTGTCTCTGTCTATACTATTCCTGGCAATTGTATTTTGGGCATCTCTTTCAGAAGGTGATTGGAGTTTTTTCACTTTCTATTTTACCTTCTGGGTCTAAGCTACCAGGGCAGTCTTCCTTGATAATTTCTTGAAAGATGATGTCTAGGCTCTCTTTTTGATCATGGCTTTCAGGTAGCCTTATAATTCTTAAATTATCTCTTCTGGATCTATATTTCCAGGTCAGTTGTTTTTCCATAGATTTATTTCACATTTTCTTCTATTTTTCACTTTTTATTTTATTTTATTGTTTCTTGATGTCTTATAAATTCATTAGCTTCCACTTGTCCAATTCAATTTTTTAGGAACTTTTTTCTTCAGCAAATTTTTATATATCTTTTTCTATTTGGCTAATTCAGCTTTTTTAAGGGGTTTTCTCTTCAGTAGATTTTTGTGCCTCTTTTGTAATTTGACCTATTCTGTTTTTCAAACTTATTTTCTTTGCTAATTTTGTACCCCCTTTACAAGCTGTTGACATTTTTTACATCACTCTCATTTCTTTCCCCAAATTTCTCTCTACTTCCCTTATTTGATTTTTAAAATCTTTTTAAAGTACTTCCAGGAGTTATTTGGTTCTGAGACTTATTCAGTTTTTTATTTGAGATTTTTTATTTAGTTGCTTTGATTTTGTCATCTTCTAAGTTTGTGTTTTGATCTTCCCTATTACCACAGTAACTTTCTATGATCATGTCCTTTATTTTCCTGTTACCTCATTTTTCCCGTCTCTTACTTGATTTTCAACATTTAATTCTTACAAGGTGGTGTGATCTAAGGAGACAAATGTTCACTGATCTCCTGGCCTGTGCTCTCATCTGTGAATGACCACAAGCTCTTTTTTCTAACCTGAACTGTGACCAGGGTCCTCGCTCTTGCTAGTGCATCTCCTCACCCTAGGATTGAGACTCAGAATTATATATGGGCAATGCAACAGACTCCTGTTCCCATTGCCAGTGAAGGCTCCCCTTTAATCACCTTCTGATTAAATGCTAGACCCTCTTACTATCTGTGGCTGACAGCTCCAGAAACTGCTGCTGTCAATCCTAAGGCCTGCTAATAGCTTGCTGGCATGACCTTTGCTGGACTGCATTTCACTCTCACCCCAGTGAGACAGGCCTTTCTTGCGGATCTTTTAAGTTGTCTTGGACTGGAAAATTATTTCATCCTTTTCCTTTGTTGGTTCTGCCACTACAGAATTTGTTTTGAGGTTTTATTTTAAAGTTGTTTGGAGGAGAATTTGGAAGAGTGCAGGTGAGTCCTTGCCTTTACTGTACCATGTTGGCTCTGTCTCCAAGGTATAACCTCATATACTTGACACTTATTAGCTGTGTGACCTTAGGCAAGTCACTTAACCCTCATTGCCCCGCAAAACAAAAACAAAAACAAACAAAAAAAGGAATAGCAAGGTGTCCATAATAGATCTGCAGTTTCATAAGCAATGATCATTTTTAACATTAAACTATATTATGTAAATTCTTATTTTATTCCATAAATTAAAAATAAACTAAATATATTTTTAAATGACAAAATACTTCTGTGTATTTAAGGCAAACCATTCACCATTGCAGTAATATGAGTCTATGCTCCAACCACTGATGCTGAAGAGGCCAAAGGTGATCAGTTCTATGACAGTGTTAGGGAAAAAACAAACATGAACTTGGACAGATTTCAAGAGATAGTGGAGAATAGAAGAGGCTGTTATATTAGGGTCCAAGGGGTCAGAAAAAGTTTGACATGACTGAATGACTAAATAACAACAATATCTCATTTCATTATTCTATTTATTTATTTATTTCATTTGTTCTTTATTCTATCATATTTTATATGATAGAATTTGGAAAAGGTAAAAGATCTAAAATATAAAGGAAAATGATGAAAAGAAATAAAGATGAAGAGGGAATAACTTCCATACTTCAGACTATTTTATAAATCTAAGGCACTACCTTAGATTTCAATTATTTTTTTTCTTTTTTTTTTTAAACTTTTTATTTCCCATTTAAAAATCAGAAAGAATGGTTTAGCTGGGACCAGTTTTTTCTATCTCTTTCTAGGAATTGAGTAAGGAGTTCAAAATCTGCCAAACATTCCCTGGGTGAGCTGGAGCTTCAGAATAGGTGCAAGTCTCCAAGGTACCTGGCCCCCAAGACTAGCAAGCAGGAAAGGAGGCTGTGCCTCTAGGCTGTTGCTTTCCATGACAGAATGGATCTCAGGATTTAGCAGGTGCAAGAAGCTTCAGTGGGGTAGAGGGAGGTCCCTAGGAAAGGCTTGCTAGGAAAGGTTGGGCTCCAAGTTAACCAAAGCTTACTTCCCAGGAACCAAGATGAAGTGGTCTGAGGGGAAAGAATGTCTGGGGTGGGGTCAAGAAACTGGATAGTTCCTCCAGAAGAATCCCGTGTCCCCAAGGTCAATCAGGCTCACACTCACCTGCTAAAGAAGCTCCCAGAAAGCGGGATCCCATAGGGAAACTTTTACTGACTTCTCCTGTCAGGTGCAAAAACTTGTCCTCCTTTTCCTAACAAAGGTCCTCAAAGACTAACTTCTTTTTTTTTTTTTTTTTTTTTTTTTTTTAGTGAGGCAATTGGGGTTAAGTGACTTGCCCAGGGTCACACAGCTAGTAAGTGTTAAGTGTCTGAGGCCGGATTTGAACTCAGGTATTCCTGACTCCAGGGCCGGTGCTCTATCCACTGTGCCACCTAGCTGCCCCAAAGACTAACTTCTAAATAAACACTGTCTCGGGGAAGTCTGGGAGTAAGAACCTGGGCCTCATTAGAGGTTTCTGGGCACACTTAGGAAAAGATCCATCCACTAGTTACCTTATATAGTTTCAATTAATGTCTTTTTAACATTTTATTTTTCCCTAATTACATGTAAAAACAATTTTAACATGCATTTTTAAAACTTTGTGTTCCAAATTCTCTCCCTTCCTCTTTTATCATCCCTCCCTTTGAAAAAGCAAGCAATTGAATATGTTAAACATGTGGAGTCATGCAAAACATTTCCGTATTAGTCATGTTATGAAAGAAAACAGACCAAAAAACTGCAATAAAAATAAAGCAAAAAAAAATATGCTTCAATCTGTATTCAGGCACCATCAGTTCTTTCTTTGGGGATGGATAATGTTTTTCATCTTAAGTCCTTCAGTTGTCTTGGAACATTGTATTGCTGAAAACAGCTAAGTCATTCACAGCTGATCATCTTACAGCATCGCTGTTACTTTATACACAGTACATTTCACTTTGTATCAGCTCCTGTAAGTCTTTCAGGTTTTTCTGAGAGTATCCTGCTCATCTTTTCTTATAACATAACAATATTCCGTCATAATCACTTGCCACAATTTATTCAGCCATTCCCCATTTGATGGGCATCCTCTCAATTTCCAATTCTTTGCTACCAGAAGAGAGCTGCTATACATTCCATCATGTCTTTAGAAGCATTTGAGCATTGTGGATTGAGAGCCACCTTTTTTCTGAGGCATACTTGAGTCCAAAGATTGCCTGTGACTGTGTGCACAAGTCATTTATCCTTTCTGTGCCTCCAATAATTCTCTTAGACTCTATGTGTGAGAAGATTTGGAGATTAATGCCTCAAGTGACAAGCATTCCATCCCAACTTTTGACCTGGATTTGCAAGTAGGAGAATGGGGTGTGGGAATTAAATCAATAGGGAAATATTCCCTGTTTCCTATAACCTAGAATCTAAGACTTGAGGCAACATGGAGATATACAGATATTAAAAACTGAGGTGATCTTAACTGTCTTTTCCATTAAAAAGAAACACAGATGTAAATTAATAAAAAAAAAAATCAATGACTTAGTTGAAGACTTGCCTGACATGCTAATTTATTGGGCAGTTGATACACAGCCTGGGGCAATGGCTTACAACTCATATAGCAATGACTGATTCTCAAAAGACCAACAAGCTAAAAGATTCCACATAATGGAGATTAATAATCCTTAACAACACTACCAAAAGTTATTTGTACTTTTAATGCTACGTCAACTAAATTACCCAGGGAATACTTTACAGAACGTGATAAAAAAATAACAAAATTTATTTGGAAAAGGTAAAAGATCTAAAATATAAAGGAAAATGATGAAAAGAAATAAAGATGAAGAGGGAATAACTTCCATACTTCAGACTATTTTATAAAATAACAGTTATCAAAACCATCTTGCATTGGTTAAAGGAAAGAGAGATAGATCAATGGAATGAACAGACTAGACAGGTGAGATATAGGAAGAATAGAACTCAATAACCTGATGTCCAATCTGGGGGGAAATGTAAATTACCTAGGAAAAAGTTCCCTATTTGATAAAAAAAAAATCATGGAAAAACTGAAAAGTGGTTTGGCAGAAATTAGGCTTAGACCCAATATCTTACACTACACAATGATCCTAACTTGATCCTATTGATCTTAACATGAATGACCATACTTTTAAAAACTGGAAGCAAAATAGATGATATACTAGTCACAGCCATGTGTAGAAGATATGATATGATCTTGGGGCAGCTAGGTGGTATAGTGGATAGAGCACCGGCCCTGGATTCAGGAGTACCTGAGTTCAAAGCTGGCCTCAGACACTTAATACTTACCAGCTGTGTGACCCTGGGCAAGTCACTTAACCCCAATTGCCCCACCAAGGAAAAAAAAAGAAGAAGAAAGGATCTTAACCAAATGAGACAAAAGCAATTACAAAAGAAAAAGAATAGATAACTTTGATTACTTGAAATTGCAAAGCTTTTACACAAACATCATTAATGCATCTAGAATAAGAAGGGAAGCAATTAAAAGGGGGGAAACCTTTTCATCAAATTCTTCTTATAAAAATTTGGTATCTGAGATAAATAAACATTTAATAAATATTTATAAAACTATTGGCTATTCCCCAAAAAAGATTAATGGCCAAAAGATATGAACAAATAGTTCTCAATAGAACTGCAAAGTATTCAGAACAAAATTAAAAATGTTCCAAATCACTAATGATAAGAGAAATACAAATCAAAACAACCCCAAGGTTTCATCTGAAACCCAGAAAATTCACAAAAATAACAAAAAATTGCAGCAGTTAATATTGGAGGGAAAAATATAGGGATTGTTGGTAGGGCTCTGAAATAGTACAACCATTTTGCAAAGCAATTTGGAATAATGCAAATAAAATTATGAAGCTGTAATCCAGAGACTCCATTATTGGGTTTATACTCCAAGGAGTATATATCAATTTGAAAGAAAAAAGTCCCCTTATTCTCCAAAATATTTATAGGAGCACTTTTTTTGTGATAGCTAATAATTGGAAACACAGTAGATGCTCATCTGCGTAATGGCTAAACAAATTGTGGTATGTTAATATAAAGGAATATTACTGGGCTATAAGAAGTGAAATGTATAATGAAAATAGAAAAGCATGGAAAGATATGTATGAACTGATGCAGAGTGAAGCAATCTCAGCCATGAAAACAATATATACAATGCCTATAACAATGTAAAGAGAAAGAACAATGACACACCAAAAAAAAAATTAAAGAGAAATGTAACAAAATCATAAAGAACAAAGAAGACTTGAATGAAGATAAATGAGAAGACACCCCCAACCTACCCCCTTGTGGAGGTAGGTATTCCATATCACATGTTTTTGGATTTTAGTATATCAATTAGTTGTGCTGACTTTTTTCCCACTCTACTTTGTCATATAGGGTGGCTCTCTGAGAGGGAAAGGAGGAGAGATATGTGGGATAACTACAATTATGTAAAAAATAGAAAATATCATTAAAATTTATTAAAATACTTGGATAATCACATTTCCATGGAATTGTTTTGCTTTCATATCTTATGCTTTTCTTTTAAGATTTTAAAAACATGACCCTGACTTCATTTCTCAAATATATAGAGAATTGAATCAAATTTATTAGAATACAAGTCATTCCCTAATTTGGAAATGTTCAAAGGATATGAACAAGCAGTTTTCAGATGAAGAAATTAAAACTACATATAGTCATATGAAAAAAATGTTCTCAGTCACTATTTATTAGAGAAATGCAAAAAGAACTCTGAGATACTACCTATCAGATTGATAAAGAAGGAAAATGATAAATATTGGAGAAGATATGGGAAAAGTGGAACAATAATGTACTGTTGGTGAAGTTGTGAACTGACCCAACCATTCCATAGAACAATTTGGAACTATGCCCAAAGGGCTATAAAACTGTGCATGCCCTTTGACCCAGCAATACCACTACTATGTCTATATCCCAAAGAGATCATAAAAGAGGGAGAAAGGACCCATATGTACAAAACATTTATAGCATTTCTTTTCTGGTGCCAAAGAGTTGGAAATTGAATGGAAACTTATCAATTGGGAAATGGCTGAACAAGTTGTGATATATGAATGTAATGGAATACTGTTGTGCTATAAGAAATGATGATCAAGAGGATTTCAGAGAAGCCTGGACAGAATTACATGAAATGATGCTGAGTGAAGTGAGCAGAACCAAGTTAACATTGTACTCAGTAACAACAACACTGTGTGATGATCAACTGTGATACTTATCTCTTTTCAGCAATACAATGATCTAAGACAATTTCAAAAGACTAATGATGGAAAATGCTTTCCACATCCAGAAAAAGAGCTATGTTTTCCAGTGTTCAACTTCTCAGTTCTTCAGTGTTATTTTCACAGTTCTGAAATGTGTATTCATACTGATGCTCATAACTATGATTTTGTTCATAGAATGCAGATCGAAGCATACTATTTTCACTTTTGTTGTTGTTTTTCTTTCTTGTGGGTTTTCCCTTTTGCTCTAATTCTTCTTTCACAGCATGACTAATGTGGGAATATGTTTTAACAAGATTGTATATATGTAACCTATATCTGATTGCTTGCTGTCATGGAGAGGGAAGAGAGAACAGAGGGGAAGAGAAAAATTTAGAATTCAAAATCTTACAAAAATGAATGTTGAAAACTATCTTTAAATGTAATTGGAAAGAATAAAATACTATTAAGAAAAAAATGACCCTGAGAAAGGGGCCTCAAACATCTTCCGAAAAGGATGATTGGGTCATAGATATACAGCTCTTAGTCCCTAAGATGTTCTGGGGATTTGAGTATATGATCGTCTAAGTAGGAGTTCACAATGTGATAAGGCAGACTAAAGAAAAACAAGGTGATTTTAGGGTGGACTGAGAGAGGTATATTGTGGAGAACTGAACTGCTCAGATCACACTTACAATATTGTGTGAAGTTGTATGTAATAGTGTAAGAAGGGTATTGATAAGCTGGAGGGTTTCCTGGAAAAGTCACCCGGAAGGAGAAATGACAGTAGACTATTCTATATGATCGTTGTTTGAAGGAAGACAGGATATTGAGCATGAAGAAGAATCTTGGGGAGATATCATAACTGTCTTCCAACATTGTTATTCTCCAATAGATTCAGAGCTAGAAGGAACATAGAGCCACAGTGATTTTGCAACCTATTAGATTGAAATGTTGAGAGTATGGTTAAGATTTTTTGATGAGGTTGAGCTATGAAACTATAAACACTGAATTAAAGAATGGAATAAAATCATAGTTACAAGCATCATGAATATACATCTCAGAGCTGTGAAAATAACACTGAAGAACTGAGAACTTGAACACTGGAGAACACTTAATTTTTGAGTAAATACTATACAAACTTCATCCTATCAGATAGCTCACTTCTGGATATTTTACTTGAAGATGTTAAACCAAAGTGGAAATCTAAGAAAATGGAAGCTTTTGCAAAGAAGCTGATTGGAATAAAGAGAAAAGGAGTGGTCCAAGATGAAAACTTTCATGAATATTGTTATACAATGTAGGAAAAGTCAGCATTTTTCTATAAGCTTTGTTTATATTTTTTTAATAAAGAGAAATTCAGAGAAGAGTTGAATACTGAATATAATCAATTAAAATTTCAGTATCCTCAGATATGTTCTTCATATTAGTATGGTAGCACCAAATATGAAATAGGTGAGCAATGCTACAGAGCTGCTCCAATATGTAGTTTATTTCAATTCTGACATATTGAATGAGGTTCTAATTATCCTAGCCTGGAAATATGCTGTCGTTGATGTTTATGGAAGATTTCCAATCCCACTATAATCCTTCTTTGGGACTGGCCTTGAGAGGACATAATGATTTCAGTTTATATATTAGACACTAAAACTCCCGGGAATATACAAAATGGATTTTCTCTTTCTTGAGTTTCATTTTTATAGTAAATAATATGATAGTAGAAGTTCTAAGCTACAGATATTTTATAAATGAAAATCAATTTTAAATCAGAAACTTTAAATCAATAAATATATAATTTTTCATTCCATTCTTCAATTGAAACTAAAAATATATCTTTATAGCCTCTAAAAATGAACAGAACATAAAAGATAGACTTTTTTGCCTTCTGCTTTAATATCCAAGGTATATTCAACCTTAGAGAAAGATCTCCAGCAGAGATTTTTTCAAGGACATGACTAGAATTGCAAAAGATTAAAAGACATCAGTGGCCTGTGGAGGAAGCAGTGGGTTCCTTGAAATCAGGAACTCTTCCCTGCCATCTCTTTCTTTGTATACCAAGTATAAGCCAGTGCAGTTGGCTCAGCTCCAGACCCCTAGTATATATGGATGCTAAGACTCAACTGACCCAGAGATGCGGAGTCTCCCAAATGCCGGATGCTTTTACAGTGTGACAGAAAGCTCATTTTCCTGCGTCAGTATTCATCATTCCTTATTATGGCTGAGGCAATTCAGAGAATGCCTTCAAATTCAGTGGTACAGACTGGCCTGCTTCTTTGCCCTGCTCTCCACTGGGCCATGTCCTATTAGTGCCAAGTGACTTTTTTGTGTAAAATCCTTCTAAACTTTTGGGGCCATTATCTTTAATAATCTTTAATATGCTTTAATAAATGTTAATGCCCCAAACTGGTGCTATAGCTTGTAATTTCTAAATAACAATATATCAGAAACCCCCAGCTAAGTTCCCTAAAACTTGGAACATAGATAGGGCACCCCATAAATTTTCAAGTGACACATCAAATAGTCATAATGCTTCTATAACTAGATTCCTGAGTATGTTAAGGAAGTTACTCCCATTCTTGAGTAAATCTGAGATCTCATTGGGTACTCAAGTCAACAGTCATTTAGAAAACACCATTGTATGCCAGACACTCTGGTAACCTCTGGGTAAAATACAAAAGAGAATGGAAATATTTTCACAGAATGGCACTGCCAAACAAGGATGGCAGTTATGGGAGGAGAAAAATGACATTTATTAAAGCATATTAAATATTATTAAAGATAGAGCACATGGCCCCAAAAGTTTAGAAGGCCTACTTAGTATAGAAGAGAGAGAATAAGCCACCTCCTGCCTCCTTGAGTGCCCCAGCCAAGAGTAAGCTTGTTGCTGTCAGGAGGAGAGGCAGCCCTTCCACACAGCTCAAAGCTAATTTGCATCATTCAAATCTATTGGTTTATTGGACTTGAGGGTGGTCTAGGGCAGTACCACTGAGGTCAAAGTACAGAAGACAAACCCTCTGAGGGGAAAAGCTTTCAGGTAGGTGTGGTTTTGAATGAGGTAACTTCCTGGAGGTAATCAGCAGGGTCAATCTACATTTTCCTTGAAATTCTCCTGACTCTGGGCTGGCCTTAAGAAAGGTCAGGCAAGGCTCTCTGGGTTAGGCCCTTGAGTGGGGGCTTCTCGGAATCCCCAAATCCATGATTTTCTCACATTAATAACTGATTTCTTCTTCTGAAAAAAAAACCAACTTTCTGTTCATATCCTTTGGTGATTTATAAATTGGGGAATGAGTAATTAAAAAAATTAATTTGGCTCACTTCTACATATATGCATGTACACATACATGTATATGTGTGTATATGTGTTTGTGTGTTTTCCTTCCAATTTTGGCTACCTAGGTTTTGTTTGTGCAAACCCTTTTTAATTTAATGTAAACTAAATTATCCATTTTCTTTCCCATGATTCTTTATTTCCCTTGTTTGGTCACAAACTTTTCTCATATATAGTTCTGACAAGTAAACTTTTCTGTGCTTCCCCATTTTGCTTGCAGTATTACTTTGTATGTATAAATCACATCCCCATTTTGACTTAATCTTGGTATATGGTATGATATTTTATTCTATGCTTAGTTTCTGCCAAACCGTTCTCCAGTTTTTCCAGCATTTTTGGTGAAATAACTAATTCTTGCACCCAAAATTTGGATCAACGGGTTTAGCAAACACTAGATTACTAAGGTCCTTTAGTACTATGTAATGTGTAACTAATCTATTTCACTGTTCCACCACTCTATTTCCTGGCCAGTACCATATTGTTATTATGATTACTACTTTGTAATATATTTTGAAATCTGGTACTACTTGACTGTCTTCCTTGACATTTTTCATTGATTCCCTTGATATTCTTGACCTTTTGTTCTTCAAGATGAATTCTTGTTTTTTCAAGGTCTGTAAAATAATCCTTTGTTACTTTGACTGGTATGACACTGAATAAGTAAATTAATTTAGTTAGAACTGTCATTTTTATCATATTGACTCAGCCTACACATGAGTATTTAATATTTCTCCAATTGTTTAGATCTGTCTTTATTTGAGGGAAAAGTGTTTTATATTTGTTTTCATATAGTTCCTGGGTTTGTCTTGGCAAGTAAAATCCCAAGTATTTTATCTTCTCTGCAGTTATTTTAAATGGGATTTCTCTTTCTTTTCCTGCTGGGTTTATTTTGTAATATACAGAAATACTGCTGATTGATGTGGGTTTATTTTATATCTTGCAACTTTGCTAAAGTTGTTAATAGTTTCAAGTAGTTTTAGTTGATTCTTTAGGATTCTCTAAGTATACAATTATATTATCTGCAGTGATAATTTTGTTTCTTCATTGCCTATTTTTATTCCTTCAATTTCTGTTTCTTCTCATTACTATAGCTAGCATTTCTAATACAATATTAAAAAGAGTGATAATAGTGACAATCCTTGTTTCACCTGTAATCTTATTTGGAAAGTTTCTAGTTTATCTTCATTAGAGATGATTATTGCTTTTTGTTTTAGATAGATCCTACTTGTAATTTTTAAAAAAATGATTCCATTTATTCTTATGTTTTCTGGTGGTTTTAAAAGGGGTGAGTCTTGTAATTTGTCAAAAGCTTTTTCTGCAATTATGGAAATAAACATGATTTTTGTCATTTTTAATTTGTATGGTCAATTTATACTTATATTTTTCCAAATATTGAACCAATCTGGTTATAATTTATGTTCTTTACTATATATTGTTATAGTCTCCTTATTAGTATTTCATTTAAAATTTTTGTATGAATATTAATTAGGGAAATTGGTCTATACTTTTCTTTCTCTGTTTTTGATTTCCTTGTTTTAGACATCTAAATCATATTTGTTTCATAAAAGGAACTTGGTAGGACTCCTTATATGTTTTTAGAATAGTTTTTATAATATTGAGATTAATTATTTTGGAAATGTTTGGTAGAATTGAATTGTGAATCCCTCTGGTCCTGGGGATTGTTTCTTAAGAAGTCCATTTGTGGCTTGTTCAATTTCCTTTTCTAACATAGGGTTATTTAAGTATTTTTTGCCTCCTGTTAATCTTCTGCTATTTCTTTTTTTTAGTAAAGATTTATCCATTTCATTTACATAATCAGTTTTACTGGAATATTCTTGGGCAAAATAATTCCTAATAATTGCTTTAATTTCATTTTCATTGGTGGTGCATTCATCCTTTTCATTTTTTAATACAGGTAATTTATTATTTTTCTTTTTTAAAATGAAATTATCCGGGGGCAGCTAGGTGGCAAAGTGGATAAAGCACCGGCCCTAGATTCAGGAGGACCTGAGTTCAAGTCCAGCCTCGGACACTTGACACATACTAGCTGTGTGACTCTGGGCAGGTCACTTAACCCTCATTGCCCTGCAAAAAAAAAAAAAAATCAAATTATCCAATATTTTATTTGTTTTATTTTTTAAAAAATAAAGCCAGTTGCTAATTTTATTTATTAGTTAATATTGTGTTTTGTTTTGTTTTAGTTTTACTAATTTCTCCTTTGATTTCCAGGTTTTCTACTTTGGTACATAATTGGGGATTTTAAATTTTTTTTGTAGGTTTTTTGTTGTTGTTGTTGCATGCCCCATTCATTGATCTGCTCCTTCCCTCTATTGTTGTATTTGTTTAGAGATATAAAGTTCCCCCTAAATACTACTTTGGTTGCATTCCACAAATTTTAATATGTTACCTCATTGTTTTTATTGTCTTTAATGAAGTTAATGATTGCATAATTATTTTATTTCCTTTTCTACTAATCTGGGTAACATATTTTTGTGTATATTCAAACATTGTATTTAATTATCAATTTTATATAGTTGGATGAAATAGTTCTTAATAATTGCTTTTATTCTTCTTCATTTATTGCGAATTTACCTTTTTCATTTTTGATACTGGTAATTTGGTTTTCTTTCTTTTTCTTAATCAAGTTAGCCAATACCATAACTATCCCTCCTGCCCCACCAAACCTCTACATTTATTTACTAGTTCAATATTTTTATAAACTTTATACTTGTTCATCTCTCCTTTGATTTCTTCTATTACTATTTGAAAGTTTAATTCAGGGTATATAATTAGTTGGTTTTCTAGGTTAAAAAAAAACATTCTTAATTTGTCAATATACTCTTTCTTTAATTGATGTAAAAGTTTAGAGATATGTTTCCCAAATTACTGCTTTGTCTACATCCCACAATTTTGGTATGCTGTCTCATTGTTATTTATCTTTTTTTTTTTTTTCTTTGCAGGGCAATGAGGGTTAAGTGACTTGCCCAGGGTCACACAGCTAGTAAGTGTCAAGTATCTGGGGCCAGATTTGAACTCAGGTCCTCCTGAATCCAGGGCCGGTGCTTTATCCACTGCACCACCTAGCTGCCCCTCATTATTATCTTTAATGATTGTTTGTATAATTCATTTTCGACTGAATCATTCTTTAGAATTAACTTATTTAGCTTCCAATGTTTAATTTTTGTTTGCAAGGCACTTGATTAAATGCAATTTTTATTGCTCTTTTATTGGCAAAAGCAGTTTTTAATATTTCAGGTTCCTGCACGTCTTTGTGAGGGCTTGTGCCCTAGTACATGGCCAGTTTTTGTGAATGTTCTATGCATGGCTGAAAAAGAGCCATAGTCCTTTCTATTCTGATTCTAGATTCTTTAGAAGTCTAGGATGTCCGACTTTTCTAAATTTCTATTCCATTCCAGGGGCAGCTAGGTGGCGCAGTGGATAGAGCACCGGCCCTGGAGTCAGGAGGACCTGAGTTCAAATCCGGCCTCAGACACTTAACACTTACTAGCTGTGTGACCCTGGGCAAGTCACTTAACCCCAACTGCCTCACTTAAAAAAAAAAAAGAAAACATTTCTATTCCATTCCTTAACGGAATGGGCTCATACTCTCAGACTCCTCCCTACTTTAGATTGGTGTCATCAATGTGTGGTGGGTGATAGGGCTTCTAGAAGGTCCCTTTTGTTGAACCTTGGCCGTGTTTAGGGATAACTTGTGATCTCTTTCTTGTAATCTGTCTTGGTCCTAAGTCAATCGATGGGCACCAGAATACTCCCCATGGCAGTCACTTGTTCCTTACCAGATCCCCTCCCTAGATTCTGCAGATGTCTCTGTCTCCCTAATGTGTCCTGGTCTGGAAAAAATTTACTCGGTGTAACTTCTTGACTTTCTTGATTAAACTTCAGGCTGGAACATTCTCTAGATCTTGGCCAAGAAGGTGTAGGGAGATCTAGACTTTAATACTTCCTCTCCAGCATCTTGGATCCACTTCAAATTCCTAGTGCTTGTTGCTTCTTAAGCAATTCAGACAATATCCTCCTTAGCCCACTGTCTTGCCTCACTAGTCACTACTAGTGGGGACAGGTATCTCCTATTAGCTCCATGTCACCTCTCTGTCTAAAAACTTTATACAAATTTAAACCCTGAGTTGCTTTGAAACTTTAATCTGAGCACACATCCTGCTACTTGTTGCATTCACCAGACTGCTCACTGGGTGAGAAAAAACAGGGTCTGCATACCTAGACTCTTATCTACTAACAACCCAGCTAGGTGGTATGGTAGATAGATTACTGGGTCTGAAGTTAGGAAGATCTAAGTTCAAATCCAGCCTCAGACACCAACTAGTAATGTAATCCTGGATGCTTAACCTTTGCGTGCCTCTGTTTCCCAACTGTAAAAGGGCAATAATAATTATGGCACCTTACCTTGTCATTGGGACTATCAAAGGAAACAATATTTGTAAAATGTTTAGTGCAGGGTAGGCACTTAACAAACACTTGTTTCCTTTCTTCCTGTGTTACTGCTGTGTGCCAATGCCATCGTGCAGGGACATCTCCCTCCCCTTTTTCTTTGCACCTGGAAATTGACACAGTACCCAGCCTACCCTTGTTTTCCAAGAACTTGGTGACTTGATTTGTTTCCATTCTTGAAGAGATCTCAGATTTACTCAACTATAGAAGTAACTTTCTTAACATGGTCAGGAACCTGCTTACAAAGGCTCTGTTCACTGGGAAGCCAGAGGACTACTGATACCTTGCTTTTCTCTAATATTTTAAGGTTTAAAATCAAGCTTTCTTCCTTTTGTAAGATAGATATTACAGGTTTTTCTGTCAGCATTTTAACTGTGAGAAGAGAAAAAAACAATACCTGAGGCTCATTGCAATTAAGCTACTTTGGTCAGACTTTAAGAAATCGAAATGTCAGAACTTAGACTAAAAGCTTAGCTTCCTCTTGGGTGATGATAAGAGGAAGAAGATAGGAAAGGCCATGACCAGAAAAGGTGAGAACCCTGGAATTCATACCCTGAAGCCATCCATTTAAGAAGCAGACACTGAAACAAACAGGACACTGGTTTAAGAATCAGAGAATCTAGGCTGGAATCTTAGCTCTAACACTTATCTCCTATGCAAACTATGATGTCATTGAGCTCCTCTATGCCTCAGGTTCCCCAGGTCTTCAGTGAAGATGTGGCATTACAAAACTTCAAAGCAGCCATTCGGGATACAAATCTATAATCTCATAAGTTCTGATCTTTGACTTTTAGAAGAGAAGATTTTTGTCATGGGCTGTGCAGGTGTCTTCAAATAGTTTATCTCTCTCAACTGAACCTGAGGCATTGCATCCTTTGTATGATGAGGGATTTTCAACTGAAAGACCAAAAGAGATAAAATAGACACTCCGGGATCAAATGCTCCCTTTGAAAAAGCAACAAAAATGGATCTGATGATAAAGGGGAAATCTATAATTGATTAAAATCATCATCATAGACAGTGCTTGTGGTAACATCATTTAAAATATATATTTTTCAATAACTTTTCAAAACACAAGCTCTGAATAAAATGTTTCCCCAAAATGACACATTTAACTCTTTTTACCAAGTGTTGATTTCCTGCCCTTAAAAATCAGTCTCTGAATTAAGATTTTCCTAGACTTGTCTGCAATGTGGGCTTTTTCTAATGTAACTTTTGTGATAAAAGTGGAGATCTATTCACCACTGCAAATCCTTTGCCATGTTCATGGTTGCAAAGTGATTTCTACTTTGTATATAAACATAAATGAGAGTTCTTCCTTTTCAATAATAATGTGAGTGCTGGCTGGATCTGCCACATTCACCGCATATACAAGGGTTTTCTCTCCAGTGGAATCTTCCAAATGTTCAGGGCTGTTCTCTGAAAGAAGCCTTTGCCACAATACCTTCATCCACTGTGATACACCAGTGTGAATTATCTGATAATGAGTGAGATGAGTTTTCAGGTCAACCCCCTGGCACTAATCACATTTCTAGACATTTCCGTCACTGTGGTGAGTTTTATGATGCAAATAAAAACTTTTGACATTTAAATTCTTTATTACATTTATCATATCTATAGAATTTCCTCTCTGTGTTCACCCTTTGAAGCCCAATTTCATTTGTTTCATGAATTATCTTCCAATTGATCATTATAACAACGTTCTGGACTTTTGCGTACACTCTGATGTTCTGACAGTTGGAATTATTTGTCACACCGATCACATTTATAGTTCCTCTTCTCAGTGTATCTTTTTATGCCTAGTCCAATTTGTTTCAGGTTTACATTCTGATCTACACTGATCACATTGGTAGGTGATCTCCTCATATATAGATCCACTGATGTGTAATGAGAAAGTCACTTCTATAGAACACTTTCCCACAGTAATCACAAAGAATTTCTTTCTCTGATGAGTGATTTGTTAGAAACTGATATTCTGATCCACAATGATCACATTTGTGGGATGTTTCCTCTGATATTTAATAAGACAATCACTCGTCTGAAATCCTTTTCCACATTCTTCACATCCAAAAAGTTTCCCTCTTCTCTGTACCTTTTGATTTCTCCAATGATCGATTTGTAGCGTATCTCCCCCATATGAATCCTCTGCCATCTAGCGGAAGAATCATTCCAAAGTAACACTTTTCCATCCCAATTGCCAGTGATCACATTTGTAGGGTTTCTTTTCTGTGTCACTCCCCAAGACTTGCGTCCCCTTGAAAAATGCTTCAGTTTCAGTGTCCTGAGTAGGATTCCAGCAAAGTAATGATGTCTGTTGCAAACCACAAAGCCCTTCATAAAGATTTATCAGACGCTTCTCACCCTAGACCCTGAAACAATAAAGAGAGCATTTACTGATGATCAAAAAATACATTTCCTTTTCAGAAATTTCAAGAACCCTAATTTGCTGACCACGTGGATGGTGACTTCATAAACTATTTCTCAAATAGGGAATGATTTGTTTGTATTGGGTGATATGTTCTGTTGCTGAGAATGGAAGAAGGGAAGGATTATGCCCCTTTCTTTTTGGTGAGGCAATTGCGGTTAAGTGACTTGCCCAAGGTCACACAGCTAGTAAGTGTCAAGTGTCTGAGACCAAATTTGAACTCAGGTCCTCCTGACTCCAGGGCTGGTGCTCTATCCACTGTGCCACCTAGCTGCCCCAGGATTATACCCTTTAAATTCAACAAAGTAACCATGTATTGTGTTATGCCTAGCACAAAGAATACACTAAATATTTTTACATATTACCATTACCTAGTGGATACTCAATGTATTTAAATTCTCTACCTGTGGTTTCATTAGAGAAAAGAAATTTGTGTTGTAGAAATTCACCCCACTGATGCAGATCTGCAGCTTCTATGTAACTTGCAAACTGAAAGAATGCCCTAGATCCCTTGCGGTAGACCAAATCACTAAGTGTTAGAAGCAGGCATCAGGCCACCTAACACGAAATTGGTTCCTCTCTCCACTAAATCTGACACTGCATCTAATGACCTTTCTTGTAAATATTTTGCGAACTACACCATCAGAGCTTCAACTGACTCCATTGGTATCTACCTCTGCCTTCTTTATTCTTCTATACTCTCTTGATGAATTGGTGTTGTGAAGAGGTGGGGAGGGTGCAACTGGCTATGCTAAGTGACAAAGTAGTGAATAATTAATTATTATGGTTATTGTGGAATTCTAAGGCCAATGTTAATTTTGTCCAAGTTCTCCTTCACCTAACTTTCACTAATTCTTTTTTTTGTCGCTTCTCTCGTCTCCCCAGTTACAGTTTTTGCTTGACATAAAAAAAATCAAAACATATTGCTATTGCTTCTAAGGTGTGTGTGTGTGTGTGTGTGTGTGTGTGTGTGTGTGTGTGTGTGTGTGTGAGAGAGAGAGAGAGAGAGAGAGAGACAGAGAGAGAGAGAGAGAGACAGAGATAGAGAGACAGAGAGACAGAGAGATCTAATGATCTAATTGTCTTATGGATTAGCTCATTATTCCTGGTACTGTCAAGTCCAAAATTTCCTTCTCCAAGCTCTTTAAAGACAGTGACTGATTTTGCATGTTCATCTATTAGGACAGTGCCTGGCCTCGAGAAGACTTAATTTATTCACTCATGGTATCTATGATTTCATTTTTGAAAGCCTGAACTACAGAATGAGACTTTATAATTTTAATCCTTTACAATTTTCATTACTTGGAAAATCTGTACACATTGCCTCTTAAATAAAAAAGAAAATGCAGAAGGGTATTTGTCTAAATCATAACTAGATCAGTATAAATGAAGTCATTTACAGAATATTCAAAGGGAGAGAATGCAACCATCATGAATCAAAAGCTCACCCTTTTCTTGAGCTGCTATGTCTGCATTATAAGCCCTGCTGTCCTTTAAAGACCCATTCTGCTTCCTGCTGGTAAGACACTAGGGCATCCTCCAATTTTTTATCACAATCCATTTTCTCTCATATTCCTTTGGGAGATGGTTGCCTGAATTGCTTAATACATCAAACAGGGACAGATTAGGGCAGGAGTTCTTCACCTGGGGGTGGAACACTTATTTGATTAATATTCTAACAACTATATTTTCATCAAATTAGTTTGCTTTGTAATCCTGTCCATTTTATTTTATAAATTTAAAATCTTTATTCTGAGAAGAGGTTCATAGATTTTACCATACTTGCCAAGGAGTTCATGACAGAAAAAATTTTAAGAAGCTCTAGGCTAAAGGTTAAGTTGACATGATAGAATGAGAATAAACAAATGAGCCTAGCTCCCCATTATCCCTTCAATATAATTAGAATTTGGTATGTTGTACTTTCTATATCTAAAAAGCCAAGAAAATGTCACAGTGAGTCAGCCCAGAGAAGCTTAGAGAGATAGACAGAGAGGTCTGAGGAAACTAAACATGGAATTTGGAGAGGAATGCATATGTTAGGGAGCATTCTGGTATGTGGGGGTAGAATTAAGGCCAAGGCAGACCATCAAGACAGAAAGAGATCTAAGGGGAAGTATAAACTAGCCCTGGTTACAGGAATAAGTGCCACATGACAATTGTCATGCACTACCCAGTTATAGGTCACAGAACCAGGGTGGAGAGTAACATTGGAGGCAGGGACCCTAGCCATGTACTGAAAAAGGAACAAAGGTAAAAGGACTTATGGGTACAAAAAATAGAACTGCTATATGGGGCAGCTCTTTAGCAAACAAATGGAAATTAAAGGGATGCCCATCACTTGAGGAATGGATGAACACATTGTGCTACATGAGTCTGATGGAAACCTTTGCTATAAGATATGATGAGGGAATGGTTTCAGAAAAAAACATGCGAATACTTATATGAGCTGACACAGAATGAAGTGAGCAGAACCAGGAAGTCATTATATATAGTAACAGCAATATTGTAATGATGATTAATTGTGAAAGATTTAGCTACTCTGATTGATACAATGATCCATCACAGTTCCAAAAGACTCATGATGAAAAATGTATCCACCTCCAGAAAGAGAATTGATGAACTCCAAATGCAGATTAAAGCATATTTTTTTACTTTATTTTTCTTGCTTTTCTTTTTTTGGCAACATGATTAATATAGAAATATGTTTTGTATGATGTCACATACATAATGGTTATATTGCTTATCTTCTCAATGGGTGGGGAAGGGAGCAAATTTGCAACTCAAAATTTAAAAAAAGAATGTTCAGATTAAATTAGTAAAATAATTTTAACAATAATTTTGTTTGATTCTTTTATTGTTCATTCAAAATAAAATATGAAAGAGTGATATGCATCTTCAATAGCTGTGTTTATCAACATAATCCTGCCTAGTCTGCAAAGATTGCATACAGGACTCCCTAATAAATTATCAGATCACACAGGCACTATTCTTTGTGGATGACATAGTATAGTTTGTACTGCTTAAAAGATGTCAGCCTAATAATGCAAACATGATAAACTGAGTGGATGAATAATGGGGATTGTCAAGAAAGAAACCTATAATTGCATATCTCATTTGTCTGGTTCATCAATGTGCATGCATGCACAGACATTTGCACTGTATGTGTTTATACATGTGTATGCGCAGATATTTTCTATTTATGTGTATATACATATATGTATTATGGCAAATATTCCATATGCATGATGATATGCATCTGAATTGAACCAGATAGAATCTGGTAACTTTTTATTGCTTCATGCTTTAAAGTTTACAAGAAAGATTTCTTCCTTTTGTGAGATAGATATTAAAAAGGTGATTTTCTTTATTTGTTTTGGGTTTTTTTGTTTGTTTTTATTGCGGGGCAATGAGAGTTAAGTGACTTGCCCAGGGTCACACGGCTAGTGTCAAGTGTCTGAGACCGGATTTGAACTCAGATCCTGCTCAATTCAGGGCCACTGCGCCACGTAGCTGTCCCCTTATCTTCACTTTAAATGTGAGGAAACTGAGGTTCAGAAGTTAAAACAGTAAGTGTCAGAGAACAGACTGAAATTGGTTGGTTGACTTCTTTAGGGAATGGTAAGAGTAATGATAAACATGACCAGAAAACCATGGCATGAAGAAGTTAATTACTAAAGCATATAAGACTCTGGATTATGCATCAGGGAATTTGGGCTTGAATTATCATTATGATACCACTAGCTCTGCAACCTTGTGGCCCTCAGTTTCCTCATCTGTAAACTGAAGTCATTACATAAGACCACCTTGAAGAATACTCTCTGTACAAAACTCTATGACATGATGAACTCCTGAGGTATTGGTGGTGGGAAAAATCACTGAGAAGAAGCAACATATTTTTCCTGCTTTCAGCTGAGAAGTTAGAATTACAGTCATTGGGTGGAAGAAACAAGCAAGAAGATTTAGCTTTGATACAGGGAGAAGGAAAACAAACTGCCTCAGAAGCAACATTATCCTAAAGTCAAGTGGGCTTTGTCAGAGGGAAGTGGTTTCTCCCACATTTAAGAACTTCAATCAGCCTAGATAACCACTTATGAGGGGGAACACATATCTCCCCAAGTTGAAACAATGCATCTCTTGGGTTATTTTCAACTGAGAAAACAAGAAAGGGGAAAAAAGAGGCCTTCTGGAATCTACCACCAGCAATGAAAAAGCAACAACAAAGAACTGGCTGTTTATAAATGGAAATTTATGATTGACTGAAGTGATCCCCACAGACGATGCTTAAATCTTCAACATTCTAAGTATGCTTTCCTATGAACATTCCAAATATGACCTTTGGATTAAAGATTTCCTCACATATTACACATTTCACCAGTTTTCCCAAGTGTTGATTTCCTCCCCACAAATATCCAGTTTCAGGGTCAGTATTCTCCACGACTTATCTTCAATGTGAGATTTCTCTAGTGTAACTTTTCTAATGAACTTGGAGGTCTTCTTGTCAAGGTAGCAGTCTTGGTCAGAGTCTTGGTAGTCATGATTTCTCCCCTGTGTACTTTCTGGTATCTACAAAAATGCCCATAAAAACATGAGTGCCTGCTGGTTCTGCCACATTAACCATACGTACACACACATATAAACACACACAAATATATACACAGACTTTTTCTCCTCACTGAACTCTTAGGAATGTTCAGGGCTGTCACATTGACTTCATTGATATTGCTTCTCCTTGAGATGGATCTTCTTATGACTGAGATGAGCTTTCAAGTCAAATCCTTTCTTATACTGATCATATTCCTGGGCTTCCCACCCTATGGTGGGTTTTATAGTGCACGTAAAAAACCTTTTTGACCTTTAAAGTCTTTATTACACTTATAACATTTGTAGTGTTTCCTATATTCATGCTTTGAATTTTAGAAAGATTTGATTGGCTTATGAATTCTCAACTGCATAAATTACCTTTATAGATTTTCTCCACTAAAGTAAAATTCAGATTCACAAACTAAGAATGATATTTGAAGTTTTTCCACATTGATTATATTTGCACACATACTTATAGTTTCCTTCCTCAGTGCTTCTTTCGATGCTTACAGAAATTTCAAAGAAATGCATATTCTCTTCCATGTTGATAGTAGTTGTTACATTTCTCCTATGTATGGATTCTATGATGAGCAATGAGTTGACCTTTTTTGAAATCAATTATCTCCTGCATGGATCCTATTATCCATAATAAGTTGATAATTCTTAAGAAATCTTTGCCACACTAATATCATTTATGTGGTTTCTTCTTAGTGTAGTATGAGATGTCGAGACAAACTTGATGGAAAATGTATATTCTATTCTACCACGTTTACATATACAGACTTTGTCCTCTCTGTGTACTATCTTATGTCAGTGTAAACTTTATGGACTAATAAATTTTTGCCTTTTTTCTTCCCTGTGTGCAATTTCTTAATGGCGAGTTAAATTGGAATGATCACTGAATTCTTTCCTGCAGTCATCACATTGAAAAGGTTCCTCTTCCTAATGAATCATATAATACCTTGTTAGTTTACTTAAAGAAAAAAGAAAATTTTTCCCCGCACACATTAAATAGATGAAATCTTTCTCCTAAATGCCTCTTAATATGGTTGCTGAGATAATATTTCTTTCAAAAGCTTTTGGCACATTTATTACATTTATACAGTTACTCTCTTCCATGTTCCCTTTCATGAAAGGGCAAACAAGATAAATGCATATTCTTTTTTTACATTTTTGACATTTGTAGTATCTTTCTCCTTTGTGTACCTCTTGATGGCTGTGGCAATTTAATTGATCACTGAATTCTCTTCCACATAGATCAAATAGCTCCTGTATGGATTCTAGAATGTTCCATAAGTTGATCTCTCAGCTGATCAGAGACACAGGGATTATCCATCTGTGGATTCTTTGATGCACCATTTGTTTTGATTTGTGAAAGAGAAATTTGGACACTCCTTACAATCACAAGTTCTTTACTGTCTATGAGTTCTTTGATGAAAAGATGATTTTGCTTTGTTGTGAATGAAATATTATCCATACTGATATTTGTAGGGTTTCTTTCCTGTGTTACTCCCCAAGACGTGCCCCAGTCAAAGATGTTTACTTTATAGTGGGATCTATTTCTAAATCTGGCCATGGTCCATGCTATCAGTGTTCTAGGTCACTGAAAACTTTGCCTAGACAAGTAACCCTGTAGTTTTCATTGCTGGAAATGTAAAAGGTCCTTCCTCCCTTGACTTGCCCTGGGTCAGGCCCCACTGATCATGGTGACTAGTACCTTTCTCCTCAATCTTCTGCATTGTAGACAGTTAAAGTTTCACTACTCCCCAGGCTTTCCACTCTTGGATATACTAAATCACACAATCCTTCATCTGTATTGACCCGGTAGATCTCACTCCACACCCATGAGAGGAGGCCAGAATATTTGGATTATAAACCATAAGGATGAGAGGAAAATGAAAGAGGAATGGAATCATAGGAAAGGCCTAGATTTTGAAGGGCTTGAAATTTAAAACGTTAATTTCATGTTTGATTCTGGAAGGAATAGGGATCCTTCACATTTATTAAGTAGGGTTGGCAGGGTCAAAGATGAAAGGAAGCTTTCTGGGGAATCACTTTGGAAGTGACTGGAGAAGATATTGAAGTAGTCAGAGACTTGAAATAGGGAAAGGAATTCAAAGCAAGCCCATGCAATCTCTGAAGATCCTCCTGCCAACTCCCAATCCCCCTGATCATCTGAGTCCCCAGAACCTGGCTGCTTCTCCACAAAATAATTCTTGGTATACCATGAAGGGGTTCCCATGTATGGCACAATTGCCAAGGCTCACCACCATTGGGATGCTTTCTCCTTAAATCATCAGCTGAAAAGAAAGAAAAATAATAGTAGTCAAACGTCCTTCAATAACTATTAGAAGAGGGGCATTTACTAAGGGGATATGCCAAGAACACTTGATACAAAATATCTCCATCAATAACCTGGGACATCTCCTGCCCTACAGACGTACCTGGTCAAGGGAAAAGGGGTAGCTACATCTTAAAGATCACGTGTGGTCATAGCTTCAACCATTTCTTAGATGTTGAGGCTCATCTTAAAAATGATCACTCTACAAGTATCTATTCTTAGCCCTGGATACAGCCTACAGAAGAAGAATAACTGCTTACACATGTCTAATTCCTCACTTCTACAAAATATTTCCATGCACGACCTGCACAGGAAATGAAGATATCAATGATAGAAATATGAAAAATGCCTAGGCAGGCTTTCGGAAATTACTTTCTATAGCCTGTAAAATCTTCACAGTTAACCAAGTGATACCTAGGTACAAAGAATTCTATACCCCAATCTTCTCACTCTCTCAATTATTATTTTGCTTTGAGTCACCTGAACAAAATTCCACCTTCAAGTCTCTCCTGCAAAACCAAATCTTCCAGTCACATGCAAACTTGTTAAAACAAACAAACAAACAAACAAGCAAACAAATCTTATACTTAATGACAAAGTATAAAAGAGGGAAGTTGTTTGTTGACATATTAGTGTTTCTCCTGTGAAGGTTTCATTTAGGAGTGACTGTATAAAGAAATGATGAGGTCCTCCAGGTGGGTGACATTGTATGGATTGCAATTTATAAAAGATTCAGTGTGTAAGAATACGAACAGGCCAAACCAATAATACTTGTTTATTATAAAGAATGCTATGTGTGATTGCATCTCTAAACAGACTGGTGCATCAGTGCATATGCACACATGTACCCATACACACAGGTGCACATACACGTCACGTATGCAAGTGTGTTTTAGATGTGTGTAAATATATGTGAATGTATACATTTGTGTGACAAATATTATATATGTACAATAGTCTGGGTCCAGAATTTATCATAGAAAGAAAGTATTTTAGATCACTCTTGAGAAACTGCAACATTCTTTTAAATTTTTTTTATCTTTTTCATAAAAGTATTTTATTATTTTCTAGTTACATGTAGAAATAGTTTTCAACATTTGTTTTTATGAGATTTCTAGTTTCAAATTTTTGTCCCTCACTCTCCCCCTCCCCAAGACAGCAAGCAATCTGATACAGGTTATATATGTATAATCACATTAAACATATTTCTGCATTAGTCATGCTGTGAGAGAAGAATCAGAGCAAAAAGGGAAAAGCTCAAAAAATAAAAACAAAAAATAGAAATAGTATGATTCAATCTGCATCTAGATTTCATAGTTCATTTTTTCTGGATTTGGAGAGCATTTTCCATCATGAGTCCTTTGGAACTATCTTGGACCATTGTATTGCTGAGAAGAGTCATCTATCACAGTTGATCAATACACAATGTTGTTGATACTGTGTACAATGTTCTCCTGGTTCTTCTCATCTCACTCAGCATCAGTTCATGTAAGACCTTCCAGGTTTCTCTGAAATCTGCCTACTCATCATTTCCTACAGCACAATAGTATTCCATTACATTCATATACCACAACTTGTTCATCCATTCCCCAATTGATGGGCATCCCCTCAATTTCCAATTCCTTGCTACCACAAAAAGAAAAGATATAAATGTTTTTGTACATGTGGGTCCTTTTCTCTTTTTTATGATCTCTTTGGGAAAAAGACCTGATAGTGGTATTGCTCAGTCAAAGGGTATGCAAAGCTTTATAGCCTTTTTGGCATAGTTCCAAACTGCTCTCTAGAATGGTTGGAATAGTTCACAACTCCACCAACAATGCATTAGTGTTCCAATTTTTGCATAGCTTCTCCAACATTTATTATTTTCCCTTTTTGTAATATCAGCCAATCTGATAGGTGTCATGTGGTACCTTAGAGTTGGGTTTTTTTTTTTTTTTTTGGTGAGGCAGTTGGGGTAAAGTGACCTGCCTAGGGTCACACAGCTAGTAAGTGTCAAGGGTCTGAGGCCAGATTTGAACTCAGGTCCTCCTGAATCCAGGGCCAGTGCTCTATCCACTGTGCCACCTAGCTGCCCACACCTTAGAATTGTTTTAATTGAAACTGCAGCATTCTTTCAATGACCACAAATTTCTCCTTCAAAGGCTCACCCTTTTTTTAAAAATAAAAGCAGATGACTTTAATATTCCTCTACCAAGTTTTGACATATCTAACAGAAACATAAACAAAATGGAAAATATAGCATTGAACATATTGCTGAAGAATTTGTGGTTGAAAGATTTATCATGCCTTCTGAATGGGACCACTAAAGAAGATACAGAGTTATTGGCACAATGAGGCAATTTTCCCAAAATAAATAATACATTAGAGCACAAAAAAACTTATATATATATATGTATATATATACATATATATGTTTTTCTGTGCTCTAATGAATTATATATATATGTTTTCTGTGTTCTGTGTATATATATAAACATACACATATTTACATATATACACACATACATGCAAATGAACATGACACATACTTTATAAAGTATAATTCAATTTTAAAAATCAATCAATTCAAGGGGCACAAATAAGAACCACAGGTCTAAAGGGAGACAATAATGATATTCTAAATAAGGCATGGGTCAAGGAACAAATCATAGAAACAAGAATTATATGAAAGATAAGGATAATGGTGAGATAACATACCAGAACCCATGGGATTCAGCCAAAGCAATCCTCAGAGGAAAAATTATAACCTTAAAAATACACATAAACAAAATTGGAAAAGAATACTAATGAACTGACCAGAAATGCAAAAATTAGAATTCCCAGAAATAAACATAAACAAAGAAGAGAATTTTTTTAAATTGAGAAAAAGATGAATTGAAAATAAAAAAAAAACATAGAATTGTTAAATGAAAGGCTAGTATTTTTTGCAAATGAAGCACATAGCATTTATTTATTTATTTGGTTGGTTTTTAATCATAAAAATACTTTATTATTTTCCAGTTATATGTATAAATTGTTTTCAACATTTGTTGCCCCACTTTTTAAATATCAACTAGTAAGTCTGTGTGACTGAAATCATGAGATACCCAAATCTCCAAGTGACAAAACTGGAGTATGGCAAGATGCCCTTTGAGATGTATTGTGCCGACAAATAGGCTGGGATTTATTTCCAGTGTGGCTTTACACTCAAAAATGAATGTCAATGGCACCCTAATCAATGAAGGATAGGATCAGGAAAGGAGGGAGCATAATTATGCAGCAAGAATGGAATGATAGGATTACTACCTTATGCCCTTATATCCAAGGAACATTCTGTCTTGGAGAAAAGCCTTATGGGGTCTGTAGAATTCTATGCTGGATGTATGTGAGGACATGACTAGTACTACCAAAATATTAGAAAGCATCAGTGGCCTTTGGAGAGAACTGTGGATAGCTGATAGTAAGGACCTCCGTGTCTTCTTCCTCTTACTGTCACAATAGAGGTGAGCTGCCAACCAACCAAAACGTCAGTCTTGTCTCTAACAATTCCAGCTTATTTGAGACTGGGCAAATGTTTTAATTTCCATGAGCCCCAGTATTCTCAGACTTAAAATGAAGATAATCAACACTCCCCCCCCCCAAAATCTCCCTGTCTTATTTCTGTCCAGTTCTCTGAAATAATAAAGAGAAAAATGTTCTATTCAGACATTTCAAGCTACTCCATTTATTTACCAGGAGGATGAGGATTTCATAAATAATTCCCCAACCGGGCAAAGAATCTTCTTGTCTGTGCTGGACAATATGTTCTGGAGTTTAGAGGAAGCAGGAGAGTAGCAGTGAACTCTTTTAATTAAAAAATATTACCTGTGATTTCACTGGAATGGGCATGGCTTAGGTGTGAGAATTCACCTACTGATGCAGATCTGAGCAATTTACAACATAAAAGAATAACCTGAATCATTTGCTGATGGCAAACATATCAGTAGGTGTCAAGAGGCAGGGCTTGGACCTTGGTCCTCCTGAACCCAACCCTGAACTTTTCTCCATTAAATATGCCACAGCTTCTTAGGTGTACTCTTTTAAACATTTTGGAAGCTCTATCATCATATCTAAAACTGCCATTACACACATCCCATCCTTCCGCTTCCCTTGCCTTCCTCATCCTCGCTTGATGAATTAGAGGGGACCCAAGTGGGGAAGATGTAACAGGGGCTAGTTTAAAAGCTTCTTCAAAGAAGTCATTAGGTGTCAGAGACAGGGCTCAGACTCAGTTTTTCCTCATTAAAATTGGCCCTGTTTCCCCAAAATAATTATCTGTCTCTAAGGATGATTATTGTAAGTATTTGGGGAACTGCATCATGAATTCTACAATGGTCACCGTAGTCATCCCTTCAGTCATGTGAATTCCTCAGCCTTCCCTGATATATGAATGTGGGAAGGGTGATAACATTGTAAATCATGCCACTAAGCCATTCATTGAAGAAACAGTTTATTGAACAATAAAGGACACTTGATTGGAAGTCAGAGAACCTGAAATGAAGCTCTGCTCTCCCACCTACTACTACCTGTGTATTCATAGACAAGTAAGGGATTTCCCTCTGCTAGTCCTCAGTTTAAAGTGAAGGGTTGGCATCAGACAACCCCAAAGGCCCTTTTTCAGTACAGAAATCTATGATGCTATGAACTTGGACAGTTTAGTTTTGAGAAGAGATCTGTCTGTGGGTGGGCTGCAGGAGCTCTCTGAGCATTTGAAGCGACATCACATGGAAGAAAAATCAGATTGGTTCTTCTTCATCAAAGAAGACAGAATTAGGAGCAATGGAAGAAAGACAGAGACAGGCAGATTTAACCTGAGGCAAAGGAGATGGGGCAAAAGTTTCACAAGAAGAGCTATCAAAGTGAAATTGGCTTTATAAAAAGGAAATTTTCCCCTCATTTGAAGAATTCAATGGCAGCTTGAAGATCACTTGTTGAGAAGGAACCGGAATCAAATGGGGCAATAGTGTTAAGATGGATTATGAATGGAGAGACCAAGAAAACCCGAACAAGCACTCTGGGCTCATCCAACAGCAATGAAGGAGAATGTTCTGGTTGAGGCAAAATTAAAGACTGATTAAAATGTTCATCATAGACAATGCCTGTGGTCACACAGGGTTTTGTGCTTAACACATTTTCTAATAAACATCCAAAGAAGGATTTCTTGATACAATACTTCCTGCAAATGATATGTTTAACCAGGTCCTTCCAGGTTCTGATTTCTTGTAAGTAAATGATGTGAGATTTAAAATTGGATATTAGATCATAAATCTCCCCTACTTAACTTTTCCCTTAATTTATCTCCCAGACTAGTAAATGGAAGAAGCTTCTGGTTTTCTAGATAGAGCCTTTATTGTATATAGTCACAAGGTGATGTTGATTAGAAGGATAGGAAAATAGAAATACAATACAAATCGTCTTAAGTCTAGGCTTAGTCTATATTCCTTATAAAAACTCACCAAACCGAAAAGGCCACCTTTGGAGAGAGGGAGACCGTCTGTGCCGCGCTGTCAGGAGTCCCGCCAAGCAGGCAAAAAGGCCTACTCTCGTTCTCTCCACCCCGGAAGTCAAAAACCCGGCAGGCAGTCTGACATGCGCAGCAGGCGGACTGTACCCGGCAGGCAGTCTGACTTGCGCAGCAGGCGGACTGTTCATCTCCTCCCCAAAAGGGTGGTCCTTGAAAAACTGGCGTCTTTCAGTTATCCTAACCGACTGTTAAAAACTTTCATATTTTACCACATTTCCCCCCTTTGCTTCCTCAAGAAACGGAATGTTTCCTTGATGGAACAGTAAAAAGAATATAATAAATTTTGCTGACTAATAATATGCGAACAACAATACAGAAAAGGAAGAGAGGAAAGTTTTGTCCAGAGGGGCGATTTTTTTTCTTGCCTCATGAACCGACGCTTTGACATTAGTCTTGCAAAGGGAGAGCCTCTGCAGAGAGTACATGTTACAGATAGTATATAAGAGAAAGGAGATAGTAAAAGCTAATAAAGCAAAACAGTTCATATAAAGTCTCTGAGTTCTCTTGTCTTCTTGAAGTGGTAAGATGTCATCAGGAGGAAACTGGATTCTGGTCTGGATTCTGGACTCTGGACTCTGGTCTGGATTCTGGACTCTGGACTCTGGTCTGGATTCTGGACTCTGGACTCTGGTCTGGAAAGCTGGATTATCTTTGAATTGCTGTATTTTTAAAACCTTAGCTCCTCCCCAAAAGGGTGGTCCTTGAAAAACTGGCGTCTTTCAGTTATCCTAACCGACTGTTAAAAACTTTCATATTTTACCACAATGACCAGTCTCTAAGTCAAGATTTTCCTGGACTTTCTTCTGTCCAAGATTTCTCTAGAGTGATGTTCCTGGTGAACAGAGAGATCCTTTTGCCACTGCCAAGACTTTGCCATCATAATGAGAGTCACAGGAGATCCATCTTTTGAATTTTCTGATGTGTATAAAAATGTGAGTCCTGGATGAATCCTCTTCCAAACCCTCCACCCATTCAGGGCTTTTTCTCCCCAAAGGACTCCTCTTGTTCAAACCATCCAGTCCCAACACCTCACTTTACAGAGGAAAGAAATGAAACACAGAGACAGATAATTTGTCAAAAATCCCACAAATACTACATGTCCAAGGGGAAGAGTTCTATGGCTCCAAAGTGATTGCTTTCTACCCGCCCTGCCCCCCGCTGGACCATGCTTGCCTAAGTTTCTATACTTGAAATGTCTGACCTTCAAAAGAGAAGGCTGCAGATGGAGGTTAATAGCTGTCTTTAGTTATTTAAAGAGCCCCCATATAATGAAGGATTAGAATTATTCTCTTACTACAGAGGATGGACCTAAGCAGTGGGTAAAAATTATGTATCATTTTTAGGTTTGATATAAGAAAAATGTCTCTCAACAATGAGAACTTTCCAAAAGTTGGCAGGGGCCCCTCAGAAGATAATTGATTCTGCCTCATTTGAGGCTTTGGAGAGAAGGCTGGATGGCCATAAGGTCATAAAATCAGAGCTAGAAGGGACATCAGAGGTTATCTAGTTCAAGCCCATCATTTTACAAATGAGGAAATAGAATCTCAGAGAGGCAAATCAACTTTTCCAGTGTCACACAGCCTAAGGCAGGATAGGAATTCAGGGCTTCCTGCCTTCAAATCCAATACTCCATCCACCATGCCAGTTATTGGGAATGTTGTGGAAGGGTTTTTGGACAAGATGGCCCCTGGGTTCCTTTTATACTCTGAAATTTTGTGATTGTGACTTCCTTGTTGTTGTTCACTCATTTTAGTCATGTCTAACCCTTCATTATCCCATTTGGGGTTTTCTTGGAAAAGATACTGGAGTGGTTGGCTATTTCCTTCTCCAACTCATTTTACAAATATGAACCAGGGCAAACAGGGTTAACTGACTTGCATGGTGCCACCCAGCTAGGCAGTGTCTGAGGCTAGATTTGAACTCAGAAAGATGAATCTTCCTGACTCCAGACCTGGAGCTCTATCTGCTGGGCCCCCTAGCAGCACACATGACTCCAGTTTAGCACTATTGCTACAACCCCATGCTGTCTCAACATTTACGTAAGTGCTGCGTGGCTTGTTCCATGAAGCACCAAAATGGTTGACTGATTTCCCCCTCTCTTCCTCTCACCCCATTTAGGTGACCAGTCTTTTTAGAGTGACAGATGTAGCCCTGCAAAGTGGGTCAGGGGGTCACATAACTTCATTTAGAACACCACAGGAGGTGCTACAATGGGCAGCTGATCCTAGGGAAACACAAGCTGAAAGGGTGGAGGAGATAGGATTTTTAGGCCTTGCATTTGCACATCAACCAGAATGTAGGAGAGAGCTGTGAGATTAAAATTGGATATTAGATCATAAATCTACCCTACTTAACCTTTCCCTTAATTTATCTCCCAGACTAGTAAATGGAAGAAGCTTCTGGTTTTCTAGATAGAATTTTTATTGTATGGTAGTCACAAGGTGATGTTGATTAGAAGTATAGGAAAGTAGAAATACAATACAAATTGTCTTAAGTCTAGGCTTAGTCTATATTCCGTATAAAACTCACCAAAAGCGGAAGGCCACCTTTGGGGCGAGAGACCGAGTCAAGCGCGTGCTGTTAACCGAGAGCCGGGCCAAGTCAAACTCCAGTCCGCGTCTGTCTGTGCAGCACAACCAGGAGACCAGCGGAGCAGGAAAAAAATGGCCCCACTTCCATTCTCTCCTTACCTTTTAAGCTCGCACCCCAGAAGTGGAGTGCTAGCAGGCGGACTGGCGTGCGTAGCTCGTGCCGTTGGTCTCCTCCCCAAAAGGGTGGTCCTAAAAAAACCTGGCGTCTCTCCATTATCTAACCGACTGTTCAAACTTTTTACCACAGAGCCCTGGATATGTGTCAGGGCCATGGGTCTGGATCCCAAATCTTCTACTTACTAACTCTGTGACCTTGCACCAATCACTTTACCTCTCAGGAGCTTAGTTTCTAAATCTCTGAAAAGGAGGGGGTCACTATGGATCAGTCAGGCCACAAGGAGGTGCTGGCACTGTTCTAGGAACTATGAATATAATTACAGGAGTAACATGGATTCTCTTTGTGGGTCCAAGAAATTGTATCATTTGCTGCTGCCACACCCCAATAAGCCATCTTGGTAGACGGACTAAACCAGATTAAGGGTAACCGACAGGCCCCCAAACCACCAGTGAGTTAGGGGGTGTCTGCCCCCAAACATGAGAAGACTTTCCACACTAGAATGGGTGAATGAGAACTATTTGTTCCAACAGCCACTCAGGCAGCTAAAGCTGTGGCTGTGGAGGGCTTAGTGTTTGGACATCAGAGATGCCAGGGGCATCTGCCCCGTCCCAAGCCATCACCAACTGTCTTGACCTTGGTGGTGCCACTGGAATTCAATACCTCTGGAAAAGAGTGAGGCTGATGACTTTTTGCAATTCTTTGAAAATCTAATTCGCCTGTTATGTTATTGGTCCTCTTCAAAAACAAAGGATTGACAACAGCAGTAAGGATAGTCTCTGAATGTAAGAAGCTCACATTCTACAAGGGGCAAGACAACATGTTTACAGAGAAATAAAAATCTCTGTATCTATATCTGTATACATGTGTATGTGTATATGCATATACATGTGCATATGTATCTCTGTGTGCACGTGTGTATGTATGTGTATGCATTTGTGTGTGTATATATATGTATATATATATACATATACATATACACACATATATATGTATACACACACAAACAAGTGTGGGACAGCTGGGTGGCACAGTGGACAAAGCACCAGTCTAGAAGTCAGGAAGACTTGAGTTTAGTTCAGCCTCAGATACTTTCTTGTTGGGTGACCCTGGTCAAATTACTTAACCCCAATTGCCTCAGTTTCCTCATCTATGACTGGGGGGTGGGTGTTAATAAGAGTACATACCTTCCAGGGTTGTTGTGAAGATCAAATGAAATAATAATTGTAAAGTGCTTAGCACAAAGCTTGGTGCGTAGTAAGTACTATACAAATGTTAGCTGTTGTTATTATTAATATATACATATATATCACATATAGAGCATATAGTATGTGGTATATAGTGGCAGTATCTGCATATATACATGTATATGCATCTATAATCATGGATATGGATATTATATACACATATACTGAGTGTACTAAAGGGGGAATTAGCAGCGTGGGGAATTAGGAGTGGCCTCTTGGGCTAAGATGAGAAAGAGAGGTGAAGTTCCAAGAGGTATCAGGAGGAAAGAAGCATATTCCAGGAAGAAGGAACAGCCTGTCAAAAGAAAAAGTGTGTGTGTGTGGAACGTGACATGTCCTATATGGGGAACCACAAACAGGCCATTGCAGGGCGGGGGAGGGGGTTTGTGTAATTAGCCTGGAAAGAGAGATGACCTCAAAGGTTCCTTTCAGTTCATATTTTCTGATCTAGGAGACCTCAATTTCAGTTCCAAAAAGGCATCAATGTTTAAGTTTCATGGATTATTTATGTACAAATCTTTTCTGAAGAAATTTTGGGAGAAAATCATGAGATTCATGAGGCTTGGGAAATTTCTTAAATGATGATATAGTGCTCTCTGAAGACATAACAAAGTATATTTTCTCCCTAATTTGGTGAAATGGTTTTTGTTTGTTTTTAATAATCTCTGGCCTTCTAAATTTTGAGCTAGTTTATTTGGTTGCCTATACTTTTTCCATAATCAGGATCAAGAGAACTTTTTCTTCCCTTTCCTTTATCTTTCCCTTTCTCTTTGGAAATCAAAGGCATATTTTGACTGAATTCACTCCTTCCTGGTAAGAAAGGCCCTTCTTTGTTTAGGCCTTGGGTGAAATCACCCCCATGGGGCTGTTCAGAGCCTTAATGTGGATGTGGAAGTAGGTTGATAAAGAACTGCATCCTTTGGGTGGAGGATGGCTTCTGAGAAGTGGGAACTCATCAAGGCTTCTAGGAAGACTCACACAACCTCTCCTCTCCCAATTCTTCATATTTGGGGATGACCCACTAGTACTAACTTCCTTAGACAATCAGTTTATGATCCCTCTACACCAAAGAAAAGAAAACGAGCTGCTTCTTTTCCTCTGATGAGAGGGATTATCATCAGAAGTCCAATGGCAATGAAAATACTATATGTACTCTTCATTGATGGATTACACTAACAGGGCTTTGACGCTGTTTCTTTCCTTTTTCTTTTGGGTGAGGAGACATATCCAGATCTACCCAGATCTCACTGGATTCCCTCTCTACTTAGCTTTACAGTATCACACAGCAAGCCTAGCTTTAGGACAGCTGTATAAAGCATAAAATAGCGGGGAGAGCTGACTGGGCATCAGGAAGATGTAAGCTTGACTCCAGCTTCAGTCACTTAACCTGCTATACCCCAGTTTCCTTATCTGTAAAAATCTCCCTGTTTTGTGTCTTTGGATGAATCACTTCACCTCTTTCAGGGTCAATGCCCTCATCTGTACAATGATAATAATGATTTCTGTCGGACCGATCTCACAGGATTGGATCAAATGAGATAATATGTGGAAAGGTCTTGGCAAACTTTAAACACCAGATACAATGATGATCATAATGATGAGGATGCCATCTTTTCGAGGGAATTCCTAATACTAGCAAACATATTTGTAGCACTTTAAGGTTATCAAAGCTCTTTGACAAACATTATCTTATTTGATCTTCACAATACCCAGGGGGCTCAGTGCTATTATCATATCCATTTAACAGAGGAAGAAACTGGAGCTGAGAGAAGGTATGCAACTTGCCAGAGATCAAGAGAGTCTCTGGGGAAGGATTGGAATGCAGGTCTTCTAGATTCCAAGTCCAACACTCTGTTTCCTGTTATCACCTTGCCTCTTCCTTCAAAAACATTTGAAAATGTCCTTTCTTCCCGCCTTCCTTCTTTTTACCTCTTATTCCCTCCCCACTCCCTCCTTCCTTCCTTCCAACTTTCCTTGCCTCTTTTTCCTCCCTCCCTTATCTCTTTTCTTTCTTCCTTCTCTTTTCCTCCCTCTTTCCTTTCCTCCCTCCATTCTTCCCTCTCTTCTTCCTTCCCTTTATTCCTCATTTCTTCCCTCCCTTCTTCCTTCCTACTTTCTGCTCCTCTTTTCACTCTCCTTTCTTACCTGTTTCCTTCTCCCTTCCATCCCTTGTTCTTTCCTTCCTTCCTTTCCTCCCTCCTTTCTTCCTTCTCTTTCCCTCCCTCCTTTCTTCCTTCCCTCTCTCTTTCCCTCCTTTCTTATTAGTAAAATGGAGGCATAGGCTAATGAATGTAGCTGAGAGATTTAAGACTGTCTGCCCCAACATACCCCTTAATGGAGGTGGGAGATTCACAATTGCATGAAGACCTATTTTTTTTTAAGTGGGGCAATGAGGGTAAAGTGACTTTCCCAAGGTCACACAGCTAGTAAGTGTCAAGTGTCTGATGCCAGATTTGAACTCAGGTCCTCCTGAATCCAGGGCCGGTTCTTTATCCACTGCACCACCTAGCTGTCCCAAGACTTTTTCAAAGTATCAATCAATTGTACTGATTTTTTCCCTCTTAAAAAGACTATTTATTATATGGGATGGTTCTCTGGGAAGGGGAGGAGGAAAGATACTGGAGGTAACTATAAAGATGTAAGAAAATAAATGTCAATAAAAACGTATTTTAAAAAAGAATTAAGGATGCCCAAACTATTATACCCCAAGATAAGTGATTAGCAGAACAATGTCATACTGGAGCAATTTGTCTTCTGGTGTGTCACAAGCCTCTGTCCTTGTATATGTCCTATGAAATACGAATGACTTAAGTGAAAACATGTCATACTTAACAAAATTGCAGCTGCCCCCAGGCTGGTAGGAATAGCTCATAGAGCAGATGACAGAATCAAGGTCAAAAAAGGGATTTGGTGGATTAGAATTATTGACTGAATCTAAGATGAAATCTATAAAGGGCAAATATAAAGATACCTTTCAAGTCTTAATCTATGAACTTGTGATGTCCTGTAGCTAACTTTAAAATAATCTGTTTGGTGGCATAATGGAGACATTATTTAAAAGCACTTCATGTAGGGGGAAATCATATGGTGAAAAAAGTATTCTGGATCTGGGCTCAGAGGGTGTGGCTTAGAAATTTAGACCTTTGTGACTTTGGACAAATCATTTCCCCTCTCAGGTCTTGTTTCCTCATTTGAAAAATGAAGAAGTTGAATTTCAAGGCCTCTAAAGGCTCCTTGAAGTCTAGATCACAAAGGGGGAAGGGAACATGCATTAATTAAGCACTTATTATGTGCCAGGCACTATACTATGGGCTTTACTAATATTATTTCATTTTATTCTCACAACACCCCTCTGAACTAGGTGCTACTGTTACATCCAATTTACAATTGAGGAGACTGAGATAGACAGAGGTTAAGTGACTTGTTCAAGATCACCAGCTATGAACTTGAAATGAGTTATAACTCAGATATTTCTGACTCCAGGGTTATTGATCTATCTAGTGCACCACCTAGATTTTTACATTCCTTTGATTTAGAAGGTGTTGTTCACTTTAGGTTCCATGAGTTCACATTGTAAATTGTCCATCCAAAAAAAAAAGAAAAGGTGATTTTTATGTCAATACCTCATTGGATCTCTCATCTTATCAGCTTGTTCATTTGCTTCAATGGTGTAGATTATGGCTCATTAAGAAGCAGCCAACTATATGATGTGGAAGCCAGAAAAGCCCCTTTGAGATGGGGCTGTCTAGAGGGGACATAATGTCCCTGTTGAGACTATTGCTCATCCTGCTGTCCTCTTCCCTGCTCTGAACACACCTGGAGATGTTCAGAGACCTGGCACCTGTGGGTGCAAAGTTTCAAATGAAGTTATTTGTTTGCTTATCTAATGTCTATCTCCATGTATACTGATTCAATCTGGTATGACACAGAGAAAGTGAGAGACTCTGTGTGTGTGTGTGTGTGTGTGTGTGTGTGTGTGTGTGTATGTGTATGTTTGTGATGCAGTAGAGAAGGCAGCTGGTCTGCAGTCCTAAAGGCTTAGCATCAAATTCTGTCTCTGACACTCTGTATTTCGTCCTGAGCAAACCACAAGCTTCCCAGGCTTCAGTTTAATCCTTTAAAAAATTGTAGGGACAGAGAACCAGCCCTGGAGTCAGTCAGGAGAACCTGAGTTCAAATCTGGCCTCAGACACTTATTAGCTGTGTGACCCTGGGCAAGTCACTTAACCCTAATGACCTAAAAGAAATTATGATGATAAGGATGTGTGTGATGGCTCCTGTGTTCAGCCCCAGATTTATAATGGTTTTTGGAATGCCAGAATTAATGGACCCTCCTGCAAAGACTATTAACACTTACTGTATCTTTCCAAGAGAATGAAATCTTGAGGAGTTAATAGTTGAACCCTCCAGTATATAAGGCATCTGTCAGGAGAATGAGATGTTAATTGACATTCTGCAGATATCTGGCTTGAGGCAGGACAGTGACCATTTGATACAAAGACCTAAGAGAATAGATTTCCTGAAATATTGCATTTAACTGTTATCTTGCAAAGGCACATTATGAAAAGAGTGTGAGAAGTCTCTTTAGCTGCCACCGGGAGAGTCCAATGTAAGGCTGTGTTTCCAGACTTGAGAGCAACTTAGTAGGGCAGTTTTTCATTGGAAGGGACTTGGGCAATGATATTCCCCCTTTATTATAACACATTGTGGAAATATATCTTTGAATTATTTGTTACACTTTTAGTAAATTAGAAACATTGATGTTTAAGACTAGGAGATTAAGTGTATGTGAATACATACATCTTAATATATACATGTGTACATACATAGATATGTACACACAGACTAAGGGTGAAAATATATGCATGTTAATATAAATATTCATGTACACATACATGTGTACCTACACAGACTAGGCATTGAGGAGTGGGAATATATTAAGAATCAAAATACATATACATTTACAGATGGGTTATTGTTCAGTCTTTTCAATTGTATCCGACTCTTTGTGACGTGTTTTGGGATTTTTTTTTTTTGGCAGAGATACTGGGGTGGTTTCCATTTACTTCTTCAGTTCATTTTACATATGAGGAAACTAAAGCAAACAGGATTAAGTGACTTGACCAGAGTCACATAGCTAATAAATGTCTGAAGCCGGATTTGAACTCATGAAGATGAGTTTTCCTGCCACTCTATCCATTGCAGACATAGTTGTACATATATATATATATATATATATATATATATATATATATATATATATATATATATATATATACACATATATATATGTATGTATGTATATATGTATATATATATGCATATGTATATACATATACACATACATATACATACTCTAACTGAGCTAGGTAGTGCAGCAGGCTCAGTCTCTTTATTTTTGTGATGACTGAATGAAAAGATACAGGGTGTACCAAAAGTTTCAGTGCAGGCTTGAGCTTATTAAAGTTTACAACTGTAAGGGGCTAAAATTCTAGATATACTATCTAAAATCCAATGAGTGGTTGCCAATAAATTATAAGCTTTAGCAAGAGTATTTAAGTGTTTAAGTATTTATTAAAGAGCATTAGGATCAGAGAGAAAGGTAAAAAAATCTAACTATTTCTAAGAGACCCCATCATCTGATCTGCCACAGTGAAGTCAGGAACCAAAAGAGGAAAAAGCCCTCTTCCAGCGTCCACTTCCTACTTTGTGTCCCCTCCCAGAAATGGGAGGCTCCTCAAGTTGATTGGCTGGTAGCCTTGATAGACAGTACCCATGAGCAAACATCACTTCCTGATGCTAAGGACCTTGACCACATGGCTTGCCCTCAGAGGCCTTCTCCTCATGGCGGAGCTTTGCTACAGTAAGTCTCCAGCAGGTGGCGCCATTCCAATTGTTACAGTCGCCCCTTTGTTTTTTCAAGAAACACTGAGTGTTTCCTTGATGAAACAGTAAAAAATAACAGAATATAATACCCTGTGCTAACAAACAATATGTTAATAACAATATAGCAAAGGGAGAAAGGGGAAATTTTGTCCAGAGGGGCAGTCCCTCATGAACTGGCATTTTAACACTGGCCTGCAGAGGGAGGGCCTCTGTAGATAATACATATTACAAATGGTGTACATAACAACAGAAGGGAATAAAAATCAACAAAACAAAACTGCTCATTTAAAGTCTTTGAAAGTCTTCTCAGATGATTCTTGGGATGTCCTCCGGGTGTAGTCCTGGAATGGAATTCTTTTCTGGGGTTGATGTGTGGATGCTGGTAATCAGCCAGGAAAATTTCCTACACAACTTCACTAAGACTTTTGGGACCCCTTGTATTTTCAAAATGCTTTGCAAACATTAAAATGCTAGATAAGATGATGATGGTGGTGGTGGGAATGATGATGATGCCTTAAAGCTTATAGGAGAAGTGGTTTCTCTGTTTTAACAATTCATCCAATGGATGGGAGGCTCTGAGTTAACTAATTAGTGAAAAAGAGATGGTATGTTTATATCCATTTGTGAGAAAATATCCAAATATGCTTCACTGGTTGCCCTGAACCAGGGAGGAGAATTAATACTGTAAAGAGTCAAGTAGCTGATAGAGAGGGGCCACCCCATCTAAGTGCTTACTATATGACAATCATCGTTCTGTGTGCTGGGGATAAAGAGGAAAATGAGCTAGTCCTTGTTCTCATGGAAGTCACATAAGGATAGGGGAAGAGATAAAATATATTGGGGGTGGGGGGCAGGGTTCAGTTCTAAGGCATATATAGGCAGAAAAAGACTGTGGTCCTCAGCATGCAGTGCCCAGGCAGGTGGGGACCCATCCTCTTTACGATCATTAAAACTGTTATCTCAACATGCACTGCTGATTTTGAACCATTTCCCAGTACCAAGGAATTAGACGATAAGAACACTGTTTACTGTGTCTTCAGCAGGTGTGGCTGCTAGGAAGGTGGAGGATTTAGCACAGGAGAAACTGTTTGGTGGGTTCTTCACAGGGATTGATTCCTTTGATTATGGTGACGGGCTCAAACTTGGGGGTGGTGGTGGGCATGCACAGATGAGAAGGGTATTCCCAGAATCTTGCATGCAGGGTCCTCTGCTGCCTCTTTCAGGATATGAAGCTGGTGATGATGTTTGATTTTAGCAACATTTAGACCCACCTGTCAAAAGCCTCCTCTTCTCTCTCCCTCTGTGGGTCATGGCTGCTTTGGCCAGGTTGGCTTGCCTGACCTTCAGTAGCAATTTTGTAATAAGCTGAGCAGTGAGGGAAGATGCAGATTCTGAGAAGTGCAGGGGAAGGAGAAGACCATATCTGACTTCTACAGATTCGTAGTGATCAGAGCTTCAGTGTCCTCTTTGGGGAACAATTAGCAGCCCATTTTGGCTAGAAAATAGAATTCATGTTGGGGAATGATATGAGACAGGGGAAGAGAGTTGGAAGCCAAATTATTGAGGCTTTAAATGCCAGGCTGAAAAGTTTGTTGTTATCCTTGATTCACTGGGGAGTCATTGAATTCAGTGAATGACATAAAGTTAAGAATATCAACAATATTCCACCATTTTTGCACTGCTGATACATTCCTTTCATGATCTTAGAGGCTACTGATGTTATGGAAAAGGAGAACTAAGACATTTTTGGAGGGTATTTTTCATTGAATTTTCCACTCTCGATGGTTTTGTATTGTAGACCTTCTAATGTGACCTTCAGAAGATGTGGATTCTATGGGAATGTGTCTGGGAAGTTAATCAGTCAGTCAATAAATATTTATTAAGAACCTACTGTGTGTCAGGCACTGTGCTAAGCTCTAGGGATACAAAAGGAGGCAAAAAGTCTCTGTTCTCAAAGGGCTCATGATCTAAAGGAGGGAGAAAACAATAAAAAAAGAAAATGTTTTTGTTATTCAGTCATGTCTGACTCTTTATGAGTCGGACCCATTTTGGGGTTTCCTGGCAAAGATACTGAAGTGTTTTGCCATTTCTTTCTCCAGCTCATTTTGCAGATGAGGAGCTAAGAAAAACAGGGCTAAGTGACTTGCTCAGGGTCACACAACTAGTAAATTCTTGAGGCCAGATTTGAACCCATGGGAGAACAAAAAGTTCTTCCTTTGATTCCAAGCCCAGTGCTCTATCCCCAGTGCCACCCAGCTGCTCTGTACAAATATGTATGCAAAAGCTATATACAGGATAAATAGGAAATAATTAAGAAAGGGAAGGCACTAGCATCAAGGGCTTGGGGAGGGCTTCTTGTAGAAGATAGAACTTTAGTTGGGAATTAAAGAAAGCCAGGAAGATCAGTGAGAGGAATTGAGTGGGGAGATCATTTTCTCCATTCCTGGATCTGAAAAATGGAATTTCTTGTCCATGGAAGCCAGTGTTACTGGATCAAAGAGTATGGGGTGGGCAGTAAGATGCAAGGAGCCTGGAAAGGCCGAAAGGGCTTGGAACTTCAGAGGGTTTTATATTTGATCCTGGAGGCCATAGGGAGCCACTAGAACTTCCTTTGTTCGGGGGAGAGGGTCAATATACTCATGAGTCATTACTCAGGTTGCTATACCCCAAGAACCCACAGCATGGTAGGTTGCAGTAGATTAATGCAGCAACTATGAATTAATGTAGGTAATGATTATACTTTCTGGCTGAACGTAACAGAAGCCACATTTTCTGCTTTCAAACTTTATTTCATGTCTGTCCATGGTACACAATGTCCCATCTCTTGCTTCTATGCCTTTGTATGGACAATGTTCCACTGACCTTGAAAGCTAGCTCTCTGCATCTTCTCTTGGTGGAAACCTGTGCGTACTTCAAAGCTCAGCTCATGACTTCTGTGTGAAGCTATACCTATTCCCTCTCACTGATGGCTCTTTTATTGTAAAATTACCTTGTATTATACTGTATTTACTGGAGGATTGGAGATTTAGAGTTGGAAGAGAACACAGAGGCCATGTGCTCCAAACCCTCATTTTCCAATTGGGAAAATGGAAGCTTTCTGAACTTCTAAAGTTGGAATTTACCTAAGGAAACACATGAATTAAATGGCAGAGCTTGCATTTGAACCCAGAACATCTGAATTCAGACCCAGCACCCCACTGCCTCTAGGCTCCTTGCATTTGTATTTGTGACTTTGCACAACTCTGCCTCACTTAAATCAAATTCACTTGCAAGTCAAGACATCACCCTCCTGATGTCATTGGTCGTCTTCCAGAACAAGGACAAACAACAATCTGTATTTATGGGCTTCTGCTAATACAGTGCAAGCCCCTTGAGAGCAGATAATGTTTTTATTTGGCTGTGAATCCCTAGTGCCTAGCATAGTGCCTGGCATAGGCCCTTCATACACACTTCTTGTTACGTAGATTAATTTACCCCTAGCCCCTTTCAAATCAAAGTTCAGGCACTTCTTCCTCTCTCTCTTGGTCCAACCCAATTTTGGAGGGGGGGGTTTAATTTTTCATGCTCCATTTTGAAATGATTTGGTAACTCCTTAACTGGCATCCCCTTCCCCAGTAGGATGCAAGCCCCAAAGGGCAGGGAGTTCAATGTTTGCCTTTATCTCACAGTGCTTAGCACAGAGTAGGCCCTGGCACATGCTTGCTGAGTTAAACTGTTTCATTTGGGTCGAATCTGAAATGCATCCCATTGCATCTGTGTCCAAGCGTCCTTTTTTTCTGTTGCCTTCAAACCAGGGCTGGGGATATTAGCGGAGAATTTTTGAAAGCCCTTCAGAAATTGTAGTTAGGGAGGCTTTTGTTCCTCAGCCACTTAAAAGATTGCCTCTCCTTTTGCCGAATATGAAAAATTGTCAGCTTGTATCATTAGGCTGTGCCAAAAACCACATTCCCCAGGAAAGCGTGTCAGCTCTTATTATAGTGCTGATATTATTCTTTTTTCGAAAATGGAGTTCTCCATATGCTTTCTAAATGCTCTTCAACTCATTCATCTTTGGAGTTTCTTTACTCTCCCGACTTCACTGGGTCTAGGAGCCCTGGCAGCCCGTCTTCTCAAGAAATTAATGGGTTCCAAATGCCCTTCAAGCACATCGGCCCCCTTCTTGGCTGGGGAGAAGTCTGATATTATACATAAATATTGAGATGGAGATCCTTTAGAGAGAGGTGTTTGGGCTTTTAATTAACAGTGACAGCCCGTCTGCTTAGTCTTGGGATCATTTGCCGCCATGAAAAAAGTCAGCCAGGTCAGTATAGAAAGGGGAGGTGCTGTCACAGACGTGTTCCTGGCATCTGGCCATGGAGACATTGAACTCTGAGCCAACCATGAAGTCATTTTGAATTTAAGGAGTCTTGCTAATCCAAAGCAATGCATCTTAATTTGACAAAGTAAAGACTGCACGATAAGCAGCCCTGTTGCAAGGACTGTGAAACAGGGGATGTAGAGGGTGGGATGATTTGGGATGGGGGAGTGGTGTAAGTCTAGATGGTGCTGGAGAAATGTGGCTGATAATTATAAGAATGGTCTTCTTTTCTTCAGCCTTCATAGCCCTTCCATCCCTGGAGTCTCTCTCCCAATCTCCCCCCACACAGCCTCAGCCCCTCCCCCTCCCCTCTTGCCTTTCAACCTCCAAGCCCAAATTCAGGGCTGGCTCAGTCCAGCTCTACGGCTTGGGTTCTGCCATGGCTTGATGTGAAATTTGAGAAACATATGTAGTCTTCTATTTCAGGAAAATGATCTCAGGGATTGGATGTGTTTGCTGTTGGCTGCGAAACTCTGAGCTTGCCCAGTGTGGTTTCTTGATGATGAGAATGCAGCTCTGAACTGCCCTTTCTTTTCTATTTTTTTCTTCAAAAAAAAATCAGAATTCATGTAATAAAATTTAAGTTCAGTTCCTTTATCCCTCCCTTTGCCAGAACACAATGTCGTGTATTGTATCAAAACTTTAAAGAAATGTGCATTGTTCAGGATATAATTTATCCATCCTGGCTCAACAAAGACCAGCCCTATGTCTGCCCTGTGAAGGCTATTTAAATATCTTTCAATGGAGGAGTGTGGTCTGCATAGGGTTTCCCATAAAGGGAAACAGGACTATTTTGAAAGCCCCCTTTCTTTATTTCTTTCTTCCCTCTTCCTTTTTCATCTTTAATGTATACTGGGGGCTGAGCAGGCACCAAAATCCAGTATAAACCAAGCATCACATTCTGTGTACAGGGAAAGCCAGAGGGGTGGGGACTTCTTTGTTTCTGGGAATTAGAGACTCAACCTACTAAAGTACAGAGTAGACGAGAGAACAGGGAGGTGGATCAGGCCAGACCTTTGACTAGAGCTTTGCAGGTCAAGGACCAGACAGAAGTTTTCCCCCTTCTCACTTAGAACATGAGGGGAAATCTAGGACCTACCCACCCCATGTCTTCAATTCCACTCCAATAAATATTCCTGTCCAACATCCGTTAAATGTTTGTGTGTTTATTAAGAATTGAGGAAGGTAACATAATCATCAAGGGTCCATACTTGCAGTCAAGAAGACCTGAATTTAGATCTTGCCCTAGATAATCAATCAAATGACTAGACTTGATGGCCTCTGAGGTCCTAGCCATTTCTGAATCTACCATCTTGTGACCCATTTATAGGAAGATATATTGCAGAGCTGGAAGGAAGGAAGGGATAAACATTTATATAATGCCTAGTCTGTGCCAAGCACTTTACAAGTATTGTTTGATCCTCAAAACAACCCTGTGAGGTAGGTGCTATTATAATCTCATTTTACAGTTGAGGAAACTGAGGCAAACAGAAATGAAATGACTTGCCCAAGGCCACACAGCAAGCCTGAGGCTGCATTTGAACTCAGGTCTTCCTGATTGCAAACTTATTACTCTATCCACTCTGTCATCTTGGCTGTCTCTAGAGACTTTAGTGGTGATCTAGTCGAGGTACCTCATTGCACAGATCATTTTACCAAAAACAATCAACCAGCATTTATTTAAGTACCTTGTATGTGCTTGATTCTGGCTTTCAGTTCCATGACTCCAGAATGGGCAGGATTCTAGAAGGATGCATGAAAGTAAAGGACAAAAGATAAGCAATGTAATATAGGGGTAAGAACATGGCTCTAGGCCTTGGGGAACCCAGGCTCAAGTTCTGACCCTCCTACTTACTACCTGCTGACCTTTGAACCTCACATCCTCCCCAAGGGAAAATGTGGGAATTAGCCTGGGTGCCCTCAGAGACCCCTTGCAAGGTGCTAAATCTCCAGTTCTATGAGCTTCAGAAAACCTCTTGAAGTTTAAAAGAAAAAAATGTAAAAGCATGTCTAAGACAGACAGACAGACAGATAGATAGATAGATAGGCAAATCTTAATGCCCAGTTTTTAGACACTATTCCTTTCTCTCCAATCTTCCCGAAGTAATGGCAAAACTAGAAATTCAAAATGATTGAAGAGTTAAGCGAGGGTTCCTAGTCCTACCTATACCAATAACTACTTATTTGATTTCAGGTAATTAATTTAAGGGGGCAGGTAGGTCCCACAATGGATAGATCACTGGACCTAGAGTCAGGAAGACCTGAGTTCAAATTCAGCCTCAGATACTTGCTAGCAGGGTGACCCTGGGCAAGCCACTTCATCCTGTTTACCTCAATTTCCTCATCTAAATGAGCTGGAGAAGGAAATGGCCAACCACTCTAACATCTTTGCCAAGAAAACCCCAAATGGGGTCATGAAGAGTCAGACACAACTGAAATGACTAACAACTCTCTAATAATCTATGGTTGCCTCTAAGATACCGTATATATCATTACTGGCAAGAGGGCACCTAAGTAATGCAGTGGATGGAATCTTGGCCTTAAAGTAAGAAGATCTGGATTCAAATTCAGCCTCAGATACTTACTGGCTTGGACAAGTCACTCAAACTTTCTTTGCTTCCATTTCTGTAGCTGTAAAATGGAGATAACCATAGTACCTTTCCTTCCAAAGTTGTTGTGAAGATCAAATGACATATTTTAAAAATGCATAGTAGTGGAGCAGCTAGGTGGCACAATGGATAGAGTACCGGCCCTGGATTCAGGGGGACCTGAGTTCAAACCCGGCCTCAGACACTTGACACTTACTAGCTGTGTGACCCTGGGCAAGTCACTTCACCCCAACTGCCTCACTCCCCCCCCAAAAAATGCATAGTAGTCATAGTGGTAGTCATAGCCATAGTCGCAGTAGCAGTCGCAATTGCAGTCGTAGTTGTAGTAGCAATAGTAATGCATGGCTTGGGAAAATCTTGGGGAAAAAGAATGAAATGCAAAAAGCAGAATGAGTAAGATGACAGGCTAATAGAGCTCCCTCATTATTGGCCCCCAAAAGATGAGGCAGACCTATCTTTGGCCATTTCATTTTCATTATGATGAAGTGCTCAGTGTCTCAGGAATGGCTGGGGGTGGGGAGTACCTCAGCGACCATTTTCTCCAACCCCTTCCTAGGCAAGACTTTCCTGCATCATTTTAAGATGACCATCCAGCCCCCACAGATGGGCCCCCACTTATTAGACTTAATTTGCTCTGCCCTGAGTGTGGGGCCCCATGTGGTTTGCCTCTCCCACTGCCCTTGGCTTGTCCAGAGCAGCTGTTCCCCTCCATCGTGTTTCTGTTGAGCCGCTGGGGTTGTTATCACTCAGGAAGTCTCACTTTGTTCCTGGGCCCGCTCAGATTTTCAGTTTCTCGAATCAGACTAATATTTCACCTCGTAAATCAGAAACCCAACCCCAGGTCCTCCCCCTACCATGCCCTACCCCCATTCTTGCTCCCAGCAGCACCAGTAGCTGTGGGATAGAATACCAGTGGAATGAAGGGAAGCTCGAACCGACTCAAATATCAGAGAAATGCAATAATTTGTCTTTATTAATAGAAGGTCAAATACTGCGTACCCTTGGCAGTTGCATCAATATTTTTACAGTCTTTATGTCATAGCTTGCTGGAGGATTTGCCTTACATAGCTTTAAGTGGGCCAAAATAATACAAGTGGTAAATAGCTCAAGCCATGTTGAAAAAACAAGGAGATTGAGGAGGGAGACATCCAACCAAAGGCCTGGTTTTCTTTGGCACTTTGATCCCTGGAACAGGCAGCAAGCAGAATAATGAGGCTGGTGGGTCTGGTGTCAGCACACTTCAGGTTGAATCATTTTCAGCTATTTCCCACCTTTGGCAGCTTGGGCCTCAATTTCCTCACCTGTAAAATGAGTGGGTTTGACCAGATGATGCTCAAGTTTCTTCCAACTCTAAATCCCATATTCATTTTAACAAATAGTTCTTCCCACTCAAGATGCAACCTGCATCCATTTTCCCTTTGTCTACTTGAGAAGGGTTATGGTGTCAGAGAAGAAGGCTGGGGCCAGATTCAGGGAACTGGGCTCTGGACTCTTTCTGGCCTCTGGGCTTCTGGGAAAATCATTTAACCTGTCTCAGCTTCAGCTTCTGGACATGCACTAAAGGGAGAAAACAGGAGGTGTTTAATTAATGCTTGTTCCCTCCCCTTTCCCTTCCTGAAATCACAGAATCTCAGAGTTGGGAGGACACTCAAAGGTCATTAAATTCCACCCATGCTCCAACAAGCAACTGCTTTATGTATAACCACTGTTTGTACATGACCACCGTTGAGGGGTAATCCATCCATAATGCACACATATACATGCATGCATACACATATGTAATATAAAACATGTGCATACACAAGTAGAATTTCAGCCAGTATGTATTAAGCAGTTCTGTGACAAGCACTATGCTAGGTGCTAGGGAAACACCTCACCTCACTTAAAAAATAGGGATGATAATAATAGTGCCTACTTCATAGGATTGTTGTAAGAAATAAATGAGGTAAGAAGTGTAAAATGCTTGTGAAGCATAACTGTATAAATACTATTACTGTTCACATCACCATCAGAGCTCAACTGAAAGTCAATCAACCAAGCCATAAGAATTTATTAAATGACTTCTATGTGTAGGCCCACTTGGAACTTTATGGTTTATATAACATAAAAAGTTAGATAACATTTTAGGGAATAATAGGAAAGGTAGATTCAGATTTTTAATTTTTTTTTTAATTTTTTTGATTCTGTTTGCTTCCTGGTGTCTCATAGAGTCATTGGTTTCTACCTGCCCAATTCTAATTTTTAAGACATTATTTTCTTCAGTAAGCTTTTGCACCTCCTTTTCCATTTGGCCAATTCTACTTTTTAAGGAGTTGATTTCTTCAGTGTTTTTTCCCCATTAAGCTAATTGTATTTTTTAAGGAATTATTTTCTTCAGTCTATTTGTGAGCTTTCTTTTCTAAATTGCTGACTCTTTTTTTCATAATTTTCTTGCATAACACTAATTTCTTTTCTCATTTTATCTTCTACATCTCTTATTTGATTTTAAATATCCTTTTTGAGCTCTTCCAAGAAAGCTATTTGGTCTTGAGACCAATTCATCTTCCCCTTTAAGGCTTCACAGGTAGGCATGTTGACGGTGTTGTGCTTATCTGAGTATGTTTTGTTCTTCCCTGTCACCATAGAAGCTCTCTATGGTTAGGGTTCTTTTCTGTTTCTTACTCATATTTTAGCCTTTTTTTCCCCTGGGGCAATGAGGGTTAAGTGACTTTCCCAGGGTCACACAGCTACTAAGTGTCAAGTATCTGATCCAGGATTTGAACTCAGGTCCTCCTGGCTCCAGGGCCAGTGCTCTATCCACCGGGCCATCTAGCTGCTCCCTGCCCCCAGCCTATTTTTTTGAGTTTTAAAGTGGAGCTCTGCTCCTGGGGTACAGGGACCACTGTTGCAAGCTTCTTATGATGGGGGCCAGGGGCCTGATCACTAGCTTTTTGCTCTGAGGCCTCTGGGGCTTTACCAGGGACAGTGAATGTTCTAAGGTTTCCAAAACACTTAATAGTCATCACTCCCAAACACATAGGGCTTTAAGACTCAGGAAATGCTTTACCCCAGAGAAGTTCACCAAGAGGCCACCCACTGTGCTCCTGAGTGCTGTCCAGGCAGATTAAAGTGATTGGGAGATGTTAATAAAATAAATAAAAATTGAATCAAACAAAGACAGTATCACATTGTATAAATGTCAATATGCATTTGCAAGGTTCTGTGGGGACCAATTTTTAATTGGGGAGTGCTAGCTAAGCGGCTCACCACAATATTGGGGCAAGGAAGGAGACTGGCAGCCTCCCTCAAAACAGAACAAGATTTATTTTACCAAAAAGAACTTAAAAAAACAAAACAAAACACAAACAGGATCAGTAGGATCAAGGGAAAGGAAATAAAATGGGGAAAGGCAAATTATAATACCTGAAAAAATACCACTGACCAGGAATCAACTGAAAATACGCAGCAGAACGCCTGTCGCTTTCCAGCTTCCACCTCGAATGCCCAATTCTCCCCCAAACCTAGAAACACCCCACACAGCCCCAGCCAATGGGATGGCCGCTCCGACAGTCACATGACTGCCCTTACTAGGCTTCCAGTCATTATAATTTTGCCAGGCCCATGTAGGCGTCGGCGAGTGGTGATGACATGAGGTGCCAGAGCCCTGGCAAGGCTACAACCAGTGGGTGGAGCACCATGCAGTTTGCGGAGCCCCAGGCCAGTGCACGCTGAGGCATAAAAACCTCAAATAACAATTAATTCTTTACAGTTCCCCATGTGTGGCTTGATGGCCCCTATTTCTATTTGAGTTTGACACCATTGCTTTAAGAAGCAATAATAGCTCACATTGATAGAGTACTTTGAAATTACCATGTTTTCATAAGACTTAATCTTCGCAACTACCCTGTGAGGGTGGTGCTTTTATATCCCCTTTTTACACATCTGAAAACTGAGACTCAGAGAACATACAACTAATAAATATCTGGGATGCAATTAGAGCCCAGGTCTTCCTGACTCCAAGTCCCTAGTGCTTGAATCTAGTATGCCTTTATGCAAGGGGGTAGGACTGAGTAACCACCGGTTAATTATTTCCCTCTTCTCCTCTCCTCTCCTCTCCCCTTCCTTCCTTCTTTCTCCCTCTCTTTCTCTTCCTTTCTCTCTCTTTTCTTTCTCTCTTTTCTTTCTTTCTTCCTTCCTTCCTTTCTTCCTTTCTTCCTTTCTTCCTTTCTTTTCTTTCTTTCTTTCTTTCTTTCTTTCTTTCTTTCTTTCTTTCTTTCTTTCTTTCTTTCTTCTTTCTTTCTTCTTTCTTCCTTTCTTCCTTTCTTCCTTCTCCTTTCTTCCTTTCTTCCTTTCTTCCTTTCTTCCTTTCTTCCTTTCTTCCTTTCTTCCTTCCTTCCTTCCTTCCTTCCTTCCTTCCTTCCTTCCTTCCTTCCTTCCTTCCTTCCTTCCTTCCTTCCTTCCTTCCTTCCTTCCTTCCTTCCTTCCTTCTTCCTTCCTTTCTTCTTCCTTCCTTCCTTCCTTCCTTCCTTTCTTTCTTTCTTTCTTTCTTTCTTTCTTTCTTTCTTTCTTTCTTTCTTTCTTTCTTTCTTTCTTTCTTTCTTTCCTCTCTCTGGAGCTGCTAATTCCAAGTCTGTGACAAGCTCGGTCTTCAAAGACAGATGATAACTGATAGATACCAGCAAAATTCATTCTGCCAACTCTCTGACCTTAATTGGAGCACAGTCTTAGGTCTGGCTTGTCAACTGCCTATAAAGATCTCTCCAGAATCAAGGACACAGGACTTTCAAGCACACAGCTGAATGTGAAGGGAGGCCCTTCTAATTCTATGCCTTCATGTTGCTAGTGGATAAAACCATCTATGCTTACAAAGTGTAGCTGGTGAGAGATTCCAGATGCCTCCTCTAGCCTTTGCTACACCCCTCTGATTCCGTGCTACAAATTTGCAGCAGTTCAGATGAATTGGTTGGATGGCCAGGTTCAATTTCAACTGTTTTCTGTCTATCAGGGTCAGTGGATGATGCATGTGAGAAGGGTCTTTCCAAGGTCCCTCCTGGCAGGTGCTGCTATGTTGACCTTTCATACAGATCCCTCCTCTGAGGATCTATTCACATGTAACTCCTGAGAACACTCCGCATTTTGAGTTTTCCAAGACCTTCAGACATCTTGCAACTTTTGCAAGATGGAAAACTTTCATGGGGATCAGGAATGAAGTAGAGAGAGTTAATTGGAGTCAGCCAGAATCTGGGTAACCTGGACAGAGCAGCTGTCAAATTCCTGACCCCTCTTGCTCAAGCCCTTGTTAATTAAGAGTAACAATATCTCACACTTGCAGAATCTCTCTCTTTTAGAGATCACTAAATTCTTTTTTCAGGGCAGCTAGATGGCCCAATGCATAGAGCATTGGCCTTGTAGACAGGAGAACCTGAGATCAAAATCTGGCCTCAAACATTTAGCAGCTGTGTGACCCTGGGTCAGTCACTTTACCCTGTTAGCCTCAGCTTTTTCATCTGTAAAAATAAGCTGGAGAAGGAAATGGCAAATCCCTCCAGTGTCTTTGCCAAGAAAAACTCCAAATGAGGTCATGAAGAGTCGGATACAACTAACAGACAAAAAACAAAGAAATGACACCCCTTTTTAGTTTTTAGCCCCTTTGTTTGCCTAATAGTTTCAATCTGTAGGTGGGGGCAAAAAAACTTGGTTCCAAAAGACAGAAGTGATTCTGTGAAAGGTCACTGAATATGGAGATTGTTGAATACATGCAATTATTCAGGTGCCATGTTTAGCAGAGGAGGATAGGACTTTCTTTGAGCAAAACTATAGGTTAATAGAGGGCCAGAGGGCAGCTAGATGGCGCAGTGGATAGAGCACTGGCCCTGGAGTCGGGAGCACCTGAGTTCAAATCTGGCCTCACACACTTAACACTTACTAGCTGTGTGACCCTGGGCAAGTCACTTAACCCCAATTGCCTCACCAAAAAAAAAAAAGAAAGAAAGAAGAAAAGAAAAAAGAAAAACTGAGAGGGAAATTTGAATCCAAAATGTCAGATCTGGGAGGGATCTTAAAACAGAGATTGTTAGAGCTGGAAGAGACTTATCCTGGTATAATAGAAAGACTTTCCAAGTCAGAGGACCTGAGTTCTTATCTTTTTTCTATTGCATAAGTATTTGACCTTGGGTAAACTCTCTCAGCTTCAGTTTCCATTCAGTTCTAGGCAAATGATTCTATAATCTCGGATCTCAGAGTCTGAGAGGTAGAAGGGTCCAGAGAACTTAAAATTATTGTTGCTCAGTTATTTTGGTCCTATCTGACTCTTCGTTGACTCCGTTCGGGGTTTTCTTGGCAAAGATACTGGAGTGATTTATTTCCTTTTCATGCATATTTTATGGAAAAGAAATTGAGGCAAACAGGGTTAAGTGACTTGCCCAGGGTCACATGGCTAGTAAGTATGTGAAGCTGGATTTTAGCTCTTCTCTCAGTTCTCTCTCCGCTGTGCCACCTAGATGCCCTTAGACTGTATAACAGAATGTTCAAACTTGAAGGGTCTTAGAGCAAAGAATCTAGAGCTAGGAGTCACTGTAAAGATCACCTTATTTTTCTCAATCTGTTGCCTTCATCTTTTTTTTTTTTTTTTTTTGGTGAGGCAATTGGGGTTAAGTGACTTGCCCAGGGTCACACAGCTAGTAAGTATCAAGTGTCTGAAGTCAAATTTGAACTCAGGTCCTCCTGACTTCAGGGCCAGTGTTCTATCCACTGCACCATCTAGCTGCCCCTACCTTCATCTTAAGAGCTTGATTTTTCCCACCTGAACCTTGCAAGCTGTACTCGGACTTGAATGCTGCATACCTTTGAAAGCAGTGCTTCACAGGTTATAGAGAGCAAGGCAATTTGATAGAGGGAAGCCTGGAATTCAGCAAATAGTCCCGGCAGGGATGCTTTTTCATCATATGAATGCAGGAGAGTCACTTGCACTGCTCTGTGCCTCACCTATCTTCCGTGAAATGAAGATAACGAAATGAAACCGCTGGACACTTGGGGCCGTTTTGCTGCAGGGAGAGAGCGCTGTGTTAATTACAGGGTGCTGTGGTCATCTGTGCTATTGTCCTTGTTAATGTCATTATGAGGCTAAGCTTGTATTTGGAACATGCCATGACTCATGCTCCGTGGATATGTGTGTTGGGTGAACACGTTTGTACTTTTCCATGGGTGTGGATGCGTGTATGTACTTGATTAGCGGGTTGGTACCAGAGCAAAATCATTAATGGTGAAAAGCGGGGCCAAAACAAGAAAACTTCTTGGCCTGGGAGGTGTGTGCTTTCTTTTCGCTGGCTGTTCTGGAAGGTATTAAGGAACCCGACCTGAGTGGAGTAGTATGTGCACATGTGGGATCTGGGAGAGTGGATTTGAAGAGGTGGAGTTCTGCACAGAGCACGGACACCCAGAAAGCAAGAGAAGTCCTTTAGGCTATGGCTTAGGAATGTCATGTGCCCCATGTTAACTGATAGAGTCAGTCAACAAGCATTTATTGGGCACCTACTATGTACCAGGAACTGAGCTGAGTGCTAGAAATGGAAAGGCATGAAACAGTTCCTGCCTTGAGAAGTGTATGTTCTAAAAGGGAAGTAAATATATAAATAATTAGGCACATCCAAGATTTAGACAGGCTACTGAAGGAAGTCTAACAGGTAAAACCTCCTGTTTCTTGGATCTGAATCTTTTTTCTTTCTTTCTTTCTTTTTTTGATCTGAGTCTTGAAAAAACAACAACAAGGAAACTAAGAGGAAGGCAATGGGTAAAGCATTCTAGGCATGAGGAACCACCAATACAAAACCACAGAGATGGGAGATAGAGGTCTGTGTACAAGGAAAAATGTGTAGGCCAGGGTAACTGACAGAGCATCAGGGTATATAGAAGGGACTGGGGCATGAGAAGACCAGATAGGTAGCAAAGGGCTGGGTTAGGATGAAGTTTAAATGACAAAGGGAGGAGTTTCTATTGGAGCCAGAAAACTTAGGCGATGGAATGTTGTCATTAATTCAATCTTCTGTTTACCACATTTAGAAAGCCAGCATTGGAAAGGACCTCAGAGGCCATGGAGGCCAACCCCAATGGGAACAAGAGTCCCCACCACCCAGTACCCATTAGGGAGAATCCAGACTTTTCTTGAAGAGCTCCAGCGAGGATGATATTATTGCCTCAAAAGCATTCCATTTTACCTTGGGATAGCTACCAATTCTTATGATTTGTTTTTCTTTTCCCTTTCTCTACATGGCAGGCTTAAATATGCCTCTTGGCAATTTCTACTCCTGCTTTAGCCTTCCAGGGTCAGATAGAACAAGTTTAATCCCTCTGATTGCTAAATGTCTTATCGAAAGGTGATGGTACCTCCTGGGCATTTGTAAAACTCTGTCCAGCTCAGGCCCACAGAACTGAACTTATACATCCAGCAACAAAAAAAGAGAGACATGGATCTGTGATATGCTTATTTTTTATAAATGTAGTATTATTGTAAACACATTTCTATAGTGTGTGACTGGCAGAATCGCAGAAAAAGGGAATTTCCATTTTTAAGATGCTGGATAAGCAAACAGAGATAATTCATTTTTCAAGCTGCTGAAATGTTATCCTGGCCTCTGGAATCAAAGGCATTCCGCAAGTGTTTTCTTTATTACATGCTGTAGACTTTAATTAGAATTTAATTATAAGATCCTGAAGGCATGAGTAAGAGGAGCAGATGGAACTGTGAGAGCGGCTTAGTGAGGTAGGCCTGAAGACTACGAGTTACTCGTTAATAACATAAGCAATGAACAGAAGATGAATTACTGCTTGTTTGAGCTATTTTCATGATCTTCTAGTTTCAAAACATTGTTTTGTTTCTTGTTCTTAGCTTCAGAGTCTCAGAAATTCAGGTTCTTCATGGGCAGGCAGCCCACGCAGCTTTGGGGAAAAAAGGAAATAATAATGAATTGTATGAATCTGATTAACTCTCAAATTTCCCTCACTGTCCTTGGCTATTGCTAATGAATATCGGATGCCACTTACGTTGTTTTAATTTTTTAAAAGATGGATTTACTTTTGTAGTCATTATATTGTAATTTTCATAATAGTAATAATACTTCCCATTTTGGTAGTGTTTCAGGTTACGAGATATTGTTCTCCCAAAGACCCAGGGAAAGAGGTGGCACAGTTATTATTAGTGTGATTTGACATATAAGGACACAGAGCCATTTCTCTGGACCAGACAAAACTGCGAGTCTGCTGACTTCAAGCTGAGTTCTCCACCCGCTACACCAAACTCTCTTCTGGTACCTAGATAGATATCAGAGGAAGCAAGAAATCTGAGCGGCATCTTTTAGTTTTATTACCAGAGGAAATTTGCAACAAAAGATAGTGAACCTTGGGACTCTGAGCATGTTATAGCTTCTCTCTGGGCCTCAGAGAACTCATTCATTTATTCACTTGATAAATATATATCAAGTCTGTCTCATGGGAAGATCACTAGACAATGTACTGACAAGTTCATCTTTTCATGGAGTTTAGATTCTAATGGGGTTAAGATCCATAGGCAGATAACTAACTAACACCTTGTGTATTGTGCTTGTAGTCAAGAGGGAATGAGTGAAAATCCTGTCTTTGGCACTTATGAACCTTGGACAGAGCCTCCATTCTCTCATCTGTAACGGGAGGTGATTATGATACCTGGCAGGGCCTTGGTGGGGACCAAATGAGATAGTGCAGAAAAGGCACTTTGTGGTGTTAATGTCCTGCATAAATCTAAGTTATTATCATTGTTCCATAATGGATAGGGGCCCAGTCTTAGCCTCAGAGTTCAAGGCTTGCCCCTAACACATGCTACCTGTGTGACCCTGGGCAAATGCCTTCAGTTCTTTGAACCTTAGCTATCTCATCGGTAAAATGATGGTTGTCCCTGATACCTGTTGTGTACCTGCCTGAAAAGGTGAGGATCAGATGAAATTTATGAAGCAAAATACTTTGTCAGCTTCTGAGTGGGATATAAATGGGAGGTACTTACATTGCTATCAAATATATACTATCAATATATTATACATGTATACATTATATATTATATATTGTGTGTCTATTGTATATAAATGTATAATATTATGTTAATGGATAATGGATAGAAAGCCAGCCTTAGAACCAGGAGTCCTAAGAATCTAGTCCCATATCTTATGGCTGAATGACCTTGGCCGAGTCACTCTCTAAGACTACTTTTTGTTGAAGAGAAGGTACTGACTGACCTCTGCTGGTTGAGAGTTTCCTACATGGATGAAATCATAGGTCCAGTGCCTATAGTATTAGAGTATAAATGAGTTAGAAAGGTACAGAAAAATGCTTTGTAAAGGAGGAAGATGAATAAGTGTTACTAAGAGAAGGGAACAGATATGGTGAGTAGTTAGCACAAAGATGTGGATAAGGGAAAATCGAGCATTTGCAGTCTTATGTAGTTATTAGCAGGATGGGGAGGAAAATGAAGTACATTATTAACTATTTCTTTTAAAAAACTATTAAGAGGGGCAGCTAGGTGGCGCAGTGGATAAATCACTGACCCTGGACTCAGGAGGACCTGAGTTCAAATCCAGCCTCAGACACTTGACACTTACTAGTTGTGTGACCCTGGGCAAGTCACTTAACCCCAATTGCCTCACCAAAAAAACCACAAAAACAAAAAAAACCCAAAACCAAACCAAAACAAAACAAAACAAAAAACAAGCAAACAAACAAACAAACAAAAACTATTAAGGGTTTCATTGCTTACACCACAGTCATTTCCTGATATACTCCTCACAGTGTATCCCAAAATTCTTCCTTATAACAACTAAAAATAGCAAAGCAAATGAGCCAACCAAATGATCAAGCTGGACAGAGTATGTGGGATTTCACATCCTTGGGCCCCCTCCTCTCCTGTGACCAGAGGGAAGACTTTTCTCATCTGTTCTCTGGGACCAAGATTGCATATCACAATTAATCTGTGTCCAGCTGCTTTTTAGTATGTGCATGTATGTGTGTGGTAATGTGAATTATTGTGGTAATTTGCTTTTCATGTGTGTATTTCTCCTGAGTTATTTTTGCTTTGTTTTGTTTTGTTTTGTTTTCTTGAACATGGCCTATTATTACTCCAACTTTTAGGGTTTTGCTTGGGCAAGCTGTTCATATTGTTCCCATTATATTATAGCTATTCCAGCTATTTTAATATTTTTCCTACTCTGGAAGGAACATTAACAAATAATAAACGTTCATGATTTCAACCTTTCAGACTTCAGGGAAGATGTCTGCTCCACTGGCGCAGTGAAATTAAATATGTGTGTCTGTATATACTTATATACATATGTACACATACATGCATATATTCAAGCAGAAAAGGGACTCATTAGACTGGCTCTTCTTGACTGCAAAGGGCAGACTTACTATGGGAATGATGGATGAAGGATACAAGGAGTTGGTCAGTCATTAAGTACTGACTGGGTACCAGGCAAGGTGTTAGGGATAAAATGACAAAAGTCAAACATGTCCTCAGGGAGCTTATAGTCTAATGAAAGAAGCAACATATAGACAGATATAGATATATGTATACATATATGTAATATTTTATTTTATATATATAACATGCTAAGAAGATATACAAAATACAAATATTATATATCTGGAGAGAGAACGAGAAAGATAACCATAAGGGAAATTGACTTTAACTGAATATTAAAAGAAAATCAATTCTGTAAAAGCACAGTGGGCTGCCTCAGGAGGTAGTGATTGGATATGTTGTTGATATTTGTGGTCAGATGTGGGTCGAATGAGATAACTTCCAAGGACCCTTCAAATGCTTAGAGTAGTGACCTTCCTTCATGTAGTTGAATTCTCCTGTCTCTGAACACCTTGTCAGAGCAAAACACTGTGCTGTTGTTATAGAAAGTTAAAAGATCGATGACTACAAGAGAGGCAGCTTAGCATAGTGATTAGAGCAATGAGTGTGGAATCTAGGAAACCTGAATTCAAATCCCTCCTCATATATTTGGTACTTATCTGACCTTGGGCAAGTCATTCTCTGTGACTCAGTTGTTATTCATTCATTCATTAACAAAAACTGAGTCATTTTACAAACACTTTACAAAATGGGGGGCTTGTACTCTAAGGTCTTGAGTTCAGAATCTATGATATTAAGAACTATTATCCTTTCTTTGTTCTCAAGGAGATAGAAATGTAACTGAGCGGATGCCGTATCATTCATTGAAAAGTTGAGCCAGAAGGGGATGCTAGAGATTATTTATTCCATGGCTCCCATTTACAGGGGAGGAAACTAAGGTCTGGAAAAGGGAAGGGATTTCTGCAAGGTCATAGACAGGGGCCCCAGAACCGGGCTTTCGTGACGGCTGGAGCAAAACTGAAGCAGCAGCAGGTTATGGTTTTTTGGTACGTTTGTTCTTTTGTTTTGACTTTGACATTAAACAAGTCAGCATAGTGTGGTGGATTTAACATTTGAATCTAGACCCTGTGACTTGCCAAGCTGTGTGAGCATTGGTCAATGGTTGCATCTGTCTGTAGCTTAGTCTACTCTGTAGAAGGAAAGGAGTTGGGCTAGATGGGCTTTGGGGTCCCATCCAGATCTAAGTATGGGATCCCCTGATTCTATCCTCGTGCTGCTGGAAACAGAGATTTCTGTTCCGTGTGTGTGTGTGTGTGTGTGTGTGTGTGTGTGTGTGTGTGTGTGTGTAGGTTGGATGGGGTGGCTTCCAACAGTGCAGACTGGGACACTTTGTACCTTAGACTGTTTTCATGAGTTTCTGTGGCTTTAAAAAAAGCGGGGCGCTTTTTACTCAGGGGCCAAACTTTTGGTGAATAACCTCTTTTACACCTAACCTACTTTCAGAAAAGAAATCCACTATTTCAACAAATCTCTTCTTTGTGTTTCTTATACCCAAATTGAAGAAACTGAGGAAAGGGGTGGCCTGGTTGATCTTGAAAATCTTCAGAAAAGAAAAATCCAAACTGTTACCTGGTTCAGTCTCAGAGCCTTTCCAGTTTGGCATAACATGAACTCCTTGTGGGATCATTTATTATCCTTGTATCTTGGCACAGAGTACAATGCACACAGTAGGGGCTAAATAAGTACTTAGTGAATTGTTTTCAATTGGTAGTACCTACTGGACTTTGTCTCGGCTGGCAAATAAGTCTAGAGATTACCCACAGGCCCGTGGAGGCAGCAGGGAAATCCAGAGAAATCCAATGAACACTGGTGTGACACAGGTGTGGAGAGATGAGGAAGGTGTGATTCAGTTTCTCAGTACAAGAAACCCAATGAAAAGATCTGCTGAAATAGAGATGTCTTTTGTGCAGATTAGGATGTGTCCCTGGGGCTTTTTTTGGTGGGAACTTGGCAGCTGAGCTGCCTGAGTTCAAAATTGTGAAGTGAGTGAGGGTTTTGTATGTTTGGGTTTAAAGCATTACCTCTCTCCTCTTTTGATGCCGGTGTAACTTACTTCATCTTTATCACATTCTCTCAACCTCCCTGGGCTTTCTGAGAAGCTATAATACAAGAAATAAGAATAAATAACACATTAATAAGCTCAATAATGAATGAATAATACAATATAGTATTCTTGGGTACCTAGATGTGCAGTGGCTAGAATGTTGTACTTGGTGGTGGTGGTGGTGGTATATAAAACTATATGTGGTCACCTTATTTCTGTCCTAAATATAGTTGTTATTTATAAATTAGAAGCTTTAACACCAGTTTTGAGGCATTAAGCATTTATTAAAGTATAAGTTAAGAAAGTTATAGAAAAGGCCTATAAGAAGTTATAGTACATATAAATATTATTATATATAAGTATATATAAGTATTACTGAATATATACATCTATACATATACATATACATATATAATAAGTTCCGGGCAGGTGGGGCTCATTAGTCTTGGGTTGTGGCTATACCCATATATGGGAAAGGCTTCGGGAGTTAATCCCAAGGAAAGATCAGGAGCCGGAGTCCCTTAGGCAGTTGGATGTTGGACATCACATCCCTGTGGCAACTCCTGCGGCAGCACTGGTGTCAAACTGTATTGGCTCCGCCTCTCCTTTGGATCCACCAATATCGTGGAGAGGAAAAACCTGCTGCATGGGCAACATCTTGTTTTCCATATTGATCTGCCCAGGCCAGCGCCCTGGAGAGGACACTTCAGCTACTCCTCATGGGGTAGATACAACACGGGATGTGGCAGTTACCAGTTATAGGTCACTCAGGAGCTGCGGCTCCCGTATCAGACTGCACAGCCACACTGTGGCCTGTGACTCTTCAAGGCACTGATCCATGGTCGTCCGTGACTGGTGGAGGCCTACTATATATAAAAGTTATAGAAAAGGCCTATCTAGCCTAGAGAAGAGAATAGAGCTCAGCCTGGTCGGCATTTTCCTCCAAGTCTTCTGTCATCAAGAATGCCTCTGAGAGTCTGAGAGTAACTTCGCGTGGAAGCTTTTTCTGGGTCCAGAGGAGAGGTGGTCCTTACACACTGCTTCAGGCTAATTGGCTAGCATCAACCAAATCCATTGATTGACTGGACTTCAGGGTGGTCTCCTGTTGAGGTCAGAGTTCTCATCCTCTAAGAACACACCCTCTTGAGGGCCGGGCAGGTGTGGTTTTATCCACTGTGCCACCTAGCTGCCTCTAAGTGTGGTTTTAATTGAATTAACTTTAAGTGACTTAATCAGCCAAGTCAGTCAATCCAATCAATTTTAATCCAATCAATTCCCTGGGGGAGGTACCTTTGGGCATTCCCAAAACCCTATTATTTTCTCACACTTTCATGTTTACCTTTTTACAGGTTTTTGTTTTTTTTTTGGACTTGTGCTTGAATGTCAGATGTTTTTATTCAACTTTGGTCTTTTCATCAGGAATGCTTGGAAATCCTCTTTTATTAAATTTCCACATTTTCAATTGAAAGATTTTACTCAGTTTTGCTGGGTAGGTTATTCTTGATTGTAATCCCAACTCTTTTGTCTTTTGGAATATCATATTCCAATTCATCTTATCCTTAGTTGCTAAATTTTGTGTGATCCTGACTATGGGTCCAAGGAATCAGAGTAGTTTATTTCTGTCTTCTTGAAGTATTTTCTCCTTGGCCTGGGAACTCTGGAATTTAGCTATAATATTTCTGGGAATTTACATTTTGTGATCTCTTTTAAGTGGTGATTGGTGGATTCTTTCCATTTCTATTGTATCCTTTGGTTTTAGGGTATTGGGGAGGTTTTCCATGATAATTTCTTGAAATCTGATGTCTAAGCTCTTTCTTTGATCATGGCTTTCAGGTAGTGCAATAATTATCAAAATATCTCTCCCTCATCTATTTTTTCAGATCAGTTCATTTTCTGATAAAACATCTCAATTTTTTTTTTCATTTTTTACTTGGCTTCATATTTTTCTTAATGTCTCATGGAGTTATCTTCCACTTTCCCCATCTAATTTTTAAGGAATTATTTTCTTCAATGACCTTTTTTACTTCTCTTTCCCCCCATTTCATTAATTTTGTTTTTTAAGGAGTTATTTTTTTCAGTGAATCTTTGTATCACTTTTGTCCATTTGGCCAATTCTTATTTTTTAAGGTCTCATTTTCTTCAGTATTTTTGTGTCTCTTTTTTCCAAGTTATTTATCTTTCAATATTTTTTTCCTTTACTTTCTTTTATTTACCTAAATTTCCCCTTACCACTCTTATTTGAGTTTGAATATATATTCAAATATATATATATTAGCCACAATGTCATTACATTGGTCATACCACATATTTAGAGAGGAATTATTTCTAGTAAGAGGCATGAATTTAAATCATTTTTCAAATCTACTAAAAAGAAACAGATAATTTTGATGTATTTATTTAATATAAAATGAATTTGGTTTTATTTGTTTCCTCAAAGTTTGTGCCTTTCTAAAACCATAAAAATATTTCTGAAACCAAATTTTAAAAGTATGCAATATGAACATATGATAAATAATAGATAGACTGTGGGTTCTGTTCCCATGTGCAAAATCATGACTTATGTTTTAATCATTTATATGCAATCATTCTTTCAAAAAAAAGTTGATGTTTTTCCTCTTAGGCCAAAAAATGTTCATCCTTGAATTTCTTGGATCATTGTTTAATAGCTTATAAGTTATTCTTCTTATTATGCACATGATACTATGATAAACTTCTATTTCTAAAACCCTTTTGTATGACTAGCATTTTCTTAAAATTATATTAGTAGCACAAATGAATTTTTATATTGTGTGTTAGTGGGTGGATTTTTGTTTTGAGTAAAATATCTTTATTACAATCTGTTTATTAAATGGAATTTTTCTGCTTATAATGCTTTTGCTTTAAAATTTAAAAAAAATAGCTTTTCCAGAAACTCTTGGAGGACTTATATCGAACTCACATTTTTCTTTAAGGTTTTGTTTATAGCTATATTGTCTTCATTGTCTTCTTCTGAGTTTGTGTTTTGATCTTCCCTGTTATGATAGTAGCATTTTATGGTCAGGATTTTGTTGTTGTTGTTCTTTTCTCATTTTCTACCCTATTTTGGGAGGTTGGGGGAGATAAGTGAGAGAGGAGGATTCTAAAACTTCAGGATTTATCCACATTGCTGTTTCAAAGCTAGTTCTGAGGGGTTAGAAGTTTTTGATGCTTCTAAGGTGGTATGATGTTCTCTAGCTTGAGAGCTCCCCAAACTCTTGTTGCTTCTATCACCACTACCTGGTCTTACCACTGATGTTTCATCCAAATGGGCTTCAGGTTATCCTTTGCAGCCTCCTAAGTTGTCTTGCACCAGAAGAATGTCTCACTCTGACTTTTTGTTGGCTCTGTCATTCCAGAATTTGATTTGAGGTATTATTTTAAGGTTGTTTGGAGGGGAATGTTGTAAAAGTTCAACTGAGTGCTTTCTCTATTCTGTCATCTTGGCTCTGTACCCAGAAGCCCTCCAAATAGAGTCCTGACACGTAAAGCAGGGAGAGTCAAAACTGACAAAGAAATCTATAGACCAATTATGTTCACAAATATTGATTCTGGAATTTTAAATAAAATACTAGAAAGGAAATTATAGGAACATATGACAAAAATTATAGACTGACCAGACTGAATTTATAATAGGAATGAAAGGTTGTTGCAGTATTGAGAAAACCATAAACATAATCGATCATATTAATAACAAGAACAACAGAAAATTTATAATTATATCAATAGATTGAAAAGAAAAAAAAATGGAAAAGATAGAGCACCCATTCCTGTTAAAACACCAGAAATCATATGAATAAATGGACCTTTCTTTAGTATTAAAAGTAATATTTATTCAATTCCATACCAGTGAAACTGCCATAGGATTATTGTGTAGAGCTAGAAAAAAAATAACCAAAAGGAAACACCTGCATGACTCCTGGGGTGCTTCTTTACCTTATTTCTTTAAAGGTACTCCTCCCCATTAATAGTTCTCTTTTATGTATCGTGAAGCCCCATTATGTGAGCTTTTAGAGGGTAGGGACTGTCCTTTAGCTTCGATTTCTATTCCTAGTATTTTGTACAGTTACTAGAACCTAGTAAGAGCTTAATAAATGCTTTAGCTATGATGTATTTATCTATCTGTTGATCTATCTTTTATCATCTATCATCATCATCATCTATCCAAAAATGATTTGGGGTATCTCAAGAGGTGGGGGAGGGGCAGTGGATAGAGCACTGGCTCTGGAGTCAGGAGGACCTGAGTTCAAATCCACCCTCAGACACTTAACACTTACTAGCTGTGTGACTCTGGGCAAGTCACTTAACCCCCATTGACTCACTAAAAAAACAAAAAACAAAAAAGAGGTGGGGAGTTTTCCCCAAATTGGAGGTCTTTAAGAGGAAGATCACTTGTTCATTATGTTATAGTAGGTATTCTTTTCATGTATGATCTGGATTTGATGACCACTGAGGTCCATTCCAACTATGATATAATCCTTCGAATTCATCTATTTGTAGGAATAATGGTTTTCAGACCACTTTGTATGTTGTCTTCCCCCATTAGAATATAAGCTTCTTGAGATCAGGGACTGTCTTCTTTTGTTTGCTTTTATATGTATTCTCATCACTTATCACAATGCCTAGCACATAGTTAGCATTCAATAAACACTTCTTGTCTTGACAACAACACTGTGACATCATCATTACAGGCATTATTATCCAATTTTATAGATGAGGAGCTGAATTTTGATAGTCTAAGTGATTTATGACTATATAGCTAGTCAGTATCTGAGAAAGAATTGAAATCAGGCCAATGCTAAAGTTTCTATCCTCTCTTCCATGCTGTCTCAACCCCTCATTTCTTATATCATGATAATATTCCATCATATTCATATGCCACAACTTGTCTATCTACTACTTAAATAATCATTAACTCTTTAGTTTCTGGTTTAGCATCACATTGGAAAGATGTTATAAATATTTTAAATTAAAAATATTTAGAGTATAAATATAAATATTTGGACACAGGATTTTTTTCCTCTTTCTTTGGCCTCTTTTGGATACCAATCCCAAATTGCTTTAAAATTTATTGTTTTATAAGATAGTTTGAGATCTGACACTGTTAGGCCCCCTTTGTTCCAGCTTCTTTTCCTTATTTCCCTTGAGTTTCTTAACCTTTTTTGCCTCTATCTGAATTTAATTATTATTATTCTAGTTCTATCACAATCATTTCTAATTGTATTTATATGACATTAAATGAGAAGAGTAAGTGGTATTATAATTTGTGTAATGTTAATTCATCCTATCCATGAGCAATTAATATTTCCCCAAATATTTAGGTCTGTCTTTCTCTAAATAGGTTTAGTTAGTTATATTTCTTTACCTTTTGTATATATTTTAGAAGATACACTCCCAAATATTTAATACATTTTGAATAATTTAAGTGGAATTTTCCTGTTGCATTTTGTTGGTATTATGTAGAAATGCTGATGATTTATGTGAATTGATTTTATGGCCTGTAAATCTGTGGAAGTTACTATTTTAATGAATTTTTAGAATTCTTGGCATTCTTATTTGGTGATTCTTTAAATACATTATCATGTCATCTACAAAAATATGATAATTGTGCTGCTTTTTAAAACCTATTCTTATTACTTCAGTATATTTTACTTTCTTATCACTAAACCCAGAATTTTAGTCTTATGTCAGACAGATACATGGTGGTATAGATAGACTACCAGACCCGGAGTCAAGAAGATCTGAAATCAAATCCAGGTCAAGTCAATTAATCTCTGTTTCCTCATCTGTATAATGACTATAAGAATTGCACTTAACTCCCAGGATTGTTGTGAGAAGCAAATGAGACAATATTTATAAAATGCTTAGTTCAAAGCCTGGCAAAGAGTAAGAGCCATATAAATGTTAGTTATCATCATCATCTCAAATAGTAGTGGTGACATTGGACATATTACTTCACCCTTGAATTTATTGGAAAGGATTCTAGATTATACCTCTTATAAATAATTAACTCTTGATTTTAGATGTATGCTTTTTACACTTTTAAAGAAAGATTCCTTTATTCTTATGTTTATAGTGCACTTTTTGTCAAAATAGGTGTTATATTTTTGTAAAAAAGCTTTTTCTGCATGTATTTATATAATTATATTTGTTGATTTTGTTATTAATATGGTTAAGTTTGTGGTTTTCTTATTATTAAACCAACTCTTGTAAATCCTACTGGTATTCCTGGTTTACATCCAATTTAGCCATGCTGAATAATCTTTGTAATATCTTATTTGAGCCTCTTTACTAATACTTTAAAACTTTTGCTTTTATGTCCATTAGGGGTATTGGTCTATATAATTGTCTTTTTCTGTTTTGACTCTCCCTAGTTTATGTATTAAGATCACATCTTTGACATAGAAGGAATTTGATAGGATCTCTTCTTTTGATATTCTTATAAACAGTTTATGCAATACTTTTTACAATACTGCAAACTTTTTCCGTCTTTGCTTCCTTTACCCAGTTCATACTTGGGCCTGGTCTCTGAAGACCGAGAAATCCCCTGCTGGAGTTTCGGGTTCACAGGCTGCCCTCCCATCTGGGCCACCTGTGTACTGCAGCAGCTCATAAAAAATGTATTTTCTCTAGGCCTCCCCACCTTACCCTGAAGCAGAGATGAACAGGCATTTCAGAAGAACATATGTCCTAAGGAACATGAAATATTAATCATTGCTTCACATGTAAATTGTCCATTTCCTGATTTTGATTCGCAGACTGCTAAGAAAAGAAAACCATTGTACCCAACAAATCCTTGTGTCTGTTCAAGACTGGGGTGGTGCCCAGCAACCCTTAATGGGGCTGGGATATTTGCCCTGTCTCAGGATGAGGTGGAATTTGTCCTCAAAGTGCCGCTAGGAAATTTTGCCTAGGTCCCTGGCTTTTTTATTTTTTTTTTGTCAGCAAAAAAATAATTCTGGGTCTTGTCCCATTTACTGCATGTGAAGCTTTCCAAGTCCTCACTAAAATTCTGTTAATAAGTATATTGGCCCAAAGCTCTCAGTTTCATTTTTACTTATTAAATATGGCCAGAATCTGGCCCAGGCTCTCTTCACTGCATTGCCATGAGGTTAGAGACAACATGGAATAGCTCGGATATTCAAGTCAGGCATGCCCAGGTTCAAATCCTGTGTCTGGCTCTTACAATGTGATGGGTATATTGCTAAGAGCTAGGGATGCTGCAAATGTACAAGGATCTCACTTTCTAAGAGGGGAAGACAACATGAAGGGGCAAGTCATTTAGCCTTTTATGCTTCAAACAACTCCTTACTAAGAGTCAGATATTCGTTTTTCAGTAGTTTCAGTCATGTCAGACTCTCCATGACACCATTTTGGGCTTTCTTGGCAAAGATGCTGGAGTGGTTTGCCATTTCCTTCTCCAGCTCATTTTTGCAGATGAAGAAACTGAGGCAAACAGGGTGAAGTGACTTGCCTAAGGTCAGACACCTACTAAGTATCGGAGGCCAGATTTGAACTCATGTAAGTAAGTATTCCTGACTCTGAGCCCAGCACTTGATTATCTGCTGTGCTACCTAGTTGGGTTCTAATCCCAGTTACCCTATTTAGAGCATGTGTGACTGACCAAAGCAAGCCAGAAGTGGCTGACTGGATAGAGTGTTGACTTTGAAGTCAGGAAGATCTGAGTTCAAATTCTATCTTAGAGACATACAAGTTGTATGACCCTGGGCAAGTCATTAAACTTCCATCTGCCTCATGTGTAAAATGAGGTTAAAAATTGCATGTACTTCCCTGAGTTTCTTGAGGATTAAGTGAGATAATAACTTGCTTTTCAAGTCTTAAAGTTCTATGTAAATGTTGGCTATTATTATCAATCTCTCTCTGTATTGAAGCCATGTAATATAAGAATGAGTTGAAGTAACTGGAAACATTTATCCTAGAGGAGAGTGAGAAGCAACACAGTCATTTTCACCCCTCAAACATTTGTAAGGATGTCCTCCTGTACAGGAGGGAAATACTTGTTCTGGATTCACAAGGCAGTTACTCTTCTGTCAAAATAGGTAGTTGGACTGGATGCCCTCTGATTTTCTATCTAGTTCTAAATCTGTGTAGGAACAAAAAGACACTTCATTAGGCATGCCTATGTGTGTATGTACCCATGTATGTAATATATGTATATATGCTTTGTTGAGACATATGGGTATGTTTCATCGAAGCATATTACGCCCCATCTATGCTCAATATAGCATATGGTCAATACGTGCTGGTACTAGAATTCAGACCAGGGTTTCCTGATTCCAAACTCATATTCTTTTTACTATGTCATGGTTCTACTCTAGAACACACTTATAGCGAAATAACTTTGGCTTAAAATATGGGGCATCCCCCCAACTATTTTTTTTAAAATACAGGGCATACCCAAAGTCTTCCTGTAGTTTTAAGCATAGCTTAAGGGTAGCGAAATAACTTTGGCTTAAAATATGGGGCATCCCCCCAACTATTTTTTTTTAAATACAGGGCATCCCCAAAGTCTTCCTGTAGTTTTAGGCATAGCTTAAGGATACCCTACATGTGCTATATATGAGCACACACATATATTTAAGAAATGTTAGTCTGATGTTTTATTTTCTTAAAGTCTGACATCTACATCATCCCCCCCTCCCCTTTCACAACTGTTTATCTTCACTCCAGACTGAACCTTGGAAGGTGGCAGAAAAAGCAAACAGCCTGGCTATTTGGGGGCAGTCTGCATTCCTTTTAACTTTCTGAGATCTGACTTCAGCCTTGGCTTTTAAGTTATTGTCCTGGGGCTGAACCACTTCCATTCCTGCTTGAAAATTAGTCTGTTCTTGAAAGTGCTCTGGAGAACTAACTGCCCTAAGGCTTTATTGGTTGCTGAACTGCAGAGAGGTGAAGAGTTTGATGTAAATGAAGTAACTTCAACTTGGCTTTCCTTTGCATTTTTGACTTTGATCCTGGAAACCTCCACCTGGCTTTTTCTTACTGCTCCCCCCCCCCCATTCATATACACAATGTGCTTTGCAAACCTTACAGAGCTATATAAATATTAGTTATTTATTATGATTGTTTCACCTTTAATTATCATTTAATAAGTTATTTTATCAAATCTTTAAAGTCTGAGGAAAGTTTGTTGGTTTGTTTGCTTTAATCTCATTTTGTAGTCAGCCTGTTTGGTCATATCGACCTAAAATAGAATTAAAGGGAATGACTTGAATACATTCATCAAACCATTGGTAATAATTTAGAGGTGACACTGGTGTCAGAGATCAAGTGCCAGGTTCCAGCCCAGCCCCTCTTGGTTCATATTTAACCTCTGACACTTGTTATCTGTGTGAACCCAAGCAAATCACTTAATCTCTGTCTACCTCAGTTTACTCAATAGTGAAATGGGGATAATAATGTCATGGGGAAAATGGAGTAGGGGGGTTAGGGAAAGGGGTAGAGGGTTAGGGGTCTGGGAAAGGGGTTAGGGGTCCTTAGGAATTCCTCTTTAAAGAATTATACCCTCTTGCACACAAAAGCAATTAGAATAAGATAGTTTATTTCAGGGCTGAGGAAGGGAAAAGGGAAAGGAAAGGAAACCATGAAAGAAATCCTTGGACTTCTCATGGGGAGAAAGGCATGACAGAGTGTGGCTTTGAGACAGGTAGGTACTTTTATTTATTTATTTATTTTTTGGTGAAGCAATTGGGGTTAAGTGACTTGCCCAGAGTTACACAGCTGAGGTCAAATTTGAACTCAGGTCCTCCTGAATCCAGGTCCAGTGCTTTATCCACTGTACCACCTAGCTGCCCCAGGTAGGTACTTTTATAGAGGACTGATGGGAGTGAACATCTGACTGTGGAAAGTTCCCTTAGTGAGGGAGGACCATCCCCCACTAGTAGTGGCTGTGGATTTCTCAAGCCACCTCTATCATCTGGACACAAAGTCAGCAGCCACACCCAAATTTATCTCCCTAGGGTTGAGGGAGACTAGAATGAAGGGTGGATGCCCTGGAGCTAGCTCTGTCTAATCTGCCAATCTGGTTCCATGTATCTCTTTAGGTGTGTCTGTCCTTTGGATTAGTTTCTCAAGGAGAAGGTTCCTTGATGTGCCCCAGAGAACGTCTGGGGTGCTCTGGACCCATAACAATTATATCAGCTACTTCCCAGGGTTTTGTAAGGATCAAGAGAGGACCATAGAAGGTGCTTTGGAAATCCCAAAGCCTTGTAGAAATGTCAGTTAGAGAACATTGGGCTAGGGTTAGGGTAATTTAGAAAGTTTAGATAATAGAATCCTACTCCTAATTGAATTTACAACCTAGACCAGAGCTATTAACATTTTCAGTGTGTCCTGACCCCTTTTGGGCAATCTGATGAGGCCTCAAGACATCTCAAAATAATGTTTTTAAATGCATAATATAAAATGATAAGCACATAAAAGAAAACAATTATATTGAAACACAAGCATAAAATATATATTTAAAGTTCACAGAAGGATAATAAATATCATTTATGTAGTGCTTTAAAGTTTGGAAAGTACTTTTATAAATATTATCTCATTTGATCTGCACAAGTCTGGGAGTCACGTACTATTAACCCTACTTTTAAAGAGTAGGAAACTGAGGCAGTTAGAGGTTGAGACCTGCCCAGGCTCACACAGATTTGAAATGTCCAAGGCAGAATTTGAACTCAAGTTTTCCTGACTCCAGAAGCAGCACTCTACTATACCACCCTGGCCTAGAACAATGAATTTATGTTTTTTAAAAAAATGGTATCCATGATATGCCTAATCAAAGTTTATCTCCACATCTTAGAATCCAATAATAAACAGGTTCTTGAGAATGTAAATGTGTTTACCTAAAACTTTTGCACAGATTGGTGGGCCTCTCAGGGTCTCATCCCCAATTTACTGTTACTTTGCAGATGGTTTCTAAGGAATTTCGTGACTTTATGTTTAAATTATGGGATTAAAAGAGCTGGAAATTCAAGGGGAAAAGAGCCACTGAAATATGTCAACACCATGACAACAGCCAGATATCATGGCTGACAGCCTGGCAGCTGAATGGAGGATGGTTTGGGGTAAAGAGACATCAGCAAGAGGGAAACCAATTAGAAGTGTAGCTTATATATTATTTGAGAAACTTCATTGAACTCCTACTCTCAGGTACCTGTTAGGTCCCCAGAATTTAGTTGCCTCTCTCATCCAGGATCCTAAAGTATCCTCAGGGTATCCTTGAAGGGTGTACTTTGTAATGTGAGAAAAATCTCAAGTTTCCATTGTTGTGCTTCTTTCCTACAAAAATGATCAATTGTGTATCATCTAATCAGGTAACCTTAATTACCTTAAAAAAAGTATTTACTGGATAGAGCACCAGCCCTGGAGTCAGGAGTACCTGAGTTCAAATCCGGCCTCAGACACTTAACACTTACTAGCTGTGTGACCCTAGGCAAGTCACTTAACCCCAATTGCCTCACTAAAAAAAAACAAAACAAAAAAACAAAAAAGGATTTACTAAGGTGGTACAGTCAGAACATTTTATCCTCCAAATTTTGAGATATTCACTAAGACAAAGATAGAAAAATGGGAGCCACAAATTGTTAGGTCACCATTGGGAAAATAAGAGGTGCAGAACCCTCCTCACCCTTCAAAGCTAAAAATACCTCCTCTAGGCAAAGCAAAAAGAGACTTCAAGGCTTAATCTTTCTCTTAAAGTTCCTTCTAATGGATAACCTAGAAAATCATATGCTCCATTTTCTAGATTTCCTCCATTCAACCAAATTATTATTTTTTTTACAGTACCACCAGTCAATAAGAAAAAAGAATATCTTGCTTTATCCCACTACATTAGTGACAGATTGACTGAGACATTTTCTCATCTAATTAGTATAGTATAGCTAAAATTATTTGGAGGGTTTCATTCCTAGTTGTACAAAAAGCTATTGCTGGCGCAGCTAGGTGGCACAGTGGATAAAGCACCAGCCCTGGTTCAGGAGGACCTGAGTTCAAATCCATGCTCAGACAGTTGACACTAGCTGTGTGACCTTGGCCAAGTCACGTAACCCTCACTCATTGCCACAAAAAAAAAAAAAAAAGATTGCCAGAGTTTAGGAGAGAGGAGGAGAGGAGATAAGGTCCTGTTCAAGAATTCTAATTATGCAAAGGGAGAGGAGATGATGAATACAATAGAAAGAAATCACAGGATTTGGTAACATAATTTATATTGAAAGGATGATGAATCCTTGAACAATAATAAAAAAGTTGGGAAGATAGGAAAGTTTGGGAGTGAATGATAATGAATTTTATTTTGAACATCTTGAAGTTAAGATGCCTTGGGAATGTCCAAGTCAAAATGTCCAGCAGACATGTAACTTAGCAGAAAAACTGAACTAGATAAGTTGATCTGGAAATGATGTCCTTACAGATGATAATTTAACCCAAGGAAGCTGAAGAGATCACCAAGTGAGAGATTTTCAAGTGAAAAAAGAAGGCCAAGGACAGAGCCTTGGGCCACCTGAATGGTTAAAGAAATACTTAAAAGCAGCTCAGTGGTGAAGTCCATAAAGAAATGGACATAGAATTAGAAAGACCTCAGTTCAAATCTGGTCTCAGACACTTACTGTGTGACCTTGGACAGGTAACAATTTCTCCTGTCCTCAGTTTCCTCATATGTAACATGGTAATAATAATAGCACCTACCTATGAGGGTTGTTGTGAGAATAAAATGAGTTAATATTTGTAAATCACTTTGTAAAACAGAGCACTATGTGAATTATACATATGTCCAAATTTATTATACATTTTATATATAATATAAATAAATATACAATGCATTTTTATAAATATTATTAAATTGGAAGACAATATGATAGAGTTAATGAGATATTTGCTTGCAAATATTGCTTGCAAATATTGCAGAGGAGAAAGTTACAGGGAATCAGATTTTAGCTAAGGATAAGGTTTTGATCATTAGAACTATTCCTAAATTTAATCAAATGCTGGGCAGAACCAGCATGGCAGTGCTGTCTTTATTAGTAGCAGGTGTGGGGTCATGGGATCTAATATCTTTATTTTGCCCATAAAGAAAATGAGGGGTAGAAAAGTTCCATTACTTGCCCCTAGTCAGTAAATAGCTCAGGTAGAAATGAAGGAAGGACTGTAGACTTTAGTGGCCATTGCTATTCCACCTTGCTTGAAGACAATTTGGTGAGGATTTTGTAGAAAAAGTACTTCTTTGGGCTCAGATGGGGCTGGATGATTTCTAGGGTCTCTCCAAACTCCTAAGAGTCTCCTATTGTGATTCTATGGTTTCATCCACCTGTAAAAATACAATTTCTGGGGGCAGCTAGGTGGCACAGTGGACAGAGCACCGGCCCTGGAGTCAGGAGGACCTGAGTTCAAATCTGGCCTCAGACACTTAACACTTACTAGCTGTGTGGCCCTGGGCAAGTCACTTAACCCCAATTGCCTCACTAAAAAAAAAAAATACAATTTCTGGATTCCATTTTGGGCCTCCCCCCCCAATCTCCAAAAGTTTAAATATTAAACCAAAATTTCCAAGATCTAACAAACTTAACTGGACTATCTTTGTGTGCTCCTTTGTTACTTTGGTAAAATCAGATGTTGATTCAATTTGGCACGTTAGTTCTGTGAGGTTCCACTTCACACTTATAAGACTGGCAAAGATGACAAAAAAGGGAATGGAAATAAGCAATTATCAAATGCCTACTATGTGATAGGCATGACAAATATTATCTCATTTGATCTTCGTTATCATTGTGTGTGGTAGGTACTATTATTGAGAGAAATGAAAAGCCTGAGAGACTGTTTCAGGATAATTAATAATTAATTAACTGAAAATTGATTGAAAGCTGATAATTAATTGATGGGTGGGGGTGTCCCTGATGGGTGACAATCAACTGTGATGAGGGGTAGACCTTCAAATGAGGAGGTGGGCTGAAAGCCTTCGGCTCCTCCACCTGAGAACCCTGGCTTGATCATGACTCAGTGCCCTATATCAATTTGGCCAAAGGAATCCATCTCTACCCAGATCATTCTGCACAGTTTTCTCCTTCATGAGCTGGGGTACCCTAAAGCACAATGGGGAGGACGTAGCTTCAAGGTCATAGACTCAATGCTTTAGGGCTGGAATTTACCTTGATTAGATTCTATCTACACTCTAAACAGAAACAAATCTTCTAGTCTGGTCAGGTCCTACCCTGTTCCTGGGAGATGTGGGCAATCTCATTGATCTGCAATGTCCTTCAGACATTGACATTTACAGGAGCTGGTCCTTGGATGAGGAAACAGAGAAAAATCTGTATCAATTAATAATGGGTTATTAATATAATGGAAAATAATAATTTATCTCATTTCACAATCAATGAACTGAGGAAGAGTTTAAGTGACTTACTCAGGGACAAACAGCTAGTAAGTATCTGAGGGACAGATTCAAACTCAGGTCTTCCTCACTCCAGTACCAGCACTCTATCTACTGTACCACTTAGCTAACTCTGCGAAAAAAGTAATAATAAATGTTGCAGACACTGTGGGAAAACTGGTATTCTAGTGCCGAGTAGTGAAACTATGAATTGACCCAGCAATTATGGAGAATCATTTGGAACCATACCCAGGAAGTTACAAGATTCTCTATTGACCCATCTATATTATTATTAATCCTATACCTCCAAAGAAAGCGGAGGACAAAAAAGGATCGAAATGTACAAAAATATTTATAGTGGCTCTCTTTGTGTTAGACAAGATTGCAAAAATAAGGGGTTATCCTCCTATTACAAAATAGCTAAACAAAGCAAGGTTTCTGAATATGATGGGATATTATTCTGCCACAAGAAATGATGAAAAAGACAATTTCAGAGGAACCCAATAAAACCTTTAAAAACTGATGTAGATGCAACTGAGCAGAATGAAAACAATATATACACAGATAACCACCTAATAGAGGGAAAAACAAACAAACAAACAACAACAAAAACAAAAACAACTGATAGACTTTAGAATTCTGACCAATGCAATGAACATCAGCCCAAAGGAATGAAGATGAAGCATACCTCTCAGCTCATAATAGAGGTGTTGATTGGTTGATTGATTTAGATGCAGAAAGAGACTTATGCAGACATAGCTAATATGGGAATTTGGCATGTATTCAGTAATTTGGAGCTGTTTTTTTTTTATTGTTTCTTTTTAAAATTTGCTTGGTGATGGAGGATAATGGGGGATATTTTTTAAAATACTTCTTTCTTTAAAGAAAGTTATAAGGAGGGAAAAAAATCCATGTAATGCCTTAGGGGAAGGGGAGTCTAAAAAAGTCTGTCTTTAATCAGTCTACTTGTGGGTTATAAAACCAGAGGGAAGAGCAAGGCCCTGGTGATGAAATATAGCTCTACATTTTTGAGGCTGGACACTATTCTCCACTTTTAAGCCAAGGTTTCTGTACCTTTGAGAGAAATTATTACTATACTATTACATTAATAACCACTTATTAAATTTGGATCCAGTCTTTTCTTCTTAACTACCTTATTAAAGCCCAGCTCTTGTTAAATTCAGTCTCTGAAGGACATGACTAATTGATGAGATTACTTTTAGCTCTCAAGGAACATGCTCTTCCATTTGGGTTGAGACCCCACCCAACTAGAAGACCTAACTTCTATTTAGAGTATAAACAGAATCCATGCTGGGCAAGTACTTACCTTGGTGAATGGAGCCCCTGTCCTCATACCCTTCCATTAGAGTTTAGGGTGACCCAGTTCATGAAAGAGAAAACCTACCAGATTGGACTGGGTGGAGATAAATTCCCCTGTCCTGATTGCTGCAGGTGGCTGAGTCTCTTGATGAAGGCATAGTTCTCAGCAGGAGGAACTTAAGACTTTTAGCCACCTCATTAAATGTCCACCAAGGAGGGTTGATTTTCACTTATCAAGGGAATTTTCATTCAAAACTGTTAAGGTTTTCAGGATCTCCATTGGGTGTCTTCCATTACCAAGAGAAACCATTGATTGTCAATTTATTATTAGCAAGCCTAATTAATAAATTGATTATTAATTATCCCCAAAACTCTGTCTCTTGGGATTTTTCATTCTAGATACCTTTCTTTAGGTAACTCCTTGATGGGTGGGGAAGAGAAGTAGTATTACCAAATCCATAGCTTGTGGGACATCAGGAAAATGTTTGGAAAATGGTCCTTAGCATCACTGTCTATCTGTCTGAACAAAAATCAGCATCCTGTGTATTGTTAGACATTCAGCTTCTTGGATCAAAGGTTGAAATTAAGAGCAAATTAGAAGAAAAGACAAAGGTGAGAAGATATGCAGTGAAATGAACAAAACAGTATCCTGACCATTTTTATTTTTTAAAGTTATTGATATCAAATTTGGAAAGTCTACTCCCCACTTGGGTAAAGGAAGATTCATTATAATGGTCTGTGTCCCTTTCTCATGGAAATTTATCAGATGTCAAGTAATTGCAAATTCAAGGAGACCCAAAGAATCTAAAAAGTGTCTTTAGAAAAGACTTTATTGTAGTAGAAGGAAAACCAGACTTAAAGTCAGATTGAATCCTAGGTCTGCTACTTGCTACATGTGTGATTCTGAGTCAAGTCCTGTTTCTCTCTCGATCTCAGTTTCTATATAGGGGAAAAAAAAGGTATCTTGAAACAGATGACCTCTGAGGGTCCATCCCAGCTCTAAATCCTTTAAAATTCCAATGATTCTCAAGAGGAGTTATCATAGGCAAGGGGAATGAGTTTAATCAATCAATATTTATTTATTTAGCACCTACTATGTGACCTCAGTCATTATATTAAGTCATGGGGATACAAAAAGAGGCAAAAATCCTTGTGAAAGAGCTTATAATCTAATGGGGGAGACAACATGCAAACAGGTATATACAAAGCTAGCTATATAAAGGATTAATAGATGATAATTAACCGAGGGAAGGCTCTGAAAATCAGAGGGGTTGGGGAAGGCTTCCTGTCAAAGATAGGAATTTAGTTGGGACTTAAAGGATTCCAGGGAGGTCAGTAGAGAGAGTGGAGGACAGAGAATGGTCCAAGCTTGGGGGATGGCCAGAGAAAATGCCCAGAGCCCAGAGATGGAGGGCTGGATCAAAGTGTACCTTTTAGGGAGTTAAGTGTAAAAAGACTGGAAAAGTAAGAGGGAGCTAGGCTATAAAGGGCCTGAATGTCAGAGGACTTTATATTTGTTCTTAGAAGCAATAGGGAGCCACTACTACATTTATTAAGTGAGGGTGGTGATGATGGCATAATCAGACCTGTGCTTCAGGAAACCTATTTTAGGAAGATGCTTTAAGGAAGATTACCATTTAAAAGAAGAAGCAATCAAGGAAATGTGAGTTAGAAAGTTTCAAAGGCGACACAGTTGAGTCTGATATTCTAAAGATTTAAAGATGGCAGAATGAGCACAGGAAATGGGTGAAACATGAAAGAGATCTGTCCACATTTCTACAACTTCTTAACTCATAACAATGGAACTAAAACTTGGATTCCCTAAAATTTCAGTCCTCAATCAACTGTATGAAGAAGTGGAAATGACAGGAACACAAATTTGGAAAGAGCAGCTGGCACAGCCCAAGTATATGAATGCCCCAAATATATGGGATATTGGGGCAAGGGCAGAAATTGCAGAGGGTTTAAAGGCATCTGTGGATCTCAGGAGGACCCAACTTTCATGAAATCCCAGATTCATCCAAGTATGTAAGTAGCTTTCTCTCATTGAACTCAGGAATTCAGTGAGAAGCTGAATATAGGATGCAAAGCAATGCTATTGAAAACAGCTTTTTGTCTCATGCTTTACATTGCCATGTACACACTCCATGCAGAACATGTGATTTGAAAACAATGCCTGGTTTTTAATTTCAGCTCTTCCCAATGCTACCCATGCAGCCATGGGAAAGTCATTGATCTCTTGCTAAAAAACTGTAAAATGATTGGATTGGACTACCTTAAAGGTCCCTTGCAGCACAAAAATCGGTAAAGCTATGAACTTGGGTGCTTTGGATTTGAGTGGAGATCAGTTTGTGTGCCATCAAGTCCTTGTTCAATTATATGAAGAGAAATAAGATTTGTAATGCTTAGGCTCAGAGGGCAAAACTCGGAGCAATGCATCAAACACAGAAACAGGTGCATTTAGCCTTGATACAAGGAGGAAAGCCAACAAACTGCTTCACAAGTAACGACGTCAAAAGGGCTTTCTCAGAGGGAAGTTGGTGAGCCCTTCAATCACAAGTTGGAGGACCACTTGAGAGAAGAAACAAACATTTCCCTAAATTGAACTAATGCAGGCCCTGTGGAGAATTTTAAATTGAGAGACCAGCAACAAAAAAATAGGTTTTCTGGGCTCAAACACCAATGATTAAAAAGGATAGTTTGCTATTCTAGGGGAAATTTATTATTAAAATGATAACCATAGACAATGGTTGTGGTCACATAGGATTTCATTCTTAAATATACTTCCAATGGTCATTCAAAGTATGACTTCTGGATTATTTTTTCATAATTACACATTTAACCAGGTTCTTCCAGGTGTTGTTTTTTTTAACACAAATGTAATCTGAGTCAAGATTTTCTTAAGTATGTCTTCAGTGATAACTCTTATGAGTCTTTCTTGATGAACTTGAAAGTTTGTCCTCCCCTGAAAAGCCTTTGTATTGTTAATAATATGATTCCATCCTTGTGTATTTTCTGAAGACTATAAAGTAAACGTGAGTGCAAGTTAATTCTCTCCCATATTCACCATGCAAATTGTCTTCTCTTATGGATGATAAAAGCCTATTCTCTGAATGAAGCCTTTTGCAAACAAACTACACTGACAAGATTTCTCCCCTGAATGGATCCCTTGGTGACCAGTGAGATGATCTTTCACATTTCTAGGATTTTCCCACCCGAAGGATTTTATGAGGTATCCTAAAACTTACTTGGCATCTAAATGATTTATCACAGTGATCATATTTATGGAGTTTCCTCTTCTTTGTGTACTCTCTGATGACTAGACAGACCTGATGGAAATTTATATTCTTTTCCACACTGACCACATTTATAGGGTTTCTCCCCTATGTGTACCCGTTGATGATGAAACAAACTTGAGTGGTCGATGAATTCTTTTTCACACTGATCACATTTATAGGGCTTCTCCCCTGTATGGATCCTTTGATGTATGGTAAGATAACTTTTCTGAGCAAATCCTTTGCCACACTGATCACATTTATAGGGCTTTTCTCCTTTGTGCACTCTCTGATGCCTAGACAAACTTGATGGAAATTTATATTCTCTTCCACAGTGATCACATTTATAGGGTTTCACCCCTGTGTGCACCATCTGATGTTGACACAAATCTGATGGATCACTGAATTTTCTTCCACACTGATCACATTTATAGGGTTTCTTCCCAATATGTATCCTCTGATGTGTATTGAGTTGGCCTTTCTGAACAAACCCCTTGCCACACTGGTCACATATGAAAGGTTTCTCCCCTGTGTGAATCCTCTGGTGCCTAGTGAGTTCAAATTGACGTACAAAACCTTTGCCACACAGCCAACATTTATGGGGCTTCTCCCCTGTGTGGATTCTCTGATGAGCACTCAGGTTCGATGTTGTAAAGAAGCTTTTGTCACATTGATCACATTTGTAAGATCTTTTCCGCGTGTGAATTCTCTGATGGTCAGTGAGGTGATCTTTCTGAATAAATCCTTCACCACACTGATCACATTTGTAGGCATTTTTCCCTGTGTGGCTCTCCTCAGGCTTAGGAATTCTTAATTGACACGTGCATTCTTGTCCACACTGATCACTTTTGTAGAGTTTCTCATCTATGTGGATGGTTTCATGACCAATGAGGTCAACTTTCAGAAGGAACCCTTTGTCACAATGATCCCCATTATAGAGTCTGTCTTCTTTTATGTGCTTTTGCTGATGAACATCTAGATCTGATCCCTGAATGAACTGTTTATCACAGTGATCACTTTGATAGAGTCTCACCTCTGTGGTGAGTCTCTGTTTGTCAGAATCATCCCATTTATCATCCTTCATTCTTGTATGGTCTTTCTGATCCAAATTAAGATTTTTTATGTGGCAAAAAGATTTCCCACCCATAGGATTTTTGTTATATTTTTCTCCCATAGGATTTCCCTCATGGGTGATATCAAATTGCAAAAGCAAAGTTTTATTACTGCCACTAGTTCCATATGATTCCTGTTCAAAGGAGCCTCTTGATTGATCATTTTTGCTCATTTCCTTACCCTTAGACACTGGAAAAATCTGTTCTCCCAAGTCATATACAAGTTGTTCTCTCTTCATTGAGGGATGATTTTTGAGTAAAAGTTTTCCCTTTTGGTTTTCTTGGCTGGCAGATTGGTGTCTACTTCCTTCCAAGACTTGTGCCCCTGTCACAGATGCTTCAATCTTAGTGTCCTAAGTCATATCCATTTACAAATCTTGCCCACATATACACTTTTGGTGCTCTAGAACAGGGCTTCTTAAACTTTTTCTACTCACAACCCCTTTTCACCCAAGAATTTTTTACATGACCCCAGGCATATAGGTATGTAAAATAGGTACATATAACTTTTTACTGATGCCAAATTTTTCAGGACCCTACACCTTCAGTCATGTGATCTAATATGAAGTCTCGACTGACAGTTTAAGAAGCTTTGTTCTAGACTATTGGGGACTTTCTCTTGAAAATCCACCAGTAGTTTTCTCTGACAGATATACAAAAGGTCTCACTGGCTCTGACTTGCTCCTGAGACAGTTTCTATTAACAGAGCTCACAGGAATCTTCCTCTTGACCATCTGCTTTGGAAAGTTAAGACTTCCTTGTTGCCTAGAATTTCTGGCAGAGCACTGTTGGCTGTTCTAAGTAACACACCTCTTCTTCATAATTGATCAGGCAGTTTTCACTCCAGTCCCCTGAAATGATAAAGAGAGAATTTACTGATGGTCAAGAAATATTTTTTCCCATAAATTTCAATGTCCCCTATTTATTGACCAGGATGGAGACTCTAAATCATTCTTCCAACCTGTGTAAAGAAACTCCTTCTCTGTTCTGGTTTGTATGTTCTATTGTCATTGTTTTTGTTTGTCTTTCATTCTCAAAGAGGACTGTGAAATGGGGGAGGTGATGTCATGACTTCCAGTAAATTGGATTTAAGTGAGGGAGGGCTGTGCAAAGTCACCAGACTCACTCTCTCCTCCGGATCCATCTGGATCCAGTGGCAAGATAGATATCAGGAAGACTGGAGGTGGCCTCAGATGCAGTGGGATTCATTGGATTTTTAAGCTAAGGTCTTTCCCAGGTCTCAGTTTGCCTGAGACAATGCCAATGCCATAATTGAGGTTAGGTAAGAAATGAGGCAAAGAATGGTCTCTTTTTCCTAGTCAAACAAACAACTAAATAAATAAATAAGCAAACAAATGAACAAATAAATATTCTGGAATTGTTAGAGAAGCGTAGCAAACTGCTAATAGCACAATGGCTAACTCAAAAAGTATCAAAAATGCTTTTTCTTTCAAACATAATTTATTCACCTCCAGTAGCTGTAATTTTATTAGAATGGGAAATTCCTATCCTGATGCAGATCTTTGACTTCTCTGTAACTAACTGATGGAAATAATTACCTGAAACATTTTCTCATTGGAAAAGAGTCCATAGATATCAGAGGCAGGGCTTGGACTAGGTCCTCCTGGATCCAAAGCTGACCCTTCCTCCACTAAATATTACATTTCTATGAACAATTTCCATGTGGTAATTTTTGAGGGCCATATCATCAATGCTAAAACCAACACCATAAAAGCATCTCCTCACCTTCTTTACTCATTCACTGTCCCTTCATGAATTGATGACAATACCGTAGGGATGATACACCTGGGGCTACTCTAAATGACTACATTTTAACCAGCATCTTCACTGATTAAGGAATTATAAGTCCACAATATTTTTCCCAAGTTCTTTTGTGCTGATTTAGTTGGCCTGGTGAATTACATTGCCTCACTCACAAGTTCATCCCTGTTCCCCTCTTGCTTTAGGAAGAGGAATTAAATACATAATCATCAAATACTATTACAACTTCATCAAGACTGAAGCATGGACAGTATCTGGATCAGTGAAATCAGGCCCTTGAGTGACCAGCTTTCCCTCATCTATACCCAGGAAATGGGAAACTAACCCTAAAATGAGAGGTATAGATGTAAAAAATAAATAAAACATCAATAAAATGGGTAAAGTGACTGACTTACTTATTTAGTTTGCAGTTGAAAATAAACTGGTAAAAAAAATAAACTGGTAGCAATGTTTAACAAGTCAGACAGTAATAACTAAATCTCAAAAGATCAGCAGGCAAGAAGATTACATATATATAATAGGAAATGCAACTAGGTGACTCAGTGGATAGGATTGAGTCAGGAATCAGGAAGAGACAAGTTTAAATGCAGAAGTTGTATGATCCTGGACAAATCACTTAACCCTCTTTGGCTCAGTTTACTCATCAGTAAAATAAGGATAATAAAACCACTTACCAAAAATCAGATCTAAACAAATGGAAAAGTATAAATTGCTCATGAGTAGTCCGTGCTAATATGATAAAAATGACAATTCTATCCAAATTAATTTACTTATTCAATGCCATAGCAAACTACCAAAAAAGTATTTCATAGAGCTAGGAAAAAAAAAACAATAACAAAATACATATTGAAGAACAAAAGGTCAAGAATATCAAGGGAATTAATGAAAAAAAAATGCAAAGGAAGGTGGCCTAGATGTACCATATCTAAAACTATATTATAAAGCAACAATCATCAAAAGTATTTGGTACTGGCTAAGAAATAGAGAGGAGGGGGTAGCTAGGTGGCCCAGTGGATAAAGCACCGGCCCTGGATTCAGGAGGATCTGAGTTCAAATCCAGCCTCAGACACTTGACACTTACCAGCTGTGTGACCCTGGACAAGTCACTTAACCCTCATTGTCCTGCCCCCTCTAAAAAAGAAAGAATAAAAAGGAGGATCAGCAGAATATGTTAGGCACTCAAAACACAGCAGTGAATGAATATAGCAATCTTACATTTGTTAAACCCAAAGACTCTAGCCTCCAGGATAAAAACTCACTATTTGACAAAAACTGCTAGGAAAACAGGAAAATAGTACGGCAGAAACTAGGCATAGACCAACATCTTACACCATAAACCAAAGTAAAGTCAAAATGAGTACAAAATCTAGTCATAAAGGGTGATACCATAGGCAAATTAGAAAAGGAAGAAATAGTTTACCTGTCAGAACTGTGGAAAGGGAAGAATTTATGACCAAAGATGAGAAAGAGAACATTATGAAATGTGAAGTGGATCATTTTGACTACATTCAATTAAAATGTTTTTGCATAAACAAGACTAACACAAACAAGACTAGAAAGGAAGCAGAAAGCTGGGAAACAATTTTTAAAGCCAATGTTTCTGATAAAGGCCTCATATCTGAAACATATAGAGAGCTGAACCAAATATACAATAGAAGTCATTCCCCAATTAAGAAATGGCCAAAGGATATTAATGGGCAGTTTTCAGATGATGAAATTAAAACTATCTATACTCATGTGTAAAAATGTTCTTTATCACTACTGATTAGAGAAATGCAAATTAAAACTACTCTGAGGTACAATCTCATACCTATCCAATTGGCTAATATGACAAAAAATGGAAATGAGAAATGTTGGAGAAGATATGGGGAAATTGGAACACTAATGCACTGTTGGAAGAGCTTTAAATTGATCCAACCATTATGGAGAGCAATTTGGAATCATGCCCCAAAGGCTTTAAAATTGTGAATACCCTTTGACCCAACAATACTACTACTAGTTCTATATCCTGAAGAAATCATAAAAAAGGGAAAAGGACCCACGTATACAAAAATGTTTATAGCTCCTCTTTTTGTGGTAGCAAAGAATTCAAGGGAATGCCCATTATTTGGGGAATGGCTAAACAAGCTGTAGTATATGAAGGTAATGGAATACTACTGTGCTGTAAGAAATGGTAAGCAGATGGATTTCAGAAAAGCCTGCAAAGATTTACATGAATTGATGCTGACTGAAATGAGCAGAACCAAGAGAACATTGTACATGGTATCAAGAACATTTTGTGAGATCAACTGTGTTAGACTTAACTCTTCTCAGCAATAAAATGCCAAAAGACTTATGGTGGACAATGCTCTCCACATTCAGAAAAAAGAGCTATGGAGCCTGAATGCAGACCGAAGAATACTATTTTCAGTTTTGTTGTTGCTTTTTGGTTATTGTTCTTATTTATTTTTTCTTGCATTTTTTCCTTTTGTTTTGATTAATGTGGAAATACCTTTAACATGATTTTAATATATAACCTATATCAAATTAATTACTGACTTTTGGAGGGGAAAAGGATGGAAGGGTGGGAGAAAAATTTGGAACTCAAAAAATATCTTTACATATAATTGAGAAAAATTAGAAATTTAAATTTAATTAAATTTAATTAATTTAATTTAATTTTAAAAAAAGTAACAGCACCTACCTCTCAGGGTTCTTGTGAGGATCAAATGAGGTAAGAGTTGTAAAGTGCTTAGCACAGGACCTGGCACGTAGTAGGTGCTATATAAATTACAACTATTATTTAATATTATTGATAGAAAATTTTGTACTAGGACTCCCAAACTCTTCTACAGAAGTAAAGGATGGCTGGTTCATGAATATGCAGCTGCTCCTCTACAACAAGTTCTGGGGTTTTATGAGTATTGCAGTATCAGCCATGTTGTCTTGGGGAGAACACTGATAAACTGAATATCTCCCCAGGGACAATATCAGGTTAGAGGAATTACAGCAGACAATGCCAAATGATAATTATTTGAAGGAATTCAGGAAGCTGAGCCTACAGGAAAAAAGCCTTGGAGAGACATGTTAACTGACTATAAATACTGTTGATTTCCATCCCTTTAGAACTGGAAGAAATGTTAGAGATTATCAATTCAACCCTCTTTATTTTATAGATAAGGGAATTTAGCATAGGAAAGTTAAATGATTTGTCTATAGTCTATATGGATATAGTCCATAATGGGATCTGGGAAGAGTTGAGATTTGACTGTTTCAGTCATTTTTCAGTCATGTCCAACTTTTTGGGACTCCATTTGGGACTTTCTTGGCAGAGATACTGGAGTGATTTGCCATTTCCTTCTGTAGCTCATTTTATAGATAAGGAAACTGAGGCAAACAGAGTTTATTTATTTTCCATAATGACTAGAAGAACCAAAGTTCCACCATGAATGTGTTGGTGTACTCTCCTTCCATTAGTCCCCTTCCCCCAACCTTATTGCCATGTATTATTGCATGTGACAATTTTCTGAGTATAAGGTAGGAGTGTTGTGAGTCTCCAATAAGATAATGAATGGAAAGTCTATATCAAAGTGCTATACCAAAGTCCTATAATGGAAAGTGTCATATCAATGCCTAGTGTTTGATTATTATTATTAGCCTCTAGTCTTATGATGAGTTTATTCCCTGAGACTTCCACTTCACACATGCTAAACACAAGCCCTGTTTACAGAATAATACAAGTGTGCTGGTGAATGGTTAATACCTGGGCTCTCTTGGGGATGGGGGGAGTACATAGACGACCTTCAGTTTAATCTGTATTATGAACATTCCTTAAGCCTAGATAATCATCAAAACAATAACCTGAGACCTGATTTGTTGGGCTTGCTAATTGCTGATGTATAAATGCTTAAACTACAAATTTAACAATGATGTCTCAAAGGTGAGTTAGTGGATCTCATAATTCATGAGACCTAACAGGTTTTGTTCTTTTAATTTTGCTTTTCTCTTATTAGTGATTTGTAACGATGATTTCTGTGATGGATAATAGCATGTGATTTTCCTTTTGAAGGGAATTGTGTTGTTCTATATATTATTGTATGGGCCATCAATTTTTGGAGAATGAGAATAATTCTTTTTTTTTCTGTTTACAATTTTATTTTCCAAATTACATGTAAAAACAAATTTTGACATCAATTTTTTTAAAACTTTGTGTTCCAACTTTTCTTCCTCCCTGCCCTTCCCACCCCCACCCCCAAGAACTCAAGCAATTCAATATACGTTATACATTAGTAGTCATGGAAAACATCTCCACATTAGCCAGGTTGTGAGAGAAAACAGACAAAAACAAAACTACAAATTAAAGAACTATCAAAAAAATTATGCTTCAATCTGTTTTCAGATACCATCAGTTCTTTCTCTGTAGATGAATTGCAATTTTCATAAGTCCTTCAGAGTTATATTGGATCATTGTATTCCTGAAAATAACCACATCCTTCCCAGCAGTTCATCTTACACTATTGCTGTTGTTTTGTATATAATACATTTCACTCTGCTTCAGTTCATGTAGGTCTTTCCATGTTTTTCTGATAGCATCCTCTTCATCATAACCTTTATATAGTACCTTAAACTTGGCAAAGAATTTTCTTCTCAATAGCCCAGCAAAGTAGGTGCCATACATTTTGCTATTTTAATCAGTCATCATAACTATTCCCCTCCATCCTATTCCCTTCCCATAATATTTACTCTATTTTCTATCTGAATGAGAATAATTCTTAAAAATGGTTAACAGAAAAAGATAAGACAGAATGAGAAAAGACCCTACTTCATATCTTATTTTTCCCAAGGAGTCATTGTGGTAAAGTAGAAAGGGCAGAATGTCTAGATTTAGACAGTATTATCCAAATGATTGGGGCAGTAAGGTGATGCAGTAAATGGAACATAGTGCCTGAAGTCAGAAAGACTCATCTTCATGAGTTTCAATCCAAACTCAGACATTTACTAGCTCTGTGACCTTGAGCAAGTCACTTAACCCTGTTTGCCTTTGGTCCTCATCAGTAAAAATGAACTGGAGAAGGAAATGGCAAACTTCTCCAGAGTCTCTGCCAAGAAAACACTAAATGGGGTCATATGGAGAGTTTCCCATGACTGAAACAACTGCACAAAAACAATAAAGAAACAATGAATGTATGTGTTTCTGGGGGATATGTGAGGGGAGGTAATAGAGTTAAACCTGACTGTTAGTATCAATAAGCTTAATCCTGGGGAAAGGTTGAGAGAATACATCTCCTTTCCCTTCTTTGCAGAGTTTGGAACTATGGGTGTGGAATATGGCATATACTATTGGATTTGGTTGATGGGTTTGTTGGTTTTCCCGAGATGCATTTTTTTATTTTGGTGTGTGTGTGTGTGTGTGAGAGAGAGAGAGAGAGAGAGAGAGAGAGAGAGAGTGAGTGAGTGAGAGAGAGAGAGAGAGAGAGAGAGAGAGAGAGAATTGGGGTTAAGTGACTTGTCCAGGGTCACACAGCTAGTAAGTGTTAAGAGTCTGAGACTGGATTTGAACTCAGGTCCTCCTGAATCCAGGGCCGGTGCTCTATCCACTGTGCCACCTAGCTTCCCCAATGCATTTTATTTTTAATCCTTTGTGAAAAAAGATAGATAATTGTGTAGTGGAAGATGATATATGTAATTATAAACATATATCTATACATATATTATATAAAATTATATATACATATGGATAATAATATACATGTATTATATCATTATATGCACATGTATATGTGCATGGTATATTATATAAAAGCAATTATACATATATGTGATTATATGACATGTGTATACACATAACATATATGCATATATCACATGATCATATATATGTGTATGATTGCTTTTATATAATATATACATACATATATAAACAAATGGAGGTGATGTTTTTAAAAGAAATCAATAACACTTTTAAGAAAACCAGCAATAAAGTACTGAAGGACAATTGGTGTTGCCTAAATCAGTTTAAGCCACAACTTGAAGTTAGCTTAGATGAGAGCTCCCCTCCTCTGTCTGCTTTTTCCTAACATGTTCCCACTGCAGGTTCCTTTTGCAAATATGAGTCCCAAATGTGATCCAACTAGAACAGTCTTACTTGTTTTTGCTTCAATTCAGCTCATCCTGTTTCTGCTTCAGTGTGTTTCCTTAGACCTCTTGTTTTTACCGCCAGTGCTTGCCAAGGGGTTGGGATCATAGAAGTTCTTAATCAATGCATCTTGACTGTCCTGGAATACCTCTTTTTCTTCTTATTTAAATCTGACCTTCCTTCAAGGCTCAGGTCAAGTGACAACTTTTCCATATAATCTTCTCTGATTCCCCTAGCCCTCAGAGGTTCCTTCCTCATAATAGGCTGATGTTTTTATTTATTCACTAGGGTAGGGGTTGGGGGGAGGGGGAAAATACAGTCATCATCTATCTTCCTGACTAGATTAGAGCCTCTGCTATGATATATTCCTCTTGATTGATTGATTTGATTTTCCATCTGTGCCCATACCCTGGACAATGGGGGTATACTTCCCTTCCTTGGCAGTCTTCAAGACCACTTTTATACATTCTTGTGGGGAATCCTTTGGTATATCAATTAGACAATATGGCCACTGGGGTCTCCTCCAACTTTCTACATTTGAGAATACTATAATGCATACATCCAGAATAGGTATATGAAGGGGAATTATTATTGATTCCTTTCTATCATTAGAAAATTATATAATATCCAGCCTAGAGTAAATCCCAAATTCTTTTATATTATTGTATTTGTTTTTCTATTTTAAAAATGTAGAATCTGAAAAAACAAAAAACAGAGACTTTCTATAAATAAAACAAAATAGAAAGAAAGGATCCCATTTACTTACTCTCCATTTTATAAATGACAACATATTAATAGAACTGCCATAGGGATATATTCATAAATACAAAAATAATAAAATTCATTTGGATAAAATATTCAGAAAATCAAAGGAAATAAAAGAAAAAAAAGGTAGAAAGGGGGAAAGTACTTTCAGACCTTAAATTATATGTTGTACATCACATGTCATCAAAATCACTGGAATTGGTTTAAAAAAGGGAAATAGATCAATGGAACAGAGTAAAGAAGGAAAATCTGAAACTATGGTATTCAGTAATTAAATGTTTGATAAAATTCAAAAACATGAAGTAGACACAACAGAACCCCTGAATTGATTTTTTTTCTTTTTTTCTTTTCTTTTCTTTTTTTTTTTTTTGCAGGGCAATGAGGGTTAAGTGACTTTCCCAGGGTCACACAGCTAGTTATGTGTCAAGTGAACTCAGGTCCTCCTGAATCCAAGGACAGTGCTTTATCCACTGCGCCACCTTCCTGTGCCTCCTCCCCGCCCCGCAAATTGATTTTTAAAAATCTCCTTGGAAAACTAGAAAGCAATCTGTCTGAACATCTTGCCTCTTAACCTATCTTATACTCTACTCTACACTAAATTCATCAATATAGGACCTTAATATTCAAAATCCTATGATTAAAAAAAATCCCTTTCATAGATATGGGGAGAAAAATGAAACGTTTTGGTCAGAATTGAGAAAAGCAAGTATAAAAGCTCAAATAGATAATTTTCATTACACAGAATTGCAAACTTCTGACAAAATTAATGTATTTAGGATAATTACAGATGTGCTTAATAGGGGGAAAAACCTGTTTGTATCCATTTTCTGAGAGAAGAGTTCACTAACCATGATATATAGACTAATAACACACATGCATATGCGGTTTCATGTGTGTGCTATGTATATTTACATAAACACATGCCTTCTTGTAATATATGTTATATATTATAGGTATATTCTTACATATACATATTATACATTTATATAAGTATATGGATATCTAAAAGCCATCATAAAATAGAAAAGTGATAAAAGTATATGAATTTTTTTTTAAGAATTATAGATTGTGAGTGGATCTTGTGTGAAGTATTGAGAAGGAACTCAAAGTTTACAAGTGAGGCAGTTTTCTTACTCACAGGCATGCAAACAGGAGGCTTCCACATCCTTTAGTCCTGTGGGCAAATGTAGGTGGCGGTTCCGTGGTTTGATCCTCTGGTGAATCTCTAGTTGAGAGCCCAGAACTTGGGGTTTCTGCCCCTGTATCTGACTATTGTTATTGAGCAGATTCTCAGGGACCAAATAGGAGGGGAGCCTTGTCAACTTGTCTACTAGCTCTGTAACTGACACAAGGGCACTGAGATTGGGAAAGTTTGCTAAACTGATTATGATCAGAAGAACCTTGCATACTTTGAATATGTGGCTTAGATGAAGCTGGCTAAACCAGTTATTGGGTACATGGGAACTTCCTTGTACATAGGTGGGTCAATTGGGGAGCAAACAAAGTCACTTTTGTTAGTGAGAGGCCAGCCATAGGGCACCACTCAGAGAAGTCAAGGATATGCCTTTCACAACTGTGGGGAGAGGTAAAATTCTTAACCAAAAATTGATAGAAGTATAACAGTTAGAAGAGGTGCTGTTGATCATATGACATTGAAATGCTTCTGACAAAATTAATGTTTTTAGGATAAGTAGGAAAACACTCAATTGGGGAAAAATATCTTTGTATCTAATTCCTCAGAAAAGAGTTTGGTATACAAGATGTGTAGCTAAGACACACACATGCAAGTCTGTGTCTGTACACCCATGTATATATTTACATAACTACACATAGATAGATAGATGATAGATAGAGGAATGGCAAGAAAACCAGCATCAGTGCATTACAATGTATGTGGATGGCAGTAAGGTTTGGGAAGACTGGGGGGCATTAGGAAGGCATAGGTTCTGAGCACCATTGAATGCCACTAAGATCCAATAAGCCAGGAGTGTCTTAAGCCATCCACTATGCCAAGCTCCTTGTGTGTATTACTTATCTCACAGGCTTGTATTAAGTGAGATTCTCTGCAAATATATAGCATATTTAAGTCTGTGTATTCCTCTTTGTCAATTTTAATGTGCTGTATGCCAGTTATTATTAACAATATTAAGAACCAAACTTTGACAGAGGTCTTGGACTAAAATATTTTAAGAAATACATGCTGCAAATGGTAGCAAATAGCATGACTGATGAAATCTTACTTACAATTTCTAAATAGTTTTATCCCCAAATCTGGCAATATTATAAACACTTTAACAAGGGTGTAATTCTTCCATGTAAATCAGACTTAAATCACATTTGAAAACTGATAAAACCCCAAGATAATTGTACAAATAGTGTGATGTCATGTTGCCATCCTCAATGAGTTCAATTCACCAGGTTAGGAAGAACTATAGACTAGGGTGATTAAAAAAAAGTAAATATATTGCTTTATTGCTTTATTTACCAACTAAGACCTTTTAAAAACTATGAAGGATAGAAGAGAGGATATAGGTATGTAAAATGGCAAATGTTTTTCAGATTTTAAAAAAGAAGGAAAAGCTGGTTCCTTCTAGTTATTGGCTAACTTTGGATTGTATGATTACCACAATTCCAAAGTTATCAAAGGGATGGTTCATATACAATTAGAAATGGAAGCAGTGATCGTTAGGAGCCAACACAGATTCATCAGGAAAAACTAACCTTTACTGAATAGATTATTGAACTGAAAGATTAGAGGAATTTTATAGGCAGAATATGTTTGCTTTGTAGCAAGGTGTTTGATAAAGTCACTCATGAAATGCTTGTGACATGATGGAGATATATGAGATGGATGTGTTCAGTTGTGTACATTCAGGACTGTTTGAATGATTCAACCCTTAGTGTGATGATCAGTGAATGAATGCTAGATAGGGACTATGACCTTTGCATTGTTCCATTTAATATATTTATCAATGACTTGCATGAAGATAGAATAGCATCCTTATTATTCTGTCAATAAACATTTACGAAACACTATGTTCCCAGCACTATGCTAAGCATTGGGAATACAAAGAAAGGTGAAGTACAGTTCTTACCCTGAGGAAGCTCAAAATCTAATGGGGGAGATAACATGCAAATAGCTATGTATAAAAAGCTATTCAGACACATAATAAATTGGAAGTAACAGAAGGAAGGCAGTAGAATTAACAGGAATCAGGAAAGGTCTATTAAATCTGCATTTGGAAAAAAAATGCTTGGCATCTCAAAACATTATAACATGTATAACCTATATCAAATTGCTTGCTGGCCTCGGGAAGGGGGAGGGAAGGGAGGATGGGAAAAAAAATTTGGAACTCAAAAATATCTTTACATGTAATTGAGAAAAATTAAAAACCAAAAATAAACAAATGAATAAATAAATGAATAGATACATTTTTTAAAAAGAAGAATATTATTATGGCCTAGAATAATGGGTTGGATCTTATTAGATAAAATCAATAGGGATAAATGCAAAGTTCTAACCCTGGGTTCAATAAGTCATGTACAATTTTGAGGTGGAGGGGATAGTTTGAGAGCAGAGAATATGTGAAAAAGACCTGGCAGTTTTCATGAAGCGTAAACTCCATGTGCATGAATAATTTAATATGGTAGCACTTCAATGTTTCAGATAATTAATGAATTAATTTAAAAAGCATTTATTAAGAGGTATGTGCTATGTGCTAAAATTCAAAGATAGAAATGAAACGGTCACTGTCCTCAAGGAGTTTATATTCTGTCGGGGGAACCCAGATGTATGCATGTTTAAGAGTGTATAGGGGGTGGCTAGGTGGCACAGTGGATAGAGCACCAGCCCTGGATTCAGGAGGACCTGAGTTCAAGTCCGACCTCAGACACTTAACACTTACTAGCTGTGTGACCCTGGGCAAGTCACTTAACCCCCATTGCCCCGCAAAAAAACCAAAACCAAAACAAACAAACAAACAAAAAAAGCCAGAGCGTATAAAGTAGATAGAAGAGAAATAGGAGATAATGCCAAGTCACAGGAGGCAGTAATAGCCAGGGTTATCAGGAAAGGCCTGTACACAGTGGTCTATAAGCTGTGCAGTGCCAACTGAGTGAGAGAGTGCCTGGCGTTATTATTATTTTTTATTTTCATTTGAAAGGATAGCTCTGGTTACATACCAGCCCCTTGAAGGAACAGAGCTCAGACTAGACTTTTCTGGAGTGTTCCTGACCGCCGCCTCCCACTTAAGAGAACACTGTTTCCCTGCTTGCAAGAGAGCTTTGAAAAAGGCCCAGACTGGTGTTTGCAGCTGAGGTGATATTGGGTGTCTGGAGGCGGGCTGGCCCAGAGCCTGAAACATCACAGCCTGCCGGCCTCCTCCTCCCTGTCAGTTCTCAATAAATGTGCCAGCTGGGTAAATGGAGAAGAGTGAAAGTCTAGAGAAAAAAGAGCCTCAGAGCCCATTTCCACAAAGGAGAAACCTCTGCTGGATCCAGCCGTCTGGCCAGATGTTCACCAGCAACCACCAAGGCAAGGCAGAGGATGCCACCACTTAATGGTCAGGATATTTGGAGTAGGCAGGTGCCTACATCCAGTTTATCCACTGCTTCCCACCTCAATTAACCTATTGTGCCTACCTTAGGTTGGTCCTTTAGGAACTTTCTTGACTCTCCTAGTTTATTCTTCATTTTGATTCATTTGATGGGCATTTAAAACTGAGTGAGGCATTAGATTTGGACTTGGAGGTAGGGACAGTTACAAAGGTATATTAGACAATGTACCTGCCCTTGAAAAGATCAGACTCTGTTGGGGGAGATGTACCGTGTGCACACTTGAGTGTAATTCATAATAGAATATGATAAGCATGAGATAAATTTATTAATGGAATTTTAGAAATGTCAGAGAGAGAGAAAGGGAGGGAGGAAGAGGGAGAGAGAGAGGGAGGGAGGGAGGGAGAAAGAGAGAGAAGAGGAGAGGAGGAGAGAGGAGGGGAGGGGGAGGGAAGTCACTTCTATTTGAGTGAATCAAGGAAGACTTTTGAAGTGCAGCCTTTAAAAATGAAGATTACATATTATTTCACTAGTCAGAGACTGGGGGTGGAGAATATTAAGCTGGCCTGGTGTTGGTTAGGACATGTCTTCATATTTATAAAGCAACTATTATGTGCCAGGCAGTTTGCTAAGTACTACAGAGGTTCTTAATTTGGGGTATGAGAACTTTAGAAAAGAATTTGATAGGGGGAAGTTAGGTGGCACAGTGGATAGAGCACTGGCCTTGGATTCAGGAGGACCTGAGTTAAAATGTGACTCAGACACTTGACACTTCCTAGCTGTGTGACCCTGGGCAAGTGACTTAACCCTCATTGCCCCCCCCCCCCCGAAAAAAAAGATAATCATTTCAAAGTGATTAATTTTCTTTGTAATGTCATAGGTTTTATGATTTGTATTTAGAAATATTATCATGAGAAGGGATCCATAGTTTTGACCACATTGATAGGATGCTGCCTCAGAAAACTAAAGGGATAAGAAATAAATTGGATGGAAGAAGAAGGAGGGGAGGGAAATTGAAAGGGGTAAATTGTCACATACGCACAAAAAAAGAGGCATGAAAGAACTATCATAATGGAGGGGAAGATGGGGGATGGTGGGCAAAGATTAAACCTTACTCTCATCACAATTGGCTCAAAGAGGGAATAATATACACATTCAGTAGGATAAAGAAATCTATCCGACCCTATAAGGAAGTATAACAAAGGGACAGGGATCATAGAAGGGGGAAGGGGGACTGATACAAGGGAGGGGATATTGGGGAAGGTGATGATCATAAGTAAAAGACTTCAGAGGAGGGAATGAGTGGTGGGGTAAGAGTGGGAGGATTAATGTAAAAAATAGCATGGAGGGAAATAAACAGTCATAACTATAAATGTGAATAGGATGAATTCACCCATTAAATGGAAGCAGATAGCAGAATGGATTAAAAACCAAAATCCTACAATATGTTGTTTTCAAGAAACACATTTGAAGCAGAGAGATACAGGCAGGGTAAAAGTAAGGGGCTAGAACAGAATCTATTATGCTTCAGCTGAAGCAAAGAAAATCCGAGTAGCAATCAAGATTCCAGATAAAGCAAAAGCAAAAATTGATCTAGTTAAAAGAGATAAAGAAGGAAACTATATTTTGCTGAAAGATACCATTGACAATGAAGTCATATCAATTCTTAACATACATACACCAAATGGTATAGCATCTAAATTTTTGAAGAAGTTGAATGAATTACAGGAGGAAATAGATAATAAACTATACTATTGGGGGACCTTAACCTTTGCCTCCCAGAAATGGATAAATCTAACAAAAAAATAAACAAGAAAGAAATTAAGGAAATGAATAATTTTTTGAAAAGTTAGATTTAATAGATCTCTGTAGAAAATTGAATAGGAATACTTCACAGAAGTACATGGGACCTACATAAAAAATGACTGTGTATTAGGGTATAAAAACCTTACAACCAGATGCAGAAAAACAGAAATAGTAAGCACATCCTTTTCATATCATTAAGCAATAAAAATTACATTCAATAATGGACAATTGAAAGAAAGGTTAATCATCAATTGGAAATTAAATAATCTGATGCTAAGAAACAATGGGTCTAAGAACAAATCATAGAAACAATTTGATGATTTCATAGTTTTCACCCGATTGCCAAAAGGGTCTATGATAAACCTTAAGAATCAATTAATGCAGGGTTGTTTGTTTGTTTTTTTGGGTTTTTTTTTGCTAGTTTCATTAGTCTTTTACTTTAATTCTTGCCTTCAAGGACCTTCAATTCTGGGGAAGAGAGGGAATAAACATTTAAATAGTGCCTACCATAGCCCAACACTGTGCTAAGTGGTTTCACAAAGAAGGAAGCAAGGAAGCAAGGAAGCAAGGAAGCAAGGAAGGAAGGAAGGAAGGAAGGAAGGAAGGAAGGAAGGAAGGAAGGAAGGAAGGAAGGAAGGAAGGAAGGAAGGAAGGAAGGAAGGAAGGAAAGGAAGGAAGGAAGGAAGGAAGGAAGGAAGGAAGGAAGGAAGGAAGGAAGGAAGGAAGGAAGGAAGGAAGGAAGGAAGGAAGGGAAGGAGGAAGAGAGGGACCAGTGGTTAGAAAGTTGGACTTGGAATCAGGAAAAACTCTGTCTCAAACATTTACTAGCTTTGTGACCCTGGGTACAGGATCTCCATCCCTCAGGTTCTAATCTATAAAGTGAGAGGATTAGATTAAATGTTCTCCACCTTTCCTTCTAGAACTAAAGCTGTGAATGAAAAATGTTTGTTTTTAACAAAGACAGCTTTGTGGTATAGTGGATAGAGGACTTGACTTGGAGTCAGGAATGGAAAAGGGAAGGAAAGGAATAAGCAATTATAAGCACCTACTATGTGCCAGGTACTTTACAAATATTATCTCATTTAATCCTCACAACAACCCTGTGAGGTAGATGCTAATATTATTTCCATTTTCCAATTGAGGAAACTGAGGCAAATATCAATTTGTTTCTAGCCACAGAACTTATTAGTAGCTGAGGCTGAATTTGATCTTGAGTTTTCTTGATTCCAGATCCAGTGCTCTATCCACTGTGTTGTCAATTATCTCAGGAAGACTTGATTATAAATCCTGCCTCATATACTTACTAGCTATATGACCCTGAGTAAGACACTTAACCTTTCTCAACCTCAGTTTCCTTTTCTGTAAAATGAAGAACATAATAATACCTCCTTTGGAGGTTTATTTTGAAAACCAAATAAAGTACTATGTGTAAAACTCTTTGCAAAATTTTAATTAGTATGTGTTTTATTATTATCATTATCATTATTATTATTATTTCTTAAGCATATATTATAAGCACCGAGTAAGTTGATAGAGTTACTAACACAAAAGTCAATCCCTACTTTCAAGAAGTTTAGAATCTAGCTGCCCACCCCTGCAAATATTCAACTCTCCAAACTTTTATGAAATGCCTGCTATAATACACTATGGCAACAACAATGAACAAAAAGTTGTCCCTGCCCTGGATTTTTGTGGAGATGTCCAAGGGTTTTGATCTGTGATGGTGAAGAGAAGTTATTAAGTCAGTGAAAGTCATGGCTCTTTGAAACATTTCCTGCAGTTTTGTTTGTAATCAAATTGTTGCTTCTACTCTACGTTGAAGGGATTTAAAAGCGTTTGCTTCTCTCAAATTCATCTAAATTTTCCCTGTGAGATTATGGACCCACTTAATTATGAATAAAAGTGTTTACTAAGGAATGCAATGTTTTCAAGCAATGAGGGATTATGAATTTTGAATATCAGTTCCATCCAGAAAAATCCAACCTTATGGTACGTTGAAAATGTGTTGATTGAATTCAGGACTTCTGAAATCAAACTACATCAACTACTGCTCTACCAACGAGAAAAATCCCCAATTTCATAGTGTCACATTCATAGTTTTTGATGGGATCTTGAGAGGTCATCCATTCCATCTGGCAAGCTTCCCATAAGCCTTTCCCAACAGATTGGTTCTCCCATAAGAGATCTCCAGGGACGGGAGGTTTCCTGACCTCTCCTAGTAACCCTTTCCTGGGTTTCCTTGGAAAGGCTTCTGACAGCTGAGACTTGATGACATGAGGGTTTAATATTAGTCAGTGTCATTTTCCTAATCCCTGATTTTTGGCAGTTTTTATTTGGGAAGAATCATACATTCACAGAATCACAGAGTTGGTAGAGACCTCATTGGGCACCTAGTCCAACCCAAACTCAAACAATAATAGTCTCTATTCTAGCCCCAATGCTCGGTCATTGAGCCTCTTCTTGAAGATCTCTGGGAGGTAGGGGAGGGTGCTACAATTTTGCCTCTTTGAAACTTATTGCTCTGGGCCAAGATAAATAAGTTAAATCCCTCTTCCATGTGATATCACTACAACTAACCTTCCTCAATAAGCATTAATGAATCCCTACTCTGTGTTTGGCACTGTGCAAGTGGAGAGAATCCAAAACTAAAAAATGGAAGTTCCTCCCTCTAAGGAACTTAAATTCAGGCAATCCCTAGACCTGAAGTGTATATGAATATAATAGCTCTGGTAAGGCAACCAGTCCAAGCTTTGACAAAAAGATTCATTTGAAAGCATTGCCTGGGGAAAGGAAGAGTGGGGAAAGGTTCCCATGGCCAAAAATTGGCAAGATATGAATTGGCTAATAGAAAACTCTCTTTGGGAACCAGAGAGAAGCGGTGTGAAGAAACAGGAAATGTCTGACCTTGGGCTTATCTTCAGAACCATTTGCGGGTAACAGGCTTGGAGAGGTGGCATCTGTTTTTGTTTTGCTGGCTTTCACTTCAATATGATAATTATTGATCAAAAGCAGCTGAGAAAATATTTCAAGAGAAGGTGGGGCACTTGCTATGAATAAAGGTTTAGCCACTAGCTGCCTCAGTCCCCCATAACTGAGTCCACAGAGCAGTGGACAGACAAGGCAAATAGATCGTTTGGCCTATTATGAGAGACCAGTAGCCATTTGTCTAGCTATTAGAGAATTGTCCACAAATCTTACCAAGAAGGATAACAATGGACTGACATTGCCAATATCAGTCAATCATCAATCATTTTTTTTAATATTTCTTAAGGGCCTGTGACTGAACTAAGTGTTGGGCATATGAAGACAAAAGAGAAAGATCCCCTGCATTAGAGATGCTTCCATTCTAATGGAAAGAAGACATATCTCTGGATATAAACTTATACATACCTATATGTGTGCATGCTATGATGGCCCAAGGAAGTTCAATGCATCACATGCTGTTATTAAGTCATTCACTCATCTCTGACTCTTTGTGATCTCGTGGACCCTAACATATCAGGCCCTTCTAGCCTCCATTATCTCTCACAGTCTAAGCTCATATTTGTTTCCATGTCCATATTTAGCCATCTCATCCTCTGTTGTCCCCTTTCCTTTTGCCTTCAGTCTTCCCCAATATCAAGGTCTTCTCCAATGAGTCTTGTCTTCTCATTATGTGGTCAAGGAATTTTAGCTTCAGCTTCAGTATTTGACCTTTCAGTGAATAGTCTGTATTAGTTTCTTTAAGTATTGACTGATTGGATCTCCTTGCTGTCCAAGGGACTCTCCAAAGTTTTCTATAGCACCACAATTCAAAAATGTCAGTTCTGCAATACTCATCTTTCCTTAGAGTCCAAATCTCATAGCCATACATTGCTACTAGGAAAAAAAACACACACATAGCTTTGATTACATGGACCTTTGTTGGCAAGGTGAGGTCTCTGCTTCTTATTATACTTTCCAGATTTGCCAGAGCTTTCCTTCCCATGAGCAAATATCTTTCAACTTCATGGTTGTAGTCACCTTCTGCAGTGATCTCTGAACCCAAGTAGATGAAATCTGACATTGCTTCCATTTCTTCTCTGTCAATTTGCCAGGAATACCAGTTGCTAAGGTTTATTTTTTTTATGTTAAACTTCAAGTCAGCTTTTACACTCTCCTTTTTTCATCCTCAACAAGGGGATTCTTATTTCCTCTTCACTTCCATCATCAGAGTCATGTCATCTGCATATCTGAGATTGTTGATATTTTTCCTGGTAACCTTAATTCCAGCTTTTGATTCATCCAGCTTGGCATTTCACATGATGTACTCTATAAGTTAAGTAAATAAGGTGACAATATACAGCCTTGTCATACTCCTTTTCCAATCTTAAATCAATCAATTGTTCATTTTTGTTTCTAATTAATACTCCGTGGCCCACATGCAGGTTACCCAGGAGACAAATAAGATGATCTGGTACTCTCAGCTCTTTGAGGACTTGCACATTTTGTTGTAATTCACACAGTCAAAGGCTTTAGTAGAGTCAATTAAGAAGAAGTAAATGTTTTTTTTTATGGAGCTCCCTTGCTTTCTCTATAATTCAGCAAATGTTGGCAATTTGGTCCCTAATTCATCTGCCTCTTCAAACCCAGTCTGTTCTTCTGGCAATTCTCAATTCACATATTACTGAAGCCTTGCTTACAGAATCTTAAGCATAACATTGCTGACATGAAATGAATGCAAGTGCATTATGTAGATTATTCTTCTTTTAAAATTGCAAATTATGTTTATTTTCTTTTAAGCTATTTAGATTCATATACTTAGATGAACAAGAGAGTTTAGAAACTACATTTTATAGCTAAGGACACTGTGGCCCAGGGAGGTGAAGTGATTTGCTCAGGGTCACACAAATACTAAATAACCAATCCCGAATTTGGACCAAGGTCTTCCCTTTCTCTGCAGAATAAATGCTTTTCCTACAATATGCTAAGAGTTGGGTTGTTGGAAGGTAGAAAAAAATCATTCAGAGAAGAAAAGAAAAAGGGAAGACAATTGACCTGGGAGTAACCATAAAGTGCTTACTATGTGTTAGACCTTGTGTTAGCTAGGAATATAAAGAGAAGCAATACAATAAAATAAAATAAAAAAGAGGCATCCCTTTCCATCACAGAGCTTACATTCTAATGGAGGAAGACAGTATATAGAAGGTATCTTGAAAGTGGAGAAGGAGAAGGAGAAATTAAAAAGTCTAGAGAGGCATGAATAGAGACTGAAGAGGAAGGAATGTGGACAGTTTGGGCTCTTTCTTAAAATAGAGATACTAGAAAGAATTGACCAATTGGAGAGATCAATCTTCCCAGGGATGGAGGAAGCTTCCAGGGTGGGAAGGAGGCTGGGACATGGTGGAGAAGGAAGTAAAGAGAGTCAGGGGTAGAGGCTAAGAGGTAGAGTTGAAAACTCAAAAGGAGGCAGCTTTTTGTGCCCCATGCAGTGAAGATGTGGATCCACTGGGGGCACCATTCATTAGTTTCAGAGAGAGAGAGAGAGAGAGAGAGAGAATGAGAATATTGATGGTAGTTGGTGATTCCCCTCCCCTGATCATGGAAGTACTCATTTGTTAATTTGATATGAGACCTTTCCTGAATATGTTTCTGGCATATGATTGATAGAAAGTTTCTGCCTTCCCAGGAAGGGTATCTGAGATGTGACTGGAGACCCGTCCAAGACATTTTAAAAAAATATTTTAAAAATAAATTCATATATATCCTTTGTATTAAATCATGGTCTCTTTCAAGGGCAGAAAGGCCCTTGAAAGTGACCATTAAACTTCCCCCATGACAAAAAAAAATAAAATTACTAAGGAAAATAGTTAAAAAAGAGACTGTCTTATTATATATACAATATTCTCTCCTGACAGTGCCCCACTGCTCTGCTGAACAATAGTACTGAGCTTCATTATCTCTTCTTATATTCCAAGATTTCTCAGACCTGGAGTCCACTCCTTATGATTTGGGTAGGGACATAAGATAAAGCTAGAAGCAGTCTAAAATAGGATGCATGCAGCTACAAAGTCCTGGGAAAGAAAGTGAAGGCATTATGTGTCCAGGTGGTGTTTTCATCAATGTTTCCAACTAAAAGTTTAGGAGAGAAAGCTGGATTTGGGAAATGAACAGCTGGTTAAGAAGTTGGTGTCTGAGAAGAGGATTTGGCTTTCTTATATCATAGCATAAAATATAGCATTGATAAGCTCTTGGGTAGGGATAGAGTGCACCTAACAAGGAACAATAAAAATATTTTTTTCTGGAGTTTTGAGAATCTAATGCAGATGGTTATATATTTTAAGGAAATGCTGAAAAAAAAAAACTGCCCACATACATCTGCCAAGACATCTAATTTCCACATGGAAACAAGTACAGTATAGGAAGACTATCAGTGGAGTAACCCAGTGATTCACAAGAGATTTTTTTAAAAACAGGCATCAATTATCATTAATTATGGGTAACAAACATTGTGAATTACAGATACTAATAGAAAGAGGGAAATTTGACTTTAGAGGTATACTCAGCACTTGATGGGTTTGCATATGTGGATGGAATTTTGTTTTAAAAGGGGATTCTGATCAATAAGCAAGAACTTTTGGCAGAAGGAGAAATGAGATGAAATTTTGCTGGGGAATAGAGGTAGTGAACACCTCATCTTAGAAATTATGAAACAGGAGAAGAAAACTGTTTATATTCTGTCCTACACCCTGGACTTGGGTTGTTTTGGTTTTTTTCTTTTCTTTTTTTTCTTTTGTAGTTGTTTTGTTTGGCTTTGGGGGGGTAGATTTCAAAGGATTCAGAGAAATGAATTCTAGAGAAATACTCAATTCTTTTCTTGGCCCTGTTCTAATTAACATTTTAAATAACATTAATGGAGGCATAGATGTTAAGCTTATTTAATATGCAGATAACCCAAACATCTAAGTGATAATACATTGACACAACCAACCAAAACATATTTTTGACTACAGATGGGAATTTCAGAAAAGGTTGATTTAATATTTTATAAAGGTAAATTTCTCAAAAACTTATAAATTTTGTTTATAAGGGATCTAAGAGGTCCTGTATTACAACATTTATCCAAGGAAAAAATGCCAATAATTAAAACTACTTAAAAGAGAAATGGCCTGCCTTAGGAGTTACCAGATTGCCTATCTCAGGAGGTCTTCGAGTGACCACTTACTGAGACCACATGTGATAGAAAAGTCTCAATTAATCACAGACACAACTCATTTCAATTCAACTTAATTCCATAGTAATAAATCCTAGACCCTCAGTAGTAGACACTAACAGGTATAATACCTTGTGGAAGATACTAGTGATAAAAAAGATTAAATAAGTAAATGAATGAATGAATGAATGAATGAATGAATGAATGAATAAAACATTGTCTACCCTTGAGTAAATTACATTCTTCTGGCCTCTGTGGTCCATTCCAGCTCTAAAACTTTTATGATTTATTGGTTAGTGGAATTATTCCAAAAGCATAGACCAAATAAATTAAACATTCTCTGGATTTTGCCACCCATCAGCCAGCAGGGATAGAAGCAATTTGAAAATTAACCTCTGAGCTCTCCTAGTAGAGCCAATGTAGGAAGGAGTAATTAGTTTTCTCAGCATCTAGAAGGTTGATAATAATTTCTTGTCTCTTACACACATGTATGTACACATGTGCACATGTATATGTACATATAACATCTCTTATACAGGTGTGATAATATGTATGCATATATAATTATACATATAACATATAGAGTATATATGTTATAGAGAGTATAATATATATACATATGTATTACTGTATATATGTACTATACTTGGTGTTACTATGTATAGCACATAGATAGTAATATAACAAACTATGTTTGGATGATGTTCTTACACTTTACAAGTCGCTAGTAGAGTGAAGCAGGGCCATGTGCTTGCTCCCATGGCTTTTACCATGTTGTTTTCAGAGTTCTTGTTGGACACTTTTAATGAAGACAAAAGTGGCATCAAGGTCAACTACCTCAGTGAGGATAAATTATTCAACTTGAAAAGCCTACAGGCCAAGACTAAAGTGGAAGGAGAATTGGTGTGCAACTTTTTGTTCACAGATGTTTGTACATTCAGTTGATCCACTGAGGCTTATTTACAACAGAGTATGGAGCAATTCTTTGCTGTTTGTGCTAAATTGTGCCTAACAGTTAACAGCAAGAAAACATAAGTTCTCCACCAACCAGTACCACAACATCCATATATGCAACCATTGGTTACGCAAATGGAAAAAAAGTTGAATACTGTGCCTAAGTTCACTTACCTTGGCAGTATACTTTCCAGGCATATACATATAAATGATGAGGTTGACACATGCATTGCCAGAGCTAGCTCAGTGTTTGGGAGGCTCTGAAGGAAAGTATGGAAGAGAAGAGGTATTAAAATGACTACCAAACTGAAGATCTACAGAGCTATTATGATCACCTCATTGTTGTATGCCTGTGAAATCTGAACAATCTACCTGAGTCATGCCAGGAAACTGAATTGCTTCCATCTGAATTGTCTTAGGAAGATTCTGAAGATTATGTGGTAAGGTAAGGTACTAAAATATTGAGGTCTTTTCTCTAGTTGAACTGCCAAGCATTCAAACTACTACAGAGAGCAGAGCTCCAATAGGCTGGGCATGTTGTTCTAATGCCTAAAAGACTATTTTCCAGAAAACTCACACAAGGCAGGCACTCACATGGCGGTCATATGAAGCAATACAAGGATGCTCTCAAGGTCTCCCTGAAGAACTTTGGAATCAGTTATGAGATACAGGAGACACTAGCACAGGAACACTCAGCATAGTGTGCCCCCATCAAAGAAGGCACTGTACTCTATGAGCAAAGTAGAACTGCAGTAGTTCAAAGGAAACACAAGATGTGCAAAATTAGAGACATCTCCACTTCCAATGTTCATGTTGATTGTTTGGGCCCAACCTGTGGTAGAACCTTCTGAGCTCATGTTGGTCTGACACATCAGTCAGACACACCGTACCTTGATCCCAACATAGTGATGCCGTTTTGGTCCTTTTTGAAAAAAGAGAGAAACAACCAACCAACTCTATGTTAATATTCTATGCACTGTATATAGCACTGTGTGTATATTGTGTATGTATAGACATAGATTACTTACTATATATGTAAGTACATCAAGGGCCATCCTCATCTGATTTGTCATTTGAGTGATTTTATGAAGTATTAGTATCCATTTTCAATTTTTTCTAATTTATAATTACTGAGGACTCTTGTGAGGCACCTTTACTAAGCAGCTCCATCAAGTGTGATAAAGAACTAGCTCTAGTCAATTTAGGCCAGACATTTGGACTGCGTCATCTTAGGTGATCTGGTCCATGTCTTCCTACAAGGCAACCATGGTAGGGAGATGGCAAACAATGTAGGGATCATAGGAAACCTTCTTTGAGTTTTTTAATGGCAAGAGGATACTGCTAGAGTGGGTGAGTTCATCAAGATTACTCTTTTGCTTTCTCTACTTTTGTAGCCCATATTCCTTTTTTCCCAGTCTTATACACACATATTTTTATCTATATCTATATTCAATAGCATCTTTACTTGTTTCTCCCACACAGCTTCTTGGTACTTCTGTATTATGTCCTGCTTGAGCTTACCACGGGCTTCCTCATTGGCCTTTGATTAGTCCTCAATTTCACTTCTTTAGAGACTGTAATTTTCCAGGATTCACATCACCAGAAACTTAAGAGGATTAAAGGAGATAGCTGGTACCATTAAAAGTAAACAAACAAATAAAAAAAACAAAAAACCTTTTTAGTTTCCCAAAGACAATCCGAATGGTTTTCTTCCTCCTAAGAAATTGAATTGAACAGAATAGAATATTATCCATCAAAATAATAATTGTAGTAATACCTTCCAGTTACATAGTTCTTTAAATTTCTCTCTCCTCACAATACCCCATGAGGCAGGCTTATTATCCCCATTTTAAAGATGAAGAAAAGAAAGTGCTGTTTGGATAGGAAATGACTTATTCCAAGTGATAACAGGGAGCCAGTTAGCTTCAAGTCCATCACTCATTCTACTATCCCTAGTATAGGTACAAAATGGTGGAATGTCCTACTCCCAATGAATGTGCAAGCTAGTTAGGGAGAGAAGTCATAAACATGTGGCAGTTAAGTAATCATAGTAATAATATGATGGTAACTTGTGGTTAATGCCCATATGTACATTGCTGATTGCAATTTCTGGGGAATTTTAATGTAGGGAGAAGTAAGAGGTAAGGGTGACAGGGGTTAGTTAAAGAATACTTCAGAGGGTAGCTAGGTGGTGCACTTGGATCCAGGAGCACCTGAGTTCAAATCCACTGTCAGACGCTTGACACTTACTAGCTGTGTGACCTTGGGCAAGTCACTTAACCCTCCTTGTGCCCCCCCTAAAAAAAATACTTCTGTAGGGTCTTGAGGGATATGGGGAGGAAATTTCTTTCAGGCAGGAGAAATGCAAAAAGAGACATGGTAATGAACAGGTCCCATTTAGTGGAATTTAAGACCCTGACTGAACAGGACATACTTTCCTCATTTCAAAGATGGATAAAGTGAGCCCTAGAGAGGTTAACTAATTCTCTCAGTGTCCAACAGGTAGCAACATGGGGTTTGAACCAAGATTCTCTGATTCCAAATGCAGTACTCTCACCATTGTACCTTTATGCTGTTGTTATTGTTTCATCAATTTAGCTTTGTCCAACTCTGTATCTCTCCCCGGGTTTTCTTGGCAGATACTGAAGTATTTCCTTCTCCAACTCATGTTACAGATAAGGAAACTGAGGCAAACAGGGTTAAATGACTTGCCTAGGGTCACAAAGCTAGTGAGTGTATGAAGCTGGATTTGAACCTGACTCCAGCACTCTGTGCCACCTAGCAGTACATATATACCTTGATAAGAAATCTGACTTTGGTAGGTTCCAGTATTGCTGCTAGTCCTTCCCCTAAAGGCCACAAAGTTCACTTCCTAATTCATATGATCACATTTCATGTCTCCCTCTATGTTTCCTTCCTTTAGGCTGATATCCCTAGTTCATTCTTTGGTTTATCATTTTGAGTGAGGATTTTAGTCCTCTTGCTCTTTTGTCCTCCCTCTTTCTGGGTGTCTCTTCTTAAATGTAATACACAACAACCAGCACTATGTTCCACATGTATTCTGAGAATGGAAATTTCTTTTTTTAACCAAGGAAGGTGTGTGTGTGTGTGTGTGTGTGTGTGTGTGTGTGTGTGTGTGTGTGTGATTTTTTAGAATACATTTTAAATTTGCTGTTGTTATTTTACTTGGTAACTTGTTTCTCACCCTTACACTCACCCAATAGGCAAAAGAGGGCTCTTCATCCCCACTTTACCTTGGAGCAATCTCACTGAAGTGTCTTTCATTTTCAGACTTCCAAAGGATAATCTTGAGTCCAGAATAAATCCAGCTGAGTTGATGTTTTAGCCCATTTTAAGCTGTTTTATTTTCCTCCCTTTAATTTTTTTTAATTCCAGAAATGAGAGACAGATCTGATCCGGCAGATAAGTGACCCAATGAGAAAATCCTTTTGAAAATGAGAAGCCGCCAGAATGACCATTGATAGCATCATGTTATTTAAATCAAAGCATGCTTGATTTTCTTTTTCATGGACATGTTTTGACACTTGTCATTACCGATTAAGGGGAAAAGGAAACTAGATTTGATGGCTTTCAACTGCCCCATGCTAAAACAAATTTGTCTCTTTTATGTCTGGAGGAAGCAGCAAGCTTTTGGTCTTCATTTGAATGGCAAGGGGCAAGGGTAGCAGGTGACCAGTGCAGTCAGCCCTTTTGACTATGTCTTTCTCCTCAGATGTTTTTATATCCAAATTTCTTGCCGCAAAGGCTACTTTGTCTTAGTACCTTGTATCCTTTTTTAGGTATGTGACAGACCCCACTCCTAAGTAGATGAAGGAGAAACTTACTTTTGGCATGTGGAAAATAAATCTCAGTATCTTTGTAACTGAGATGCAGTTCTGAATCATGAGAGCCCAAAAATAAAAACAAAACATGGAGTATGGAAGAGGAAAATGTAGCTATTGAGGTTAAGTTGCTGGTTGCATCAGAATTTGGACAACCTTTGTAGACCATTCTCCAGAGACCTTCCAAAATGAACATTCTAAAACACAAGTCTGAGTGTGTCACCCCTGCTCAAAAATATTCAGTGGCCACGGCCTTCCATTTCCCATACCATGTTTTTACCTAGCTGTCCTTGTTATGCACTGTCTTCTCATGTCTGCTTCCTATAATCCTTAACTTCCTTCGAGGCTCAACTCAAGTGCTCCGTTCTGATCACCCTCATTTTCAAAGTTCTTTCAAATTATTTTATAATTTCCTCGACAAAGCATATGATGTCTAAGTCTCTAAGGAGAACAGAAGTTCATTGAGGGTAAAGTCTGATTTGATTTTTGTATACCTAGAGCCTAGCACATAACAGGTTCTTGAAAAATGTTTGCTTATTTGTATTGAATTCAATTGTTATCATTCAGGAACAAATAAATATCTTTTCCTCTCTTTTTCCCTCCCCCAAAGATCTCCTCCATTCTTATGTAAGGCCTGAAATATTCACCTTTAGTCAATCCTTTGGGTGTAATAAAGTGATTTTAGGCCAATTGTATCTCTTGAACTTCATGGGACCTGCTTTTTTGTCTAGTCTAAAGCTTTTGTCTTTTTAATTATAGCCACAGCTTAAATCATTGGGATTTGGGGTGCAATTTCGTAGCCTTCTGCCTGGAGCCTATTTTAGGGGGTCATCTCTATGCCCTTCAGTTCACAGATAATCCAACACATTCTTTGGGGAAAGCCCAATATTATTGTTAGGTGCTAGGCTTATGTTCTTCTGAAAACTGAGACTGAGAATTCCCCACCAAACCCTAGTCCACCCCACCCTATGGACAAAGTTAGTCCAAAATACCTCTTCATGGAAACTGTCCTCCACATATCCTCAGTATAGTGATAACAGATGCTCGGAATGCTTATGGAGAAACACTGTAAGATCCTGAAGAACCTAAGGGGGAAAATAAATTATGTTCATTATAATGCTGGTGTTGAGTAGACAAGCATTAGAATTCTTTGAAACTGAGCAGTCCAGCTTGATTATACATTTAACATTTGAACTCTCTCTTTTGCTCATTCCCTATACAGTACAGTGGAAATATTTCTGTTCTGGAGATAGAGAACCAGTGTTTGAATCTCAGCTCTGCCATTTACTGATTAATGACCTTGGCTAAAGTCACCTAAACTCTCTGGGCCTCAGTTTTCTCTTCTCTAAAATGAGGGAGGTAGATAAGATCAGGGGCTATTAACCTGGGGTCTGTTGGCTTCTTCTTTGTTTTAAATATTTTGATAACTGTATTTCAGTGTAATTGGTTCCTTTGTATTCCCATGTATGACATCATTCTGAGAAGTCGTCTAGCCAAAGGGCTTCATGACTTCTCCCCACAAAAGGTTAAGACCCACTGGACTATATGGCCTCTAACATCCTTTTAATTTCTAAATCTGTGATCCTATTATCTGATTCACCTGAATGCCCCATTGCCTGACTCTACTGGGAAAAGTGAATCTATTTCACAGAACATGATTGCATGACACCCCTACATGACAAAAGGGTAAGCCATAAACTTGGGAGATAATTGTTTAATTGAATCGACATCAAGACAGGAAGAGTGAACAATTCTGGTCTCACTCTTCGAGTATTACAGGAATTTCAATAATATGATGGTGAGTTGATGCCTAATGTTTCTACCATTTAGTTCAGTTCAATTCAGTTCAACAAACAGACTCTATGCAAGACACTGGACTAGGTTGGCATGTCTCGGTATAACATAAGAGTTTATTGCTCTAAGATCTTGTATGAAACTATAAACAGGTTTACCATCTGCCCCAGGCTTGGGTTTTTTAACTGGCAAAATGGGAATATTGCATGGAGAATGATGGCATGGAACAATAACACCTTGGCTTTTCAAAGTTTCAATTATAGGGGGGATTCCTTCCATAGCTTCTTTAGACAATGGATACTGTGAAATGGATGGGGGTGGTCCGCCTTTAACTTTAAAGGTAATAGGCATAGCAGAATTAAGGAGCCCCACTTCAGTAGAGGATGAGGCCCATAGGGACTCAGGAATATCAGAGGGGATTTTGGATGTATCCCCTACTGTTACTTGAGCATCTGTAATGAAAATTGTTAATAAATAAACAGTATCCTCTGGCAATTGTAGTGTGACAGGCCCATCTGGAGCACAAGATATGATTGCTCTAAGTTTACAAAGGAGATCACGACCTAATAGATTTACAGGGGCATCAGGCATAAGTAAAAATGAATGTTCTACTGTTAAAGGCCCTATAGATACCATGTGAGGGGTTAATTCTGCCACTCTTTGGGTTTTATCCAAGACTCCTACTACATTTAAAGATCCTACAGCATTACATCCAGGATCTGGTTTACTCACCAATACTGATTTAGAGGCTCCTGTATCTAACAAACAATCATAATACGTATCCCCAACTTTGAGGGTCATATGGGGTTCATTACTCTGGGGAGGTGAATGGATTGGTATAAGGGGGTTAATATATTCAGGGTCTGGAAAAGTGAAGCTTTCAGTATCTATTGTCCACCTCTCCCGTTCATTTTGTCAATCATGTGCCTCCCTCTGAAGGAATCCACGGTTACCCTGATTTTGGTTCTGATAGGGTCTACGGTTATTCTGATTCTGTCTCTCTGTATCTTCCTGAAAGATCTATACCCATTTTGATTCTGCCTGTAATAAGGCCTATAATTACCTTGGTTGTTTCCTCTCTGATAAAAGTTACCATAATTATCCCTATTTTCCCTGAAGAAATCTTCAAGGCTCTTGGTCATTGCCTGCTTAATTTCCTGTTTTCTAGTTCTACATTCCCTCAATGAGTGTCCTTGTTTATCACAGTAATAGCACACCTTAGGGATTTTGTGCTGGCCTTTAGATGCCTGACCAGAAAGCGCTGGTGCCACAATGCTCTGTTTAGACTTATTCTCCTCCTTTGCCTCAAAGATATAGGTGGCAACTTCTTTAAGCTTTTCTATAGTCATATCTTTCCAGCCTGGACACTGTTTTATAAAACATTTGAGGATTTCTGGCAATGATTGGTGGACAAATATGTTAAGCACAACATAGGAATCCTTTGAATCTACTGGGTCTAGTATTGCGAATTGCCTAGCAGCTTCACAAAGTCTATTGTAAAACATATTAGGTTGTTCATTAGGCTCTTGAATGAGTTTTAAGAATTTCTGAAGTTTTGGGATTTTTTAGAGTAAGGGTCCATTCCCTTCAGAAGTGTTTCTCTAGCGTCTTTTAATTCTTGGAATTGTTGGTCATCTTTATAATTCCAATTTGGATCCTGGAGAGGCCATTCTGTTGTAGTTTAGCCTGAAGTTACCAAGGAATTTCCTGCTGTGATAATATCCATAATCTCACTTGGGGATAGTATAATTTCCATAAGACCAGTAACATTGGCCCAAGTGGGTTGATATGTATTAAATATGGTCCTTAGCTGCAAAATTATAGTCTTTGAATTTTGATCAAACCTAGGTATAATTTTCTTCCACACACTCAAATCTTTTGGGCTAAATGAAGTGTATTTTCTAACCTGCACTGCTGTTCCCTTGTGGGTATGTTCTATAACTTCCTGCAGGGGGAGCAGTTTCTGCTGATCTAATTCTAAAGATTGGTCAAGATCTGTTTCTGAACTCAGGTCATCTCCAGCAGAGGGAGCTGTCTTAGCGTTTCTCTGACCACGTAGTCCACTATGGTCACACTCCTTCCTCTGTTCCCAGTTTTTTTTTCTTTTGAGAAAATGCAATATTACAATAATGATAATAGAGAGAATAAAAATTATAATCACTAGAACTATGGCTATGCTATCATGATAAGGTTCTAATTTAGTTGTAATGCCTCTCAGTAACATTAAACTCAGTGGGGAAGACAGGCTGTCCCATGCCATTATTCCATTTTTTTTTTTTTTTTTTACTGTGTGAATGAGGAGGAAACCAGTAATGCTATGATGGAATATTGAGTAAGTTAGTTGTTTAAATTGGGACATTATGCTGTCCCAAAACATTCCAATGAGAATACACAAGGGGAAAGCAAAATATTCAATCATGGTGCCCTTTAAAATGGACTGACTTTTCTCCTGAGGTAAGGCTTTCAGAGGCATTTAAAATAAGGGAGATTGGTTAAATGAGGGAGGCAGTGGGGGAGGGTTAAAAAGGTCCACCAGATTAGTTGGCACTTGGCCAAGTAAGGGGTGGGGTGGGTTAATGAAATCCACACCAGATTTGTTAGCTCCTGGCTGGCTCGCCAAACTGTAGGGGCCAAATTTAATATGGGGAGAGTTAATTTGGTGGCTTGCCATAATATTGGGGTTCAGAAAGTAATTATGGACCGCTAGGTCCAAAGTTTCCTTACCCCTGAACTGCCTTTTTTAGTTATTTCTCCTAGGCCAATAAGAAAGGAGCTTAACAGCCTCCTTTCCACAAACAAATCAGGTTTTGTTTAATGGGAATAAAATACACAGCAAAGGTGAAATTAATTAAGCCAATGACAAGGGAATAAGGAAAGAAGAAAATGGATAATCTCCTTGGCTCTAGCAACAACTGTCTCAAACCCAAACTCACTTTCAGCTCAGCTAATTCAAAGGGCTGGAATTTAACTCACCATCAGGGGTCTGTAATTTCTATGGGAGTCGGCAGCCAGTCTGCTCTGACAGCTCCAATGCCAGAGAGAGAGAAAGTCTATCTTACTTCCTGTTGGAGGTCCCCTTTTCTACCTATTTCTCCTTCCCCCAAAGGCGAGGTCCTTCAAGTTATGTGGCTGACAGTGGTTCTCTGTTGATGCCACAGTCTACAGCCTCTGAGGACACTCCTTCTCTGGGTTGGCCAAGTTAGACTAGCCTTAACAGGGTGGGCCAGGTGTGGCTCAAGATCTAATCACCTTAAGTGGGTACTTAGTAGTTTCTCATTCACACCCAATTCAAATACTACTAGATCAATCAAGTTGATCTGGGCATCTGCCAAATTCCATTATTTTACCACATGAAAAGAAATCAAGCAATAGTTCTTTTCCTCAAGGGACTTGTATTCTGCTTAGGTGATAAACAATAAAGAAGTCAGTATTTCGTAGATACAAAGTTAATTTCAAATGGGAGAAAGCCATAAGTATGCATCTTTCACAGCCCAGAATGGCAGCTTTGTGAAATTTGGCAATCTGTACAGATTATACATAATAAATGATAACTCACCACAAGCACTTATTAAGCACCTACCACATGCCAGCTATTGTGCCAGACATGAAAATATAAGGACAAAAATTGTACCTGTCCTCAAGGAGCTTGCATTCTATTGGATTCTTAAAACAACTTGATAAACTGTGTGAGACAAAAGAACTCACTGTTGGCTTGGGAGCAGAGATGATTAGCAAATAATATCACCTTATAAGTTGTTTTTTTTTCCCCTCCAAATCAGTCCTTAGAGAGGGAAAAAGCAATCCCAGTGAACTCCAATTTGTGAAGTGAAGTACTATGTAAAATGAGGTGGAGGTTTGCTGGGGAGTGACTGCCATGGGCCAAGATTAATTATACCTGTGGGGATGGAAAATTGCAAATGCAAATTATATTTTAGGCAGCATAATCCTAGCCTGTCAATAAACAGCATGTTTTCATAGAACATTACACAGAGGGAGTAATAAGGACTATACAGTAAAAGGTAGAGTGGGCTGCTGAGTATTTGATTAATTGGTTTTCTCTTTTGGAAACTTGATTCTTAGGAATCCAATGACTAGAGAGTTGTAATTGAAGTGGAGACAAGTCCACAGTGACTCATTCCTTTTGACCATTGGCAATGTCTACCTTGATCTGATATTTCTGAAGAACGAAGCTTGCCTTCATCTCTAGTTCTTCCCCCACCAACTCCATCCACACTACTTTAAGACCTTAATTGCTATTCCTAAAGTACAAGGCTGACCATGTCACTGTCTTAGTCAAATTCCCCCACGGGCTCCCTATTGCCTTTAGGGTCAAATACAAACTCTTCCTATTTGGTAATTAAAGTTTTTCACAATCTGATGCCAACCTGTCTTTAAAAAATGATTTTACAGAATTCCACCTCAAATTCTCTACACTCCAGCTAAACTTGCCCGTTTGCCATTTAGGGCATGGAATTTTCTATCTTCTGCTTTCCCTCATTCCCTTACATAGGCTAAACCCCATTCCTGTAGTGCCCTCCTTCCTCATCTTGAGCTCACAGTCTCCCTATGTCCCTTTAAATCAAGTTTAAATCCAGCCTCAGATACTTCCCAGTTGTATGACCATGGGTAAGCCATTGTTTGCCTCAGTTTCTTCAACTATAAAATAAAGGTGATAATAGTATCTACCTCCCAGGGTTGTTGTGAGGATCAAATAAAATAATATTTATAAAGCTCCTAGCACCTAATAGTGCTATAGTGGATAACATTGTAGCTTAGCATAGCAGGCACATAATAGGTGCAGTTGCTTAGTCATATCAGTTATGTCTGACTATGTCCGCATTTGGGGTTTTCTTGGCAAAGCCACTGGTATGGTTTGCTGTCTCCTTCTCCAGCTAATATTTTAGATGAGAAAATTGAGGCAAACAGGGTTAAGTGACTTGCCCAGGGTCACACAGCTAGTAAGTGGCTCAAGACAGATTTGAACTCAGGAAGATGAGCCTTCCTGACTCAGGCATATGTCTATCCATTGCACCACCTAGCTGCCCCAGGTGGTATAGTAGGAACTTAATAAATGCCTGGTTGGTTCCTCCCTCCCTCCTTCCTCCTTTCTTTCTTCCTTCCTCCTTCCCTTCCTTCTTCCCTTCCTTTTTTTCAAAGGAGAAGTGGTTACTGAGTGATGGTAGGAAAAGAGTCAGGAAGTGGCAATGGGGAGCAAGTAGTCTCCCAACTCCCCATGTCAATAACCAATGAGTCAGGAGAATCAGAAAAAATGTAGTGGGTGGGGGCAGCTAGGTGGCACAGTGGATAAAGCACTGGCCCTGGATTCAGGAGGACCCGAATTCAAATCCAGCCTCAGACACTTGACAGTTACTGGCTGGGTGGCCCCGGGCAAGTCACTTAAACCTCATTGCCCTGAAAAAAAAAAAGTTGAGTGGGGTGTGAATAAGGGATTCAGTAGTGGGGGATGAAGAATGGGGCTTGAATGATGACAAATGATATTCAAAATCAGTGGAATATGGAGGGTATGACCAGAAGAGCTTTGTTAATCATGGAGGAGTGAGTTGAGAGGGCTTTTCATTGTCCATAGGAATTTATGCTTAGTGTGCAGACTTCTCAGGACCTTAGGCAGTTCAGGCAAGGGGACAAGTGGTAGGAGATGAAGTATTGATGCTACTCCTCTTCCTTAAAGCCAGGAGACCTGGCCAGAGAGAATGATGATTTCTTGTTATACCCCAAAGGCAAGAGAGGCAGGTGAAGTAGTGTTTCTCCTCTTCCTGCAGGAAACAGGAGATGAGGTAGGAGACCTTACTGGTGCTATTGTTACTCTAATTGCACAGCTCCATGTCCAAGTTTTGTGTCTGACAAAGCTCTGGGCTGTGGAACCCAGGGAAAGTCACTTCACCTCAATGTTCCAGGCAGCTTTCTGGGATTGTGAGTTAAAAAGCAAGCACCAACCTTCATTGGTAGAGGAAGGTTCCTCTCAGTAAATTCCATATGCCAATGAAATTGCAGGCCTCCTTTGGATAGGTACCATACATTTATCTGTATAAATGTGGTTTTCCTCTAACAGAATGTAAGTTTCCTAGGGACAATGCCAGTTTTTGGCTTTGTGGCCCCAGCCTCTAGCTAAATGAATTTGTAGATATTCAATGGAGGCTTGTTGAAATGAACTGTAGCACAGATTTAAGAACTAAAGTGCCTGTGGTTAGCCTCAAGAAGGGTGTGACAGCCAGCTCAAGGCAGTAAGGGTCAGCTGAAAAAGCAGAGGATTGGGGTCATAGAACCCAAGATATGTAATTCCTGTCCAAGTGACCTTGGACAAGTTACTTCTCTTTGGACCCTCAATTTCCTTAATAAGGAAACTGATGATAAGGACATTGGATTCATTGGTCTCTGATGTCCCTTTCATCACTCTATATCCATGGTTCTATCTATGATCCTATCACCTAGGTTCAAATCTCTTTCCCAACAAGTCATTTAACATCTCTGAGCCTTAATTTACTTACCTATAAAATTGAGTTCCATTTCACGTCTTTCTCTAGAATCCTGTGATGAAATGCTTCAGAGCTGTCAAATAGCTCATTGTCAATGATGTAAGGAAGGACAAATCATGTATCCAGTAGGTTTAGTGAAGACCTCTTCTAGGAAGGATCACATGGGCTAAACCTTTAAGGAAGGATTTAAGAGGTAGGTGATGGGGGTGAATGACTGTCCATTCAATACAAAGGTGGGGATGTAGGTGACCGAGGAAGAGACCAAGGAATAGAGTGAGTAGTCCAATTTGACCAGAGCTTAGAGTGTAAATGGAAATTGTTTGAAATAAGTCTGGGACGGTAGGTTGAAGCTATTAATGTAGTCCTTGAATGCCAAGCTAAGTTGTCATTTTTTTCAAGAGAAAGGAGTGTGCTATTGAAATTTCTTGAACTGATAGCTACTTAAAATTTAGAGAATTATCTTTTAATGAAGCATATTTTTGTAAAGTATTTGCATGCAGGAGTTTTGTATATGTGTATTTAAATGGATCATGTATATATGTGTATGCACTTGTATATGTGTATGTGTATGTTCTTAAGATTAGTCTAATTACATGCGCCAAAAAATGGGTAACAGAGATTAGGAGGGAGCCTCATGGCTTCATCCCAAACCACCATTTGACACTGTTCTTGGAAGGTGTAATGACAGGAATGAAGAACTATCATTGCCTTTCCATATCAAATGCATTTGAACAGAAGAGAATAGCTGAATTTAGGGCATTTGGAATTCACTGACCATGTCAGATTCCATGTGTTGACTTTAGGATATCCCCAAGTGGATTTTGCCAACTGCTTGTTCTCCCATCTTGTACACCCATGGGCATGATGGGAAATGGATTCCATATGTTTCCGATTCTTCTGTCCTGAACTCATCAGAATCTTGTTTATAAAAGTTCTTTGAAGTCCAGAAAGATCATTCAAATTTTTCAGATTTTCCTTAAGGAGACGTGAAGGGCAATCCTAGCCATGTGATGGGCTCCTTGGTGTCCCAAACTCATTTAAAAACACTATGCCCCCAAATTCAGATACATTTTCTCCTTCCTAAAACTTGGGCCATCTGTCATTTTAGGGAAGTGAAATGCACATGTTTCTGATTTGCTCTACACTGAATTAATCAGAGCACTTCTTAAAAATGGACTTTGTTGTTCCACAAGTTGGTGAAACATTTGTTTAACAAGGTTTCTTAGGCCCTTTTCTTAAAACGGGGGAATCTCGTCTTCACCAAAAGTAAATAAACGCTAACATCAAGAGCCAGGTCATAATCTCCAAAATCCTGGGTTTCCACTGTGTTCTCAACTTCTCCACATCCCATCCCCTCATTCGGTATATTTTCCACTTTATGAAGATGTGTTTTTTCCCTGATCTTGCATCTATCAGACTGACAAGGAAAAAAGGAACATTTTTTAAAATTATTAAACATACCATGAGGCAGGGTAGCCTAGTGAAGTGAACATTGGACTTATTAATAAATAAGGACTCTGACACTAGCTGTGTGACCCAGAGAGCATCTGGGGTAGTGAAGGGTTGGACTCAGTGACCTCTTGGCTTCCTTTCAGGTCCAAATCATTGATCCTAGTATCTAATCAACCATATCCTTTAATAGAGGAGGAAAGCAGGGGATGGAGAAGCAAAGTCATTTGCCCAGAGTGAGGCAGAAGGGGAGCAGGGATTTAGATCTAGTATCCTGTAACCTCTTACTAGCTCACTCATCAGCTGGGGAAGTCACTGAACATCTCAAGACCTTAGTTCCATCATCTCTAAAAAGAAGCATGTTAGCTTTGAAAAAGTCACTTCATCTTTCTATGCCTTAGTTTCTTCATCTATAAAATGGGATAGTAAGAGCACCTACCTCACACTGTTGTTATGAGGATCCAGTGATATAATATGTCTAAGGCATTTTCCAAACCTTAAAGTGCTATATAAATGTGATCATTACCACCACCACCCGCATCATCACCACCACCATCATTACTGTTGTTATCTCTGAAGGTCCCTTTAGCTTTGGATCATATTGTCCTTTGTATAACATAGTCTTTGCTATTTTTCAAGGAAGAGTTCTCCATAAAAATAACTAGGAGAGGGGGCAGCTAGATAGCGCAGTGGATAGAGCACCGGCCCTGGAGTCAGGAGTACCTGAGTTCAAACCCGGCCTCAGACACTTAACACTTACTAGCTGTGTGACCTTGGGCAAGTCACTTAACCCCAATTGCCTCACTAAAAAAAAAAATAACTAGGAGAGAAGATGCAATGAGTGAGAGTGAGAGGCAATGCAATGAAGTGACTAGAGCTATGGAAAAACTGACCTCTAGCTCCCATTGTCCCTTATTAGACATGTGGTCATGAACAAGAAAAGGTCCTTCCAAGGCTCATGTTCCTTGCAAGTGGAGTGGGGATGAATGCCCTTGGCATTCCCCTGGATGTCACATTTTAGGAGAAGGGGCATTGGCAAATGTCACAATGTCAGAGGAAGACAGCTTGGATGGTGAAGGGAATTGTAGTAGGTGTCTTACAGTAATCGATGAAAGGAAGTGAGTTTATATAGCTTAGAGAATAATCGGGGAGGCAAATAGAAAAGAACATGAGAACTTTAGTATTTGAACGGCTGTTGGATCACCTTCTTTGGTGAGCCCCAGGGCAAGGGCCAGGAACAATGGGGTAGTTGTTGCAAATAGGTCCCTTTACTTAAGGACACACTTCCTAACAACTAGAGTGTCCAAAAGATAGAATGAGCTCTCCTGGGAAGTCACAGAATTTAAGAGATGGAAGGAGTTTTACAAGTCATCTACTCTAACCAATTCACCAAGAGAATGGCCACTCTAATGTCCCTGACAAGAAACCATCTTTTCTCTCTTCAAAAACCACCATGTCCCATGACATGGCTCAGAACAGCTCCCACTGATAGCAAAGTTTTCCTCACATCAATCCTCCCCCACTGCTCCTGGTTCCGTGTCCTGTGGTCAAAGGGAACATAGAGTTTTCCTCTTCCCCATAACAGTCCTTCAAATACTTGAAACTTCAAACAAACCTATCATATCCCTCTAAGACATCTTCTCTTCAAGCTAAATGTGCCCAGCTGCTTCAAAGTCTTTTGCCATTCTGGTTTGTAACTTCTCTGACTTATCAATTCCCTTGTAAATCATTGTGCTTGGAGCTAAGCACAATACTCTCAACGTGGTCTGACCTGAGCCGACCATTGTAGGACTATGACCTCCTGCTTCCTGGTAGCTCTGCTTCTCTTATTGTAGCACCAGAACCCAATGAAGGTCTTCCTACAGAGGCTGGATGACCACTTACGGGCTACATTATAGTGGTGATGGTATTCCAGGTTTGGGCAGGTGGAGGTGGCTGCTGATAGCCTTTACAGCTATGGAATACTGTGGTTCTGATTCAGGTTAGGGTGAGGGATGCATTTTATGAACTGCTGTGGTATACTAGAAATGTAAGCCGCTTCAGCTTTTAAAAATATCTTTGTTTTGCCAAATAAATGGCTTAAATTTCCAGCATCTTGGGTTTCAGCTGAATTAGTTAGAGCACCTGTCTCGGGAACAGGAGATGCTGAAGTGGTCAAACCCCAACAGGGTCTTTCTTGCTGAACTATTATTATCATTGTTGCCCAACGAGTGGATAGCTCCTGTGGGCCAGAAAGCATTATGGTTTTTGTGGGCCTGGTGATTCTTGGGAAAGCTATTTGCAAGGCTATGTGAAGGGCAACTGACACCCCACCCCACCTCCACACACCCCAGGCACCTTGGGTAATCCAGGGGTGTCAATAACTTGGGACAGATGGTGCCATCTGATTAGGGTGGTTCCCTGCCTCCTTCCCTGCCCAGAGTTATTGACAGAGACCATCCATAAGCCTCATTTGAGGATCTGATTCAGCAAAGAAACCCACTGACTTGACCACACTGGCAGCTGGGAACTCTGGCTCCAGGACAGATGGAGCTTTTCAAGGTCAAAGGTGAGGCAGTGGACGCCTTCTTGTCTGGCCATGGCAGCAGGTGAGGAGTTCTATGCCAAACTTCTTTCCCCCAACAAAATCCAGTGTGGTGACCAATGCATACCCAGGCTCTCCATGCCAGCCACCAACAGATTGTGGATCCCTCTCTAGATGCCTGGCTTATTTCATGACAAGTTGGAAAAGGATCTGGTGGAAATTCTAGGAGGCATCTTGGGGAATGGAGGTGGTCTGACAGCCAAAAATGCAGCTTTCAGGGAATCTTAAGTTTCACTTACTCCAAGTTCCTTCAGCTTTCTTTCTTCCTCCCTTTTCTTCCCTCCAACCTCCTCCTTTCTGCTTTTGGCCCTGTCCCCACATCTTAAATCAAAGGGAAATCCTTTGAAATATACACTCCCCAATTTCAGCTTCCTATCATCCTCACCTTGTAGCAGAGGAGGGGGGCTGTCAAGGTTGTATTAAGAGCCAGCAACCTGTCTAAATAGAGCAGAGTCAAGAGAAGGTGAGATCCTAGGGGACAGCTCTCTTACAGCACCCCATGATCATAGAGCTGGAAGGGCTTCCAGCCCATCTAGTCCAGACCTTCCTGATTCCAGATGCAGTGCTCTAGAAATGGCCTCGGAATTCCCTCCCCAGCTCTAGCACTATGATGCCATGAAAGCAGATTTCCTGCCACTCTGGAGCTTACAAGTAGGGTAAGTGCAACAGAGAGGCAGAGAATTATCGCAGACATTGTGACAGAATTTATGCACAAGTGGTCTAAATACTAGAGGAGGTTCAAAGTCAGAACCGTAATACAGGGGAGATCAAGGAGGGGAATAAACCCAGGGAAGAAGAGGGATTTCTGATGATCTTAGATGTAGAGCTAGAAGCACCTCAGAGACGATCTGGTCTTGCCCCTGCTTTAGACAGACAGGAAAACTCCGTTCTTCTCTGCTGTCCCCCTCGCAAACAATGACCTAGATTATATCTGAAGCCTGGTCCTCTGAGTCCATATCCAGAATTCTTCCCCCTGGGCAGAGGAAAGACATTAAATGCACAGCTCCTGACACAATTACCCCCCAAACAGTAATAAAACAACCCCTGGAGCAGCAAAACCCACAAAAAGGCAGTCAGATTATTTTCCAGCCAAAGACATCTTAGAGGGGGCCATGCTGGGCTACTAGTAGAGTCCAACCCCATGATCATGCCAACACAGTCCCCAGGCAGGCTGCACCAGAGAAACATACCCCTGAGCCTCTGAATCAGCTACAGCACCAGCGTCTTCTGGAATTAAGCTTACAGTTGGGTGAGAGGGCTGAATGGCTGGCCAGGGAGGAAAATACAAGGGTGTCTGTGGGACCCAAGGATGAATTTATCTATCCCACCCCAGCAGGGAACCAGGAAGAAATCTCGAGTAGCAGGAGGCCCAGGTGGGAGAGGGGCCCAGGCTTGTCAGAGCTAAGAACCACAGCACAAAAAAATTTTTTCTGGCTGGTTAATTAGCAAGTGGGCTTGAGGTCATCTTCAGACCAGAGAACAGGCCTGGCAAGAGAAAAACCTGCCCTCCCTCAAACTGTAACAGCTGGGACCCTCTGAAGCTTGGGACAGTGTAGCTTGGAAGTAGGACCTCACTGTAAGAGGGAATTAAAAATCAAGTAAAAGATGGCATGATGAGCAAACAAAGAAAGTTGAGAACTATTCAAAGTTTCTTTAGCAACAAGGAAGATGGAGGTGCACCCTCAGAAGAGGATAACAACTGGAGGGAAGAGCCAAGATGTCAGAGGAGAGGCTGTGACTCCCTCAAGATACAGATAAACCTGTCCACTCACTCCCAAATGATGCCATAAAAAACCCCAGAGCAGCCTAAAACACATAAGAATACAGTTAGACTATTTTCCAGCCAAAGAAGGCAATCATCTGCTCATTGGGCTGAGAGAGGAGCTCACAGCATGCAATCTGGACCCAGCCAGGAACAGACAGTACTTCCAGTTACTCAGAGTCTTTGGTGCCAGAGACTTCTGAGGCTCTACTCATAGACTGGTGGGGGGTTCAATGGTTGGCCGGAGTGAAGTGGCTGCAGTCTCTGCTGGAGTTTGGGCAAAGCACCCTGGTTCTGAACCAGTGGGCCAAATCAAGTGGTGGTGGTCCAGGGGTGGACAGGCACAGGCACTCCAAGCTTCTGACTATAGAGAATCAGATCTCAATCAGACATCTGTTTCCGGGATGAGATGAGTAGGCAAAGAAACCTAGAAGGATTTACATGAACTGATGCTGAATGAGAGGAACAGAACCAGGAGAACATTGTATATAGTAACAACAACATGTTGTGATTAACAATGGTAATAGACGTGGCTCTTTTTAGCAATGAAATGGTCCAAAACAATTTCAGAAAACTTCATAATAAAAAATGTTCTCAACATCCAGAAAAAAGAACTGTGGTTTATGAATGTAGATTGAACCATACTCTTTCTACTTTAGGGATGTTTTTTCCTTCTTTTTTGAGGTTTTTCCCTTATGCTCTGACTCTTCTTTCACAATATGGCTAATGAAGAAATATGTTTAATGTGATTGTACGTATATAACCTATATTAGATTGCTTTCTATCTTGGACAAGAGGGAAGGAAGGGAGGGCAGGAGAAAAATTTGGAACTAAAAATCCTATGAAAACAAATGTTGAAAACTATCCTTATATGTAACAGGAAAATAATAAAATACTGAACAAAAACCAATACAAAATACAGAAGAGGATAACAACCTCAGGGCTCCTATATCCAAAACTTCCAAGAAAAATATGAATTGGTCTCAGGCTATGGAAGTGATCAAAAAGGACTTTGAAGAGAATGTAGGAGAGGTAGAAGGAATGTTTAGAGAGGTGGAGGAAAGAATAGAAAGAGAAATGAGAGCAATGCGGGAGAGTCATGAGAAGAATGTCAACAGCTTGAAAAACCAAATGGGAAAGGAGATACAAAGGCTCTCTGAAGAAAATAATTGCCTAAGAATTAGGATTGAACAAATGGAAGCTAGTGACTTTATGAGAAACCAAGACACAGTAAAGCAAATCCAAATCAATAAAGAAATAGAGGGTTATATGAAATATCTCCTTGGAAAAACAGCTGACCTGGAAGATAGATCCAAGAGAGATAATTTGAAAATCATTGGACTACCTGAAAATTATGACAAAAATAAGAGTTCAGAATTCTTCCTACTGGTTGATGCTGCCTCACCTTTCATAAATGTTTATGAACTTGATTTAAATGAATGAATCTTAAACGCAGCTGAAGTATTTCCCTATGAGAATCCTACCACCTATAGGGAAGGTGAGCCCAAGGATGTTAAGTGATGGCCAAGGTCATCTACATTTTATCATCTGATCATAAATCTAGAGATGGAAGGGACCTCAGAGAACAAAACAGATGGTCCTTAAGTTCCATAAAGAAAGCCTATATCTCTCATTTTACAGTTGAGGAAACTGAGGCACAGAGGTGTTGAGACTTCCACAAGGCCACACAGCAAGCAGGCATCTAAGGATGGATTTAAACCCAGTCTTCTCTAACCCAGTGCCAGCACCATCTACTATGGTGTACTACCTCCATTTGAACTGAAATAAGGGTAAAGAAAAGACAGGTCAGGTTTACGTGGAATTTCCCCCTTTTATATTAAAAGAGGAAGAGTACTCAGTACTATATTGCTGATTCTATATTTTCCTCTTCATTTTGATATTCATCCATCCATTCATTCATTCATTCATTCCTCTATCTATTTATTTATGAGGCAGCTATGTGGTGCCTTAGAAAGTGCCAACATGGAGTCAGAAAGACTCATCTTCCTGAATCCAAATCTAGCTTCAGACACTTACTAGCTGTATGACCCTGGGCAAGTCATTTAATCCTGTTTGCCTCAATTTCCACATCTGTAAAATGAGCTGGAGAAGGAAATGACAAACCACTCCAGCATCTCTGCCAGAAAAAAAATGGGATCACACATGATTGAACAACAACAAAATTTATAGAATGAATAGATGCATCCATCTATTCATTCATTCAATAATTGATTTGTTTATTTATTTACTTTTGATTTTGGGAGGAGGAAATTGAGGTGGAAGGAACTTGGAGAAAAAAGAAACAACCCTCCAATTTTAAGTATTTGGAAATGAGAGACTTTCTGTTCTGGGTTAAAATTACAGCTGTTGGCAGGGTGATTTTTTTTTTTAACTTTTCAAGTTACAACGAGTAAGTTGCCAATAGTTGGAATCGTCGGGAGGAGGCCCTCAGCCCCTCTGGTTTAAATCTAATCTGCCTGGGAGATCTGGCAACAGGTGCACATAGTCTTATGGTGCTCTGCTCTGCCTTTGATTCTTTTCACCCGATACCCCGCCTGGGTTGCGTCTCATCATTTTAATAACAACGCGATACTGTTACAGGGCTAAAAGACAAGAAGCCAGTTTTTTTCCCCTCTTGGCTTCATGGGAGTCAAAACATCAGGCTTCTCCTGTCCCTCTTTCCCAGTCCTTTTGGGAGGTCGGGGTTGTGGGGGGAGGGAATGAGTCCTGTCATTGATAATTGACTCTTGGGGTGCCAGGAACTGCTATGTCAGGTTGTGCTGAAGTAATGCACATGTGTATGGCTAATTATCTGGTCCTAACTCAGGAAGAGTCTTGAATCAACATGCGCAGCATCAACCATGAGGCTGGGGAAAATAATTACATGATTTCTTCTTGCCATGTGATAACTAAAGGCGTGGGTGGATTTTTGCCTGTACCAACACCCTGTTCTATTTCAAATGAAATATTACTGAGGTGGAGGTTGGGGTGGGAGGCGGGGAGGTACATGAAGGACTACATCTGAATGCTCTCTTTAGGACATTTTTGCACAAACCACCCCAGCTGTTTGGGCTGGAAAGTGATAGACCCTGTGGGTTTTGTGTTTCTTCTGTCTGGGACTCTACATCACCAGCAAGGTGTTCTGATTAGACTGGGAGCTTCTTGATAACAGGGACTCCCCGCCCTTTTCTTTGAATCCTCTGTGCTAACCACAGTGCCTGGCATATAATAGGTACTTAATTAATGCTCTGTGAATGTACAAGACATAAACTGAAGCCCAGGATTTGAATTAAAGTTCTGTATAGAGCAATTTATGTAGAAAGAAAATCAGTTTTAATAGGAGCATCAATTATATTAGGAAGCTAACCGAGCTGCCTTCTTGTGGCCCACAATTTGGAAAAGTGATGAAAGTTCTCTCTCTCTCTCTCTCTCTCTCTCTCTCTCTCTCTCTCTCTCTCTCTCCCCTCCCTCTCCCTCTCCCTCTCCCTCTCCCTCTCCCTCTCTTTCCCTCTTTTTCTTTTTTCTTTCTCTGTATCTTTTTCTTTCTCTCTTTCTTGCTTTTTCTCTTTCTTCCTTTCTCTCTTCCTTTTCCTCCCTCCCTCCCTCCCTCCCTCCCTTCCTTCCTTCCTTCCTTCCTTCCTTCCTTCCTTCCTTCCTTCCTTCCTTCCTTCCTTCCTTCCTTCCTTCCTTCCTTCCTTCCTTCCTTCCTTCCTTCCTTCCTTCCTTCCTTCCTTCCTTCCTTCCTTCCTTCCTTCCTTCATTTTACCATTGGAAAGACTTTACAGAGAATGACTAGGACTCCAATATCAATACAACCCTAGAAGAACCTTACCTAGGATAGAAAAATGGGTCCTTGAAAATCAATTTAATTCAAGTTGTGTGACCTTGCTCCAGCCACTTCCTCCTCTTTGGCCTTCTTTTTCCTCATTTGAAAAAGGAGAGAGTTGGAGTAGATGATGTCTAAAGTACTTTCAGGGTCTAAATCTCTGAATCAAATTATCACTGTTAGTAACCATCTTTACTGCCCAGAATGAATTCCGGCACTCAGTTCAATTCAGTTCAATGAGAATTTTTCAAGTTCCTCCTATGGGCCTGACATTGGGCTGGTGCTAGGGATAGGAAAACCAGAATGAGACAAGGAGCCCTCAGAGAGCTTACATTGTATTCCAGCCGGCTCCCCTGCTTGGAACACACTCCCTTCTCGTGCCCAGCTCCTAGACTCCTTAGTTCATTTCAGAGATCCGCACCAACATAGCCTCCTTCAGAACACCTGGCCCATCTCTGCCATTGTCCCTTTCAGAGTTTCATTGTTATTTTTACTGTACTGCTGCTTTCTTTGCTATCAGGAGCTTCCAGTGAGAAACTATCTCAAGCAATGCAAGTCAGTATCTGATCTGCAATTTAGAGCTTAGAATGTTTCCTAGATGTCACATTCTAGGTAAAATGCCTTGCTTTAGAATCCCTTAGTGAATGTTTCAGTCTTGACCAGCTCTCTATCCACCATACCAGGACAGCTGGGTTGCACAGTGGATAGGGCGTTGGCCCTGATGTTGAAGGACCTGAGTTCAAATATCACCTCAACCACTTACTAGCTCTGTGACCCTGGGCAAAGTACTTAACCCCAATTACCTTAAACATCTGGGGCCATCTCCAGTCATCCTGATCAATATCTTGCCACTGGACCCAGATGGCTCTGGAGGAAAGAGTGAGGTTGGTGACCTTGCACAGCCCTCCCTCACTTCAGTCCAATTCAGTGCAAGTCATGATTTCACCCCAATGCCATGGTCCTCTTTGAGAATGAAGGACAGGGGGCAGCTAGGTGGCACAGTGGATAGAGCACCAGCCCTGGATTCAGGAGGACCTGAGTTCAAATCTGGCCTCAGGCTCTCGACACTTAACTAGCTGTGTGACCCTGGGCAAGTCAGTTAACCCCAATTGCCTCACCAAAAAAGAAAAAAAGAGAGAGAGAGAGAATGAAAGACAAACAACAACAATCCACCATACCAGGGTGGCTCTCTTCCAGAGATTACTCTGGGTATATAGCTAATAATGACTTGCTAAGTGCTTGACAAATATCTCATTTGATCCTCACAACCATAATTCAGTGTCTACTCTATGTGTGTTTTCCCCAAAGCAATTGAGGACAAGGCAGTTTCATTTTGTTTCTTTTTATATTCCCGTCCCTAGCACACTACCTGGCAAATATCAAATGCTTGATGCAAGTTTCCTGAATGGGATGGAATGTTTAATAGTCTCATTAGATGGGAAGCTTGCTGAGTGCAGGGTTTGTTTCACTTTTGTCATGGTTTCCACTCTATCTAGAACAGTGCTTGGCCGTAGCAGATGTTGGGCAAAGGCTTGTTGAGTGAATAAATTCTACTTGGGAATATAATTATAAGCTGGCTATAGAATACTAACAGATTAATGTAAAAGAAATATGGCGGCTTAGATGAGAACTCTGGGCTCAGAACCAGGAAACCTGGTTTCAAGCCCGCCTCCCATGTCTCCTAGATGGGAGGAAGTTTCTTGATTTCTCAATGACCTAAATCACTCTAAGACCCTGTTGCAGAAAAGATGCTGCTCTCTGTTTGTTGATGAGGTTTTCTCATTTTGGAGTTCACTGCTCCAGGGAAATCAGAGGTCCCATCTTATGAGTGTGGGGGTGAAACAATGCAAAACAAAAACAAACTGTGGCACAGGCTTGGAGTCAGTAAGATTCATCTTCCTTAGTTCCAATCTGGCCTCAGAAACTTACTAGCTGTGTGACCCTGGGCAAGTCACTTAACCCTGAGGCAAAGCTCAGTTTCTTCATCTGTAAAATGAGGTGGAAAAGGAAATGGCCAATCACTCCAGTATTTCTGCCAAGAAAACCCCAAATGGGGTTATGAAGGGTCAGACATGATTGACATAACTGAACAATACCAACATATTAATATCAGTTTGCTATATGGAGGAACTAGGGAGATTTGAAAATGCCTCATGTATAGGAGTTCTTAACTTGTTTTGCGTTCTGGACACCTTAGATGATCAGTCTGATCAAGCTTATAGATCTCTTCTCAGAATTATGTGTGCAAATGCAACAAATGAAATATATAAGATTACCAAAAGAACCAGTTATATTTTGATATAGAGTTATCAAAATATTTTTTAAAAACATAAATTTTACAAAACCCAGGTTAAGCATCTTTGATTTGGAAGGAGGCCCCTGAGCTATGCATTGAAGGAAACTGTGTAAACTTGTCTATCTTTATATAAAATGTTATTCCTACAATGAATGGAGCAATTTCAAGTCGCAAAGGTCTGCCAGTACAAGATAATTTCCTTTCCAGACTTTCTTTTGTGTGAGGATCAAGTGCTCAGGACACCAAATTGAATACAGGGGTGGGGATGATCTCATGGGCTGTGCATGATGGTTCACCAAGTATGTGCAGAGAAGATGAGAAAGGCTCACCCAGCAGTCCATTATAAGCCAATGAGAGGAATCAGCTACCTGGCCCAGGACCACACCACAAACATTTGCAGGCATTACCAAAAATGTACTTTTCTGAGCTGAGCACTGCAGGAGACTTGCATTCTGTTCTCTCTTTGTGGTCTTCCATCGTGGGGACTTGTGATCAGTGGTTGAAACACAAACTCAGGAGAATAAAGTTTGAAAGAGAAGTCACTGGTCCTTCAGCATCTTTGCCAAAGTCTTCCTGACCCAGGAAAGTACTGCTCCCTATTGGAAGCCCATTTATTATTTCACAGGTTGTGTGTGTGTGTGTGTGTGTGTGTGTATGTGTGTGTGTGTATGTGTGTGTGTGTGTGTGTGTGTGCGCGCGCGCATGCGCGCGCTTGAATGGGTGGTAAAAAATAAAAAAGCTAGATGGAGTGATGGATAGGATTCTGTACTGGAGTCAGCAAAATGTAGGTTCAAATTCTGATAATGCTTCTGACACTCAGTAGCTGTGTGACCAAAAACAATTATTTCTCCTCTCTGAGTCTCAGTTTCTTTATTGGTGAAATGACAATGCATAGGCATCTATCTCACAGGGTTGTTATGAGGTTTAAATGAGACAATGAATGAAGAGTGCTGTGTAAGTCCTAAAGAGATACTGGAGTAGGTTTCACTGTTGGTGATGGTAATGGTGATGTGCATCTTGGTGAAATGGGAAATGTTTTAACATTGTATCTGGAACATGACTATTTGGAGGCTCTTCATTATGAGACTTGCTTATGTCAAAAAGGTCCCACAGATACCTCTCAGTTGAGAAACAGAATCCATCTACCTTCAGTTCTGCTTAACATTGGGGCATTTTGCAGCAGGGTACATGGGACACCAGCTCCCCATGGCATTCTAGGGAGTCACACCACTGAACTCTAAATCAGATTCAGTTGCCATGACTAAATTATGATGTTCTTTTTCTATCAGTCACAAGATAAATATGTCTCCCACCCCAGTGAGTGCCTGGGGTCTTGACAGAGCAATTTTGTCGTTCAGTTGTTTCTTATTCTTCATGACCTCATCTGTTGTTGTTGTTGTTTTTTGCAAAGATACTAAAGCAGTTTGCCATTTCCTTCCCCAGCTCATTTTACAGATGAGGAAACGGAGGCAAACAGCGTTTATGTTACTTGCCCAGGGTCACACAGCTAGTAAATGTCTGAGGGAGGATTTGAACTCAGGTCTTCCTGACTCCAGGCCACACACTCTTTCTACTGCACCACCTAGCTGCTTAAATTTCTCCCAAATTTTTCCCTACATCTCAGCAGTACTTATTTGGTTGTATTCCCCAAATCAACCTAAAGTAGAAGTGGATGAAAGATAGAACCCCCTCCCCAACACGCACACACACACATATACATACACACACATCCCTTTGGCATCTTTGTACACCAGAAAAAGCAGAAAAGAATGATGATCATAATATGACAGAAATACAAAGAAAGGATCTGAGGAATTCATCTACAATAGAGGGTATAATTGGAAATGGTTACTATACAGTCAGGCTTAGATTAAAGAATTTTACTTTTCTCTTGGCTCACCATAGAATAACCTGAAAGATATCATGTCAGAACTGGCCAAATGCAAGGCCCTGACCAATAGAAGTGAATCCATGTTTGACCATGGATTGTCCCTCCCATGCACCAGGAAGTTCCTATTGTACCCAATAACTGGCTTAGCCAGCTTCATCTAAGCCAGAAAGGCAAGGAACACAAGCCACTCCTGAGCAGAATCAGTTTGGCCAACTTCCTGTAATCCTGGTTCACAAAGTTAATAAACTTTCCTAATCACCATGACTTAGGCATTGTTAGAGGGAAGGGAGGGAGTGAAGTCCAGGCAACTCATTGATTGGATGCCCCAAAAGTCCCTACCTAGAAACCACAATAAGGTAGAAAAGCAGAGACCTAGATACACATTCTACCATATGCCTGAACTTGTAGGTGAGACCCAAGGATGGGGGAATTAACTCCTTTTATGTTTGGGAATAAAAAACTGTCTCACTTGAGACCCTTCTCAGTACCTGAGTACCCACAATGCCTCACTTCAGAGGCAACCTGTCTGTACCATTGACAGGTAGGGGACAGGTAGTGCACAGGGGAGGTGGTTCTTTAGTAACCTCAGGACCTTATTGAAAACCCTTAGCAGAGGCTAGACCCCAGGTATTCTCATCTTCCATTATAAACATGGAAGGGGAAGAGCTTTGAGAGATTCTAGGTTTATAGTTACTTCATTGCGGGAAATCTTTGACTTATTACAGAATAAGGGCACTGCCCTCAGAGAAGGGTAGTCTGGGAGAAACCCTGGGCATGGCACACATATTTCTTTTGTTTTTATTTATGGGATAAAACAAGCATTCCAAAACATAGTAGAATAAAGGGGAAAAAAAGATTAAACGTGAAACTTCAAATCTATTATATACAAATTGCTATTCCTTTAAAATATATAATAAAGGTAGCATGTGAATTTCTTTTTTCTTTTTTTTTTTCTTTTCTCCCTCCACTGTAGAGATGCCTACCATTAGATACAAGTAAGTGTGTGTTGTGAGAAAATAATTATTAATAATGGATTTATAGGAAAGATCCAGACATCCATCAGTTTAGTTACTCTCTCCTCCTTACCCCAGAAAGTTTAGTTCCTGCCTGGTATAAGCCCAGGGGAACAAAGGAAATACAGATAGATTCTTTTGTTTAGCTAGGGGAAGAAAAGAAGCAGCAGGAATTTATCCTTTTGTATGTATACTCTTTAGACCACTCTCAAGTCATGTCAATCAATGGAACTGAATGATGCTTTAACCAATTAGCTTAGATCAGTGTATGGTGACCCACCTCTAACTAAGGAAGATAAAACCCAGGCCACACCAGAATCAGCTTCTTTTTGCTCTGTTCTTGCTCTGTGCTTGCTCTCTGCCTTAGGGCTATATAGGTATTTAGGTCTTGAAACCCTGTGCTTTCTCTCTGAAAGATTTCTGGGGCTTTTCTCCAGCTTGTGCTAACTACCACGCCGTCAATTCTTCATTGTTATATATGATATTAATTAATAAATGCTAAGTGCCAAATAGGTGCAGAAGTCATGAATATATAAATAGCAATAATTTTAAATAGTTTAGCAATATTTTTTAAAAAGTGAATGTATATGTATATATAAATATATAATATATAGTGTGCGTATGTGTGTGAATGTATGTATCTTTAGGTAAAAATCATTCTACACATACTTCTTCTATTTACCAGTTCTTAAGTTCAGCTTAAGCCTTCACGTGTTATTATAGCAAATTTGTTTCTCTCCCTGGCTCCACTTAAGTAAAATTGAAAAGATCCCATGAGCTTTTTTCTAAACTTTTTTTTAAGAGAAGTCCTTAATGAGTCACATAATCACACAATCCCAGGACATGCATACACACACACACACACACACACACACACACACACACACGCACACATGTATTCCTGGTTCTGTTTATTTCATTTTATATCATTTATTCTAAGAGTAGCTTTTAAGGCCAAATTCCAGTGGCAATAGGGAGCCACTAGAGGTTTTGGAGCAGGGCTGAGGCATGATCAAACCTTCAGACCTTCAGACCTGGGTTTTTGGAAAATCACTTTGACAACTGAGAGGAAAATTGATGAGGAGAGGGGCGAGGCTGGAAACAGGAAGGCTACTGCAATAGTTCAAGTGAGAGGTGATGAGGTCCCATTCTGACAGATATAGCGCAGAGCCTGCTCTCAAGGAATTTCTCATCTAATTGGGGAAAAATAGGCACAAATATGCTTTCTGGGCCCAATTAGATGTGAGTTATTCCCCACTCCCTTATGCTAAGGGAGTTAACTTTGGTTCCCTCATCCACATTTCCTTTATATGGCTGGTGGTTTGGGGGTGGGGGTGGAGAGGATATAAAGCATAAGCTAGAATCCAGAATCTTTGCCTCTTCCAAATGCACATCTGGAATTTCAGCATCTGTTTCACAGCCTCTCGCTTGGATTTGTCAATGAGTCCTTTGGGTGACGTTTCCAAAGATATGGTAAGTTGGCTGCTAGATCTGGGTCTCCATGCTCTCACTGAGATAATCTTTTCAGAATCTCAGGACTCTAGAGTTGCCAGGAAATTGGCAGGTCATCTGTCCCGGCACCTTCATTTTGGCAGATGAACAACCCAAGGCTTAGAAAATTTACTCCTCTAGAAAACAAAAATGTTGAAATAAAGAGGCCTAGATTTGGAATCCCACATCTGCTTAGCAACTTACAACTTGTTTAATTTGCTATAAGATACTTTGATTCTCTGGGACTCCGTTTCCTTATTTCTAAAATAAGATGGTTGGATCGAGTGGCTTCTAAGGTCCCATGCAGTGATTAATCTTTTTTGGGGGGGGTGGGGGAGGTGGGACAATGAGGACTAAGTGACTTACCTAGGGTCACACAGCTAGTGTCAAGTGTCTGAGGCTGAATTTGAACTCAGGTCCTCCTGAATCCAGGGCTAGTGCTTTATCCACTGTGCCACCTAGCTGCCCCCCAGTGATTAATCTTTGATCTTGCTTACCATCTTTGTTCCTTACCCACCTAGGAATGATATTAATCATAGCAGTGTATGTTTATTAAGCACAAGGATTTCCAGTAGCACCTTGCAAACATTATCTTATTGGACCTAGAAGCCATAAGCCAGTCTATATGACCCAATAACTCTGAGAGGCAAGCCCTATTGTTATTGCCATTTTATAGATGAATAAGCTGAAAGTCAGATAAATTCCTTCCACAGACCCCTGTGGCATCTGATGTTTTCATCAAACATGGGGCATTCTAGATGTTGGAGTTTGGTGTCAAAAGGAACAAGTTCTAATTCTGGATTACTAATTTGCTACAACTGTGACCTTATGTAAATCCCTTTACCTTTTTGTGCTTCGGGGTTCCTTTCCTAGAAAACGTGCTTGTGAGTACACTGTAAAATGGACATTCTCAGTCTCAGCCCCAGAGAAGAGATGAAGAAACGTGCCTCTCCTTTCCTTGGAGAAGTGGGTGCCTTTGTCTTTAGAAGGTTACACCTGTCAGGAGCTGCCTCTGGCTTGGTTGGATTTGCTTCACTGTTTGTTATGAGGAAAGGCCCACTTGGTGGGAGGTGAGGAGTAATGACTGGTTTTCTTAAATGATTCTGATGAAAAACCCAACAAAATAGACGTTAATTTTTAAAATTAGGAAAAGAAAAACAAAAGAGAAGATTGGATTAAATGATATCTTAGGTTCCTCCCAGCTCGAAATCTAGGGAACACTGAGGCATTAAAATTGTGGATAATGGAAATCACTCCCTGGCAGTATGCCACTGTTATTTTGTCCTTTCCCTTTTACCAAACATGATCAATTACATGAGTATTGCTTTTGTTATGAACCATAAGTGTTTGTGAGAAAAAGATGGCTTGTGGCGGTTCTTTGTGTTTTATTTGTGAGGCATAGAAGATAAGAACTGGATAGATCTAGCATTTTGTTCATCATGGGGAACTCCCAAATGAGGAATGTCCATCTACCAATGCAGGGGATGCCTCTTCTGCTTGCCCTCTCTGACTTTTGTAAAGTAGGAAATGTGGGTATGTATGCATATATAGTTCTGTGTGGATACACTCACACACATCTCCCAAGGCTACTTATTCCACTTTTGGTCAGTTCTTATGGAGTCAGTTTTTTTTTTTTTTTAGTGAGGCAGGGGGTTAAGTGACTTGCCCAGGGTCACACAGCTAGTAAGTTTTAAGTGTCTGGGGCCGGATTTGAACTCAGGTACTCCTGACTCCAGGGCCAGTGCTCTATCCACTGTGCCATCTAGCTGCCCCTTGGAGTCAGTTTTTCAACACATTAATCCAAAGTTTGCCCCTGTGAAAATCCACAGCCCTCCTTTTGAATCTAGTTCTGCCCTGAAAATCAGTGCCATCTCACTTCGCCATGACAGCCTTTCATTAATAAAGCCCTTGCCATGTCCACAGCATTGTGCCAGGCACGGTAGATATCCCAAGTTTAGAGAAACCTTGGTCTCTGTCTTCATGGAGCCCATAGTTCCCTAAGTACCTCAAAGTTTAAAAAAATTGGAATCTCTTCCCTTCCAATTCTTCCTCGTTCTCCTCAGCTTTCAGTTATACATTTAGCAAGTCACCTTGGCTGTGGAATACTTGGAGGAGGGGGGAGGATCTTGGTTATCTTTTAGCTGCCAACAATAGGCATTAAACCCTAAAGAGGGAGGTCAACAACCCCTTACCAAAAATACTGGGGCTATATACGTGTACTCAACCCATGGACACCCCCAAAGCTATCTCCAGGGTAATTCATCTTCCTCCAGCAGGCTACCAGGTCCCTTCTCCCCCACCTCACCGCATTTCCATATTAATTCAGTTCACCTGGCCTAATATGGTGAGTGAGGAGAGGAGGAAAATCAAACTTAGCCTTTTCTACCACAGTCTCTGTCAATCAATCAGTCAACAAGCATTTATTTATTAAATGTCTCTGTGTAAGACATGCCATCCCCCTCCTCCCAACATACCTCTTTTTGCTTTTTGTTGTTTTTTTTTTTTTTTTAGTGAGGCAGTCGGGGTTAAGTGACTTGCCCAGGGTCATACAGCTAGTAAGTGTTAAGTGTCTGAGGGCCAGATTTGAACTCAGGTCTTCCTGACTCCAGGGCCGGGGCTCTATCCACTGCGCCACCTAGCTGCCCCCATACCTCTTTTTGTGATATAGAGAAAAGAACTGAGTTAGGTCTTAAGTTCTCCACCAATTTCCTTGCCAAAAGGCAAGTCCCTCAATGCTTCTGGAAATGTAAAAATGAAGTGTTTAGACTGTTTGATATCTATGGAGTTCTCATATTCCCTGGTTTTCTGATTCAGAGAAAGTGTGAGAAGAGACCCAGATTCCCACTCCATCCATGCCTTCTCACCCTGCCCATGATCTCCTAAAGGGATCCACTAAAGGGAAAGTACTCAGTGGGCTGGGTACTATCATCTAGCTCCCTTCCCATTGCATGGTGAGCAGTCAGTGGGAACACAGGCTGCGCTACCATCTTCCTTCATTTCTGCTGTTTGATCGACCTTTTCTGTTCATGCATACATCCTTCAGATGATATTCTTTACTCTGCCTTTCCCATGGAATTCTCCATTGGTAACACATGGTGGCTGCTCCACTGGCCTTTCAGGAACCCATAGCTTTAATTTCATGCCTTAAGGCCAAATGGCTTCCAAAGGGCCTGGCATCTTGCTATAGAGTGTGGCTCACTGCACCCCCAAGCCTGTGCATTACTCTCATCCATGTCTGTCCCTAAGTTCCCCACAAGTCCAATGTGCAGGGAGCCTCTTCTCTTTCTCTTACCATCCTGAGAGTGCCATGAAGCCCTCTGCCATCAACCTGTCTTCCCTCACTCTCTCACGTTAACAAGCACTTACTAGGGGTGGGGTTAATTTAACTTTTATTCTGTTTTCCATTCAAAATTCACTCCCTATCACCTTCACCCCCCCACACACACACACATACACCCTGCTCCATTAAGGAAATAAGAAAATCACAACCTATTATAAGAATGTATAGTCAAGCAAAATAAGCTCTTGCATTAGCCATGCCTCCCCGCCCAAAAAATATGATTCAATCTGCATTCTGAACCCATTTTTATTGGAGGATGGTAGCAGGTTTCAAGGTGAGTCCTCTGGAATTATGGTTGCTACTTGTTCAACAAGTATTTTTTAAGTACCTACTATGTACAGTCACTGTGCTAAGCCCTGGGATACAAAGAAAGTCAAAAGATTCTCCTTTCCCCCAAGGAGCTCACGTTCAAATGGAGGAGACAACATGCATATAATTACATATAAACAAGTTATAGACAGGGCACATTAGAGATAATCCCATAGGTAAGGCACTAACATTGATGGTTACAAGATGGGTTTTTGCTGTTTGTCCTTCATTCTTGAACAGGAAAATCAGGAAGAATATGTCATAGAAATGAGGAAGTAAGTGAGGAAAGTCCAGCCTCACTCTCTCCTCCGGAACCATCGATATATATATATATATATATATATATATATATATATATATATATATATATATATATATATATATATATATATATATAACAAGACTAGAGGAGATGGCGCCCGGATAGGGTTTTAGAAGAGACTTGAAGGAGACCCAGGAAGCCAAGAAGCAGAGCAGAGTTTGGAAAGGACCCCAGGAATGGGATAGCACCAGAGAAATGTGGCCATTTGAAGGATGGAGTGATTTCTGTGAGGAACAGCATGTAGGCCAATGTCACTGGATGAAAGAGTATATGGATGGAAATGAAGCATAAGGAGACTGAGAGTCAGAAGAGGCAGGGGTAAATGGGGAGCAATGGAGGGCTTTAGGAGCCAATAGAAGGCATTATAGCACCCATTCCCTAAGGACATCCTTACATTTTATTCTTCCAAATTCCCCACTGGTTGTATGGCACAACCTGCTCACCATCACTAGATGTTACTCTCAATGGGAAATTGCTTTTCAATTTAAAGCCTGTGTGTTCCATGTCTTGCTGCTATACAGGACTGTCTCTAGAATATTGCTCTTAAATATAATATTTGAGCTTCTGTTTTCAAGGGAAGCTTAGGTCTGCTATAGAACGTTCCCATAGTAATTTGGCCAGCTCTCTCTTCCATCCTCAGAATCCTTCTAGAACCTATGTACTGGATCACCAGCTGGATCAGTGTTCTGTGTCTTTGCGGGTCAAGGTGGTTATTCTTGACTCAGTTGGTGTTTCCTGTGTGGATAATTATGACAAACCGTAGGGATTACCATGGATTCTATGTCTGAGGCTCTTCCATGTTCTGGGCCTTCATTCAGCCAGCACAATGCTATCCCCATGAAACAGCACGTATGAAAGACAACATTTAACTACCCTCTGGATTTTATATGTAAGTACCTAGATTTGAGAAAGTCATCGTGGTGCAGTGGAAAGAATGGTGGCTCAGGGTCGGGTTGAGATCTTGCCTCAGACAAATCCCTACATCATTGGATGAGTTAATTCACTTTTCTAAGCCTCAGTTTTAGGTAGCATTTGTATGGCCCTTTAAGATTTGCAAAAACACTTTTCATTTCACTCTCACCACAACTGAGGAAGATAGATGCTTTATGATCCCTGTTTTACATATGAGGAAACTGAGGCAGGCAAAGGTTAAGTGATTTGCTCAGAATTACTCAGCTAGAAAGTGCCTAAGGCCATATTTGGACTCAAGTCTTCCTGACTTGAGCTTGAGCTCTGTCTATTATATGAGTTCAAAGTTGGCAGTTCTATAATCCTACTTGCATGATGTTGGGCAAATCACTTTTCATCTCCATTCCATTATTTGATGGAGGACTCAGACCACATGGCCTCTGAGGTCTTTTCTAGTGTTCTGTCTCCTATGATTCTACCTGTGTGACCATAACAAGTCACTTAACCTCTGTCTGCCTCAGTTTCTCCCTCTGTAAAATGAGGGAGTTGAGCACAATGGCCTCTGATGGGCCTTCTAGCTCTAGGTTTATGGTGAATATGAAATGGTTGAACATTCTATGTCTGGGACTTTCTAATATATACTAATAAAAACATAAATGCTTTTGGCCCTTTTCTCAACTTGGTGCAAGATTAAGCTTAGGGATAGGAACCTGGTGAAACAATTTCAGTCGTGAGTTTTATGACAGGCCTGTAATTAAGGCCGGTTTGCTCCACCTTATAGGCCAGAGACCGAGTTCCAAGGGAGTAGTGTTTCAGGGGAATCTGAGCTCATTTACAGGATTGGCAGGAGAATGTGTAAAACTGTGTGTCAAACCCAGTCTTTCCACATGGACTCAGCCCAAGCCAAAGAGAGGACCCTGGGATTTCACACAAGCTCTGTGTTGAGTGTGGAAGTTACTTGGAGAGAAAAGCTTACAGGGAGAATTTGCTTTATTTTTTTCCAGAAGATTGTATACAGATGGGGCACATGTGAGGAGTAAAACTGATGAAATATTCATTTGATCTACATGGGAGAGTAATGTGCATTTGGATGCTCATTTCAGGTACCTCCTATACACACACACACACACACACACACACACACACACACACACACACACACCCTATGACTCATTCTATAGAATTGAATGCTTGCAAATATTTTAGGAAAACGACCATTCTGACACATAAAAGGTAGCAGTTAAACTCAACTCATCATGAATTAACTTCCTCTGTGTGTTAAGAACAAAAGGCAAACCATTCTTGTCCTCAAGGGGCTTAAATTCTATTCCTTTTTATTCACCTTTGAGGGGTGGACTTCAAGAATCTGACTCTTATTTGTTCACAGTTGTTGCACGTTATTTTCACATACCTTCTCCCTCCACCCTTATTAGATTGCAAATTCCTTGAGAGGACTGTTTTTGCCTTTCTTTGTATTTCACCACACACTTAACACATCTTGCATGTAATAAATGTTTAATCAATGCTTGCCTTGCCTCGCAACCACTAAATGCTGATTCTAGGCATCTAAGAGAGTGTGTGTGTGTGTGTGTGCGCGCATACATATATATATGTATACACATATATAAGTCAATATATACATATATATGGAGAGACAGAGAGAGGCACAGAAAAATGAAGACAGGCAAAGAGAGTAATATATATATTTATGTGTATATATGTTTATATATGTGTATATACACACACATATGTTTCTTTATATCTATATATCTATATCTATATATCTCCTTATAATAACCCTGTCTTTGTAGTGATTTTACTGATGTCTACTTTATTTTGTCCATTTACTTCATCTTTTCATTGTCTCATAAAATACCTATTTGATTTATCCTGTCTCCATTGGGCAAGATCTCTTTGGGAGAAGAGTTCTTTATTGGACCTGACTGTGTAGGGCATTGTGAGAACCCTAGAAAAGCCACAGGTAGGCAGCTGACAGAAGCTAGGATGTTTAAAAGATTCAAGAGACACAATTTCTAGGTAATTAATCATTTTATTAGTAATAGTAGGATTTTATTAATAAAAGGAATGGTCATTGGCCATTTCTTTCTTGATGAGGAAGGGGAGCATTCCAGGCATGAGGCACAGTCGGTGAAAATACCTATTTAGGCAATGGAGTATCTTGTTTAAAAAAATAGCAAGGTGACCTGTGTCACTGGGCTGGAATATGTTGGCAAGGGGACAGGAAGCTGTGGGGTAGGAGAAGCCTGGGAACGTAACAGGGCGGGTTACAAAAGGCTTTGAACACCAAAAAGATTTTGTGTTTCATCCTGGAGGTGATAGGGAGTCACTGGAGTTGATTGAGTAAGGAGGTGATGATGCCAGAAAATCACTTTGCTGCCTGAACGGAGGATGGATTAGAGCGAGGAACAGACTTGCAGCAGGCAGATTCCCCCAGCAAGTTCTTTCAATAGTCCCAGTGTGAGGTGATAAGGGGCTGTGCTAGGGTGGTTGTAGTGTAGGAGGAGAGATGAGGAGAGTATATTCAGGAGATGTTGCAAAGGTAAAACAAAAGGTTTGGAAACGCTAAGATTGGGGTGGGGTGAGAGAGAGGGAGGAGACAAGGGCAGCAACTAGGTTATAAGCCTGGATACTTAGGAGGATGCTGATACCCTCTAGAGAAATAAGGACATTTGGAATGGGGGCATATTGGGGAGTAAAAACTGACTTTAGTTTGGGACATGTTGAAGTTAAGGACATTCAATCTGAGATGTCTGAAAGGCACTGAGGTTAGAGGTCAGGAGAGAGGTTATTCCTGGATAAATAGATTAGAAAATCTTTAACAAAGAGAGAATAATTGAAAATATGAGGATGAAGGAAATCTCCAAGTAAAATAGGATAGGGAGAGAAGAGGACCAAAGACAGAAGCCTGTGAGAGAGACCAAAGCCTGTGAGGCAGCCACTGTTGAGGGTTGTGACCTCAGTAAAGATCCAGCAAAGGAGACTAAGAAGAAGGGTTTAACTAGATAGAACTGGGAGAAAGTAGAGTCCCACAAGCAAAGAAGAAGGGAGCATCAAGGAGGAGTGGGTGATCGTGGTGTCATCGGCTTCAGAGAGACTGAGGAGGATGGGGATTGAAAAACAGCCAAGGGATGTGAAGATAAGAAATTGTAACTTTGGAGAGAGCAGTTTCCATGGAATGATGTGAAAAGAAGCCAGACCACATAGAGTTAAGAAAAGAGTGACACCCCCCCCAAGAAGTCCATGGAACTGAAAATGCTTTATAATGTGGGCCTGAAGGTAGAATATGCATCTGTCTTTGGAAATCTGCCCTAAGTTCAAAGAAGATTCTCCCTGGAAAGTGGGTTACCAGGTATTATTATTATTGTTGTTGTTATTATTGTTATTATTGTTATTATTATTATTATTGCAATGAAAGAAAACCATTGAACAGGAGCAGCTGTTATTAGCAGTAGTAGTTAAGATGTATATGATGCTTTAAGGTTCACAAAGTTCTTTTTAGTAATAATAATAATAATAATAACAATAAATATTTATGTTATTTTTTAAGTTTCTTCAAGCACAGGATGTGTATGTGTGTATATACACTCCTTTGAACTCTACAATGACCCTGTGAGTATTGTTACCTTCATTTTATAGATGTGGGAACTGAGACTCTAAAAGGCTAAGTGAGTTATATAGCTAATGATTGTCAAAGTAGTATTTGAAGTACAGCACTTTACTGTGTGCTCTAGCTTCCTAATGCAAGCATGGGCTATGACCTCAATTGTTGGGAGTGCTCCCTGTTTTTAATGCTTTCCCCCATGAAATTTCTTTGTCACATGTATGCACATACACAAAATATACACACGTATGCATTTATTTATATGCATGTATATGCATATATGTTTGTTATGTATTGTGTAGGTAGAAATGTATGCACATACGTACATATGCATGTTTTTATATATATGCATATGTATGTATACACATTGTGTTTATGTGTGTATAAATGTATGTATGAGTGTATGTATGCACACGTGCATGTATGATGTCCCTCAAGTAGAACATATGTTGCTTGAGGGCAGGGAGTGGGGGGATTTCTTTATTTTTCTCTTTGTATCCCCAGTACAAAGCGGTCCCTTAAGAAATGTTTGCTGGGTGAATGAGTGAATGCAAGAACCCTATTGATGGAATCTTGGTTCCTCTGCAATATGACCAAAGAAAAATGTGCTTCCTTTAGCTTTTCTTCACAGTGGACAACCTTGCACCATATTGTTTCCTTATGCCTGGATTAGCAATGACGTGAAGCCTAAAGGTTTGCATCTGTTTGGCAGCTGCCAATGGCCGTGTTAACCATTCAGAATTGGAAAGTTTCTCCAAAAAAATCACAAAGGATTGGGTCTGGCTTATTGATGCTGGGGTAAAAGCTATTAAGAAATGAAACCATTTTGATTTGTTATAAGAGCTCAAAGAAGATTTCCTCAAATGGTAAAAATATTTTGGATTCTGGAACCAAAAGAACACCCTGGTGTGTTTTCTATTTAAATGGAACCATGAGTAGATCATGCTATGTGCTGGAGGGTGCCCTGGCCCCGGGTTGCAATTCCCAGAAATGATTTTAACCCTCAAAATGATTTAACTTGAATCTGGGAGAGACGATTGTTGTGTTCACTATTAATTAATTGAAACAGAATTGTGCCCCACAAAAGGCCCCTGGAAATCACCTAGTCCACGAAAAACAGTATATGGAGTAGTAGAGACCTTGGTGTAGTGGAATCCAAGAAGATCTGGATTTCATCTCCTTATGGGACTGAGGCTGTGTTGTTTAACTCTCTGTAAAATGGGAATTTTAAAACTTTTCCCATCTGTAAAATGGGAATTTTAAAACTTATAATACTTCCCTTACAGGATGACAGTGAGACTCTAATGAGATATTTTATTGGATTTTGCTTTTTGAACCTTAAAGTACAATATAAATGACTAATTTATTTTTGGTCCGGGGAACCAGGGGGGGAGCAATCAGAGTTAAGTGACTTGCCCAGGGTCACAAAGCTAATAAGTGTCTGAGGCCAGATTTGAACTCAGGTCCCCCTGACTCCAGGACAGGTGTGCTATCTACTGTGCCACCCAGTTGCCCTGAGCACTAATGTTCTTAAAGCTGTCCTCAGATGAAAATTCAGTCATCTCCTCTGACAATACGTTAGGAAGTTTTCTTTTGTCTTATCTTACTCTTTGTAATTATACTGTAAGCCTTAAGAAATAATAGTGAAAGAGAACTAAGGAAGGAAAGAAAGAAAATATCTATCAAGTGCCTGCCATGTGCTAGGCAATATCGAAAGTATTTTACAAATACTATCTCATTAGATTCCCTACAACAACCCTAGGAGGTAGATGTTATGATTACCTCTATTTTACAGGTGAGGAAATAGAGTCAGAGGCTGAGTAACTTTCATAGGGTCACACAGCTGGTAAATGTCTAATCCCATGTTTGATCTCAGGCGTTCCAGCTAGCTGGCTTAGTAAATAGAGCATTATTCCTGCAGTATGGAAGACATTAGTTCAACTCTGCCTCAGACACTTGCTAGCTGTGTGAACTTGAGCAAGTCACTTAACCTATGTCTGATTTAGTTTCCTCAACTGTTAAATGGGGATAATAATAGTACCTACTTCCTAGGGTTGGTTTTGGATCCAATTAGATCATATTTGTAAAGCCCTTAGCACAGTTCCTGGTACATACTAAGTGTTCAATAAATGTTAGTTTCCTTCCTTCATTCCTTCCTCCCCAAAATCTCTCTAGTCCATGGATTCTTGACCTATCTTGTTTCACGGACTCCTTGGCAGTCTCATGAAGCCTATGGACCTCTTCACAGGAAATTTTAAATCCATAAAATATAACATCAGATTGCAAAGGAACCCAATAATGTTGAAATTATTATCAAAATATAAAATGAAAACAAATGTTAAAAACCCAGGTTGGGAACCCTTGGTCTAGTATAACTTTTCACCCAGTATAAGAACACTCACTTCAATATCTTGATATGCCTTCATCCAGTCTCTTGAACACTTTCAGCAACGGAGAGCTCACTACTTTACAGATCAGCCTATTGGCACAGCTAGGTGGCGTAGTCGATAGAGCACCGGCCCTGGAGTCAGGAGGACCTGAGTTCAAATCTGGTCTCAGACACTTAATACTTACTAGCTGTGTGACCCTGGGCAAGTCACTTAACGCCAATTGCCTCACCAAAAAAAAAAATTTTTTAAAGAGTATATGTATGTATATGTATATATATATACACATACATACATATACATATATAATATATATATGTATATGTATGTGTGTGTGTGTGTATATATATAAAAAACAAATCAGCCTATTACATTCTTAGATGGTTCTGACTGTTAGAAGAGAAAAAGCCAAGTATAGCGGATAGTGTGCTAGCCTCGAAGTTACTCAGATCAAGGTTTCCAAGTCTCCCCTCTGATATATGCTCGTTTTGTGTTGCTAAGAAAGTGATTTAACTTCTCCATACTAGAGGCAACTCTGAGACTAAGTTCAAAGGCCGATTGTGGATTTACAATAAGTGAAGGGTGTTTCCATATGGCTAAAATCTCAGCTCCATGCTAGGAGAGAAAAATAATTGTCTTTCTAGGATTGAGCTCAAATCAACCTCCTTAGAACTTATAATTACTGCTACTCCTTTCGCAGAAATCGAGAATAATTTCAACATTTAAAAAAATTCCAATCCTTTCTGCTCATCAAAAATCATTACTTTATTATGCCCATTAGCCTCTATTATCCCACGAACCAAAAAAGGAAGCTTTGAAACTGAGGCCAGAAGCCTAGACTTAAGACGATTTGTATTGTATTTCTACTTTCCTATCCTTCTAATCAACATCACCTTGTGACTACCATACAATAAAAGCTCTAACTAGAAAACCAGAAGCTTCTTCCATTTACTAGTCTGGGAGATGAATTAAGGGAAAGGTTAAGTAGGGGAGATTTATGATCTAATATCCAATTTTAAACCTCTGGCCTTTGAAATCCTTCCTCTCTGTCCTCTTGCCCCAAGACTTCCCTTCCCTTGGTGTAAGAAGCAGCCACTTAGAACACTTTTCACCATTCTTCCTTTCTAACCCACATATTTCTTCTCTAGCCATCTTTGGGTGCTCCTAGAAATGTCTACCACCATCCATCTCAGCACCCAGCACTCTTGTGGGTAGTGGGATCCTCAGTGAAATATCTCTCAATGAAAGCCTCTAGTCATTCTATGTTCTTTCTCAGTGCCTCAATTCCTACTGGCTTTATTTATTACTTGTAAGCTGCATTTCAGGCTCAGAAAGAAACAGGTACAATGCACAGGGGAGAAGGAGCTGAATTTAGGGCACACAGTTATTTTTTTTCCTTTGCAGATCCGGTTTATAAATAAGCCTGGAGAGTGCTTGCGATTAGAAAAACACATGTTATTTCTGAAGAAGGAAAAACAAGAAGTAACATGATAGACTTCCAGTGCACTTTGACCTTTCTACTTGGCTTCTTACTTCCCAAACCCCCCAAAATTCTGAGCAATGAGCAGAGTAAGCTCAAAGCAAAGATGGCCTTCCTGGGCTCATTGCCTTGGACAGGGAGGGAAATGATACTTGAGCTGGGCATCTCCATGTTACTTTTCAATGTTGACCTATCTAAATGATTGCAATTCAGACTGAGATCCAGTAAAGATGGTCAGGGCCAACATCAGATAAGACCTCTGGCTCTAAGGGTCTAAAGGGAAAGACCTGAGGACAAAGATATGAAGATGGAGGGATGCTTCCAGACCAACAAGTTCAACTTTCTTCATTTTACACATTAGGAAACTGAGCCCCATATAGGGGGAAAGACCTCAATGGTGATGAGTGACAGAGCTGAGATTTAAACCCAGGTTCTCAGATTCCAAATCCAGTGATCTATTTCTTTTATTTTCTCTCTCTCCCCAACACCTACCAGAGTGCTTGGCACAGAGTAGGCACTTAATAGATACTTGTGGATTCATTGATCTGTGTCCTCAATACCTGGCATAGAGTAGGCATTTAATAGATGCTTGTAGATTAATTGATTTGTATCCTTACTTCCTGGAACATTTAATAAATTCTTGAGAGTTGATGAAGTGTTTTGTATACTCAGCACCTAACAGTGTCTGCCATAGTGTAGGCACTTAATAATTGCTTATAAATTAATTGATTTGTATCCCCAGTACTTGGCACAGAGTAGGCATTTAATAAATGTTTGAAGAATGCTGAATCAATTTGAATCTCCAGTGCCTGGAAGAGAATGCTTTTAATAAATGCTTGTGGATTGACAGATTGCCTTGTATCCCCAAGTACTTAGCATAAGTGCCTGGCACATAGTAGGCACTTAATTCATGCCTTTGGGTTGTTCAGCTGATAGTTTTATTAGGCTAGGAAGAGGAGCAAGAAGTGTATGAATGTTTTTAATTGAGAATCCTAAAGTTTATTGATAATGGGTTTTTGGTAATGGAATTAATGCCCACTTATTCTATCCACTACCAGAAACACAAACTCCCTGTAAAAATCTCCCTTAAACATGGTCATCTAGCAGCTCCTTGCTTTCCTCCAGGGATGAGGAATCCACCGCCTAACAAGACATCCTGTTCCAACCAAGAGTAAAGGGAGCGGAAATTTGGTGTGGTCCAAAGGACCCAGAATTAGCTGTCACAAGACCTGCATTCCACTTCCAACTCTGCCATCTAAGTGTAAGGCGACAGACACATCTCTGTATTCAGCTTGAATCTTTATTGTCACATGGTTATGTTTAGCTAGCAGATGCTTATTACATGAATAAATGTGGAAGAGAAGACCAGCAGGGGCTGGGACATGATAGTTGTCTTTGAAGGATTCTCATGAGGAAGAAGGGCTTTATTGCTGAATTGCTTCAGTCACATCCAACTCTTTGTGACCCCATTTGTTTTCTGGGTTTTTTGGGCAAAGATACTGGAGTGGTTTTCCATTTACTTCTCCAGGTCATTTTACAGATGAGAAAAATGAGGCAAACAGGATTAAGTGACTTTCCCAGGGTCACACAGGATTAGACTTTTTCTGTTAGGTCCCAGAGGGCAGAAGTAGGAGTAATGGAGTGGTGTTGAGGGAAGGGCAGTTGCCTTAGGCAAAAGTAGTCATAATGTCTGGAAGAAGTTCCTAATAAGGAGAACTTAGTGGAATGGTGAGTTTCCACTCCTTGAAGATCTTTGGATGGTAGATGAAGCCTTGTTGGGAATGTGATGGTGTAGATTCCTTTCAGGCATCGATTAAACTAGGTGACCCTTTGAGGTCCATTCAAATTCTCAAATTCTATGACTGTTCAACTTCCTCTTTTGGAAAATTGAGAACCAGAGAGAAACCAGAGAGAAGTTTATTGATTTATTGGTTGGTGATTGAAGTTATTTGCCCAAAGTCCCATAATTTCAGTCTTGGAGTCAGAGGTGACCTCAGTAACTATCTCATCCAATCCACACCTGAACAAGTAGTCCCTCTATAATGACCCTGATGGAAGGACATTCAGCCTTTGATTAAAGACCTCCAGTGAGTTAGGGATTCATGACCTCCAAAGCAGTTAATTCCACTTTGGGACATTTCTGATTGTTAGGACATTTTTCCCTAACTTCAGATTTGGGTCTAGGTTTAAATCCTTCTTAATATTTTTGAATGAATCTCCTTAAGGAAGAAGTTATTTAAACCAGAACTACTGGTCACTCCGGTAGTATATGGCAGAGTCAAGAAATAGACCTAGGGGCGGCTAGGTGGCGCAGTGGATAAAGCACCGGCCCTGAACTCAGGAGTTCCTGAGTTCAAGTCCGGCCTCAGAAACTTGACACTTACTAGCTGTGTGACCTTGGGCAAGTCACTTAACCCCAATTGCCCTGCAAAAAAAAAAGAAAAGAAAAGAAAAGAAAAGAAAAGAAAAAGAAATAGATCTAGACCTTCCATGCCCCAAAGCTGACCCTCCATGTCATCAAGAGATGAAATCTAGAACTGAAGATTCCCAAGTTAAATCCCATGAAAACGTGTTTATAGAAAACAGGGTTTATATTAAAACCTCCTCAGACTCTCTGCCAAGAAAGGCTTCTTGAAAAAAACGAAGTCAGGCTAACAGGTTTTACTTTGTTGATGATAATTAGAACTGAGGAAAATAGGGACTAAAGAGTTCCATCTTGGTTCTGCCTGCAGATACTTTGAGACTAATACATTTTTATCTTGAACTAAGGGTGTGAGTTATTTACACACACTGCCCTTGGAATCTTTCTGAACACTATCCAGTACAGGAGAGTTAAAAATCTCCATTGTAGAAACCTGGCATGAGAAATCAAAAATTTACATATCCCCCAAAACCCAAACAAACAAACACAAACAATCATAAGAACTAGTAATGGTGGGTGATGACTTCATTCTGCATCAGTTTACCTAAGTCTTACCATGCTTCTCTGTAATTGTCAGTTTCATCTTTTCCTACAACTCAGCAAGATTCCATGTCATTCATGTACCATGATTTATTTAGCAACAACTATGGACAATGTATATCTGTATTTTTGTAGGGATTTGAACTACATGAATTCTTCTATGGATCCATGATCTCATGAGTTCAGGCCCCTATACTTTATCATAGTCCCTCATCTGGCTTGATTCTTATGTATATGCCTATCTACATATACTCCAATAAACTGGATGTCTTCCACATTTTCTTTTTTAAAATGTTTTTTCAATTAAGAAAAAATATTCCATCTTTACTTTGGAACCAGGAAGGTCTGGGTTCAAGCCCTAACTCTGACACCTACTGGCTGTGTTACTTGGCAAGCGTGCCTCAATTGCAGAACAGTTGCTGATCTCCATAGGTAGAGGAATTTTCTTCAGTAGGTGTTCCCTTTACTGATCAAATCACTCATATAAGACAAATAAAACTGTTTGTGTATAATCAATCAAACAAAAAATTATCAAGCACTTTCTATGTGCTAGACACTGTTCTAAGTTCTGGGGATACAAAGAAAAGCCCAAATATGCCCCTGCCCTCACAGAACATACATTCAATGGGGGGGGTGGTGGAGACAATATTCCAATCACTATGTAGATTCATGATATGTACATTATATCCACTATATATACATATATACAATGGAAGACAATCTTGGGTGGGGGTTAGTTACTAGTTAGGGGATGGAAGTGGAGAGAGGACTAGAAAAGGTCTTTTGCAGAATATAGAATTTGAGTTAAGTCCTGAAAGAAGCTAAGGTAGCTGAGAGATTAAAGCAGGGAAGGGATAGGGGATGGCCAGAGAAAATCATGGAATTGGGAAATGAAGCCTAAAGAAGAGTATGTGGAGTAAAGACTGGAAGGGGACAAAGGGGGCATATCCTAAAGGGCTTTATATTCCAATGTATGTTTAATTCTGAAGGTGATAGACAGCTGCCAGAATTTCTTGAGCAGAGGGATGATGTGGTTAGACCTGCACTTATAGAAAAAGTACTTTGGCAGCTGAGTTGATGGAGGATGTATTGAAGCGAGGAGAGATTTGAGTCAGGAAGATGTATCAGAAGGCTCTTGTAGCCATCCAGGTGAGAAGCTGTGAAGTAAGGGTAACCATTAGGAGAGCAGAGAAAGGGGGATGGAGACAAGGGATGTGAAGTTATGAAGGACAAGGTTGAGCAACAGATTGGCTATATACATATATACATACACACATACATATATACACATATACACATACATACATGCATGCATATATATGTATGTGTATATATATATGTATGTGTATATATATATATATATATATATATATATATATATATATCAGGATGATTGGAGATGACCCTGGATGTTTAAGGAAGTTGGGGTTAAGTGACTTGCCCAGGATCATACAGCCAGCAAGTGTCTGAGGTGAGATGTGAACTCAGGTCCTTATGACTCTAGGGCCAGTTCTGTATCCATTGTGCCACCTAACTGCCCCAGGATGAATGAGAATGAAGAATCAAGGATAAGGCTGTGACTGGGAAGATAGGAGTACCCTCAGTAATAATATGGAGGTCCTGAAGGGGGGAGAACTTTTTGGAGGAGGAGGAAGAAGAAAAAGATGAAAAGAAGGAGGAAGAGAAGGACTTCCATTTTGGACATGTTGAGTTTCAGATCCCCATACAATATCTAACTTGAGATGTCTCAGAAGCAATTGATGAAGCAAGATGATGCAAAATTGAAGCTTAGAAGTTCAACTAAACCTGGATATATGTGTATGTATGTATGTATATACATGTGTGTATGTACATATTTATTAATGTATGAATGGATGGAGAGCGATTAGATAGATGATGGATGCATGGGTAGATAGATAGATAGAACAGCTCTTGGACTGTTCTATCCTTAGGATGGTAGATAAACCACTAGAAGAGACCTCTAAAGCCATAGGGTGAAATCCCCTCATTTCACAGGAAAGGAAACTGAGGCTCAGAGAATTTCAGTGACTCTTCCACGATCACACAGCTAAAAAGTGTCAACAGTAGGATTTTAGTCCAAGTCTTGCTGACCCCAAATCCTGCTGATTACCTACTACACAATATTGCTTCCCAGCATCCTTTGCTTTATCCAGAGATAACAAGGAACCTTCTTCTCCACTCATACAAGTCCTTGATTTTATGTCAATTCACTTAACTAGGGATTCATTATTCACTTGCTTTGTACCAGGCACTGTGTTTCTTAGTCCTATGGATACAAACCTAAACCCAAGAGTTCCTGCCCTCAAGGGACTTAGAGTCTATTGATGAGATATCAAATGAATGCAGATAACTAATTCCAACCATATACTAAGTAAATAGGCTGAAGGTTACATTGCATTCCTCACTTCTCAAGCACATAAATGATCAAAAATATTGCACAAAATCATCAGAAGGGAAAGGCCCTTTGCAAGAGCATATGCCCATTCTCTTTGCCTTCAGATTAGAAGAACCGCACCTAAATTCTGCCCCTTTATATAAGATCTAGTACAGAAAATGAGAATAATACAGGCAAAGGAATCTGCCACTCTATCCAACAACCTATTCTAATGTTTGAACACCCTTTTACTATCATGAGGAGCCTGATGAGGTATTGTACAATGCTTCTTATGTGACAGGCACCATACTGTGAGGCTACAAAGAGAAAATGAAAATAGTTCTTGCCCTCAGGGAACTTATATTCTCCTCTCTTGGAGGAGACAAGTACATACAAAATTCTATACAAAATACATAATAAGTAAGTCATGTGTGTAGACATGCATGTATACATGTTTGTGGTGTATTTACATGGATGCATATGTGTTCGTATAAACATACATACATGTGCATCATACACATATACATATGTGTACATATCTTTATATACAGAACATAGAATTTTAGATTATACACATATCCAAGATTTTCCACATTCATATGTGTATATGTATATATATATATACACACATGTATATGTGTGAGTATATATATATATATATACACACATGTATATGTGTGAGTGTGTATATATATATATATATATATATATATATATATATATGAGAAAGTAAAGGGCAGTGAGGTGGCACTCTAGGCAGAGAACTGGGTCTGGAATGAAGAAAACCTGAATTCAAATCCAGTCTGAGACACTAGCTATGTGATTGAGCAAGTCACTTCACCCTGTTTGCCTCAGTTTTCCCAACTATAAAATGAGCTGGAAAAGGAAATGGTAAACCACTCCAGTATCTTTGCTAAGCAAATTCTAAATGAAGTCACAAAGAATAAGAAATGAATGAAAAATGACTAAAAAACAATAATGAAAGTATTTACCCACTAATTGCTGGGGAGCTCAGGAAAGACTTCAAATAGCAGATAGCAGTTGCAATGGTTTGGAAGTAGAGAGTTTCAGAAGCAAAAGTGTGTAGGGTCAGTAGTAGTCACATAGTAAGTGCTTAATGGGAACTTCTTGAATTTAAAGAAATGGTTGAACATCATACACCACATGACCCTGGTATGTTCTTCCCTGGTATTTCTCATCACCATATAAGAACACTACCATCTTTCCCTAGTTAATAAATCTCTAATAGGAGGGTTTTTACTTTGTCTTTCTTAGAACCTCACCACCATACCATTTCTTGGCCATTTTACATTAGGGTCCCTCTACCCTGCTTTCCAACTCTAGTTGTACTTGCCATGTTGTCTTGCCTATTGCAATGTGAAATCCTTCAACTGAACTCAATGAACTTGAAAACACATATTATTTAGAAAGTAACTCCCTATTTTCAAAAGAACTACTGGAAAAAAATAACAACTGTAAAGCAATCTGGCTGGTTTAGAACAGCACTTTATACTGTGTTCCACAATTACTTTAAAATGTAGTAATGATAGGAATATTAAAGAGCATAACACAAAAGAGAAGAGCTTAGGGGTGATCAATTTTCAACCAAACAAGGGATAGAAGTAATTGAAGGGGAAAAAAGCTTTAGTAGGAACAACATTAATGCATCTAGAATAAGTAAAATTTATTTGACATATAAATATGGATCTGATATCCAACGTTTATAGGAACTAACAGAAATATATTAAACCAAAAGTCACTCACCAAAAGAGTGACCCCAGAATATGAAATCGAATTGTTAAAATGCAAACTATTAACAACCATTTGATAGAATGCTCCAAAACGTTAACAATAATAGAAATGTAAATCAAGACCACTCTGTGGCTTCCATTGCATTTGGATTATTGACAAAAAAAGATGACAAAATATGGGAATACTTCATTTTGTAGGGGTTATATAAATACAGGCACAATAATGAATTGTTGGTCGAGCTGTGAATTGTAATTTAATTGGAAAATTCTGGAATTTGGAATTATGCAAAGAACATGACAAAGATGTTCAAACTCTTTGACCCAGAGATTCAGCTGCTAGGCATGTGCCCCAAGAAGGTCAATTGCCAAAAGAAAGACCTTATATATACATAAATATTTATAGCAACATTTTTTTTCTAGTAAAAAAGAACTAGAAGCAAAATTGATGCCCACTGATTGGGGAGTGGTTGAACAAATTGTGGTACATGAATGTAATAGAATATGAATGAGATATAAGAAAAGATGAACATGATGAACACAGAGAATCACAAAAAGACTGCTGTGAGCTAATACATTGTGAAGTAAAATGAGGAAAATTATATATATATATATATATATAATGCACATAATGTCAACAACAAAATAAATGGAAAAAGTAACAATAAAAATTAATAGTAGGGGGCAGCTAGGTGGCACAGTATATAAAGCACCGGCCCTGGATTCGAGAGGACCCGAGTTCAAATCTGGTCTCAGACACTTGGCACTTACTAGCTTTGTGACCCTGGATAAGTCACTTAACCCTCATTGCCCCACAAAAAATTAAAAATTAATAGTAAACAAAAACAATTGATAATAAATGCTGTGAATTACAATGGCCACGCTTAGCCCCAAACAAGAAATATGAGAAAACCCTTCCCCCAACTCTTTTGCCCATGGGGTGGGGATCTGCATGTAATAGAAGAATTTTTCTACATGATTAGTTTTTTAAACTTTTTTCATCCCATTCTAAAAATCTTAATTATTTGTTGTTATTAAGCCATTTTTCAGTTGTGTGAGATTCTTTGTGACCCCATTTAGAATATTCTTGACAAAGATACTGAAATGATTCGCCATTTCCTTCCTCAGCTCATTTTCTAGATGTGGAAACTGAGGTAAACAAGGATTAGTGACTTGTCCAGGGTCACACAGATAGTAAGTATTTTAGGCTAGGTTTGAACTCAGGAAAATAAATCTTTCTGACTTCAGGCTCAAACCACTGTACAACCTAGATGCCCATAAGACTGGGACATCATAAGCATTTAATCAAAGTTATTTCTTTCCATCAGAATATATATCTAGATCTAGAAATAATCTCAGAGGCCACTGAATCTGCCCCCTTGATTTCACAGTTGTGAAAAGGGAGTAAGCTTAAGTGACTTGCCCAAAGTCACAGAGATAGCAAGCACCTGAAGTGCAATTTGAAAATTTGTATTATGACTCAAGAGGCAGCATTCTTTCCATTATACTAAGCTGTGTCCCAAAAGGTTTTGCACTCTCAGTGGAAGCCACTCCAAGCTGAGAACTACTTCCCCTAGAGCAGAGGTTTTTCATCTGGGGTCTGTGCATCAATTCAGGGTTCAACAAACTTGGATGGGGAAAAATACTTTTTTAGTTTCACTAAGCTCTAATGGAAATTTAGTATCTCCCTCTATTAAAAAAATCTTCATTCTGACAAGGGATTTACATGCTTCCCTCACCTGTCATGGGTATATCTCACACACACACACACACACACACATACACACAACCATTAGATTAAAATCATACAAATTTGTTTTGCTTCATGATGCAGTACCTCTCAAATTTCTTTTATGCTTTCAGGGACGTTTTCTGATTTTTCATTATCTTTAGAGAAGAGTAGTGGTTAAGGGATGGTATTATCCAATATTTTAATTCTTCGTTCACTTCAACGAATTTAACATAATGACTATCTATTAAGAGACTGGAATGTTCTAGGCATTTGAGATGGAGATACAAATGATAACATAGAAAAGATACCTAGGCTCTGCCCTCCTTACGCTTACATTCTATCCTTCCAAGTATTACCCTTATCGAGTCCTTTGATTTCAGCCTCCAAAGTGACGGAAACGTAATAGAAATGATCTTTCCTACACCAAAGCTCTGGCTGATAGGAAGGTAGTAGTGGAGACAACGGGGCCCTTCTACTTCTGTGGGTTGTTCACATTTAAAAAATGAATTCGAGGAAGCTTCCTTGGCTTTCAGAATGCCATTGAACATCCTCCTGGGACGCCTTTAATCAAACAGCTGCTTCTCTGCTCAGCAGTGATTCTCTGTCATTTTTCAATCCTCCCCATTTTTCCTCTATTAAGAAAATGTGATACCAGACAAAACAAAAGCAGGTGTTAGCGTCACTTGTCATTATCCCAACACTTTCCTCTTCACCAGCGAGTCTCGCAGAAGGGCTTGGCAGCGCTTTGTCAACCTCGTTTCATCAACCTCACACCCAACCCACAATGGATAATATTGACCCCATTTCCAGAGGGAGAAAAAACACACACATCCATGAATATGACCTTAAAGATCATTTTATTTGCTAAAAGAAGGAAGACAAAATTAGGGAACATTATATGCTGGTTTTAATTCTCACCAGCAGAGAGGAACTGGATGGAAAGCCTTAAGGGATGTAACCCTTTCCCCTTAGATTATTTGAGAGAAAAGAAGAGTAGTTAAGAATACATTCTAAATTTAGGAAAAGGATATATTCCACGAACTAAAATTCTATAAAAGAACTAAAATTTTATAAAAGACAGTGGGAAGATTTTAAAGAAGAAATTCTGGACGTCCAAATAGAATCAATTGCAAGAGTTACAAAAGGGAAGTTGTCTAAAGAGACCGGCATGGATGTAAGGAAACCCACCAACTAACTTAGTTTTTTAAAAAATGTACAAAAGATGGGCACAAGGACATCTGCCCTAGCATACTGATGACTCAATTTAAGCTTAAAGCCTATGAAAACACCTGGGTCTTTCTTTTTTTGGGGGAGGCAATCAAGGTCAAGTGACTTTCCCAGGGCCACACAGTTAGTGTCTCATGCCAGATTTGAACTGAGACCCTTCTGATTCTAGGGCTAGTGCTCTATCCACTATACCACCTAGCAGTCCTACCTGCATTTTTTTCATTCAAATAACTATTCAGCTGCACATTTCACATCTTGTACTTGTATTTCCATTTCTTGAAACCATTGGAATATTGACTAAGCCCTCTACTGAGGCAGGTAGTACCTGGCTACTATCCCCATTTACAGATGAGGCTGTCTTCATCTTTAAAATGGGAATAATAATACTTGTGTTACGTAAATGAGGTCATTGAGGTCAATTTATTTACAAACTTTAAAGGCCTCTTTGAAGGTCTATCCTTACTACTGAGTGACTTGTCCACGGTGACACAGCGAGGCATATATCTCTTATGAGGGAGCTGAACCCGTTTCCTTACTCCTGTGCTAATGCTTTATCCACTGCACAACACTGCCCTTGAATTGTTTTTAGCATCCCAATATAGAATTCATATAGTCCTGATGACTTGAACTAATCGAGGACAGCTGCATGTATCCTTCTCTCCTCCTCACATATTTTATAATTCATTTCCTGGGGAGATCCTTTTCATTCTCTAGTGTCCAGTCCAAAAATCATTCCCCTTTACAGAGAAAACAAAAGAAATTTTGCCTTCTCTCCATCATCTATTAGTATGGTCCACCCTCCACCAGGGGTAGGTGCTCACCCTTCTTTTTTCTGCCTCTTAAAACCAACACAGCTAAAAACAAAACAAACCATTCACCTTTTTGAAAACAATCGCCCCAGGGCTAAATTTGTCTTGAGCTTTGGTTTTTCTGATATAATTTGTTCAGGACTATCCTACTCTCCTGTATTCGTCCTCAGCTGTTTTGTCAATTCTTCTCTACAGTTGTTTAAAAAACAAAGAACATCAACCATGTTGCTTGAAGAATTCTCTCTACGGTCAGAGTGATTTTTTTTGTTCTCTTTACATGGGAGGCAACATGATACCTTGCAGAGGAGTCAGAAGGCCAAGGACTGAGTTTCTTACTAACTGTGTGATTTTAGACAAATCCAAAAGTTCATATGATATATTATAGGTAAAAGCAACTACAGAGAACATATGGTCCAACCCTTTCGGGTGAGAAGACTGAAGACCTGAGGGATGATAGGACTTCTTCTAGGTCACTGAGGTTAGTTTTTCTCTCTGAGCCTCAGTTCTTTCATTTTATAAAATGCGATATAGTTCATAGACATAGAAAGTCTTTTCTAGCTCAGTATCTATTATGCCAGGGTGCTGTAAGTGGAATGCATTGAAGAGGTCTTCTAGTTCAGATTCCTTATTTTGCCAAAGAAGAAAATGAGTCAAGGGAGGTTGTAACTTATCCAAAGTCAGGCAGGTAGTTGGTGACAGAAGTGGCCTTATAATCCATGCTGTTAACCTCTAAATCTAGTTCTCTTTCCAGTACCACGTGATACTTCGGCGAAGGTGTCTTTTTCTTAAATTTAATGTCAATGACAATAGCTTGCAATGACGTGGACCATTAAAGCTATGAGATGACGTCACACATGTTGTTTGGTTCTCAAGACAATCCCTTTAAGTGAATAGAGCAGGGGTTAGGTCAGATTGTGACATAGTAAAGAGGACTCTATATTTGAAATCCAAAGACCTGGGATCTAATCTAGCTCATGTCCTTACCTCTCTGAGCTTAGACAAGTCACTTAACCTCTGTGGCCTTCTATTTTGTCATCTGGAACATGAAGCAATTGGGTTAGACGGCTTCTAGGGTCCCTGCCAGCTTCAAATCTACTGTTCTATAATCTATAAAATGAGGAGGTTAGACTAGGGAAGTTCTAAGGTTCTATAAAGAGCCCTTTATTTATTTACTGTTTAGAGCACCAATCCTGGAGTAAGGAACACCAGAGTTCCAATCTGTCCTCAGACACTTACTAGCCATGTGACCCTAGGTCACTTAACCTGCTGAATTCAGTTTCCACGTCTGTAAAATGGTGATAATAATGACATATATCTCACAGGGTTGTTGTAAGGATCAAATGGCATGATAATCATAAAGTGCTCAGCACAATACCTGCCACACAGTAAGTGCTATATAATGTTAGCTCTCACCTTCTTCCTTCTCCTCCTCTCCTCCTTCTCTTCCTCCTCCTCTCCTCCTCCTTCTCTTCCTCCTCAGACACAACTAAACAATAACAAAAAGCCCTAAATTATTTTGGAGTCCATTGGACATTATCTTCCCCATGGAGATGTGAACATTTTGAGGACAAAAACCTTATCTTTGCCTTTTGTGGCACACCCAGTGCCCTACACATAGTATTGTCTTTAAATGAAGTGAGCAGAACCAAGAGAACATTGTGCACAGAGACAGCAATATTGTTTGATGAAGAACTGTGGATGACTTGACTATTCTCAGCAATGCAATGATCCAAGACAATCCCAAAGGACTAATGTTGAAACATACTATTCACCTCCAAAGAAAGAACTGATATTGATGGAACACAGACTGAAACAGGCGATTTTTTACTTTCTTTCATTTTTTTCATCATGTTTTCTTGTACAAAATGACTAACATGGTCATGTTTTACATCATAAGATGTATAACCCATATCTGACTGCTTGCTGCCTTAGGGAGGGGAGAGGGGAGGGAGGGAAGGAAGGATAAAAATTGGAACCCAAAATTATAAATAAAAATCTTTATGACATTTAAAAAAATACTTGTTGACTGACTGACCATGAGACTTGGAGTCAAGAAAAAACCATCATTCCTAGCTATATTTTTCTAGACTTCACCAGTCTCTGAGCCTCAGTTTCCTCAGCTCTAACAGGAGAATAATAAACCCTGGTAAGTCCTTTAAAGGGCTGTTGTAAGACTTTGTTAAAAGGCAGCCAAGGGCCTTGCAGACTTTAAAGCAGATATATCAGCGGTGGCTGATATTATTCTTTCCTTGGCCCATGGTGTTCCTCAGGCCAGATCACAGTGGGAGTTCATACCTCCATAGCACCATTAGACAACATTCTCAGTGTGGTTTAAAAAAAGAATGTTGAACTGCCTGGTGGAAGGGGGGAGGGACCCCACCCCCAATCTGCATTTTCTTTCCAGGCCTTTCTCACCAGTGCCACACTGTCACAGTCCCATCTGACCATTTTATCAGCCCCACACTCCCCAAAATGGCAACCTAACATAGCCCTGGGCTATCTCATAGCTTACACTAGTTTAGCCTGTCAGAAGCTTGTCAGCAAGTCCTGAAGAAGCCCAGAACCGTTACCAGGAAAAGTGACCTCTGACAGACACTTCACAGGAACCATGCTGCCGGACAGGAAGCAGCCAAACAGACCCATCTTGTTTCTTGGTTTATCCAGTTTGAAGTTGGGTTCAGGTCCCTGGATCTCCCTGTGGGTTGGGTCTTTGAGTCTTCAATTCCTTAAATCAATCCGTTGTAAAGCCTGGAAAATCAGGGCCATTCTCATGACTGTGTTGGACTGGAAGCTCTGGCCAGGCATATCTCTGAAATTTATTCCTCTTTCCCCATCCCCCCCACCCTTGTACAGGCATTTCTGTTATTCACTGGCTAGTTCAGCTGAGACTGTCCAGGTTCTGCCCTCATTAGAAAGAGAACAAAAGGTTTCCCTGGAAAGTGTGGAGCTTGAAATGTAAATACTGTGAGTGGCATATAAATAATGCAGTAACACAATCATAGCTTTTTACAAAAAAAAAAAACCTCTTTGGAGAAATACCCAATAGAGCCAGGGTCCCTGCAGTCAGGCAAACTGTAGGTTTTCAGTGTATTTTCCTTTAAGCCTAAGTAAGCAAGTCCAAAGTTCTTCTTGTTCCTGGCTAAACAGCTTTAAGGACTCAATTAGAAGGTTGGGATTTTTACAACTGTATTCCCTTTATGTGTGCCCAGTATACAAAAACTCCTAATAGCTCAGAAATTTGATCTAGTAGAGTCTTTGAATGGGTGGGGCTCCAAGAAAGGAAGATGGAGCTGGGCTCTCATCAAAGATCAAAATTGACCTAAGATTGAGGAAATCCAGAGATTGAAGGTCCCTTAGAGACCATCCAGTTGCCACCTTCATTTTACAGATGAGGAAACTGAGGCTGAGAGAAGGGAGGGGCAACTTCTCCTGAATGACACTGCTTGGCCTGATCTGAGGAAGACCATAGGACTCAGAAAGAACGAGAGCAGTTAATATCGAAAGAGGCGCTTTGAAATGGGCCTTCCCTCTCTTCATTATCTTCAGTTTCTTCTGTATTTATCTGGTTCATACATAGTCATGTGAAAATTAGCTTTCTTCCTAGACTGAGCTCCCTGAGAGCTGGGACTTTTTTTTTTTCCTTTCTCTGCATCCCTATGATCAGGACACATAGTAAACACGTAATAAATATTGTTGACTTGAACTAAGTAGGGGAGGAGGGGGAAGAGGAGGAGGAGGAGGGGGAAGAGGAGAAGGGGAAGGGGAAAGGGAAGGGGGAGGGGAGGAGGAGGAGGAGGAGGAGGAGGAATTTCAAGGCCCAAGGAAGTGTGATCCCAGTTAGCTTTCTATATAGAAAGGGCTCTGGGGAGTTGTTTTATGAGCCATCTCAAGCTTGAAAGTACTGAAATCATATTAATTTTCATTCCCATATTAACCCCTTCCCGAATACTCTTATTGTGGAGATAGCTTAATATAGTGGCTAGAGAACTCCATTTGGAGTTAGGGTGACCTGAATTAAAATCCTGCCTCAGATGCTTGCTAGCTGTGTGACCTTGGGGAAGTAATTTAACTTCTCACAAACTTTGTTGTTTTTGTTGAGTCATTTTAGTCATATCTGACTCTTTGTAACCCTATTTGGGATTTTCTTGACAAATATATTGAAATGTTTTGCTATTTCCTTCTCCCTCTCATTTTACAAATGAGGAAACTGAGGACCCTTGCCCAAAGTCACACAGCTAGTAAGTGGTTTAGGCCAGACTTGGACTCAGGAAGATTCATCTTCTTCACTTCAGGTTCAGCAATCTATCCACTGTACTACTTGGCTGCCTCAAGTCTTTCAGACTTTGTTTTCCTCATTTGTAATATGGAGATGAAAATAATAGCACCTATTTCCTAGAGCTATTCACAGAATCAAATAAGATGATATATGTGAAGCATTTTGTAAATCTTAAAATTCCATATAAATACATCTAGCTACTCTTAATATTGTTAGTTTTGATCTGTGATGTGGATTTTATGAAATAATTTGCCTCTTTGAAAAGAATAATGATATCGAACATTTTCTGATTGAAGCTGTAACACAATCCATTTCAGAAAAAGGTGGTGGAGAATTAATAGATGCCAGGATGAATTTAATATATACCAAAGGGGAAAAAAGAAACTGTTTCCATCTTTATATAGTAAAATGATCTGAATAATATATATGCAGACATAGCTGTGAGGAACAATATTATGGACTAGTTGTGGGGGGAAACACTTAACATTGAATCTAAAACCTTGGTTTGGAGTCCTAGATGCCAGGTACTTCCTGTAGAGAGGTAACAATGTTTTCCCATTGACCAATCAATGGGAAAATAATACTGACCAACCATGGGCCCCATCACCCTAATAGATGCTACATGAGGTAGGGAGGATGAGTATTCTGAGGATACACGATAAGTATGTTGAAATCATATGGAAGTGTTTCTGGACCAAGGAAATATCAAGCCACAGAGTAATAGTAGTGACTGACAAATTACTAGATTGTTACCACTGGTTAGAAGTGATGAAAGGTCTCAGGTCCAAGAGAGGAACCAAAGGACCTTCCATGAGTAACAGTCAGTCACATGACCTCCACTCATGCCGGTGACCCCAAGCTCACAGATATCAAAAAAAGGAATCACGCAAATGGCTGGGCTCTACAGATGGGCCTCTTTCCCAATTGCCTTATAAAAAGAAGAGGAATAGGAACCGGACCTAGCTCCTCATTGACACAGGGAGTCCTTGGATGACGAAACTCCCTCTTCCAATGGAGATCAACACCTTCTCTGCAGCTCCCTCATAATCCTCAAATTTTGCCTGGGGCAGTGACTTGCCCATAGAGTCACCCAGACTGGATGTTTCAGGGTTTGGACTTGATCCCTGGACTTCCTAGCTCTTAGGCTAGCTCTCTACATTGTATAGGCATAGTTATACATATTGGTTCCCCTATTGAAATATAAGTTCCTCCAGGGCAAGGGTTATTTCGTTTTTGTCTTTGTGTGCCCTTAAACAGTGCCTGGTGAGCATGTGATGAATGCCTTTTGGTTTTATTTATATATATATATATATATATGAATGACTTAAATCTATGTCTTCTGACCTAGAATTTGGTTTTATTGGGATGGTGGCATCATATAGTTGAAAGAACATTGGATTTAGTATCAGTGGTCTTGGATTTGAATCCTGTCACTGGATCCTTCTCTAGGTCTCACTTTCCTCCTCTGTCAAACTAGGGGACTGGAGTAGATGCCCTCAAAAGTCCCTTGTAGCTCAAAGGATATAATTCCATGATCTCCTATGCCATGCTCTCTCAGGTCTTTCCATGTTATACTCAACTATCAGTGAATACTTGAACCCAGTGAGTAAACTGTCTGAGCAGCTCAATGACAGAAAGTACAGTACAAAGGGAAGAGATATGGAAGAATAAACACTGATACTTGATTGTCACAACCTACTTGATAAATGCTGATATATCTCAATTCATAGCACATGTAAGATTGGCTACTGATTCTATTTATATGAGGTCAACCTCCATAGGCTCAGACAAGGGTAGTGACTTGTCCAAGGTCACAAAGTGAATTAGTGGAAAAATAGTCCAGGACCCTGGGTCTTCTTGCTTCCTCTGGTGGTATCTTTTTCATTGTCCTATTTGGGGTGCTTTGGGCAGGAAGAATTTGACTGTCATGTGCCCAGGGGGTTAGGTACCATCTTAGAATATGCTGAACTTTGAGTCAGTCTGAGAAGCCCACGAAAAACTCATCAGTACTCATAACTCTATTTCATTATTTCCTCAGATCTCTTTGTTCCTTGGTGTGCAAATGGACCTATTCTGCAGACAGTGGATGGGATGACAGTTTCTGGAAGATGATCAATCTGGAAGATTTTGTGGCTGATAATTACTCCAAAATAGGTAAAAAAAAATGAATGAAAGAAATGGTGTCATGTATAACACATATGTTTTATATATATATATATATATATATACACATATACATGGATGACACACATATATGTCTATGTATGTATCTTTTATAATATACTCTAAACCTATAATTTCATTGCTGTTGGGAAGTCCTGGAATTGGGCAATGGAAACCCTCCCCATTGAATGTGAAGCAGTAGTTCTTCTGCAAAATTAAGAACTCTAGGTGTGGAGCAGCAGCACCCCACCTGGTGGCCCCCTTATAGAGAATCTATGCAATGGGAATGAGAATGGCACAGATTGGAAAGATCTGGCTGGGTTACAAACTGAAGTGATGGAGTGGACACTCACTATAATAAGTACATTTGAAAGCTGGTATTGGTGAAAGAAATTCTGGGCAGGAAATTTTCCACAGTAAAGATGAAATCACAGGTATGGGGCAAAAACAGCAACAGCAGCAGCAGCAGCAGCAGCAGCAGCAGCAGCAGCAGCAGCAGCAGCAGCAGCAGCAGCAACAGCCAACAATAGATGCATCTACACGTAATATTAAAATACAGACGTTTAGGCCAGAGAAAATTATGCTTCTTTGAATAAAAGATACTACTCTGTATGAGCTTCATTCAAGCTGTTTTCAAGATCTCAGATTTGGAAGGGATTCCAGAGGCTGGATAGTCCAAATTGTATTTGAGGAAGCAGCCTGATCTCATGGAAAAGCACTGACTCTGGGATCAGACCACAGGAGTTCAAATTCCCCCTCTCGTTCTCTCTACTTTGTGTCCCCACACTAGTCACTTAATCCCTCTGTGATTCAGTTTCCTCAAGTGTCAAATGAGAGTTGGAATAGATTATCCTTCAGGCCCCTTCCATCTCTTGATCTTGGCTAGAGCCCTCTCTGAAAATCAGCGAGTACTATTTCTGGGTCCCATGAACCAAGATAATCAACTTTCAAGTTGTGTCAATGCTGTGTTGACATAAGGGATTCCTGGGATAGTTACAAGATAACCCAAGTGGCATTCACATCATTTAATCAGCCTAATTACTCAGGTTAAGCTCTTGTAATTGACTCAACTAAGAACAAACATCAAATGAAGTCAACCAGTGCCTACTATGTGCTGGGTACATTAAAGAGCCAAGGGGCAGTCTTTTGTGGCTGAAAGAGCCCTGGCCTGAGACTCTTGGGAAGCCTAGCCTGATTCTACCATTAACTAATGATTAGATAGAAATGACCATCAAGGGTTATTAAACATCCCCTTGCCCCACCAGTACTTAGTAGCTGTTTTGTGTACCTGGGTAATATCACTCAGCCTCGCCCTCTGTAAAAGGAAGATTAGAAAGGGGCATCTAGGTGCTGCAGTGGTTAGAGCACCGGCCCTGGAGTCAGGAGGACCTTAGTTCAAATCTGGCCTCAGACTCTTGACACTTACTAGCTGTGTGACCCTGGGCAAGTCACTTAACCTCAATTGCCTCACCAAAAAAGAAGGGAAGATTAGAATATCACATTTGGACTATTTTATTTGCTTGGTGGTTGGCCTCCCTACCTCAAGCTTCTGCCCTCCATTCTCAATTCAGTTGCCAAAGTGATCTTAAAGCCCAAGTTTGACCATGTCACCCAACACCCCCATACTCAATAAACTCCAGTGTCTTCCTATTATCTCCATGTTAAAAAAGAAACTCCTGTGTCTTTTAAAACTTCTCACAACCTGGTCCCTTCCTTCCTTTCCAGCCTTCTTACACTCCACCTCCCACTATCCATTCTTAGTGCCATTGCTGTGGGCCTCCTTGCTGCGCCCTGTACAAGGTACTCTATCCCCAGCCTCAATGGTTTTTCAATGGTCCTCTTTCATGCCTGGGATGCTTTCCCTTCTCACCTTTACCTCATGTCTTCCCTGGCTTCTCACAAAACTCAGCTCTGCAAGAAATCTTTCCTTGTCCTCTCCCCACCCACCTCTCCTTCCTTTGCTGGTGTCTTCTTCTCTGAGATAAATGTGGCATAGAAATGTTAGCCACTCTTAGCTATGGCCTCTGAGCCCAGTATACATGAGAAGTCAACAACCATTTCTTAAATTCTTACTATATTCTAGGCACTGTCCTAAGGCAGGGGGTACAAAGAAAGGCCAAAAGGAAAGTGAGGACTGAGTTTGAAGCTTCTGTTCGAGGCCAAACTTCTTGGCAGCATGCTGGGTTCTCATAAAGTACCCTGTCTGTAAACAAAGATGCTCATGGCTGAATTCATGTAGATGTCACCCATGGAGTGGCTTCAGTTCCATGTTAGGAACTAGGCCTTTTGTAACCTCCGTCTAGAGGCAAGTCATTCTCAATGACAAATCCAGTAGTGTGTGCTTTTTGTCAGTCCTTATGGTTGCTCTGTGAAGTATGTCTCTTTGTTCCAGAAGGATGTCTCTAGTTTTTTAACCTGTTTATCATTTGCTCTGAGAAAATCTATCAATCTTTTTTCCTCTTTTATATTGAAATGTTCATCTTTCTTTCTTTCTTTTGTGAGAGCCAAAATTGGATATTTGGAGCATTAAACTCCCCCTTTTAACTTTTCCCTTTTATATATATCTTCCAGACCACTAAGAAAAAGAAGGCTCTGAGCTTTAATCTGTGAGGGATTAGTTTTTATTGCTTGGGAATTAATTAGACGATAAAAGGTGATACCAATTAGGGAAATAGAGAAGTAGAAATACAGATGAATGACCTTAGATCTAAACTTAGTCTATTTTCCTTTATAAAACTCACTGAATCCCAAACTGCCCGCCAGGCCAAGAACCAGCACACCCAAAGCTGAACACCAACCACATGTTTCTCAACTCCTCTCACCTGCATGTACCGCCAGGGCTAAGTTTAGCAGCCAGAGAGAGAGAACTTCTGTTCCTGCCCTCACTTTTAAGTCCGTGTACCGGAAGTTCTTTGTGTTCTCCTCCCCAAAAAAGGAAATCCTTCAAAAGCCACTTCAGTAGCATGCACAATCGCTCAAATGATTCAGCTAAAACTTCTGATATATGTCTTTACCACAAATAATTAATAATTTTTACCACACTTTCTTTCTTTCTTTCTTTCTTTCTTTCTTTCTTTCTTTCTTTCTTTCTTTCTTTCTTTCTTTCTTTCTTTCTTTCTTCTTTCTGTTCATCTTTCTGTTGCTTCCTTAGATTGCTAATTTTATTGGGGCATTTTCTAAATCAGTCACTGCCCATTTTACTGTTCCAAAAATGTAAGTTATTATTGTTATTATTATTATTACATAATTATGTTTTTCCTCACCTGGGAGTTCACTATATCCATGGAAACATAATTCTAGTTGCTATCCCCATCTCTATTATTATTATTACTATTATCTCTGTAGCTAATGGAGGCAAGAGTAATGGCATTGTCTAGTATTCTTAGCACACTTGGGGATCTGTACCAGTGTTAATTCTGGTACTTGAGGGAAAAAAAATACACACACACACATATACATACACAGACACACACTCATATATATTCATCAAGTACCTTTTTATTTATATATATGTGTGTGTATATATACATATATACACACATGCACATGAGCATGCACACACACACACACACACACACATATTGCTTACTACAGCATCTCTAGGCAGCTTTTTCTCACTTAAGGCTCAAGTTTAATTAGTATATTAGCCTTGCTAATAGAGCCATACCTACAGGAAGCAGTCATTAAATGTCCATAATGTTAATCTACCAGAAAATTTCCAGGGTAACTTTATTAGATTTTCCTTGTTAATTTAATGGACTTTTAATGGATGTCCTAAGGAGACACATCGTTAACCAGAATATTGCCGTATGTGAATTAAAATCTGTTCCTTTATCAAAATTAATGACGTGAAATTTCCTTACATTCTTAGCTGTAGTATTCTCAATCTGTTCTTTCCTTTTGGACATAACATGGAAGATACTTCAGAGATGTTGGTTTTCAGGCAAGGGTTTCAGAAAAATCTCCTGATGGCCCCATTCAGAAATGTTTTACTATTTTGGGGGAGTAATTAGAAAATAAAAACAAAAAAAACCATGACTCTCATGAGCCTGCCCATGAAGTGTTAAACATTTCCAATAGAGTCAGTGCCTGTTGAGATGGAGGTATAAAGGCGCAAAACCTTTTAGCAGATTTGAGCATTCAGTGTTGTAGATTTCAGTGTTAATACAATTACCATAATTCCTTCCATATGCAGCTTTTAGCAAATCCTTTACCAAGCACTGAGAGCTCATGTAGTAAATAAATGCTTTACCAGAAAACTGAACACTTCAGCAACTGATGGCCTCATGGAGGAATATTTTTGAAATAAATTATTTATGAAGTGTAAGTTAAAGATCAAATGCAATATTTATATGGTGCATTTCAAGGACGGGGCAAAGCAATTTACAGTGTTAAGTAACGAAACATGCATGTTTCTAGTGATACAGTATTTCTGTTCAAAGTCATCTTTTGTCAAGAAAGCATTTTGGGTAGGTCAGTATGGGAAAGCACCCTACAGAATCAGACAATAAGTTTCAGAAAGTTGAAAGAACTTAATGGAATTTCTTTCATAATTAAAACATTCTTAGAACAACTTAATATGTCAAAGCCCAATAGAAAATTTAAAGCAACTATCATATGACAAAGTCAATCTGCATTTCAGTAAAATGAACTGTGTCAATAAATGTTGACATTTCATTCTGGAACCATGTAATTTGGGCTCCATTATCATAAAAAATAAGCCAAACTAGGAAGAAAAGAAGGACAGAGTAGGTACAAAGATCCCTATAGGAATCAGGTATCTGGTAGTTTACTTTTTTTGTGGGAGATCAATTCAATTTGTATAGACTTCTTTATGTATATATGCTTAATTTAAAGAACATACAATAACTTTTGTACATTTATATACAGCCTTTGAAAGAGACTAGGCTAGGAGTCAAGAGATTTGAGTTCTAGTCCCATATTTTCCAATAATTATCCATTTGATCTTGGGTATGTAATTTCCTCTCTTTCCGCACTGTCTTCTTACAAACTTTTCTTCTTCCATTTATAAAATGTCGGGGTTGGAAATATATACTCACCAAGATCCATTCTAGATTCAAAATGCTATAATCACTTACATTTTTAGAGTTTTTTAAAGGTTATGAAATTTTCCCTGTAAATTATAAGAGAAGCTTCTGATTGGTTCTCTTGGTCTATGAGAAAGTCTCAGTCTGGCATATGAGGAGAATCCCCCAGGTCACCCCTGATAGTATTTACAGTGGTCTTGTGAGGTGGGTGGTGCAATATCCCAATGTTATAGATGAGGAAAGTGAGGCATCCAAAGGGGAAGTACCTTGCTTATGTTCCTTTACCTAGAAAATGATGGAGAAATGATACTGACCAAGGTTACCTGATAGAAAGCGCGCTTCTCTCTCTACTCTACCATTCTGTCTGTGCTCCTAGACCTGTGGCCTGCCCCTTCCCAGAATCATGAGTGTTCCATAAGAAGGGGGAAGATGGTGAAGTCTCTGGCAAAATGCCTGACACGAGGCACTTAATAAGTGCTTGATCCTGGGCTCACAGATCTAAGGTTGGAAGAGGCTCAGGGGCCACCTAGTTCAACCCCCTCATTTTACAAATGGGGAAATTGATTGATCAACTGATTTGCCTCAACTTGCCTCATTCTTTGTACTGGTCACCTAAGATCTCTGAGCCTTCTTGTTATTTTCTACATACGGGACCCCACTTTCATCAGCTGGATGATCACTGTTGAGGCTCATGGCTTTCCTGGCTTCCCTCAGGGCACAATGGAAAGTTTACCTTCTGTAGGAGATCTTTTCTGGTCCCCTTAGCAAAACACAACTTCCTCCCTGAAATTACCTTCCATCTACACTGTTTGTAACTTGTATTTATCTGTTTGTTTACATTATTTCTCCCATCAAAATATATACTCTTTGAGGGCAGAAACTGTTTTTGCCTCTTTTATCACAGGACCTGGTATATAGTAAAAACTTAATAAATACTCATTGACTAACAATGCTTAACTGGCATTTCTGCTAATAAAGAGTTTTCATAAGAGAATCAGAGGAGCCAGTTGGTGCTGAAAGGCAGAGGTCATTCTACTTGGCCCATTTAAGAGGTGACGTGACTTACCTGGAGATGCTCAAAAGATCCCTGAGGAAGAAACAGGGATATCAAGGGAAGCACACCAGGATAGCCCAGTGATCTCCATCAATAGGTCCAGAACTGACCCCTTTCACCCTTGAAAGTTTACACCCCAGGATGGCACCATGAAGCCTTCAGGCTATGGAAAGAAGAGGGGACCATGATAGTCTAACGTTCTGGCATGAGAGGAGCTAAGATGTTTTACAGAGAGGAATAGAGCCAGGGATCAGAGACTGGAGATGGAGAGAACCTTAGAAACCATAAGTACAATCCTCTCCTTTTGCAGCTGAAGAAACAGACCAAGAGATCTTAGGTGACTTGTTCCAGGTCACGCACTAAGAGGCAGAAATGAGATTCAAACCCAGATCCTACAAATCCAGTGCCCCAGTGAGGTCCCACTTGGGTCAGTCTGATTATTTTTCCATCCCTTAGGTCACAGGTGAGGAGATGCCAACTAGCTACTCAACTGGAAGTTTCTGGGTGAACTCATCCAGATATGGAGAGGGAAAGAGAGAGTGCCAGGCAGGAAGGCAGGAGGCAATGGCCAAGGCATGTCCAGCTTCTTGGATGGAAAACATGAGGTCTGGAAGGCTTTCCCCACTTCAATTCTGTTTCCTCCTCTTTTTTTGTTGTTGGGTTTTTTTGTTTTGTTTTTGTTTTGTGGGGCAATGGGGGTTAAGTGACTTGCCCAGGGTCACACAGCTAGTAAGTGTTAAGTGTCTGAGGCCAGATTTGAACTCAGATACTCCTGAATCCAGGGCCGGTGCTTTATCCACTGTGTCACCTAGCCGCCCCCTCCTCCTCTTTTTTGACACACAAATCTTAGAGTTGCCCTTGTCCACAATTAAGACCTCAAGTGTAAAATGTGGAGGTGGGATCACAGGGCTTCTGTGGGCCCTTCCAGCGCTAAATCCAACAGCCTGTGACCCTCTACCATTCCCAAGGCAAGCTCGCAGAATATAGGACTGTAGATGAAGAACTGGAAAGAGCAACAGCCCATCAAGTCGTAAGCATTTAAGTGCCTGCTGTATGCCTGCGATAGGGTGAAGTGATGGGGATTCAGAGAGAAGCAAAGTCAGCACTTGTCCTCGCTTCCTTGTGACACAGAGTCGGAAATGGAGGCCAAGGAAAGTCCAATGACTTGCCCAAGGCCACACAGAGAGTAGGTGGGAAATCCGCACTTTGAATGCAGCTTATCTGGTTTTAGGTTCAGTGTATTTCCTTCTGACCTGCCTATCTGCCCAAACCATGTCCAGCCCTTTACAATCCAGCTCCTGACTTAGAGGACCCCCATGCTTATGGTACCTCAGTCATAAGGCCCCTCTTAAAAAGAATGGTTGTTTGTTTTTATTTTCCCCATTAATAGCTCTGGGACTTTAAGTCAATCAACAAACATTTAACATTCAAACAATCAAAAAATTTAAAAAAACCTACAATGTGCTGGGCTCTCCTAGATATAAAGGATATGAAGACAGAACTGAAATGGCCTCTGTCCTGAGAGAGCTTAAATCCTAGTGAGGGAGAGGATAAAGCACAGGCCCTGGATTTAGGAGGACCTGAGTTCAAATCTGGTCTTAGATACTTGACACTTACTAGCTGTGTGACCCTGGGCAAGTGACTTAACCCTCATTGCCCCACAAAACAAACAAACAAAAAATCCTAGTGAGGGAAGGAGGAAGACAATACATAGACTTTAAAGTATTTGTAAAACATAGGGATGTGGCCCAGGCCTGAGATTTCCTATAGAGCATTCTCACTTGAGGGAATCTCCCCACCCATGCAGATTGGCACCTCACTTGCAGCTTAGAGAATTGCTTAGAACATTGAGGGTTGAGTGGCTTGCCCAACATCACACAACCACACTGGGCCAGGGGGTGGCTCTTGAACCCAGGTCTTTCCGGGTCCTGATTTAGCTCTCTGTATATTACACTATGCTGTCTCACATACAAATTAAATTTGAGACAAATAAGGTGATTTCAGGGAGGAGGCTCTGGCATCCAGGGGAAATTGAGAATGGCTTTGTATGGAATATGGCCCTTGAGCTGAGCTCTAAGTGAAATCAGGAATTCTAAGAGATGAGGAGGGAGTGGCTTCCTGGCACCAGGAGTGGCCTGCACAAACCTACAAAGATGGGAGATAGAGAGCCAGGTGTGAGAAACGCCAAGAAGGCCCATCTGACTGTCATTCCACAGAGAAGTGGCCACTGTGGAAACAGAGATAGAGCCTGAAGGGGAAGGAACTGTTGTTTTCAGGGCGATCTTGGCTTCTCCATGGGAAGTGGTTCTGAAATTTTCCAGGCCAAATCCTTTGCCAGTAACCCCCAAGGTAACAACTCTCCTCCCACAGTTCCCAGTGGCCCTTCAATTCCCAGAAGTGCTCTTTTAGCTGATGGTCCTTCCAGGAATGGCCTGGCCAAGCCAGCGGGGCTGGTTTGTAGGGACAATTGCACTGTCCTTCGAGGTAATGCATTTCAGATGTTGGTGGGTACTGGACTTCATGACTGCTTTCTACTTTGGCCGGGAGCTGTTCAGAAACACAGGCAATTATATTTAGGTTTATCCTTTTGTTTCCTTGAAGTTACAGAGAACTGCAATTTTGGAGCTTTAAGCAAGCTCAGTCAGGGCTCGCTCCTCCAGGGTTCTTAAGCTTATTGATATCATGAGCTCCTTGGGTAGTCGAGTGAAGCCCATGGACGCCTTCTCAGCGTAATGTTTTAGCATGTGTAAAACAAAACACCAAGGATTAAAAAGGAAATAAATTGCATCAAAATGCAGTCATCACAATATTCTAATAACCTCAAGGACACAGACACCCAGTCTTGAACCCCCAAACAATCCAACCCTTTTCTTTTTACAGATGGGGAAACAGAGGTACAAAAAGAGGAAGTTGGCTTGTGGAGGCTTTACATGGGGTGGTAAAAAACAAAACAAATAAATAAAACCAAAAAAGAACCTTTGGTTAGAAGAACTTTGGTTAGAAGATCAAATTCTGCCTCAAGCACTTCCTAACAGTGTGCCCAAGCTAGGAAAGACATCTCACATTTCTGTGCCTTAGGTTCTTGATCTGTAAAATGAGATAAAAACAATTGCAGGGACCACACAGCCTGGCTGTCAGGATTCAATGGGATAATACACTTTAAGTGCTGTTACAAATGCTGGTCACTGTTTCCCTTCAGTTTCAGAATTCCAAAATACCAGACTGGGAGGGGCCCTCAGGGACCATTTAGCATGGCCAACCCCAGAATAACAATCCTCTACAACATTTCCCCCTTTGCTTGCAGACCTTTAGTGAGGAAGAATCTTATGACTTTCCGAGGTAGCATAAATTCTTCAGCATTTTCCTTCTGGAGATAGTGTGACAGACATTTTACCACTTGAAAATATTATATAAATCTCAGTTATCTTGACTCTAGGCAGCAGCAATATGCTGGAAGGAGCAGAGGCTCTGAGGCCAGAGGACTTGGGGACCCACCTCTGGCACATACAACCTGAGTGACCTTAGGGGATTGATTTCATTTCCACTTGCCTGTGTTTCTTCACCTGTAAAAAGAAAAGTTGTACAGATTACTTCTGAGGTCCCTTCAAATTCTTTTATCTGTCCTCCTATGACCCCAAAACAAAATTAGAGGGAAAGTCATGTAGTTCTGATTTTCACAGAAATACCTTGGAGGGTTTTTTCTTCTTCTTCCTTCTTGGGAAAACCTATATTCTTCCTGGAGCAGCTAGGTGTTGCAGTGGATAGAACACTGGCCCTGAAGTTGGGAAGAACTAGGTTCAAATCTCACCTCAGATATTTATTAGCTGTATGACCCTGGGCAAGTCACTTAATTCTCATTGCCCCGCAAAACAAACAAACAGACAGACAAAAAACCAAGACCATCTACAGTGGTCTTGATATATATCTTGCCACTGGACCCAGATGGCTCTGGAGGAGAGAGTGAGGTTGCTGACCTTGCATAGCCCTCCCTCACTTAAATCCAATTCACTGCAAGTCGTGTCATGGTCCTCTTTGGGAATGAAGAACAAACAACAACAATGTCCCTCCAAGGTTCGGTTCAAGTGAAACTTCAACAAGAGGACTAGCCTAATGTCTTGATTTCCCCATTTGTGATCCTTCTCAAAGGTCCCCCTTAATTCAGTGTTCTCTAAAAGGAGATTTTTTGCAGATGCTCAACATTCTTGCTTCTATATAATACCTTAGTCACCTTGGGGTTCATAGTTCAACCACGTAACAAATTCCCTTAAATTCCCCAATTCCTGGACTTGACCTTGGAGCTAAACCATGCCCTTAGCTCTGACCATAAGACCCAAGAGAATACTCTTCATTCTTATTCCTGGCGGTTCTGAATGCAGCACCTCTCTAATTTACCAAAGCAAGGGAAGCTTCCTTAGAATCCACAGCCCAGGCTTATTGATAGTCACTGGGTCAGACCTGAGCTAGGCTGGCCAGGAGGTGCCACATGTTCTCCTCAAAGGTGCAGGGGTCTAGCTCCAGACAGGGTGATCGATGGATTCTAGAAGCTGCCCTGCTAACCAAGGAGAGAAAACTCCAGGAGCTAGTGAGTCATTGTCCTGCCTCCCCAGCCCCCCATCTGCTTTTGTGGTGAGAAGCAGCTGGGTTGATCTCTTTGCGGTATTATCCAAACTAGAAAGACATTAAAAATTCCGTTAAATTTTCATACCCTTTTAGCTGTTGAAGTGAACAATCTATTTCAGAAAAAAAAAGACCTTCTCCATTTTCCTGACTCCCTCCTTACTTCAGGGACTCCTTAAGGGACCAGGTAACGATTTGAAGATGGATAGGAAAGCTTTATGTTTGGCCTCTCTCTCCCTCACCCCCACCTTTTGACCAAGGACCACAGCATTTGTCTTTAAATGGAAAACATTGCCAGTGAATTCCTGCTGTGTTCCTCCAGTGGATTTGATCTAGTCCATTGTTTTTAGATAGGTCTTGTTGCCTGAAGGCTTTTCCTTTCTTTTTTTTTTGGGGGGGGGGATAAGGGAGTGGAGAAGAGGTAGGAGGGAAGGATGGGGAATAATTCCTCTTTTCCCAGCCTGCAAAGAGTCTATGCAGTGCAGCCAGCATTTAAACAGGAGGGATGAGGTTTGTAAAGCAGCTTTAAATAAATGTTAGACATTACTGTTATTATTGTTACAAAGGGGCAGCTGGGGGGGTGGGGGCATAATGTATAGAATTCTGGGCCTGGAGTCAGGAAGACTCATCTTTCTGAGTTCAAATCTGGCCTCAGACATTTCCTAGCTGTGTGACTCTGGACAAGTCGTTCAATCCTGTTTGCCTCAGTTTCCTCATCTGTAAAATGAGCTGAAATGGAAAATGACAAACGACACCAGTATCTCTGCCATGAAAACCCCAAAGAGGGTCACAAAGAATCAGACATGACTTAAATGACTGAACAACAACAAACATTGTTATAAAAAAAAAGTCAGCTACCAACTGGGGTCCAGAATCAGTGTAGAATCTCCACATATTCTAAAATCTTTCTGGCTCTAAATCTATATTCTCATAAAGGATAACTTGAGGCTTGAGAGCATAGATGACTAGAAGAATGGGTGTCCCCTTAAAATGAATAGGGAATAATGAAGGAGGGTGAGTTTAAGGGAAAATAATGATTTCTAGGTCAATGCCCAGCATGATAAGTGGACCCATCATGTCATATACCAGGACTCTGTTTGATATGGATAATTGACAGGGAAAAGGGAGACCATCTGAAGATTTAAAATCAAATATATGGGCAGTTTGACCTCATGATCCTAGTCATTACTTAACAGCTAATGTATGAGTTTTCTTGGCTCAAATTTCTTCTTCAGGCCATGTCATCATATTAGCAAAGCACTAAAAAAGAAGTCAATCCTTGGTGCAGAGGGAGTGGAGTGGGAGGAGTCCATCTCTCCAATGTAGGAAAAGCAGGGTATAATGTAACAAACAATGGAACCCAATTCATTTTAGTTAAAAAAGAGAAAGAGACAGAGAGACAAAGACAGAGACAGAGACAGAGACAGACCTGGGTTCAAATTAGGGCTCAGACACTTAATCTTTGTGTAACTTTCGGGAAATCATGTGCCCTCTCTGGGTTTCAGTTGCCTCCTCGTCTGTAGAATGAGGGGTGGTTCTAGTGCACCCCTGAAGTCCTGCTAAGCTCTAACATTCCATGTTTCTTTCTTTCTTTTTTTTTTTTGGTGAGGCAATTGGGGTTAAGTGACTTGCCCAGGGTCACACAGCTAGTAAGTGTTAAATGTCTGAGGCCGGATTTGAACTCAGGTACTCCTGACTCCAGGGCTGGTGCTCTATCCACTGCGCCACCTAGCTGCCCCCACATTCCATGTTTCTAAAGGTTATGACCAGTTCAATTGAATACTTCTCACCCAGTTCCCATAGTATCATAGACAGAGAGGAACATGGGAATTTGGAACTTGAAGGAATCATAAGATCCTAGATTTTGAGCTAGAAAGGATCTCACTTAGCTATCTAGTCCAAGTCCCACATCTTGTTGGTAAGGAAACTTAAATTGCCTTGGCTAGGCAGGATCATGCACTGAATTACTTGGAAAGCTAGACTTGGAATCAGGAAGACTTTTGTTCAATGCTGGCCTCTGAAACTTTCTAGATATAGGATCTGACGCTAGTCACTTTGAGTCCTCAACTTTAGCAAAATGGGTATTATAATAATACCTAATGCTTGCTCACATGGGGCTAAAATGAGGAATGTGTATAAGGGCCTTTGGAAACTGTGAAGCGCTATAGAAATGTTCATTCCTACTGCCATGTTCTTATTTTTTTCAATGGGGGTCAGACATGACCCTGAGGTATTATCTTCCTATTGTTCTTTCACATTTGGTATTCTCTGGTCTCTTTTATAGGTGGATAAAATGAGGGATTTTGTAGTTGAATAAAAGTATGAGGATATCAGCTCATGTTTGGTGAATCTCCTATAGACTCACTGAAAACCTCTTTGGGACAACTCTGGTAGCTGCCTAGGCCACACAAATAATGTGTGCCTTGTCCTGTTCCCATACTGTTTGCATTTTTCCACTAGGGCTTTAAAATTTGAATGCCTTTTCTTCTATGCTTTCTGAAGATTATGAATATTCAGTAGGGTAACATTGATTCAAAACAGTGTTTTTAAACAAATTAATGTTTTATCTTGAATATTAAATGTTAAATCTTTGATGCAACTAAAATTTATTGATGAAATTCTCAAGAATATTTTTGGGGACTGTGTAATGCAGAGATTTTTCATCTCTGAGTTTAATGAATGATAGAGAACTTTTTGCTATATTCTTGTTATCTAAACATGTCTTTATAGGTATTCTGTAGATGCTAAATGTTTGCAATATACAGTAATACTCTGCAAAATTTCTACTATTTCTTTGTATAATTTTCAGTGATCCTTAAATCCAAACTCCTTAAATATAATTTTTCTACAATTTTTGGTGATAATGACCTTATCCTGGATTGCTACTATAAACTCTATGAAAGGGAAAGAAATAGGAAGGAAGGAAGGAAGGAAGGAAAGAAAGAAAAGAAAGAAGGGATATTACTAATAATATAATTGTCTTTTTCATATTTTTCATGGGGTTGTAATAGAAATGGTCCAGGGATAAATTATCATACCACAATTATTATTTTATATTTAATGTTCTTCAGAATATTACACAGCAAGTCAGATAACTGTTTTGGTAATTAAATGAAAGTATTTGAGTATAAGCAGATCCTCTAGAGGCTTGCTGAAAGCAAGTTTAGTATAATTTCAGTAGGAAAAAGGATTATGGGGATGACACATATGTTATCCTATTCTCAGATTATTTTCATCTCCTATACTAAATCTCTGTGCTTTGAGAGCTTTTTGTAACATGTATATTAGAGATTGTGAATATTTGGTATGACAAAGTACATTTGAAATGTTAAGTTTTTATACACAGACGTTATGTCCAGCCAATTGTCAGCAGAAGTAGGGTCTTTGATAATGGTCTTATTCCAATATAGTTTATTGTTTGAATTCTTTAGAATATTTGACATTTGTTCTTAAGTTTGAATTTGTTCTTATAGCTGAATGTTTGTTCTGTATCAGTTCCTGGAAGGTAGATAGTTTCTGATCTGTAATTCTAACCTCCAAGTAATTCTTTGTTAGGTATTCAGCAGGTGCTGAATTATAGCCTATGGTAATGTATTGCCCAGTTTCTACTATTTCCTTAAAAAATCTATATTGATCACTAAATTCCAGGTTCTTAAAAGCAACCTTTCTACAATCTGTGACAGTGACAAATATCTGGGTTCTTAGACTGCTTTCCTGGCTCCATTCCTGACTCTCTGGACTTTTTTCATCATGCCTCTACATGGTACCTTCTGTGCATCCTTCCAACTTTGCAGCTCCCTTGTATGTTTGATCTTCTCCCATTACAGTCTAAGCTTCTTGAGGGCCAAGACTTTTTTGCTTGTATTTGTAGTCCTAGTGCTTAGCCTGGCATCCAATCTATAGTAAGTGTTTAATAAAGGATTGTTTTTACCTTGAGTAACTCACCCACTTGCTTGTCATTTCTTTGTAACACAAAGGTGTGGAGAGAATTTTCACCACATATCATTGACTGAGTTAGTATGGATGTTACCTATGAAAGACCCTTTCATTCCACTTTAGAATTTTAGTTCTCTTATGGGTTGTCTACAGGAATAAACCACTTTCAGTTAAACTACACAGATTCAATGCTACCTGTTATCAGCCTTTGCTACTTCTTACTGCAGTGAGGTCTGTTTATTTCTAAAAGTATTTCTGTAAATTTCTGACTTTCTGATCATATGTTCTAAGTATGTCTGTCTATCCCCTTCCTCCATTTTGGGTAATGAGTTTTAATAATTTTATCACTACCTTGGGAGGATAGACCCTGAGTCTAGTTAAAATGCATGTATTTTTGTTAGGATATTCTGCAAATCTGATGTGGTTCACATGGTATAATCCAAAAGTGTATACAAATACTTTTTTATTGTTATTCTCATTTTTCTCATGGTTATTTGACTCTTATGTGGCAGATATTATACAGTCTTCATTGTCCTTCTAGGACTCTGCTCTGACTGCCATAGCTAAGTCACGTATGGTATACATTGTCCAACACAATTTCTATTCTCTACTGTTTGAATGAATATGTCTGTTTCTTCACCTACATGTAGACAGATGTATTTGTGTACATTTCAATAGTTAACTTATTTAAACTGATGATAAATCACAGTCTGATTTACAGAGTTCAGTTTTCCAACCCACTGAGTCCTAGCTAAATCCTTCCATCACCACCCATTGGCCGTTAGAGTTGATTTCCCCTTGCTTTCGTCAGCATGGCTATAAAACTGTGGGAAGAACAGGGAATCTCTGAAAACCAGATGTTGCCTGTGAGATCTGCTCTCCTGGGTAAACGGAACCATTCAGAGAGCTAAGTTTATAGACATGCATCATCAGGGGGTTACAGGTCTGTAAAGTCGCTTATTACATTTATTGAGATTCTTACCATGATCACCAGCTGCGTCTTTTCTTCTCATGTCTTTGGACCTTTTAGAACTATTTTTTAAAACACCCTCATGCCAGAACTTACTGTTAGCCCATTCAGGAAGACATTTGCAGGGAGGTTTTCATCACAAGATATAGATTGTATGAAGCCTCTGTCCCCAGACACAGTGCCGTGAGCTGTATAAATACTGTATGGAAAAATGCGTTTGCATTGTAAACACATCATTGTGGATGCATAATGTCCATTTTCTCTTCAAGAAAATGTTTAATGAAATATTAAAATAGGTTCTTAAGCATAGGGTCTTAGTAGTAACAGATAAATAATCAATCAACAGGCATTTATTAAGCACCTATATGCCAAACATTGTACTACGTTCTGGGGAAAGAAAAAGAGAGTCCTTTCCCTCAAGGAGCTTATAATCTAATCAGAAACACAAATTGCCCATCCCATGTACCACTAACTGGGAGAGTCTGAGTGTCATTACTATTCCACAAATCTTTACTAAGTGATAGTTTTATACAGAATACTATAGTGGGCACCAGGCAGAATGGAGGAAAATACAGAACTTTAAGAAGATTCAAGATAGTTGCCCTCAAGGATGACAAAATCTCAATTTCTTGGTATTCCAGTGAATCTAAATACATGATCTGCTCAATGTGGTTACTCACTCCCATGGGGCAGATCTCAACCTTCTCAACTATTACAATTCTTGATCATGTCCTCCTGTCCGGTATATCCTCCCCTTTTTCCATCTCAATTATTCCAAATGTCCTTGTTCTTGGGTTTGAGATGATGAGCCCACTGCCCATCAGCCCACAGCTGATCATTTTCTATCTCTAGATTGCCACTGGAAGAAGTTGAGTGATTTCCTTGAATGGCATTGTGTAGTTAGCAGTTGGGCACATGGTATGGGCACTGTTCATATTTGCTACCTGATTGGGCTACCTCCTTTCAGTCGAGTTATCTATGATGAATATCTTAACAGCTTTTCTGCACCTTATTTGTTAATTGATGCCCCTTGAATTTACTTTCACCATCTATCAGTCCATTGTCCCTCATGGGTCTACAATTCCAATTCTTAGGTGTCCCAAAGCAAGGGTAGCCCAAACAAGGTCACTGAGTTATAAATCTAAAAGTGGAAAAGATTTCTAAGGCCACTGAGCTCAACACCCTTATTTTATAGAGGAGGATACAGAGAGTCAGGGAGGAGAAGTGATGTCCAACATTGCACAGTGGTAAGAATCAGAAGTGATTCTGGTATTGAACCCAGGTCCTTCAGTTCCAAGGCCCAGGCTCTGTTTGCTTTATGTGATTATTGTTTCACTAGTACCTTTGGTTTTTCTTTTATATATGTTTTTATCATAAGGGATGACTCTTTGGGAGCTTGAGGGAGAAAAAGTCTGGAAAATGACATTGATGGTAAAACAAAAAATATCAACACAACTCCTGCTAAAGGTGCCCCATTTACCCTATTAAAGCCAAATGATTCTTTAAAATGGTCAATGCAATATATATTCTCTCTTCATTTCCTTTGAGTCACTATAAAGAACTAGTATGCTCTCAAATATTCCGTGGGATAGCCTGCCTTGTCCATCCCCATAGCTTCATCAAGGATGTCCTCAATGAGTGTGCCAGATTATTCTCAACCAGTTTGTGGGAGATGGGAAAATGGGCATATAAATTGGTAGTTTTAAAAAATTTTGTCACTTTTATTGATTAAAAAAAAAGGGTTGTGTTTTTCTTCTCCCATGCATTTAGTTAGTTTCTCTTTCAGATATCCTGAAAAATTGACCCCTCAATATTATTATCTCCATCATAGATCTTCTGTATATAGAATATCCCCAAAGTCTTAGTGTAGTTTTAAGCATTAATAGACTTTTGGGACACTGATTTTAGCTCAGTGGGGTTGCTTTGCCCATCTTTGTTTTCTACAGTGCCATCTCTGTTTTTCACAAGGTTAGAGTCCAAATGTGACATCTTCAATGTCATTGATGAGTAAAGGACATTGTTTTTGAAATATTGACAGATATTATCCAGAGGGGAAGCCAGGTGGTTCAATAGATAGAATGATGAATCTGTAGTCAGGAAGACTTGAGTTCCAAATCAACATCAGACCTTACTAGCTGTGTGACCCTGGCAAGTCACTTAACATCTGTCTGCCTCAATTTCCTCATCTGCAAAATGGTGATAATAATAGAACCAACCTACCAAGGTTGTTCTGAGAATCAAATGACAGCATTTGCAAAGGGCATTGCATAGCTTAAAACCTTATAAAAGTGCTATAATTGTGGTTTATGTGTTTATGAGAAGCAGAATGGCATGCATAGTGAGGAAAGATAGAAGAATTGTATTGAAATTCTGCCTCAGGTGCTTCTCTGTGGAACAAAGGGCAGATTACTTAAAACTTTAGCCTATGTGTCCTCACCTATGGAATGGGGATAATAATACAACCTATCACATAGTATTGTGAGAATCAAATGAGAAGAATTAAAATGGTATATAAATGGCAGTTTTATAAATTCTTCTAGTATTATACTTAGGTGTTCTTCGGATGGTTTGGCTTAACTGGCTATTCAAACCCGTTTTCTATAAACTGGTTTTTCCCTGAACCACTTCTTTTTGTTTCATAAGATATTGGTCAAAATCTTCTACCACATGTGGGACTTTATAGATGTGTTTATATTCTAAACCTCTGTTGTCCTTGGCTGGCATAACGTTTTGCTTGGCAAGACGGTTGAGTGTTCATTGGCAGAGGTGGTATCTCGGTTGTTTTAGTCTTATCATCTGCAAAATTCTTTTTATAGTGGTCAAATTTCTAATAGAGTGTAAGTTCTCCAAGGACAGGCTCTTGTTTAATTTTTGTCTTTTTCTTTCCAGTACCTCATGTGGTCCCTAGCACATAAGTAGACAATTAAAATGCTTGCTGTTTGATTGATTGGCATGGTGATAGATTTTGCCAGTTTCTGTCATTTTCGTCATCAAGAGCTCATTTAAAAAGTTCTGAATTAGGCAGTTATATCTCCTCATTTTTATCCTTTCTCCTAATTATCAATTTTTACTTTTGCTTTGCAGTCTGTTATCAGATAGTACACAGATAAATGTTTCCAAATGACTCACACATTAGTCACTCATTAAAATATAACGTTTCATTTTCTGTGATGTCATCCAGTGCTCAGAATGTTCAGTACACAACCCTTTATTAAAGAAAATGGTCATGATATACAGACATAAGGTCCCTAAATGATCTACAGGTCATTAACGTCTCTTTTTTCTTACTCCTGGACCCTGTTTTTCCATACACTTTTCATCATATTCTCCTATGTTCACATTTGCATTGAAGTCACATTGAAGTATCAATGTCCATGTAATTTGGAATATTTTAACATGTGCTCCATAGAATCCCTTTTTATTAATTTTGTTTGGTCATTTAAGTTGTGTCCAACTTTTCATGACTCCTTTTTTGAAGTTTTCTTGGCAAAGATACTGGAGTACTTTTCCATTTTCTCATCCAGCTCATTTTATAGATTAGAAAACTGAGACAAATGGGGTTATCTGACTTGCCCAAGGTCACACATAGCTAGTAAGTGTCTGAGGCCAGATTTGAACTCAGGAAGATGGAGTTTTCTGACTTTTGTCCCATTGAACCACATAGTTGCCTTATAATCTCTTTACCCACTCTTTTTCCAAAACACATATGGGGGCATAAGCCTCAATTATTTTCCTAGATAAAGCACTTATTAGGGTTTACAAACAAAGCAAAAAAGTGAGTCTCTACCCTCAGTGAACTTACATTCTAATGGGGAAAGACTTTATTAGAGGGATGGTGGAAATCTGGGGGTTGGGCTGTGAAGAAGATTCCTGTGTGGAGGCAACACTGCTGTTGAGGAGTCAGAGAAGTATGGAGAATGAATGACCCCAGGACGGCAAATACTAATCCAAAGCATTGGAATCATAGCTGTTCAAGTGTCTCATGAAATCAGTTTCTTGTTTTATTTAGATCCCTGATGAAACCATCGATTACAATCTGACCCAGTAACTATTTGGTGCCCATTATGCCATATGCTAGGGGTACAGAAGCAAAACGTGGGGTACCATTCTGCCCTTAAACTTTCAGGGTTGGGACTCCTAAAGGGGTGGGTAAGACGAAGAATAGGAGGGTAAGGAGAAAAGGTAAGGTAACAGGGGTAGGGGAAAAAAGAGTTTAGTAGGGAAAGCCAACATGTCAAAAGACAAATAAACTTTATAACATCATGCAATCAGAATAATGTGGGGAGGTGAGAACATTTCTGTGTGCCAGGCACTGTGCTAGGGATTGGAGAAAATGACAAGATAAGATCAATTCCTAACCTCAAGAAATTTACATTCTACTGGGAAGAGAACATGAAGATACACATGTGAGTATGTGTGCTCTCTCTGTCTCTCTCTGTCTCTCTGTCTCTCTGTCTCTCTCTCTGTCTCTCTCTCTCCCTCCCTCCCTCTCTCTTTCCCTCCCTCCATCCATCCATCCATCCATATATCCATATTATCTATATAGTTATTCAGTCATGTCCTACTCTCCACAATCCCATTTGGGGTTTTCCTGGCAAAGATAATGCTGGAATGTTTGCCATTTCCTTCTTCAGCTCATTTTACAGATGAGGAAAGTATGACAAATAGGATTAAGTGTATTGCCCAGTATCATACAGCTAGTGAGGGGCTGAGACTGGATTTAAACTCAAGTCCTCTTGACCTCTTGACAGAAAGAGAGAAAGAGAGAGGAGGGGAGGAGAGAGGGAGGGAATGCGTCAGGATAACTTGAGTTCAAATATGGCCTCAGACACTTATTAGCTGTGTGACCCTGTGCGTGTCACTTAACCCTGTGTGCTTCATTTTCTTCACCTATAAAATGAGCTGGAAAAGAAAATGGCAAACCATTCCATGATCTTTGCCTAGAAAACTCCAATGGGGTCATGAAGAGTTGAAAATGACTGAAATAACTATACATATTCTCCAAAGTTTTGGTGCTATTTTAAGCTATTAGAACTTAAAACCTGATAAATTGTTAAAGCTTACAACTGCACTAAAACTATTGGAACACCCTCTATAATTGACATAATGGATGTATATATAAATAATCTCTGTACAGGGAAGATATGTGTATGAATGGAGAGAAATTAAATGGTACAGTACCATAAGCTTATTTGACTGTCCAAGGAGAACATATATAATATATCCTTTACCTAGCCAGAACATCCTTTTGTCTTGTTTTCATTTAGGGAGGTCAAGATAAATGTGATTTCAGTTGTTTCAATAGTTCTTCTATTCCTTCAACAGTAGATACAAAATTATATGTTTTTATGTGTACCAGAATATTTGATTAAGAAATACTATGTACAAATTATACTTGAATTCTAAGAAGCCATCTGTCAGTGTCTCATGCTATTCTTATAGGTCAAAGACATATTGGCTAGATAATAGTAGAATTAGGCATGATTAGAACTCTTTAAATTATGCCCCTCCCATAGTTGTTAATGGGTTGCTATCAGCCTAGAAGGGGTTCTCTGTTGGGACTTAGCTGTATCGCCAGTGCTTAGCACACTGTTTGCCATATAGTAAGAGCTTAAGCAGTGCTTATTGACTGAATGGCTCATTAACTAGCTGATATTGTGACATGGAAAAAATAAATACTTATACACACACACACACACACACACATATGTGTGTGTGTGTGTGTGTATGTATATATGTATGCATGTATGTGTGTGTATGTATATATGTGTGCATTAGAAGTTAGAAGGATCAAGGAAAGAAGAAAAGTAATCCTATTTTTAGGAAAAGTTGGAGTTTTCTGCAAAGAGTGTTTTTAATACACAGAGACCTTACCAACCAATTTTGATTTTACAAAGATAAAAAAGAACCTGGAAACACCACTAGGTAACAGTACAAAAGCTTGGCTCAATTCTGTAAGAATTTCATGAGGGCTGAAGATCATTGACCTAAGTTTGAAAAGTAAAGCCAAAGGGGCAGCTAGGTGGCGCAGTGGATAGAGCACCGGCCCTGGAATCAGGAGTACCTGGGTTCAAATCCGGCCTCAGACACTTAACACTTACTAGCTGTGTGACTCTGGGCAAGTCACTTAACCCCAATTGCCTCATTAAAAAAAAAAACAAAAAAACGAAAAGTAAAGCTAAAGATGACAAACTAAAGGTGTTGAGGAGGTTAAAGTTTATTTGGGAAACAAGATGATGAAAGAAGGGTAGGACCATTGCTCAGATAGATGAGATGATGATAACTGATGATAGAGGAAACTCAGAGCTGCTCAGTTCTTAATGTGTTTCTGTTTTCTCTGCCAAGAAGAATGACTTCTAGACTGGTGATGACATAACAAAATGACTAATTGGAAATTGATCCCCAAGATGAGTAAAGAGGTAGTGAGAACACCTTTAATTGTCCTTCAGGAATTCAAGTCACCAGGCTCATATGTACTATATCCTTGGGTACTAAAACAAACAAACAAAATAAAACTGGCAGAGATGACATGTAAGAGATTGGGAGAGTGAAGGAGGTCCTACCGGATTGGAGAAAGGTAAGCATCCAAAATTTTAGGACAACAAACATAACAAAAACGAAAATTCAAGAAGGGGAATCCACAACCTCTCCAACATTCTATTCTACTCTATAAACATCTTTACTATAAGAAGAAACCTTAGAAACCAAGCTTGATCAATCAGCAAACATTTACTAATTGCCTACTATATGATTAGCCCTGTATTAGACATTGAAGATACAGAAAAAAAGAATTAAATAGCTCCTAATGTCAGGAAGCTTAGATTTTATTGGAGACAATGACTAATATGTATTTAAGTATATAGATAAGAAAAATATATAGAATAAAAATAAAAGGAACCTAAGTCATGAAGGTAGTGACATAAGAACTAACTGTTGGAGGGATCAGAATAATTTTTTAAAAATCTTTTATGTAGGGGGGGCGGCTAGGTGGTGCCGTGGATAAAGCACCGGCCCTGGATTCAGGAGTACCTGAGTTCAAATCCAGCCTCAGACACTTCACACTTACTAACTGTGTGACCCTGGGCAAGTCACTTAACCCGCGTTGCCCTGCAAAAAAAAAAAAAAAATCTTTTATGTAGAAGATGATATTTGAGATGAATTTTGAAGGAAGAGAAAGATTATATTTTCTGGAAATAAGGAAGGAATGCATTCCAGGCATGGAGGAAGACCATGAAAAAAAAAAGCTCTTTTTTATAATGCCTTTGGGCACTTTACATGGAGTTTTTAATTTGATTCTCACAATAACATTGGAAGGTCTCTATCCTCATGTTACAGTTTAGAAAGCTGTCTCATAGAAATCATCTAACTTGCCTAGGATCACACAACCAGTAAGTGTTTTAGGGAAAATTCAGGATAGATTTTTTTTTCCCATGACCTCATTTACTACAGTCTTGGATGGAGAGCTGGTCTTCCTTCTGCATTCCTTCTAGAACATCTTATCCAGAAGATTGTCTCCACTATTATCCCTACTCTCTCATATTCACTTTCTCCCTATATATTGGTTTCTTTCCTACTTCCTTTAATCACTCCAAATTTTTCCCCATATCAAAACAAAACAAAATGAAAAAATACTTGCTTGATCTGACTATGCCTTATAGCTACTTAGCCACTCTCCTATATCTCTTCTTCATCACTACAATCCTGGAGAAAGCTTAGGTGCCTCTATTTTCCCCCCTCTCATTATCTTTTAAACCTTCTGCATTCTGGCTTCATCATCAAATGATTTCATCTTGACTTAAACTGTCCCTCTCCGAAGTTATCAATGATTTTTTTTTATTTGCTAAATCAAATGATCCATTCTCAAGCCTCTTCATAACATTCGACACTGTTATCAGCTTCTCCTGGATATTCTCTCAACTCTGGGTTTTCATGCCATTGTTTTCTCTTGGTTCTCCTCCTGCCTGACTACTATTTCTCAGTCTACTTTGTTAGTTCTTCATCCAGAGCATACCCATTGACTTTGGGTGTTCCCCAATGCTCTGTCCTGCACTCTCTTCTCTTCTTCTCTCTATCACTTGATGATCTCATCATCTTCTATCAATTTAATTCTCATTTCTATGCAAATAATCCAGCCCTACTCCCTTTCCTGATCTCACCACCTCACTGCTAGGATTTTCACTTTCACTAATCCTATGTATCCAATATATTGCCAATTCTTGCATTTTCTATTTTCACACTATTGAATATAAACATCCTCTTATCTTCACTTGACCGCTGTGACCTGGTGTAGGCCCTTATGCCCTTGTGCCTGGACTATTGCATTAGCCTTCTAACAAGTCCATCCACCTCAACTCTCTTCCTCCTCCAATTCAGCCTTCACTCAGATCCCATAGGGTCTACATACATTATGTCCCATTTTTATGAAACATACGTGTGACTATTTCTCTGTCTTTTCATTGGTTTCTGGTGACTCCCTCTTACCCCCAGGATCGAATATTGAACTCCTATTTGGAAGCTCTTAATCACCTTCCTTGTATCTTTTTACCTCTCTAGGATTCTCATACTTTACTCCCCTCCATATATTCTATAATTAAGCTATGCTCCTTCTACCATCTCTCAGTCTTTCCCCTGGCTGCATACTGACCTAGGAAACTTTGTCCTCTTCTCTCTGCTTCTTCCTTTCCCCAACTTCCTTTAAGATTCAGGACAAATCTCACCTTCTACAGGAGGCTTTTTCTTGTTTTCCAACTTCTAGTAACTTCTTTTCTGAAATTACCTTCCTTTTTTTTTAAAGTGAGACAATTGGGGTTAAGTGACTTGCCCAGGGTCATATAGCTAGTAAGTGTTAAGTGTCTGATTCCGGATTTGAACTCAGGTCCTCCTGAATCCAGGGCCGGCACTCTATCCACTGCGCCACCTAGCTGCCCCCCCCTTTTTTTTAATTACCTTCCTTCTAATCTGGACATACACACAGTTATAGATAGATAGATAGATAGATAGATAGATAGATAGATAGATAGATAGATAGATAGATAGATAGATAGATCTATCTATCTATCTATCTATCTATCTATCTATCTATCTATCTATCTGAGACATAGATCAATATTTCCATGTTTGCTCCATGAAAAGAGGAAATGTATCTGTATTTTCCTTTCTTTGCATCTTCAATGCATAGCACAATGCCTGGTACTTTTTAGTTGTTTGTCATTCAGTCAATAAGTATTTATTGATTGAATGACAGGATTTTTCCTTGCTCCATTTTCAGTATTTTAGCTACGACATGAAGCTGCCTCTCTGTGTAAAGGCATGTTGATGGGAGATGGAGTATTCCATACAAAGAAGAGCGAAAATGTCAATCATGATAATAGAGTGTGGAAAGAACATGAATGCATAACAAGCTGGGAAAGATGGGTTGGGGGCAAGAATGTGAAAGGCCTTAAAAACCAAGCAGAGGAGTTTATAGCTTATCCTAAAGGTCTTCGCTTTGCTCTGTTTGGACCTAGAGGGCAGAACCACGAGCAGTGAGTGAAAATTATAAAAATACCAATTTAAGCTTGATGGCAGACACAGCTTCTAATAATTCAATCTATTCAACTGGACAGAGGCTGCTCGGAGTTCCTTCTTACTGGTGATTTTCAGGCAAAGGCTTATGGATTAAAAAGTGGGTTATTGGTCAAGCACAAGTTAGGTGAGTTGACTTTTGATGTCTCCCCCATCTCCAAGAATTTGAGGTCCTGTCATTACTATGAATCAGTATGGGCTCATTAAAAGTAACTTATACTAGACTAACCTCATTTCCTTTTTAATGATTATTAACTTAATAGACAGTACCATGCAACAGTTCTGCTAAAACCAGAGTTCAACAAGGCATTTGATAGTTTTTTGTCATCCTAGCCATGTACACAAGAGAATTGCTGGATAGATCACTGTAATATAGTGCAAATTTCAAAGTGATTGGTCAATGGGCTATAAGTAATGCTAAATAATATTGCTATTTCCCTCAGGTCTACATATATTACTTCCAAAACATCTCTTTCATCTGTCCCCTTATTATTATTTGCATTTTTACCTCCCTAGTCAAGGACCTCATACATCCTCGCCTGATGATAGTCATAATAGCCTTAAAACTAGTCTCTGTCTCTCAATCTCTGTTTCTACAATTTATCCTGCATGTCTGGGAAAACTGGAAAACACCTGTGCTAGGTGTTGATATTATGTCCTTTTTCCATCTTGTGTCGGATGGGGCCCAAATGAGCAAATTAATCAAAGAACCCACCCCACCGGAAAAAAAAGTGATAAGAAGCAATCCCTTGATATATTCATCATGGGGAGAATATATCTCATTTCTTTCCTAGTTGTGAACAGGGTCTGAATACCTTCCTAGATAATGCAGGAAGTCTATTTGGATCTGATTATGGGCTTGGTCATGCCTTCTGAGGCCTGGGTAAAAGTAAGAGATATTTCAGAACCAAAGAGATCTGAACACCGACAGCAAAAAAGAGATTTCAATGTGGAGTCAGACAGGAGACATCATTCCTCATTCCCATGGGGAAAGATAAAAGCCAAATACTAGTAGCCCATAAATGATTTCATCTTATGATTTTTTCATGTGAAATCAGATGCTTCTGACTTCATCCCCCCATCTCTTATTTCTTTTTTAAATAGTATTTTATTTTATTTTTTCCAATTACATGTAAAGATAGTTTTTTGTTTTTGTTTTTGTTTTTGGGGGTGAGGCAATTGGGGTTAAGTGACTTGCCTAGGGTCACACAGCTAGTTAAGTGTTAAGTGTTTGAGGCCGGATTTGAACTCAGGTCCTCCTGAATCCAGGGCCAGTGCTCTATCCACTGTGCCACCTAGCTGCCCCCATAAAGATAGTTTTTAACATTCATTTTGGTAAGATTTTGAGTCCCAAATTTTTCTCCCACCCCCCCCCTCCAAAAGCCAGCAAGCAATCTTATATAGGTTATACATTACAATCATGTCAAACATATTTCCACATTATTCGTGTTCTAAGAGAAGAATCAGAACAAAAAGAAAAAAACACAAGAAAGAGGAAAATAAAAGTTAAAGTAGTATGTTTTGATCTGCACTCCATAGTTCTTTTTCTGGATGTGGGGAGAATTTTCCATCATGACTCTAGGAAGTGACTTGGATCATTGTATTGCTGAGAGGAGCTAAGTCCTTCACAGTTAATCATCACAAAATGTCTCTGTTATTGTGTATACTGTTCTCTTGGTTCTGCTCACTTCATTCAGCATCAGTCATGTAAGTTCTTCCAGGTTTTTCTGAAATTTTCTTTGTCATCATTTCTTATAGTCCAATAGTATTCCATGATATTCAAATGCCACAACTTGTTCAGCCATTCCCCAATTGATGGGAATCCCCTCAGTTTCCAATTCTTTGCTACCACAAAAAGAACTGCTATAATATTTTTGTACATATGGGTCCTTTTCCCTTTTTTATAATCTCTTTGAAATAGAGACCTAGCAGTGTTATTGCTGAATCAAAGGGTATGCACCACTTTATAATCCTTTAGCCAGAGTTTTGAATTGCTCCCTAGAATGGTTGGATCAGTTTACAACTCTACCAACAATGCATTAATTGCAATTTCCCCACATCTTCTCCAACATTTATCATTTTCTTTTTTTTTTGTTATATTAACCAATCATCAGATATGTGAGGTGGTATCTTAGAGTAGTTTTAATTTGTATTTCTCTAATCAATAGTGATTGAGAACATTTTTTCATATGGGTATTATCTACAGCCATATTGATTTAAGTTCTTCATCTGAAAACTGCCAATTCATATCCTTTAACTATTTCTCAATTTGAGAATGATTTGTATTCTTATAAATTTGATTCAGTTTTCTATATGTTTGAGAAATTTGAGGCCTTTATCAAAAACATTGGCTGTAAAAATATTGTTTTCCAGCTTTCTGCTTTCCTTCTAATCTTGGTTGAATTGTTTTTGTTTGTGCAAAACTTTTTAAAAAAATTTAATATAGTAAAAAGGATCCATTTTGCATTTCATAATATTCTCTATCTCATCACAGTCATAAATTCTTCCCCTCTCCATAGATCAGACAGGTAAACTATTCCTTTCTCTTCTAGTTTGTCTGTGGTATCACCCTTTTTGTCTAAATCATGTACCCATTTTGGCTTTACTTACTGTGTGAGATGTTGGTCTATGCCTAGCTTCTGATATACTATTTCCAGTTTTCCCAGAAGTTTGTGTCAAATAGTGAGTACTTATCCCAGAAGCTGGAGTCTTTGGGCTTATCAAATAGTAAATTTCTATATTCATTTACCTATTGTGTTTTCTGTGCTTAACCTATTCCACTGATCCACCACTTTATTTGTTATCCAGTACAAAATTGTTTTGAAGGTTGCCAATTTATATTATAATTTCAGATCTGGTATGTCTAGGCCACCTTCCTTTGAATTTTTTCATTAATTCCATTGATATACTTGACCCTTTGTTCTCCCAGATAAATTTTGTTCTTCTTTTTTCTAGCTCAATAAAATAAGTTTTAGGTGGTTCGATTGGTACGACACTGAATAAGTACATTAATATAGGTAGAATTGTCCTTTTATGATATTAGCTCAGCCTGCCCATGGTGATTGATATCTTTCCATTTGTTTAGATCTGATTTTATTTGCATGAAATGTGTTTTATGTTCACAGAGTTTCTAGGTTTGCCTTGGCAAGTAGACTCCAAAATATTTTATATTGTGTAGTTATTTTAAAGGAAATTTCTCTTTTTATCTCTTGTTTTGGGATTTTGTGGGTTATATACAAAAATGTTGATGATTTATGTGGGTTTATTTGATATACTGCAAATTTACTTAAGTGGTTAATTGGTTCAAGTATTTTTTAGTTGATTTTTTTTTTTTTTTGGTGAGGCAATGAGGGTTAAGTGACTTCCCCAGGATCACACAGCTAGTAAGCGTCAAATGTCTGAGGCTGGATTTGAACTCAGGTCCTCCTGAATCCAGGGCCAGCACTTTATCCACTGCGCCACCTAGCTGCCCCTTTTTAGTTGATTCTTCAAGATTCTCTAAGTATACCATCATATTATCTGCAAAAAGTGATAGTTTTACTTCCTCCTTGTCTATTCTAATTCCTTCAATTTCTTTTTCTTCTCTTATTGCTAAATATAACATTTCTACTACAATTTTCAATGATAGTGGTAATAATGGAAATCCTTGTTTCACCCCTCATCTTATTGGGAATACTTCTAACTTATCCCCATTACATATAATGCTTGCTGAGGTTTTAGATAGGTACCGCTTACCATTTTAAGGAAAGCTCCATTTATTCCTATGCTCTCTAGTGTTTTTATGTATTTTCTCTATTTTTATCTTTAGAATTTTATTTTCCAAATCACATGTAAAATACAAATTTTGACATCATCTTTTTTAAACTTTTGTATTCCAAATTCTCTTCCTCCCTCCCTCCCCATACTTCCCCTCCCCCCAAAAGAACTCAAGCAATTCAATATAAGCAATACATGAACAGTCATGCAAAATATTTCCACGTTAGCCGAGTTGTGAAAGAAAATAGACAAAAACAAAACTTTAGATAAAGGAACTAGCAAAAATATATGTTTCAATCTATATTCAAATGCCATCCATTCTCTCTCTGTAGATGGATTGCATTTTTCAAAAGACTTTCATGGTTGTCTTGGAACATTGCATTGCTGAAAATAATTGAGTCATTCGTAGTAGCTCATCTCACAATATTACTGTTATTTTGTATACAGTACATTTCACTTTCCATCAGCTCATGCAGGTCCTCAAAGTCTTTCTGATAGCATCCTGCTCATCATTTTTTTTTTTTGTAAACTACATTTATATAGCACTTCTTTTTTTTTGAGGGGCAGTGAGGGTTAAGTGACTTGCCCAGGGGCACACAGCTATTAAGTGTCAAGTGTCTGAGGCCAGATTTGAACTCAGGTCCTCCTGAATCCAGGGCTAGTGCTTTATCCACTGTGCCACCTAGCTGCCCAAATATAGTACTTTAAAAAGAGATTTCTTTACACTAACCCCATGAGGTTGATTATTGCAACAACAGTAATAGATAAATATTTATATAGTACCTTATGCTTGATGAAGAATTTTTCTTCACAATAGCCCAGCAAAGTAAGTACCATACATTTTGCCATCATCATCAATCAACCATCATCCATCAATCCTCATCATCATCCTCAGTCTATCCTCATCATTGTCAATGAATCCTCATCTTCCTCCAATCATCAATCCATCATCATCATCTTCCATTACTCTTGCTTTTGCTTCAAAATTTTTTCACAATTATTATTAACTGTTTCCCTCCATCCTATTCCCTTCCCATGATCTTTACTCTATTTTCTATCTTCTTTTACCCTATCCCTCCTCAAAAGTGTTTTGCTTCTGACTGCTCCCTCCCCTTCTCTGCCCTCCCTTCTTTCACCCCTCCTTCCTTATCCCTTTCCCTTCCTACTTTCCTTCAGGGTTAGATAGATTTACTCTACCCAATTGAGTATGTATGTTATTCCCTCCTTGAGCCAACTCTGATGAGATTAATTCTGATGAGTGTAATGTTCATTCACTGCCCCATTCCTCCTCCATCTTTCCATCCACTCCATAAGCCCTTTCCTACTTCTTTCATGTGAGATTTCACCCCATTCTACCTCTCCTCTTCCCCATCCCACAGTGCAATCCTCTCCCCACTCAATTTTACTCTAAAGATGTCATCATGGGACAGCTAGGTGGCACAGTAGACAAAGCACTCACCCTGGACCCAAGAGGACCTGAAGCCAAATCTGGCCTCAGACATAAGGCAATCACCAACCCCTACCACCGCACAAAACAAACAAAAAGATAAACAAAAAATAAATGCTTTACAGATACCATCCCTTCATAATCAATTCTCACCTGTGCCCTCTATCTAAATTTATTCCTATCATCTGCCCTAATACTGAGAAAGAGCTTATGATTTAGACATATCATTTTCCAATGTAGGAATGTAAACAGTTTAAACTTTTAACAACCCTCATGATTTCTTTATCCTGTTTACTTTTCTATGCTTCTCGAGGGTCTTGCATTTGAATGTCAAATTTTCTATTCATTTTAGTTCTTTTCATCAAGAATACCTGAAAATGCTCTTTTTCATTGAAGTTCCATTTTTTCCCCTGAAATATTATGCTGTTTTGCTGGGTAGGTGATTTTTGGTTGTAATCTCAATTCCTTTGCCCTCCAGAATATCATATTCCATGCCCTCTGATCCTTTAATGTAAAAGCTGCTAGGTCCTGTGTTATCCTCACGATGGCTTCACAGTATTTGAATTCTTTCTTTCTGGCTTCTTGCAATATTTTCTCCTTGACCTGGGATTTCTGGAATTTAGCTATAATATTCCTGAAAGTTTTCCTTTTGGGATCTCTTTCAGGAGGTGATCAGTGGATTCTTTCAATTTCTATTTTACCTTCTGCTTCTAGAATATCAAAGCAATTTTCCCTTATAAGCTCTTGGAAGATGATGCCTAAGCTCTTATTTTGATAATGGTTTTCAAGTAGTGTAATAATTCTCAAATTATCTCTCCTGGATCTAATTTCAAGGTCAGCAGTTTTTCCAAGAAGATATTTCACATTGCCCTCTATTTTTTTATTCATTTGGATTTGCTTTATTGTGACTTGGTTTCTCAAAAAGTTACTAGCTTCCATTTGTTCAATCCTAATTCTTAGGCAATTATTTTCTTCAGAGAGCATTTGGCTTTTCAAGCTGTTGACTTTTTTCTCATGACTTTCCTGCATTACTCTCCTTTCTCTTTCCATTTTTTCCTCTACCTCTCTTTATCTTCAAAGTCTTTTTTGAACCCCAATATGCCCTGAGACCAATTCATATTTTTCTTGGAAGCTTTGGATATAGGAGCCCTGACATTGCATTCTCTTCTGAGGGTGTACCTTGGTCTTCCTTGTCACTAAAGAAACTTTCTTTGGTGTGCACCTTTTTCTGTCTGTTCATCTTGACAGGTTATTTCTTGATTTTTAACTCTTTAAAGTGGGGTCCTATTTCCAGGCTACACTCTCCCAAGCTGCAGGAGGTTCCAAGTGCTATGATTTAAGGAAGAACAGGTTCTTCACTTACCTGGTCTATGCTCTGGTGTATAAATAACCCCAGGCCAACTTGCTAATTAACCAGGCAACAAAATTTTGTTTGGTGTGGTTGTTAGCTCTGAGGAGCCTGCACCCCTCCCCGACCTGGGATGCCAACACTCAAGATTTCCTACTGGTTCCCTGCTCAGGTAGAACAATCAAATTCCACTCTAGCTCCTACAGAAACCCATGTAGTCTCCCTCCCCAAACCCCCATCCCCTCAGGCTAGCTGTTCACCCTTCTCACCAGACCATGAGCTTAGTTCCAGAAGAGCCTGGTGCTGCAGCTGGTTTGGAGGCTTGGGGGTAAATTTCTCTGGGGTAGTCTTCCAGGGGCTGAATGTGTGTCAGTGGGACCTTGTGGTTAAAGTCCATTCCGGCCCCAGCATAGCAGCCCCATCTTAGTGAATTTCTGAGCTGTCTTTGGCTAGCAAATGATCTCAGCTTGTCCTTTTGTGGGTTCTGTTGCTACAAGAATTGTCTTATGGCTGTGTTTGGAGTTTTCTGGAATAATTTGTATCAGGAGCTATGAGTGCGTACTGCCTTTCCTCCACCACGTTGACTCTGCCCCCTATAGTTTTTATTTTTAAATAGGAATGTGTGCTGCATTTTGTCAAAAGCATTTCCTGCTGCATCTATTGAGATAATGATATAATTTTGATTAATTTTGTTATTGATATGGTCAATTATGTTGATAGTTTCCCTAATATTGAACCAGCCTTGCATTACTGGTATAAATTTCACCCAGTAATAGTGATATCCTGGTGATAAATTGCTGTAATCTCTTTGCTAATATTTATTTAGTATTTTTGCATCAATATCCATTAGGGAAATTGGTCTATAATTTTCGTTCTCTGTTTTGTCTCTTCCTGGTTTAGGTATTAGCACCACATTTGTCTCATAAAAGGAATTTGGTAGGACTTCACGTATTTTTCCAAATAGTTTATATAGTATTGGAATTAATTATTCTTTAAATGTTTGGTAGAATTCTCTTGTAAATCCATCTGGCCCTGGATATTATTTTCTTGTGGGGTTCATTGATGACTTGTTCAATTTATATTTTTCAAAACTGGGTTTACTTAAGGATTTTATTTACTCTTCTATTAATCTGATCAATTTATGTTTTGTACATATCCATCCATTTCATTTAGATTGTCACATTTATTTGCATGCAGTTGAGCAAAATGCCTCCTAATTATTGCTTTAATTTCCTCTTTATTGGTGGTGAATTTATCCTTTTCAGCTTTGATACTGGTAATTTGTTTTTCTTCTTTCTTTTAATCAAATGACCAAAGTTGTATCTATTTTATTTTTTAAATAAAACCAGTTCTTAGTTTTATTTATAAATTCTATAGTTTTCTTACTTTCAATTGTATTAGTCTCTCCTTTAACGTTCAAAATTTCTAATTTAGTATTTAATTGGGTATTTGTTCTTTTTCTAGCTTTTTAGTTCATGCCCAATTTATTGATATCCTATTTCTATATTTCATTCCTATAAGCATTTAGAGATATAAACTTCCACCTAAGAACTGCTTTGGCTACATCCCATAAGTTTTGGTATCCTGTCTCATTATTGTCATTTTCTTTGATAAAGTTATTGATTATTTCTATAATTTGTTGTTTGACCCACTAATTCTTAAGGATGAGATTATTTAGTTTCCAATTAATTTTTATTCTGTTTTTCCATGGCTCTTTAATATATATTATTTTTATTGCATGATCTAAAAAGGATGACTTTCTGCATCTGACTTTGAGGTTTTTATGCCCTAATACCTGGTCAAATTTTGTGTATGTGCCATGTACCATTGAGCAAAAGGTCTATTCCTTTCTATCCCCATTCAGTTTTCTCCAGAGGTCTATCATATTTAATTATTTCTAATATTATATTCACATTAATTTCTTTCTTATTTATTTGTGGTTAGATTATCTAGCTCTGGGGGTGGAGTTTAAGGTCTCCCACTAGTATAGTTTGCTGTCTTTTTCTTCCTGTAACTCACTTAGCTTCTTCTTTAAGAATTTGGATGCTATACTACTTTGTGCAGATATGATTAGTTACTTCTATTACTTCATTGTCTGGGGTACTTTTAGCAAGATGTAGTTTCCTTCTGTGACTTATCTCTTTAAATTAGATCTATTTTTGCTTTTGCTTTGTCTGAGATAAGCATTGCTATCCCTGTTTTTTTTTTTTAAATTTCAGCTGAAGCATAATATATTCTATTCCAGCCTTTTATCTTTATTCTGTGTGTATCTCTTTGCTTCATATATGTTTCTTGTTAACACATATTGTAGGATACTGACTTTTTTGTGTGGGGGGCAATGGGGGTTAAGTGACTTGCCCAGGGTCACACAGCTAGTAAGTGTCAAGTGTCTGAGGTGGGATTTGAAATCAGGTACTCCTGCATCCAGGGCCAGTGCTTTATCCATTGTGCCACCTAGCTGCCCCCAAGATATTAACTTTTAATCCACTCTGTTATCCACTCCATCTCCTATTTCTTGAATGTTTTCCTAGAAATACTTACTTGTGTAGAACAAAAAAATTTTTGTACTATTCTCTAGCTTGTGTTTACTTTAAAGGAGTATCTTACTTCTCTCCGATGGAAAGTAAACTCTTTGAGGGCAAGAATTGTTTTACATTTGTCCATTTGTCTTCAGCACATCATATGTGCTCATTGAATTGAAAAGAATGGTGATCCTTTTGAGGCAGCAGAAACCTGGTCAGATTGCTAAGGATCATAGATTTAGAGCTAGAGGTTCCCTTAGGGTCATTTGATCCAGCCCCCTCAATTGACAGATGACAAAACTGAGACCCAGAAAATATAATTGAAGAGACTAACATGGGGTGCTTGGCACCTTCATTGTTTAATCACTCAATTATGAATCCTACCAGTGGGGAGATCACAACTCAGGCTGAAGGAAGTAGCCCATGGACAGAATTAGGACCATCATTCAACATCCTTACTCTGAAAGGATCCCCTCAGGATCTCTGCTGGCTGATAATGAGTTCTTCTGACATCAGCCCTACAGCTAGGTCCTTCTATATGCATTGTTTTCTTCAATTAGAATGTGAGATTCTTGGGTTCAGGAAATGCCTTAATTTTCTGTTCCCAGCACTTTACACAATTTTAGGTTCACAGTAAGCACCTAATAAATGCTTTTCCATTCCAGTGATAGACTCTAGAAATGAACCTCTAAAGGCCATCTAGTCCATCCCTCACATTTTACAGATAAGGAAACAAACCCAGAAAATTGAAGTGTCTTGTCCAAGAACAAATACTAATAGGGATATAAGCCTTTGCTTAAACCTTTCAGGTTTATTTTAAAACTTATCTAAAGTTTCTTTTTAACATTTCTTCTTATAATTCCTTCATATTTTTAAATTTGGTCCTTAAGTAATATGTGAATGGTAATACCTCCCATGCCTTATTTTTTTAAAAGAATCTCTAATCATGTACACACACTTTATCAATGTTTCATAATTGAGATCAAACAATTATCTTTATTCTTAGGTTTTGTTGTTGTTATACTTGTTGTTGTTGTTACTATTGTATTTTTCCACCACTATTGATTAATTTTTGACTGCCGGCTTAGCATGAAAATAAAATTTCTAAACAAACAAATGAGTGAATGAATAAATAACGAATATTTTACATGTCATTGACTCAAAATGTCCTCTGAGGGTTAGAGCATGTTCACTGAAGGCTAGTTTATTAGCAGGAGTTAGCATTTAGAAAGTACTTGAAGGTTTGCAAAGCATTTTACATATATCATCTCATTTGATCCTCACAACAACCCTGTGAGTTACGTGCTCTTACTATACCCACTGATTTGCTCAGGGTCAGACAGCCAGTAATCCTCTGGAGCAGGATTTGAACTGCTGTCTTTAAGACTTGTAGGCTAGTTTTCTATTTACTCCATCACCTTGTTGTCTAGAGCTCTTTTTGAAATGTGGCCACCCTATTTGGAAAGATATTCAGATTTGGCGAAGATTTTAATGCATTTTCCCTTGGCATAATGCAATGGTTTCCTGTTTGTTAAGACATAAGTCCTCTTTTCATATTAAAATTATACTTAAAATACTTAAAAAGCATCTAGGACACCAAGTAACTTTTTAAAAAAAATCAATATTTCTATGATTTAAATGAATCAGACCCATCTGCATTGTATTTCTCTTAAAATAGAGACAGTTTTAAAGATTAAGGGAAAATGCATTTGGCCAATGTATTATGAATTGTATTGACCCTTAAACATCTGGGACCTCAGGATGGAATCTTTCCTAAGTTTAGAAAGAGTTGCCTTTGGTTCTTCACACATTAGGTGCATTGACCAGAACTAAATGACCAATGACCCAAGGTCAGCTGACTTGAGGACTTGTAGGTGTATTGACTTCTAGGAGTTGCCATTATAGTGACCTGCTCTTTACCATCCATTCTAGAAGTCTGTTAGAAAATGCCCAGAAAACACTTTGGTGCCTTGACAAGTCAATTCATATGAGGATGGCACAGTCACCTCTTCTTTGATTAAAGACTGATTCCTTAGTTTACCTCTCCTTCTGATGCTTTCCATATCATTCAGTGTCCTAAAAATAAAATAGTTAATTATTTCAATGGTCTATGGTCAGATCTTGGTGAATGCTTACTGTACCAATCAATCGAGTATTTTTTTGTGTGGGGGGGGCAATGAGGGTTAAGTGACTTGCCCAAGGTCACAGAGCTAGTAAGTGTCAAGTGTCTGAGGCCAGATTTGAATTCAGGTACTCCTGAATCCAGGGCCAATGTTTTATCCATTGCACCACCTAGGTGCCACCTAATCAAGTAATTATTGAGTGCTTACTATGTACCAGGCAGTGTGTTAAGATCTTCAGATATATGAACAAAGAAAGAAATTATCCTGATTCATAAAGAACTTACATTCTAATGAAGGAGATATCAAGAGGACATATATGAAACAATTCAGCATAAATATAAAATGAATCAATGCAAATATATGCAAAAGAGTAAAGTATGAAGTGGTTTGGGAGGGAAGGCATTAGCAGTTGAAATGACCAGGAAATACATGTTGATGTACAACATGCTTCTGAAAAGAATGTAATGCTGATTAATTTGGCTTCTATAAGGCAGAATTAAGGAGGGACTGCACTCTTGGTTTGGGGCACAAGAAGTACAAAAATATAGAGATAGAAGAGAGAATGTCTCTTTGATAGGAACAGAAATAAAGCCATTTTGGGCAGATTACAGACTAAAGCACAGGTGGTAATGTCTAGTGAGAAGGCAAAGGTAGTTTCGGGGCAGGTGTGGAGAAATTTAAAACCTAAACTCAAAATCCAGTCCCCTCGGTACCTCAGTGGATAAGTTTATGAGTTCTAGTGGTCAAATAGATTCTGATGGAATTGAGCAATACTAATGTCAATTTTGCAGTGTTCAGCTTTTTTTATAGTCCAACTCATAAGAAGGTAGATTTTAAAATTCATCTTTATTTTCTGTCATCAGAGTGTTATCATCTGCATATCTGAGATCATTAGTATTTCTCAGAAGCTTTGGATGTAGGAGCCCTAATTTTGCTGTCCTCTTCTGAGGGTGCACCTCAGTCTTCCTTGTCACTAAAGAAACTTTTCATGGTCCTCATCTTTCTCTGTTTGCTCATCTTGCCTGCCTTTTACTTGACTTTTAACTCCTTCTTAAAGTGGGTGACTGTTTTCAGGCTGTACTGTCCCAAGCTTCAGGAGGTTCCAAATTACCAACATTCACTGGATTATGGAGAAAGCAAAGGAGTTTCAGGAAAAAATATATTTCTGCTTTGTTGATTACATGAAAGCCTTTGACTTTGTGGATCAGAACACTTTTTGTCTTTGATTATGTCCATTTTTTCATGAAATGTTCCCTTGATATCTCTAACTTTCTTAAAGAGATCTCTTGTTTTTCCCATTCTATTGTTTTCTTCTAGTTCTTTGCATTGAGCATTTAAGAAAACCTTATCTCTCCTTTATATTGGGAGAAAATAATTGTTAATAATGGATTTCTTGGGGGGACCCAGGGACCCAGTTTTAGTTGGGTTTCTCTCTTTCCCCACTTCAGAGGGCTCAATTTTTAGGAGGAAGTTTTAATCCTGTGAAGGACATACAATAGAAATGGCGATATAGACTCTTTCAATTTATCTCAGTGAACTAATTAAGCCACACCTATTTGGACTTTGATTTTATCTTTCCCATTAGGCTATAAGGTCATAGTAGAGCTCATTTTAATATGGACCATCCTCAAATCACATCAACCAATGGAACTGAATGATGCTAACCAATTAGCTTTGATTAATGTATAGTGACCCACCTCTATCAAAAGAGTACAAAAGCCAAGACCATGAAGGGTCTTACATTTTAGGTTCATACTCTTGACCTGGACCTGATGTCTCTTGGTGCTCACTCTCCTCTTGGGCCAGAGGAGGTAATGTAGGAGTTCTGAACTCTCCTTAAGGACATGTGCTCTCTTAGAGACAATTTAGTGCTGGAGCTTTTCAGCTTGTGTTAAATGACACGTGGTCAATACTTTAATAATGTGTAATGTTAAATGGTGCAATAGCCATTAATATCAGTAGCAAATAATTTAGAAAACCCAGTCTAGTCCCCCAATATTTTATCAAACACAATTTGGTGACCACAAAAAACACTATTTTCTGGAATTTTGCATTCAGTTGGTGATATCTTTTTCCCTATCACCTTTCCTTTCACTTTCCTCAGATATTTGTGTGTGTGTGTATGTGTGTGTGTGTGTATAACAATGTAAGATATATAGATATCTCTCTCTACATATTATATCTAGATAGATAGAGTTATAGGATGTCACTTTTTCTTGTGTCAGCATTCTCATGCACAGCAGGACACTTAGTGGATATGAAGATTTCACTGAAGGGTAAAGCTAATGGAGACATTTCTAGCATTATCACCATCCTCCTTACTTCCCTCCTCTATCATTTTATGATTTCTGGTACCTTGGATATATGTATATGAATATTTCAAGGGAATATATTATAAATGTGCATATATTTATATATACACACATGCTTACTCTTATACATATGTATGCACACATATGTACACATATTCATGTATATACATAGGTATGTACATATATGCACCTTTATAATATAATCCCTTGAAATATTCATATACATATTTAAATAAACACCATTCTAAGTTGCAATTAAGTTAAATATTATAATAGTTTCCAGTCATTGGAAATATTCAGTAAAAATCCAAATAATGTGACCACTTCAGGGAATTCTTTATCCATATTAATTAGAACCTGAGTATGCACATAATCCCCTCTGATCATTCCATTACTTTGTGGTTAATTAGATTAATTGGAGCCCATATACACTTTAAATATCTTTTTTCTGAATCCCACCCTCACAGATTAGTTTCACCTTTAAAGCAGAACTACATGGCTGGTTCTCTGGAGATATCAGCTCACATGCCCAATGGTATGCTTCTCCTCAAAATTATCAAGCAAAAAACAGTTTAGTCAGTCAGCCTTAAGAAGCTTTAAGAAAAAGGTCATTTAGGGGGCAGTTAGGTAGCACAGTGGATAAATTACCTGCCCTGGAGTCAGGAGGACCTGAGTTCAAATCTGGCCTCAGAAATTTGATTCTTACTAGCTGTGTGACCATGGGCAAATCATTTAACCCTAATTGCCCCACAACAACAACAAAAAAAGGCATTTATTAAGGTAGTACAGAAAGGACTGTTTGTATAAAATATCTCCCAAAAGTCTGTGACACACCTATTCTCTCTTAAAAGTATACACAGAACCCAGGAAAAAGGCAAATAGGTAACCCATAGCTTCAGGTTGATCCAAACAATTTTCTCCCACTCATGGGGTGCTGACAAATTTCCCCTTAAGCATGACAGATTCTTCAAAGTTTCTAAGGTTCTTTTTTGGCCAAAGTAGGTAGGGGTGGGGTGGGAAGGAGACCTAAGATTACACTGAGGCCTAGGCTATTCCTTCCTCTGGGTCCTTCCTCCTCAAGGGTGTTATTGAAATATGATGCTTATAAGCTCTAATTTTTGGTTCTGACTCTACCTCTGACTCCAGTTCTAACTTGCTTGATTTTTTCTGGATGACTCCTAGGAAGTGGCCAGGTTTCCTCAGCCTATCCCTCTTTATCTCCACCCTCTGGCTTCCCCTACTTTTTTAAAGTTCCCCCTAAAATCTCACCTTTTACAAGAAACCATTCCTGATTTCCCTTAGTTCTAGTGTGTTCTTTGTTGTTGTTGTTGTTGTTATGCAGTTGGGGTTATGTGACTTGCCCAGAGTCACACAGCTCCATAAGTGTCAAGTGTCTGAGACCATATTTGAACTCAGGTCCTCCTGAATCCAGGGCTGGTGCTCTATCCATTGCGCCACCTAGCTGCCCCATCTAGTGCATTAATTCTGCTGATTATTTCCATTTTATCCTGCATATGGCTTGTTTGTACATAGTTTAGTACATGTTGTCTCTCCTATTAGACATTGAGATCCTTGGATATAGGAATTATCATTTGCCTTGCTTTGTATCCCCAGTGCTTGGCACATAGAAGGTGCTTCATATGTATTTATTACTGGCTAACTGATAGTAAATACTTCACAAATTATTTTTGACCTACTTACTCTCATAGATGATGGTATCCTAGATAAATAGCTAGGAGGGATCTCAGAGGACATTTGATCCCCAACCTACCTTCTCTATTTGAGGGAACTAAAAGCCAGGACCAACCTGCTAGTAAGGGTTTGTGGTGGGATTTGAACTCACTTCTTCCTAGCTCCAAGTCCAGTATTGTAGCCACTTTACCATATTGTCTCCCAAGAGAGTCAACCCCTCACCCCATCCCAACATAGGTATCCTAGGAATATGTGACAAGTCCTCTGACTCCTGAAGCAGAAAATTGTTGTTCGACAGCTTATAGCCTTAAAATGTTTCCTAGAGACATAGAGAAGTTAAGTGATGTGAGAATATTATTACCAGGGGCCCCTGCTGAGAGAGCTAGCTTTCTCCATACTGGGGACAGGTAAGGTGACCACACACATTTAGTTTTACCTGTCATAGTGACTAGGTTAGAACATACAACAAGTGTTGAATTGAACCCAAATCTTCCTGCCTTCACTTGACCATGTTACCTTTCTTCCCTAACCTTAACACTGCCAACCCATTTCAATGAAATTCAGCATTTTTTATTAATGGCCTAATGTAGAAGAGAATGCAATCCTAGGTACTGACTTAGATTCAAACTTTAGGTAAGTCCCCAGTCCATGCCTTCCTAGAACTTACAATAAATGCATTAAGGGCAGGGGAGAAGGGAAGGGGTAATGCTATGTTTACAAATAACTAGAATATATATTAGTACAAGACAAATGCTTTTTCAAAATAAATAAAATATTGTCCAATGTCCATAGAAGAAAGATTTTTAATGAGTTTGTGAAAAGAGTAGAAAATCAAAGATGGCTTCCTGTAGGAGGCAGCATTTCAATTTGCTAGGAAAACCAAGAAGCAGGAGCTGCATTGCTATTTCTGTCTCCTTGCTTTGTTCCTGTGCATTCCCACATGGATGCCCTCCCCCTCTGATCCTTAGAATTGGGTTTTTATGTCTGCTCTTTTCTGAGGCAACTTAATTAGAGGATGTCACTTTTTCTTGTGATAACATATTCTCATGCACTGCAGGACGCTCAGCGGATATGAAGGGTTCACTGAAGGGTAAAGCTAATGGAGGTGTTTCTAGCATTACCACCACCCCCCTTACTCTCCCCCTCCATTTTTTTTTTCTTTTTTTATGATTGCTGGTACCTTGGCATAGGATTTTTCTCTCAATTACTGCTGGGACACATTTCGGAATATGGCATTGACATGTATTGATAGAGCTCTTCTTTGGGTGATATTTATGTTGCTCTCCTTAAATCCTTCTCTAATGCCTCATTTTGGTGTCTGGGTGACCCTGGATTCTTGAAGGCTATGCCAGCAAGGCCAAGCTCTGTCTGGACTTAAGAATATTGAAAGGTCATCTTGGACTAGTCCAATGACTGACTGACTGACTGTCTCTCTTTTTTTAAGGCCTGGTATAAATTAGTTGAGTGTCTCATCAGATGGTTGGCTTCATAGTAAAGAATTATTTGAGCCATAGTAGCCCAACAATAGCATCTACCAAGCCAGGGGTTCTTGACATGGGTGTCTGTGGTGAGTTTTCATGGAGTCTATGAAGTTGGATTGGGAAAATTATATATTTACTTCCATGTAGTTGCTTTTCCTTTTATCTTCTGAATCTTATTATATGCCTTTCAAAACATGACTCTGAGGCTTTATGATTCACAGACTTTATGAGACTTCCACAGGTATCCATGATATGAAAAAGATGAAAAATCTTATCTAAGTTAAGGGATCATAATAGATTAAAAAGGAGCTGGGAGGTTACCTCATAGGCCATATAGTAAATGACTTAATGGAGATCATAGAGAGAGCAAGCATGGGAGGTGAGATTTGAACCCAGGTTTTTCTATCTCTGTGGTCTGATCCCTGTTCACTATTCCATACTATCATATGCATCTATTAAACTTCCTAGTATATAATGCTATTCCATTTTGCGTTCTTAGATTTACCATTCCATAATTGTGATCATGAACTATCCCTTGAAATCATGTTGTTCTCACTCATGCTTCTAATTCTAGTTCCCCTTGCCACCCCTATCCCAAGCATACATTTTTCTTTTTTAAATTTCCTTTGTGGAGAACATAGGCAGCTCAGAAACTTGCAATTCAGATATGCCACCATCTATTACTCAATATGACCTGACTGTCACCAGCCCCTAATATTATTCTTATCTGGGGCTTAATAGTTAGGAGACAAAGTGCAGCCCATAGCTGATCTTCTTCCTGCATCCCCTATACATGCACTGAGTCCCGGACATCTACTGGAACTCACAGCTGTAGCTACAACATAAGGCTGGTTCTTTTGTGCAGATTGCCTGGGTTTTGAGGTTCCAGTTCTTCTGCACAAAGTATATGAATATTAATCTTGTGAAATCCTTCTGACTCTTATTTTTTTTGAACAATGACTCTGATCTGAGGACAATTAGAATGTGAACTCCTTGAGAGCAGAGACTGTGTTTTGTCTTTCTTTGTGTGCCTAGAATACAATTGACACTGAATAAATGCTTATTGACTCAACTGAGTACCAGTTCTAACTCTTCTATCACAAATGATAAAGTTAAGTTTCTTCCAGGAGAACATTGTACACAGTAACAGCAACATTGTATGATGATCAACTATGATAGACTTGGCTCTTCTCAATGAGCAATGATCCAAGACAATTCCAAAGAAATTATGATGGAAAATGTTCTCCACCTCCAGAAAAAAAAAAGAACTGTGGATTCTGAATGCAGATTGAATCATACTGTTTCTACTTTTTGGTTGTTTTTTTTTTCTTTTCTGAGGTTTTCCTTTGTGTTCTGATTCTTCTTTCACAGCATGACTAATGCAGAAATATGTTTAATGTGATTGTACATATATAACCTATATCAGATTGCTTTCTGTCTCGGGGAGAAGGCAGGACAGGGAGGAAGGGAGAAAAATTTGGAACTAAAAATCTTATGAAAACAAATGTTGAAAACTATCTTTACATGTAACTGGAAAACAATAAAATACTTTTATGATTAAAAAAAAAACTAAAAAAAAATTTAAGATTCTTAACACAGGCAGTGGGGCCAAATTCTCCCACATCACTAACACCAGCATTGCACATTCCCTGAGATACTTCTTAAATGAGCCTTCAAAATTACAGGCAACTATATACCAGGACACAGTGTTCTAAGATCTAAACCAGGACCCTATAGATTCTAACAGAGATTGTAGTAATGAATCTAATCCTACCAAGTTCAACAAGGTATAATTTATTTTGTATTGTTAACATGTCTAATTCCCCTTGTTTATAACCTGTAATAAATTGGTAGTAAGATAAACGTATCCATGAGACATCTGAAGACAGTTTTTTTCTTGTTGTTTTGTTAGATATTTTCTCTTACATATTACAGATTATATCTTTTGTCATTCATCTTCTTAAATTGTATTTAGTTTCTAAGAATCATAGGAGTGTAGATTTATAGATGAATGGGAACTTGGAGGTCATCAAGGCTAATCCTCTTATTTTGTAGCAGATGAAACTGAGATCCAGAGAAATTTAATCACTT